>NC_060178.1:52869089-53469089 GCF_021184085.1 Oncorhynchus gorbuscha
GGAAGTAGAGAGAGGTAGAGGTA
Organism: Oncorhynchus gorbuscha; assembly: GCF_021184085.1. Taxonomy (NCBI): domain Eukaryota; kingdom Metazoa; phylum Chordata; class Actinopteri; order Salmoniformes; family Salmonidae; genus Oncorhynchus; species Oncorhynchus gorbuscha. The sequence continues at coordinate 52,869,113 of NC_060178.1, forward strand.
GGAGAGAGGTAGAGGTAGGAGAGAGCAGTAGAGGTAGGAGAGGGAGGTAGAGGTAGGAGAGGGAGGTAGAGGTAGGAGAGAGAGAGGTAGAGGTAGGAGAGAGAGAGGTAGAGGTAGGAGAGAGAGAGGTAGAGGTAGGAGAGAGAGAGGTAGAGGTAGGAGAGAGAGAGGTAGAGGTAGGAGAGAGAGAGGTAGAGGTAGGAGAGAGAGAGGTAAAGGTAGGAGAGAGAGAGAGGTAGAGGTAGGAGAGAGAGAGAGGTAGAGGTAGGAGAGAGAGAGAGGTAGAGGTAGGAGAGAGAGAGAGGTAGAGGTATGAGAGAGAGAGGTAGAGGTATGAGAGAGAGGTAGAGGTAAGAGAGAGGTAGAGGTAAGAGAGAGAGAGAGGTAGAGGTAAGAGAGAGAGAGAGAGAGGTAGAGAGAGAGAGAGAGGTAGAGAGAGAGAGAGAGGTAGAGAGAGAGAGAGAGAGGTAGGAGAGAGAGAGAGAGGTAGGAGAGAGAGAGAGAGGTAGGAGAGAGAGAGAGAGGTAGGAGAGAGAGCGAGAGGTAGGAGAGAGAGAGAGAGAGGTAGGAGAGAGAGAGAGGTAGGAGAGCGAGAGAGAGAGAGAGATAGGAGAGCGAGAGAGGTAGGAGAGCGAGAGCGAGAGAGGTAGGAGAGCGAGAGAGAGAGAGAGGTAGGAGAGCGAGAGAGAGAGAGAGGTAGGAGAGCGAGAGAGAGAGAGGTAGGAGAGCGAGAGAGAGAGAGGTAGGAGAGAGAGAGAGGTAGGAGAGCGAGAGAGAGAGAGGTAGGAGAGCGAGAGAGAGAGAGGTAGGAGAGCGAGAGGTAGGAGAGAGAGAGCGAGAGGTAGGAGAGAGAGAGCGAGAGCGAGAGGTAGGAGAGAGAGCGAGAGAGGTAGAGGTAAATGTAACATTTCAGTTTTTTATTTGTAATAAATTTGCAAAAATGTCTATCCTTTTTTTTCCTTTGTCATTATGGGGTATGCAAATAAAGATCTATTCTATTTGAATTTAAGAGCAGTCAATACTGCAGTGTAGATTTGGCCAAAGGCACATCTCGGTTAAGATAACGATTGGGTTTAGTTAGATGATACCTCACCACAGAGCTTTTAATCCAATGTTTTTTGTTTGTTAGTGTTTTTTTCTCTCTATCCTTCAAGCCTAAGCCACATCGATTATTGCTCCATCCTTTTCTCTCTTCTCTCCTACCACTAAATTAAAAGTTCCTCCTCTACCATTCCTCGTGTCCTCAGCAAGACTGTTCCTTGGTGTCACCTCTGTCCCACTACTATATTCTCTTTTTTTCACCCTTTTCTTTCACTGACCCTGTCTCGTCAGAATTTGCTCTCCCTATTCCCATAACACGAAGTCATGCCTATCACACACACTCCTCTTCTCTCCCTTCTTCTAACATCCATCTGTAGTATTCAGCTGTATTCCACTGTGTTTAATTATGACATGATAGAAGGGGTCAGAGTTTGGAAAAACATTTGCCCCGTGGGGAGCACAGTAGAAAATACCAGAATAGTATTGGACAATGGGGAATCTGTGTCTATGTGACCTGCAACTGCTCCTGTCACCCTTAACATCTGCCCAAAACCCCCAGTCTATTACCATGACAACACCTGTCCCCTCACAGCATAGCTGAGGTTTGACTGTCTGCATCTCAAGTCTCCCTTCAGGATTTCACTGTTGCTGTCACGCCCTGGTCGAAGTATTTTGTGTTTATCTTCATTTATTTGGTCAGGCCAGGGTTTGACATGGGTTTTTGTATGTGGTGTGTATGTATTGGGATTGTAGCTTAGTGGGTTGTTCTAGTTAAGTCAATGGCTGTCTGAAGTGGTTCTCAATCAGAGGCAGGTGTTTATTGTTGACTCTGATTGGGAACCATTTTTAGGCAGCCATATTCTTTGAGTGTTTCGTGGGTGATTGTCCTTAGTGTCCTTGTTCCTGTCTCTGTGTTAGTTTACACTAGTATAGGCTATTTCAGTTTTCGTTACGTTCATTACGTTCTTTGTTTTGTAGTGTTTGTATTGATTCGTGTTTTACGTTTTGTTTATTAAACATGGATCGCAATCTACCCGCCACATTTTGGTCCGACTCTCCTTCACTACAAGAGAACCGTTACAGTTGCTTTGCTTGCGTTGGCCGCAGTCTATATTTGTGTTGGAGTCATATACACACATACACACCCAGGACAGTAAGCAGCTGGCATGTGAAAATAGTCTGATCAAATACAAATTTCTTGGAGTCTGCAGTTGACAAACTTGGTATCTGTTTTTTAGCCATAATATCTTCTTATTGAAAAAGTAAGTAAAAGTAAGTTGAATCATTTTAAAATGTATCCATATGCCTGAGATCAATGAACTGAGCAGGTTTAAAGAGGTATTGTAATAAATGCTTATGACTTTGTTATATTACATTAGGTAGGCTAACGCCGATTACTTTGAGGTGTCGAGTGCGGGGATGTTGTGGATTCAAACTTGTCTTATTTTAATATATTTATTTTCCTATTTAGTATGTTTTTTTTCTTGTTTACATAACTTTTATTACTCTTGCTGTGTCTTGATGGCTGAAGAAAGCAGGGGTATTCTAACTTACTATACTACCGGTATGTGGTGCTCCCTCAAGGCCAACTTAAGTATTCAACTTACTAAATGAAGTTATTTCCTCAGTGTATTAATGATATTCATGGTTTGATAAATGTGCTCATCACAGGCGTTTGAAAAGGCCTTTGCATTGATTTTCCAATCCTAACCATGAAGCATACTGTTAATACAAGCAACACTGACAAAAGAGGGAGAGAAACGACAATGTTCATCACGTAATTCTGACAATATTGTTGAGTTGTAGTGGATTGCTGGTTATTTATTTAACCTGTCTGTAATTGATGTTATGTTCCGTTTCCTAGGGCAGAAGTAAACTCCATGGCAAACTCTATAAGCACTGTCTTAGACTGTAGGACTGCATAATATTTATCATTTATTCTTGCAGTGTGATGATTGTTGCATCAACACTTGTTGATATTCTCAAATAATGTTTTTCTTTTGTGAAGTGTGTCATTTCTCTGTACCTCTTCCAGATCATAAAAAGCTTCTACACCTGCAAGTTGTGGTGTAAAAGAAAAAATATATATAAAGTTGTATTGTGCCCTCTGCTGGCCACTTTGATATACTGCCATCTCTATTCAGAACATTATGCAGAAACATTCTTTTCGAGTTTGGATGGCCACATCAAATGTATTTCTAAAGTTTTTTTTGCATCAGCATGTGTCACAGGGTCAAATAATAGTCACAGTGGTTATAGAGGGTGCAACAGGTCAGCACCTCAGGAGTAAATGTCAGTTGGCTTTTCATAGCCAAGCATTCAGAGGTTGAGACAGCAGGTGCGGAAGAGAGAGATGGGAGAATTAGCAGGAGCATACTTAAGTTCACACTGGACACCAGATAAGACGGGAGCATTTCACCAGATTGGACAGACTCCAGGTAGCCCCCCGGCTTATGGACTATTGCAGCATAGATCTCGGTACACAGTGGCCCTGTCCGGCGGTAACTCCGGACAGGGCCAACCAGATAGGCATATAACCCTATTCACTTTGGCAAAGTACAGCCCCCTCACCACTTAAGCGATATCACCAACTTACTACCTTTAGATAAGGCTGGGGATAGCAACAAATATCTCCTCCACCAGCCCGATGGGGCGCAAGACCGGACAGGAAGATCACATCAGTGACTCAACCCGCTCAAGTCGAGTATAGTGAAAAAGCCTGGCACAACGTGACGCACCCCTCAGGACGGCATGGAAGAGCAAGACAGTGACTCAGTCCCCATAATAGGGTCAGAGGCAGAGAATCCTAGTGGAGAGAGGGGAGCCGGCCAGGCAGAGACAGCAAGGGCGTTTCGTCACGCCAGTGCCTTGACGTTCACCTTCGCACCCCTGAGCCAAATTACAATCAATCATAGGACCTACTGAAGAGATGTGATTTTAGTGTACGTGTAGGTGTGTACGGCAGGACCACAATGAAGAGATAGGTAGGAGCAAGTCCATGTAATGCTTTGTAGGTTAGCAGTAAAACCTTGAAGTCACCACTAGCCTTAACAGGGAGCCAGTGTAGAGAGGCTAGCACTGGAGTAATACGTGACCCGTTTCAGAAAACTAGGCATATGTCGCAGGTCACTACTTCACATGAGAGCCATTGGAAGTATTTGTATTTTTGTAATCAAAATGCGAATTTTGGCAGAAATGCCTTCAGGAACATTGAACCTGGTTGGTTAGTTACCTGCAGATTCATGCAGGGTAGCACCGTCATGAATTGGGATTATGGATAATTGTTTTGCTAGCTAGCTAGCTACATGTCTTAACAAAAGACTCCACTATGCAAGTATCCATTAATTGAATGTCTCTGAGACAACTGTCTGCCAGTTAGCTTTTGGGTGCTTGACTGCTGCTGTTAGGACAGAACGCTCAGATCAACCCTTAAAGAGATTGATGGAGCTAAATATTAAGAGGGTGTGAACGATGCTGAATGGGTGTAAACAAAGAAGAGCTCTCCAGTAGGTACCGAAATACTCAAAGACCATTTTCTCAAAAGGGAGGTTCCAAATGTATCAACTTTCAAAGCATAATTACTTTCCCATTGTTCCTCAAATACAGTGTATACAGTGTACTATTTTGCATCTCTGTGTCTCTGCTTTTATCCAATGTAAAACACAATTTCAAATTTTGCTACATAAGACTGAATCAAGGTGGTAGGTCACATGTAATACTTTTTTGGGGGTTCTAATCAAGATTCTAGCAGCCGTATTTAGCGCTAACTGAAGTTTATTTAGTGCTTTATCTGGAGAGTAGAGCATTGCAGTAGTCTAATCTAGAAGTGACCAAAGCATGGATTAGCTTTTCTGCATCCTTTTTGGACAAAAAGTTAATGGTTTCTGCAATGTTACAAAGATGAAAAAAAGCTGCCCCTGAAATATTCTTAATTTGTTTGTCAAAAGAAAGATCAGGGTCCAGAGTAATGCTGAGGTCCTTCACAGTATTTGTATTTGATACGACTGTACAACCAAGATTAATTGTCACAGCACATCTCTTTGTTTCTTGGGACCTAGAACCTAGAACTCTGTTTTGTTCGAGTAAAACATATATTTATTTTTATTGCCGCCATCCTTATGTCTGAAACACAGGCTTCCAGGGTAGGTAATTTATTTCGTTTTAAAATGTATTTGTATTTATTTTATATACATTTTCTGGGTTAAGGTTTGGCTTTTTCAGGATTAAGCTTTATTACTGGCACTTTTGAGTTGGGTACACATCCAGAAGATAGGGAGCCGTTTATTATGTTTACATTTACATTTACATTTAAGTCATTTAGCAGACGCTCTTATCCAGAGCGACTTACAAATTGGTGCATTCACCTTATGACATCCAGTGGGACAGTCACTTAACAATAGTGCATCTAAAACTTAGGGGGTGGGGTGAGAGGGATTACTTAACCTATCCTAGGTATTCCTTAAAGAGGTGGGGTTTCAGGTGTCTCCGGAAGGTGGTGATTGACTCCGCTGTCCTGGCGTCGTGAGGGAGTTTGTTCCACCATTGGGGGGCCAGGGCAGCGAACAGTTTTGACTGGGCTGAGCGGGAGCTGTACTTCCTCAGTGGTAGGGAGGCGAGCAGGCCAGAGGTGGATGAACGCAGTGCCCTTGTTTGGGTGTAGGGCCTGATCAGAGCCTGGAGGTACTGAGGTGCCGTTCCCCTCACAGCTCCGTAGGCAAGCACCATGGTCTTGTAGCGGATGCGAGCTTCAACTGGAAGCCAGTGGAGAGAACGGAGGAGCGGGGTGACGTGAGAGAACTTGGGAAGGTTGAACACCAGACGGGCTGCGGCGTTCTGGATGAGTTGAAGAGGTTTAATGGCACAGGCAGGGAGCCCAGCCAACAGCGAGTTGCAGTAATCCAGACGGGAGATGACAAGTGCCTGGATTAGGACCTGCGCCGCTTCCTGTGTGAGGCAGGGTCGTACTCTGCGGATGTTGTAGAGCATGAACCTACAGGAACGGGCCACCGCCTTGATGTTAGTTGAGAACGACAGGGTGTTGTCCAGGATCACGCCAAGGTTCTTGGCGCTCTGGGAGGAGGACACAATGGAGTTGTCGACCGTGATGGCGAGATCATGGAACGGGCAGTCCTTCCCGGGAGGAAGAGCAGCTCCGTCTTGCCGAGGTTCAGCTTGAGGTGGTGATCCGTCATCCACACTGATATGTCTGCCAGACATGCAGAGATGCGATTCGCCACCTGGTCATCAGAAGGGGGAAAGGAGAAGATTAATTGTGTGTCGTCTGCATAGCAATGATAAGAGAGACCATGTGAGGTTATGACAGAGCCAAGTGACTTGGTGTATAGCGAGAATAGGAGAGGGCCAAGAACAGAGCCCTGGGGGACACCAGTGGTGAGAGCGCGTGGTGAGGAGACAGATTCTCGCCACGCCACCTGGTAGGAGCGACCTGTCAGGTAGGACGCAATCCAAGCGTGGGCCGCGCCGGAGATGCCCAACTCGGAGAGGGTGGAGAGGAGGATCTGATGGTTCACAGTATCGAAGGCAGCCGATAGATCTAGAAGGATGAGAGCAGAGGAGAGAGAGTTAGCTTTAGCAGTGCGGAGCGCCTCCGTGATACAGAGGAGAGCAGTCTCAGTTGAATGACTAGTCTTGAAACCTGACTGATTTGGATCAAGAAGGTCATTCAGAGAGAGATAGCGGGAGAGCTGGCCAAGGACGGCACGTTCAAGAGTTTTGGAGAGAAAAGAAAGAAGGGATACTGGTCTGTAATTGTTGACATCGGAGGGATCGAGTGTAGGTTTTTTCAGAAGGGGTGCAACTCTCGCTCTCTTGAAGACGGAAGGGACGTAGCCAACGGTCAGGGATGAGTTGATGAGCGAGGTGAGGTAAGGGAGAAGGTCTCCGGAAATGGTCTGGAGAAGAGAGGAGGGGATAGGGTCAAGCGGGCAGGTTGTTGGGCGGCCGGCCGTCACAAGACGCGAGATTTCATCTGGAGAGAGAGGGGAGAAAGAGGTCAGAGCACAGGGTAGGGCAGTGTGAGCAGAACCAGCGGTGTCGTTTGACTTAGCAAACGAGGATCGGATGTCGTCGACCTTCTTTTCAAAATGGTTGACGAAGTCATCTGCAGAGAGGGAGGAGGGGGGAGGGGGCGGAGGATTCAGGAGGGAGGAGAAGGTGGCAAAGAGCTTCCTAGGGTTAGAGGCAGATGCTTGGAATTTAGCGTGGTAGAAAGTGGCTTTAGCAGCAGAGACAGAGGAGGAAAATGTAGAGAGGAGGGAGTGAAAGGATGCCAGGTCCGCAGGGAGGCGAGTTTTCCTCCATTTCCGCTCGGCTGCCCGGAGCCCTGTTCTGTGAGCTCGCAATGAGTCATCGAGCCACGGAGCGGGAGGGGAGGACCGAGCCGGCCTGGAGGATAGGGGACATAGAGAGTCAAGGGATGCAGAGAGGGAGGAGAGGAGGGTTGAGGAGGCAGAATCAGGAGATAGGTGGGAGAAGGTTTGAGCGGAGGGAAGAGATGATAGGATGGAAGAGGAGAGAGTAGCGGGGGAGAGAGAGCGAAGGTTGGGACGGCGCGATACCATCCGAGTAGGGGCAGTGTGGGAGGTGTTGGATGAGAGCGAGAGGGAAAAGGATACAAGGCAGTGGTCGGAGACTTGGAGGGGAGTTGCAGTGAGGTTAGTGGAAGAACAGCATCTAGTAAAGATGAGGTCGAGCGTATTGCCTGCCTTGTGAGTAGGGGGGAAGGTGAGAGGGTGAGGTCAAAAGAGGAGAGGAGTGGAAAGAAGGAGGCAGAGAGGAAAGAGTCAAAGGTAGACGTGGGGAGGTTAAAGTCGCCCAGAACTGTGAGAGGTGAGCCGTCCTCAGGAAAGGAGCTTATCAAGGCATCAAGCTCATTGATGAACTCTCCGAGGGAACCTGGAGGGCGATAAATGATAAGGATGTTAAGCTTGAAAGGGCTAGTAACTGTGACAGCATGGAATTCAAAGGAGGCGATAGACAGATGGGTAAGGGGAGAAAGAGAGAATGACCACTTGGGAGAGATGAGGATCCCGGTGCCACCACCCCGCTGACCAGATGCTCTCGGGGTGTGCGAGAACACGTGGGCGGACGAAGAGAGAGCAGTAGGAGTAGCAGTGTTGTCTGTGGTGATCCATGTTTCCGTCAGTGCCAAGAAGTCGAGGGACTGGAGGGAGGCATAGGCTGAGATGAACTCTGCCTTGTTGACCGCAGATTGGCAGTTCCAGAGGCTACCGGAGACCTGGAACTCCACGTGGGTCGTGCGCGCTGGGACCACCAGAGTAGGGTGGCCGCGGCCACGCGGTGAGGAGCGTTTGTATGGTCTGTGCAGAGAGGAGAGAACAGGGATAAACAGACACATAGTTGACAGGCTACAGAAGAGGCTACGCTAATGCAAAGGAGATTGGAATGACAAGTGGACTACACGTCTCGAATGTTCAGAAAGTTAAGCTACGTAGCAAGAATCTTATTGACTAAAATGATTAAAATGATACAGTACTGCTGAAGTAGGCCAGCTGGCAGTGGGTGCGTTGTTGACACTACACTAATCAAGTCATTCCGTTGAGTGTAATAGTTTCTGCAGTGTTGCTATTCGGGGGCTAGCAGGCTAGCTAGCAGTGTTGTTTACGTTACGTTGCGTTAAAAGAACGACAATAGATGGCTAGCGAACCTAGAAAATCGCTCTAGACTACACAATTATCTTTGATACAAGGACGGCTATGTAGCTAGCTAAGTAGCTAGCTACGATCAAACAAATCAAACCGTTGTACTGTAATGAAATGAAGTGAAAATGTGATACAACCTGTGAATGCGACCGGGTAGTTGAGTTCTATACAGAAGACGTTGGCTAGCGTTGGCTAGCTGTTGGCTAGCTAGCAGAGTCACCTACGTTAAGGACGACAAATAGCTGGCTAGCTAACCTCGGTAAATTAAGATAATCACTCTAAGACTACACACTCTAAACCTAAACAACACAATTATCTTGGATACGATGATACGATGATACGAAGACAGCAAAGACAGCTATGTAGGTAGCTAACACTAAACTAATCAAGTCGTTCAGTTGAGTGTAAAAGTTTCTCAGTGCAGCTAATCAGTGGACGTTAGCTAGCTGGCTAGTGAAGACTACGTTAGGACGGCGAAATACGATAATTACGCAATTATCTTTGATACAAAGACGGCTATGTAGCTAGCTGAGAAGAAATTGCTAAGATAAGACAAATCAAACCGTTGTGATATAATGAAATATAATGAAAAAGTTATACTACCCGTTATACTACCCGTTGGAGCGACGTGCAGATGTGCAGATGCGACCACTCGCTCCAACCGGAACCTGCATGTTCAACATAATGAGTAGCTTTTTCAGTAGTTTAGTTGTAATAGAGTCCAGTAGGCAGCTGGAAGGGTAAGAGGTCATGACTACAGTTTTTTGTGAATGTGTAGAGAGATACAGGATTCAAAAACTTTAGTGTCCATTGATACTAGGTCCTGCCAGTTTTGTGCAGACTCAGGACAACTGAGCTTTGGATAAATACGCAGATTCAAAGAGGAGTCCGTAATTTGATTTCTAATGATCATGATCTTTTCGTCAAAGTGCCGGTGCCATCTTTCCAAGCTAGTCGGAAGACTTCCAGTTTGGTGTTGCTCCATTTCCTTTCCAATTTTCTGGAAGCTTGCTTCAGGGCTCGGGTATTTTCTGTATAACAGGGAGCCAATTTCTTGTAACAAATGTTTTTTCGTTTTTAGAGGTTGTCCAATTGTCCCGGGTTATTAGGAAAAACATTTTTGTCCACAATATTTATTCCACGGGACAAAATTAGATCCAGGGTATGACTGTGGCAATGTGAAGGTCCGGTGACGGACAAACCCCACTGACTCGATGATGGCTTAGAAAACCTTTTGGAGTGGGTCTGTGGATTTTTGAATATTACATTTAAATTTTATTTAATTGAACATCATGTATAATGGCATGACTTGTGTTTACATGAGCATCCGATTTGGCTCCAGATGGGCCTATTATGTAGGACAGATGGAAGTGGATGGATGGATGGATGGATGGATGGATGGATGGATGGATGGATGGATGGATGGATGGATGGATGGATGGATGGATGGATGGATGGATCGATGGATCGATGGATCGATGGATCGATGGATCGGCATGTGGAGTCGCTCTAGACCATAACAGGCTGTTATACCCCGGGTACAGGAAATACTTATTGTCATATCTCAATTCAGTGTCTAGTGAACAGAACACTAGCAGAAATGAGAAGTGAATATTGTGAAGTGTAAATAGGGTCACAAATAGTCTGAGAATTTAGGTATCAGTTCCAATACGTAGATCAATGAGACAATAAACTTACATTAACCAGTTTGGCCATTGCCTTTGGGTATAATAATTGGGTGACTACTCATATCATACATAACACAAGGGAATTTGAGTGTTTGCTTAATTTCAGTTTATGTGACAAAACAAGCAAGTATAGTGTAGAGAATCATTGTACCATTTAAACTGCTGTGAAATATATTTTCCATAACCAAAAATATTGTATCTTGTTTACAAAACCGAAAGTAAAAGACACAAAAACGAAACTTAAAAACGGAAAACACAGAAATGTTTAGCGCACATAGAACAGAGCTACTGCGTATTCAACTTGCTTTCAATTATTTATTTAACTTTTATTTGAACAGGGAGTCACATTGAGATTAAAAATATATTTTACAAGAGAGCTCTGTACACATTACAATAATAACAGAATATTAAAACATACATGTATAAAACAATATAATTCAGCACACAATTAATAAAAATAAACATTCAATAAAAGCAATCACATTCAACTACATAGAGGTCCTCAATCAATAATTTAAACTGCCCGAGGGGCACCAGTACAGTACAAATATATTTATATTTAGGCATGTTGATCAATTATCAGTTATTAGTTGTTCCTTAATCTTAACTTTAACTCCAGAACCAAACTATTACAAGTACCCTTACCTGAGAAGGTAGATGATAAACAGAAAAGATTAACAGACATGTTGAGAGAGAATGATAGACTGGGTATAGTAGTGGAGAGAGAGTTGAGTTCTAGCTGCAGTGAACTCTGCATATTGTTCCACAAATTAGAAGCAAAAAAAACGAAATGTGGATTTTTTTTTCTGTGGAGACTGAAGGGATCTCTAGTGTCATCCATTACTGTTGACGGTTTTAGTAACTTATTAATCTTATCTTAATTAATGAGCTTACATATGGAGGGAGTTTCTGTAACATTGCTTTGTAAACAAATAAGAATGCAGCTCTCTTTTTACAGACAGATGTCCATCCCACATTTTTATACAGACTACAATGATGAGTCCTAAAATTGTCCCTTGTGATAAAACGTATTGCGGAATGGTAGACTGCGTCCAAGGGTTTTAAAACAGAGGTTGCCACATGCATGTAAACAATATCACCAAAATCCAATACAGGGAGAAGCGTTGCTTGAACAATCTTTCTCTTATTTTTAACACTAAAGTAAGATTTATTTCGATAGTTTTTTAAATATCTTAGCTTCTTAGATTTTTTAATATGCGTTATGAAGGATAACTTGTCAATAATCTAGACACCCAGGTACTTATATTGAGAAACAAGCTCAATTTGGGCTCAATTTATTGCGCAAATGTGCAGGTCCTCAAGATCAACATTTCAGGAATTGGAGAACAGTGTCGTGGAAATTTCCTCTATTTACCAAATCACAGGAGCAAACCACAACACAAGTCAGAGTTAGTTATCAAAGTCTATCTAAAATTATATGAGCTCTATCATAACCCTGTGACTCTCAGATCAATTCAGTGTCTATCAATGAATTCTCTGAGAGCCCCTTCTACATTGCAACTGAGATCCTTTAATAGCAAAGAACACACATAGTCAGACAGCATAGACATAATACATCGTTCAGCTTTGTCTCCTTACTCAAACCCCGAAACCATAAACCAATCTTCCATATCAACAGGCATTTATCAAATTGTCATTTAGATACAACCAATTCTAAATACAACCAATCCTGGACAAACTCACGGAGAGCATAGAATGATTCCATACACTGCCATCCTCCTCTCCCCGATGGGGAAAGTAGGGAGTGACTGGCACACAGACACAGTGGAGCAAAAGATATGTTTACACATGATGACACCTTGACCTCTCCCCTCTCTGCGGCCCATGCAACTTAGTCTTGACATAGAACAGATAACTGCAAATGGCCACCACTATAGTACAACAAAATACATTCTTATGAGAAATAACTCATAAGCATATCATGAAAATAAAACTTACCTATGTTACCAACTAATTCTGATTATTCCCCAACAACAGCTTGAGCTTGGTTTTACTTGTATTTAACACTAATTTAAGATCTGTAAGTGATTTCTGAATTGAATCAAAGTCTCTAAGCTTGGCACATCTAGTCAATGTGATTTTCACCCATTCTTCAAGGCAAAACTGCTCCAGCGCCTTCAAGTTGGATGTACAGCAATCTTTAAGTCATACCACAGAAGGTTGCGAGTTCAAACCCCCGAGCTGACAAGGTACAAATCTGTCGTTCTGCCCCTGAACAGGTAGTTAACCCACTGTTCCCAGGCCGTCATTGAAAATAAGAATGTGTTCTTAACTGACTTGCCTGGTTAAATAAAGGTAAAATTAAAAATAAAAAAATTCTCAATTGGATTGAGGTCTGGGCTTTGACTAGGCCATTCCAAGACCTTTAAATGTTGCCCCTTAAACCACGTGAGTGTTGCTTTAGCAGTATGCTTAGGGTCATTGTCTTGCTGGAAGGTGATCCTCCGTCCCAGTCTCAAATCTCTGGAAGACTGAAACAGGTTTCCCTCAACAATTTCCCTGTACTTAATACATGAATGAGACTAACGTGAGGTCAAATAAATAAATCATTAATCGGAAGACTATTGATCAGATATGAAAATATCTGAAAGGTTATATTGGGAAATTATAACTTTGTAATCTGAATATTTTCCTAGTTAATTACAGTTACATGACTATTCAGTTTAATCGAGTTACTAATTACAGAGAATCTTTGATAAAAACAAAGACTTCAGTTTAATGATAGGAAAGACACAACAGAGCGTTCGCTCATATTTTAGGGACCACCATCGTTCCCGTGGATGTGCTCTTCCCCGTTCACGTCTTAGTGAGTCGACCATTAAGGTCAGGTTAATTGGGTATGGTGACTCAGGGGGGTCACATGGAGAAAATGAGTATTTTCCTTATTGACTCTCCTGCGTTTCCCATGGTCCTGGGCCTACCCTGGTTAGCTTGTCATAACCCCACTGTTTCTTGGCCACAGAGGACTCTCACGGGGTGGTCACGAGAGTGCTCAGGTAGGTGTTTAGGGGTTTCCATTGGTGCTACTATGGTGGAGAGTCCAGAACAGGTCTCCACCATGCGCATTCCCCTTGAATATGCAGATTTGACTCTCGACAACTCTAAAAAGAAGGCGACTCAATTACCACCTCATTGACAGGGCGATTGTGCAATAGATCTCCTGGTAGACGCGGCACTTCCCAGGAGCCATGTGTATCCCCTCTCACAGGCGGAGACGGAGGCTATGGAAACATATGTCTCCGAATCCCTGCGTCAGGGGTACATTCGGTCCTCCACTTTACCCGTCTCAAGTTTATTTTTTGTGAAGAAAGAGGGAGGTCTGCGTCCGTGTATTGACTACCGGGGTCTAAATCAGATCACGGTGAGGTATAGTTACCCACTACCGCTCATAGCCACAGCGATAGAGTCAATGCACAGGGCACGCTTCTTCACCAAACTAGATCTCTGGAGCGCTTACAATCTGGTGCGTATCTGAGAGGGAGACGAGTGGAAGACTGCTTTCAGTACCACCTCTGGGCACTATGAGTACCTTGTTATGCCGTACGGGTTGATGAATACGCCATCAGTCTTCCAAACTTTGTATGTTGTGACGGCCCTGAATTTTTCTGAACCGTCTCAGTGCAGCTCCTTCCAATAGGGCGCTTTCCCTTTAATTCCCAATTAAATAGCCAGCATCAGCTGCGCGAAAGGGGGGTTGTGATGGAGACGTGACTGAGGATTTGTTCAACCCTCAGTTCCCGAAGCTTCTCTATTCCGTTGTTTTGTTGCCGTTAAACGTGTGTTTTGTTGCCTAATAGAGTTTACCCAGGATCGGATCCACTCTTTGCGTCCCTGGACTACACCTCTCCGTTCTTCGTGACCTTTCTCCGCGGGAGATCTATTGGCGGATTGGATTGTCTGACTGACCGACTGACTACCACCTTTTTGTATACGGTATTTCATTTGTTTTGATGTGATGTATACTGTGATTTATGTAGTTAGTTGTAGTTGAGGACTTATTAAGAGTGATACGCTTTAAAGTTCTGTGGTAAACTTATTGTTCTATTGATGGTATGATTAATACTGGGTTTATGCTACACGGAATGAACGGACAAACATTGCGTGACAGAAGTCACTTGAGTTCCCTGAACTCTACCGGGCAGGACTCTTTTTAGGCCCGAGGTACAGGACATTTCTGGAGGAACCAGAACTCATTGTGTTATATTATTATATGTGTGTGTAATCATTGATGTTGTTAATACAACCCACGCAAAAGAGTATAGTTGTTTTTGATGTTCTTTCCAATGTTTTAAGGGTTTATGAAAAGTTTATTTCCATCCTGACTTTTACATAAGTCCTTTGTATTGGTGTAGACTTGACGGACCAGATGGGACTCATTCCCACCCAAACTAAAAGGAAAAACCAATGTTTTCTCTGGTAGGCACAACCTACCTGGCACCCCTATAAATAATAACCTCAAGTCAAAACCGTTACATAAAAAATGGCACCCTAGATGGGACAGCTCAACATTGAGAACTAACCAAAGCAAATATTTTGTGTGGAATTAAAACAATGGATTCACCCCAAGATAATGTGCTCATCCATGTCATACCTGTCAATGGGAATACACAGGGCCATTCTGACCATCAAGCTGACAATACAAATCATAATGTGAATGGAGATAATGGAGTTGATTTGGGCCAGAGCCCTGGGAATCTGAATGCTCGGTCTGAGCCACAGGCCACAGGAGGTCTAACCAGTTACTCACTTATTGACATGGATCTGTGTGGAAGTACTGAGCTAGCCCTCCCTCTGACACCCAACCTTCCTCCATTGTCTGGGTTATCTCCAGAGGTTGTAGTCTTACAACTTCAAGGTGACATCCTTGATATTCGTCGGACTCAACAACATCTCCAAACTCTTATCCACCATAATTTCAAATGTCTATGAAGAAGAGCAACTTCTGCCAAACCTCCCTGAAGTTCCTTGGCCATATTGTGTCTTTCGACGGCATTCATGTGGATTCTGAAAAGACAAAGGCTGTACAAGACTTCCCTGTGCCAACCACACTCAAGGCCCTTCAACGGTTCCTTGGTATGGCTGGATGGTACCATCGGTTTGTGTCGAACTTCTCCCAGGTGGCAGAACCCCTCAACGCGTTGAAGCGAAAAGGAGCGAAATTCCAATGGACGGCAGAGTGCCAGACCTCCTTTGAAACCCTGAAACGACATCTCGTCACACATCCCATTTTAGGTCATCCCAACTTTGATTGCCCTTTTGTTGTTTACACTGATGCAAGTGATGTTGGACTTGGTGCTGTCCTAGTCCAACAGACTGGACTTGGCACTGAAGAAGTGCTAGCGTTCGCCAGTCGGACATTGAATGGAGCAGAACGGAACTACTCCACAACCGAGCAAGAGTGCCTTGCAGTTGTCTGGGCTTTGGAAAAGTGGAGGTACTACTTGGAGGGTAGACACTTCACTGTGGTCACTGACCATTCCTCCCTTGTGTGGGTGTTCAAGACCAACAAACCAACTACCAGACTCATAAGATGGGCTCTACGGTTGCAAGAGTTCACCTTTGCAGTGGAATACAGGAAAGGAAAATACAACACTGTTCCAGATGCCTTGTCCAGAGCTCCTGCTTGTGATAATGGTGGCCCTCATCTTACATGTGCTACTGTCCTGTCAAGCAGTAGAGACTCGCCCAAAACGGACTTTCCCATCTCTGATGAGGCCATATGGAAAGCCCAACAGGATGATCCAGAAGTACAGGCTTTGTACCAGACTATCCTGGAAGATGGGGAAAAGATGGTCAATCCTACCACAAAGCTGACCATCATTGAAGATAAAGTCTACCGAGTTGTACAATTACCTCACAGAACACTCTACCAAATGTACATATCTGAAACTCTACGCCTTCAACTGCTTCAACATTTCCATGAAGACCCATTAGCTGGTCATTTGGGCAGGTTCAAAACCTACAAGCGGTTGCAAGCATTACTGTACTGGCCACATCTGAGCATGGATGTGAAGTCACACATCCGAAACTGTCAGGTTTGTCAAATGTACAAACCAGAAGGTAGAAAGCCTGCTGGCATGTTGCAGCAAACGGTGGTTACCCTACCTTGGGAAATGTTAGGAGTGGATTTGATGGGTCCATTTCCTAGAAGCTCCAATCAGAATGTGTACATGCTTGTTTTTGTTGATTATTATTCAAAGTGGGTGGAACTCTTTTCCCTGCATCAGGCCACAGCAAGGACCGTCTCTAACATCCTTACGAAAGAGATCCTGACTCGCTGGGGAGTGCCTGATTACATCCTGTCTGATCGAGGTTCCCAATTTGTCTCTGATCTCTTTGAGGAGACCTGCCAAAGATGGAACCTGAGACAGAAGTTGACCACGGCCTATCACCCACAGACCAATCTCACTGAGAGAGTAAATCGAACCTTGAAGACAATGATTGCTTCCTATGTAGGGACGCAGCACAAACACTGGGACAAGCACCTTCACGAGTTTCGATTTGCCCTGAATTCTGCTGTGCAAGAGTCCACTGGAGTCACCCCTGCAGAGCTGAACCTAAGTCGTCCTCTCAGAGGACCCTTGGATATGGTGCTACAGCCCCAGAAGCTTACTCCAGATGCTGCTTGCTATGACCAGGTAGGCCATCTCCATGACTTGAGAGCTCTTGTCTCAAAGAACATGATCCAGGCTCGACTCAAGCAGAAGAGAAATTATGATAAGAACAGACGAGACATGCAGTTCCAGCTTCGTGATCGGGTGTGGCTTCGCTCTCATCCTTACTCGAAAGCTGAACAATTCTTCTCGGCCAAGCTCGCTCCTAAATGGCAAGGACCATATAGGATTGTGGAGCAGATGGGCCCTTTGAACTACCGAGTGGTGAAAGAGGACACAGGTGAAGATATGCGCGTTGTTCATGTCTCACGCCTTAAGGCCTGTTACCCCTCGGCTGAGGAAATGGAGGCGATTGAGCGCCGCAAGGTCCTGGATATCTTTGAAGAGGAAAGTGATGAGGAGACCTTTCTCGGTTTCCCCGACCAAGATGTGCCTTCCAGGGCAATGGTCGGCTTTTTCCAGGGGAGGGGGTGTGTGACGGCCCTGAATTTTTCTGAACCGTCTCAGTGCAGCTCCTTCCAATAGGGCGCTTTCCCTTTAATTCCCAATTAAATAGCCAGCATCAGCTGCGCGAAAGGGGGGTTGTGATGGAGACGTGACTGAGGATGTGTTCAACCCTCAGTTCCCGAAGCTTCTCTATTCCGTTGTTTTGTTGCCGTTAAACGTGTGTTTTGTTGCCTAATAGAGTTTACCCAGGATCGCATCCACTCTTTGCGTCCCTGGACTACACCTCTCCGTTCTTCGTGACCTTTCTCCGCGGGAGATCTATTGGCGGATTGGATTGTCTGACTGACCGACTGACTACCACCTTTTTGTATACGGTATTTCATTTGTTTTGATGTGATGTATACTGTGATTTATGTAGTTAGTTGTAGTTGAGGACTTATTAAGAGTGATACGCTTTAAAGTTTTGTGGTAAACTTATTGTTCTATTGATGGTATGATTAATACTGGGTTTATGCTACACGGAAGGAACGGACAAACATTGCGTGACAGAAGTCACTTGAGTTCCCTGAACTCTACCGGGCAGGACTCTTTTTAGGCCCGAGGTACAGGACATTTCTGGAGGAACCAGAACTCATTGTGTTATATTATTATATGTGTGTGTAATCATTGATGTTGTTAATACAACCCACGCAAAAGAGTATAGTTGTTTTTGAAGTTCTTTCCAATGTTTTAAGGGTTTATGAAAAGTTTATTTCCATCCTGACTTTTACATAAGTCCTTTGTATTGGTGTAGACTTGACGGACCAGATGGGACTCATTCCCACCCAAACTAAAAGGAGAAACCAATGTTTTCTCTGGTAGGCACAACCTACCTGGCACCCCTATAAATAATAATCTCAAGTCAAAACCGTTACAATGTGTCCCTGGTGCGCAAAGTGCTTGGTCGCCTGTTGGAGCATGACCTGTACGTCAAGGCAGAGAAATGCCTGCTTTTCCATCAGTCCATCTCCTTCCTAGGGTATCGCATTTCCACGTCAGGGGTGGAGATGGAGAGTGCCGGCATTGCAGCCGTGCGTAATTGGCCGACTCCCACCATGGTAAAGGATGTTCAGCGATTCTTAGGGTTTGCCAACTACTACCGGAGGTTTATCTGGGGTTTTGGTCAGGTAGCAGCTCCCATTACTTCACTACTGAAGGGGGCCCAGTGCGCTTGCAGTGGACAGCTGAGGCGGACGGGGCTTTCTGTCACATGAGGGCTTTGTTTACTTCGGCCTTTGAGGGCCTGTCCGGATCCCTCTTTGGCGTTCATAGTGGAGATGGACGTGTCCGAGGCTGGGATAGGAGCTGTACTATCAGCGCTCGGGTACACCACCGACGCTCCACCCTTGTGCCTTCTTCTCAAAGAAGCTCAGCCCGGCGGAGTGAAACGATGACATGGGGGACCGGGAGTTGTGGCTATTGTAAAGGCGGTGGAGACGTTGGCCTGAGGGGGCTAGACAGCCTTTTCTCATCTGGACTGACCACCGCAATCCGGAGTACATCTGGGCGGTGAGGAGACTGAACACTCACCAGGCAAGGTGGGCCATGTTTTTCACCCGTTTTCTGTTTACCCTTTCTTACAGACCAGGCTCCCAGAACGTTCAGGCAGACTCAATGTCCTGGCTGTATGAAAAGAAGAGGAGCGGCCCATGGATCCCACTCCCATATTGTTTGGTGGCGCCGGTAGTGTGGGAGCTGGACACGGACATTGAGCGGGCGTCACGTGCTGAGCCCGCTCCCCATCAGTGTTCGGCTGGGCATCTGTACGTTCCGTCTGCTGTCCGCTGATCTATTGGGCCCACACGTCACCCTCCTCTGGTCATCCTGGGATCGGTCGGACGGTGCACTGTCTTAGTGGAAAGTACTGCTGGCCCACTTTAGCTAAGGATGTGAGGGTTTATGTTTCCTCCTGCTCGGTTTGCGCCCAGTGCAAGTTTACAACCCTTACCCATTCCACAACGTCCATGGTCGCACATGTCGGTGGATTTCCTAACCGATCTTCCACCTTCACAGGGTAACACTACGATCCTGGTCGTTGTGGATTGTTTTTCTAAGTCCTGTAGTCTCCTCCCTCTGCTCGGTCTCCCTACGGCCCTACAGACTGTGGAGGCCCTGTTTACACACGTCTACCGGCACTACGGGGTGCCTGAGGATATAGTGGCTGATTGGGGTCCTCAGGTCACGTCAAGGGTCTGGAAGGCATTCATGGAACGTCTGGGGGTCTTGGTCAGCCTTACATCAGGTTTTCACCCCGAGAGTAACGGGCAGGTGGAGAGAGTTAACCAGGATGTGGGAAGGAATCTGGGGTCTTATTGCCAGGACCGGCCGGGGGAGTGGGCAACGTTCGTGCCCTGGGCAGAAATGGCCCATAACTTGCTCCGCCACTCCTCCACTGACCTTTCTCCCTTTCAGTGTGTATTGGGGTATCAGCTGGTCTGGATCCTTGGCATCAGGGTCAGACTGAGGCCCATGTCCACCTTCAGCGCGCCGTACTGTGCCAGAAAGTTGGCGCAGACTGTCACCGCAGTGAGGCCCCGGTGTTCGCACCGGGGGACAGAGTCTGGCTCTCGATCCAAAACCTGCCCCTCCGCCTGCCCTGTCGGAAGCTGGGTCCGCGGTTTGTGGGGCCATTTAAAGGACTGAGGAGAGTGAACGAGGTAGGTTACAGCTTCCCCCCGATTACCGCATTAACCCCTCGTTCCATGTGTCTCTCCTCAGGTGGCTGGCCCACTCCAGGAGTCTGAGGTGCGGGACGTTCCTCCACCAACTCTGGACATCGAGGTGGCCCCGGCGTACTCTGTCCGTTCCATACTGGATTCGAGACGTCTGCCGAGGGGCCTTCAGTACCTCGTGGACTGGGAGGGGTATGGTCAGGAGAGATGCTTGCTGGATCCTTCCATGCTGCAAGATTTCCACCATCTCCATCCGGATCGCCATGCACCTCGCCCTCCAGGTCGTCCCCGAAGTCGGTGCCGACACGCAGCTGGAGCCGCGCATCAGGGAAGGGGGCCTCTAAATAATGCCCTCCATGCCTGGTCCGTAAGTTTTGGTGGGCGGCCATCTTTCAGCAGGTTGTTTGTGGTGCCATATTCTTTTTTTATTCAATTTTGTAATAATGGATTTAATGGTGCTCCGTGGGATGTTCAAAGTTTTGGATAATTTTCATAATTTCACCTTTATTTAACCAGGTAGGCTAGTTGAGAACAAGTTCTCATTTACAACTGCAACCTGGCGATATACTTTTGTTATTCCAGCCTCCTGGTGCAAAAAACACATCCCCTTTCCCAGACTTGTTCTGTGGTACTAAACCAGGGAGTCTTGTGTCCTCTAATGTTACATAGAGCTATTGGTTAGTTTGGTTAAGAGGGGAGACCAGGCTCACAAATAAAGCAGATGTCTTGGCAAGGCTCCATGATCAACTATCACTGTGGTCTGTAGTCATTCCTGATCAAACTGTCACTCAACAAGCACCTCATGGAAGCCTATAGTGCTGTTTATACACTCTTAAATGAGGGGGAGACAACCATGTTCAGTGATTCCTCATTTAAAAGTTGCATAATACTGCAGTACATCATCCAGTATGCTGTGGTATTCTTCGATTTGTCGCAGTCCTTGCCGTTACTGCTCATTTGAACCACCAGAGGGCATCTTAAAGCATATCTGCTTCAAATAGATAATGTTAATGATAATGTTAAGGGAGCTTGCACGCCTGAGCATGCATAGAACAGGGTGTCTTTAGGAAAATTTGGCGCCAGACAATGTGACCTGCAAAAATGTTCTTTATTGGACATTTGAGAAATCTTATGGACATCCATATGCTTTGGGTGCGTAATGCATTACAGCACCCTCCCATTGTGCTCAAAATCACATTTAGTTTATTGTTATGAATCTTAACAGAACATTAATTAGCCTGTAAAGTTTTAATAAAGTACAATGATGTTCTTATACCAACATGACAGGTTTTATTCAAAAGCAAAACAATGGCCGTTGCATCTTCATCCTTGCTATAAATCATAAATTAATATAATAATCCCTGGGTTCGAGTCCAGGCTCTGTCGCAACCGGGAGACCCATGGGGTGACGCAAAATTGGCCCAGCGGCGTCCGGGTTAGTGGAGGGTTTGGCCGGCAGGGATGTCCTTGTCCCATTGCGCACTAGCGACTCCTGTGGTGAGCCGGGAACAGTGCACGCTGACTCGGTAGCCAGGTGCACGGTGATTCCTCCAACACATTGGTGCGGTTGGCTTCCGGGTTAAGTGGGCATTGTGTCAAGAAGCAGTGCGGTTGAGTTATGTTTTGGAGGACGCAAAGCTCTCGATCTTCACCTCTCCCGTGTCCGTACGGGAGTTTCAGCGATGGGACAAGACTGTAATTAGCAATTGAATACCAACCACAAAATTGAGGAGAAAAAAAGAGGGGGAAAAAAATCTCATATTAAACAAGATTCAGTAAATTTAAGTGGCAGTTAACCCACTGTTCCTAGGTGGTCATTGTAAATAAGAATTTGTTCTTATTAACTGACTTGCCTAGTTAAATAAAGGTCAATTTAAAAAAAAATATTTGTCTCTATGGTATAGTTTTTATTGCTATCAATCTGTTCAGTAAATCCTTCTATTTCCTTAGTTAATATGTACTCTTTTGACCTAAATTGTGTTTGTTTTACAGATGAGTATTGTATGGCATGGCACATTTTAAAAGTGTCCCATACAATAAGAGAATCTGCTGTACCTACACTACCGTTGAAAGAAAGCACGTGGTCTGACCATTAAAATTACATCAAATTGATCGGAAATAGAGTGTAGACATTGTTCATGTTGTAAATGACTATTGTAGCTGGAAACGGCTGATTTGTAATGGAATATCTATATAGGCGTACAGAGGCCCATTATCAGCAACCATCTCTCCTGTGTTCCAATGGCACGTTGTGTTAGCTAATCCAAGTTTATAATTTTAAAAGACAAATTGATCACTAGAAAACCCTTTTGCAATTATGTTAGCACAGCTGAAAACTGTAGTGCTGATTAAAGAAGCAATAAAACTGGCCTTCTTTAGACTGGTTGAGTGTCTGGATCATCAGCATTTGTGGATTTGATTACAGGCTCAAAATGGCGAGAAACAAAGAACTTACTTCTGAAACTCGTCAGTCTATTCTTGTTCTGAGAAATGAAGGCTATTCCATGCGAGAAATTGCCAAGAAACTGAAGATCTCATACAATCCTGTGTACTACTCCATTCACAGAACAGCTCAAACTGGTTCTAACCAAAATAGAAAGAGGAGTGGGAGGCCGCAGTCCACAACTGAGCAAGAGGACAAGTACATTAGAGTGTCCAGTTTGAGAAACAGACGCCTCACAAGTCCTCAACTGGAAGCTTCATGAAAGAAAAACACTAGTCTCAATGTCAACAGTGAAGAGGCGACTCTGGGATGCTGGCCTTCTAGGCAAAGAAAAAGTCATATCAGACTGGCCAATAAAAATAAAAGATTAAGATGGGCAAAAGAACACAGACACTGGATTGAGGAACTCTGTCGAGAAGGCCAGCATCCCGGAGTCACCTCTTCACTGTTGACGTTGAGACTGGTGTTTTGCGGGTACTATTTAATGAAGCTGCCAGTTGAGAACTTGTGAGGCATCTGAACAGCCGCTCAATCGAAATAATTGCAATTGACATATTTACGATTGTATGCCTTTGTTGTCTCTCTGTTAAAATCATCTGTCCGTCTGCTGGAGAGTTAGTCGACAGAAAATCTCTGGTTTGTCCACCAGAGATCAAAGTATTTTCTAGTTGTAGCTTGTTCCCTTTGTTCTAGAAGTGTCTGTTATAATCGATATGTCAGACATACCAATGGTCATTTGTTTTGGATATGTTCTCCAGAATGGATTATTCAGAGTACTCCCCGAGGTGGTTCTCGGTCGCGTTTACCAGACTAAAGTACTTAAACAGCTGCAGACTGAATGTTCCTGTGTAGTTTTCAGTTTTGTAGATTTCTTAACCATTCGTGATGTTGGTTCAACACAGTCTGCCTGCTTGGTCTATGGAGTAGTAGCCATTTCAACGTAGGGACTCCCGTCCCTGCATTTTCTTGACTAAATGTACATTTTCTTAGAATTTGCTATTTTTGTCATTATGTCTGTGCTTACCGACTTGGTTAATTAAGAATTCATATGAAAAACAATTCTCATTTAGAAGGCTAACGTCACATTACATATTGTCGTGGAAATTTCCTTAATTACCAAATGTTAAGAGAGCAAATCACACACCAGCCAGTTATGCTTAATCTTCACCTTTAATAATAATTAAGCTTTTGCAATAGCATTTTGACTTTCAACATTTCAGTATCTCTAATGAAAAGTTGAGTGGTCAACATAATGGCAACTGAGATCTTTTATAGCAAAGATCCATCCCCCTAGTGGACATTACAAACCACAGATAATAGGAACTTTCACAAGGAAAGATTTTACCTGAGAGAGGAGTATCCCAGTGCCAGACAGTATTTAGCTATAAATTATCGTTCAGTTTGGTCTCCTAAACGAAGCTCTTATCTTGTTCTTGGTACAAAACAGTACCAAAACATTTCCTCATCCAATGGTATATATCAATTGTCATTTTAGATACTCCCATCTCAAATACAATCCCTCCTGGACAAGCTCACGGAGAGGAGAGTGAGCCTCTTGGTCAAGATAAAGGCAACCTCAGAGGGAACATACAATGGTTCCAGACACTGCCATCCTCCTCTCCCCGATGAGAAAAGTAGGGAGTGACTGGCACACAGACATTGTGGAGCCAAGAGATAATTGGTTCCCCCTCAATCATCCCTTCACATGGTTTAAAAGATGTGTTTACATATGAAGACAAGCCTGACCTCTCCCCTCTCTGGGGCCCAAGTAACTGAGCCCTGACAAAGAAAGGATAACTGCAAACGGCCAACACTATAGTACAAAAAGATACATTCCAAATGACAAGCATATTATGAAAATAAAACATCTTATCTATGTTACCCAACTAATTCTGATTCATCCCCCACAATCTTCTCCTAATTACTCTCATATTTAATCATATCAGTTCCCCAACATTTGGATGTAAGTCTGGTAATGGGGAAATGTGCACATTCAGGGATACATAGGTTGTTCTTCCATCTTTAGTTACATCACAAATTATTAATACATTTGACAGGATTGTTCTTTAAATACCCATGGACCATTCCAAATGTTTGGATTACAGAAATACAGTTTAATTATTTGACCTTTTGACGTTACCGTACTGCAACGTTTCTCTCTGTGGTAACAAAGGGATTTAACTTCCATTTCTACTATAACAATTGGATACCACGAAACTGGGGAGAAAAAGGGGTAAAAAAAAATATTTAACGCGCCAAATATACTTACTTTTTGGGGATATAAAGAAGGACTTTATTGAACAATAGGACCATTTGTTATGTAACAGAGGCCCTTGTGATTGCAACCAGATGAAGATCTTCAAAGGTAAGGGATTAATATTATCGCCATTTCTGACTTTCGCGAACGCTTGGTTGGAAAATGTTTTAATGCTTTTATATGCGGGGTGCTGTCCTCAGATAATCGCATAGTGTGCTTTTTTCAAATCTGCCAACGCCGCTTGATTAACAAGAAGTTTATCTTTTAACTTTTTTTGTAACTAGGGGCAGTATTTTCATTTTTGGAAAAATAACGTTCCCAAATGTAAACGGGCTATTTTGTCAGGACAAGATGCTAGAATCAAATCGAATCAAATCAAATGTATTTATATAGCCCTTCGTACATCAGCTGATATTTCAAAGTGCTGTACAGAAACCCAGCCTGAAACCCCAAAGAGCAAGCAATGCAGGTGTAGAAGCACAGTGGCTAGGAAAAACTCCCTAGAAAGGCCACAACCTAGGAAGAAACCTAGAGAGGAACCAGTCTGTGGGGTGGCTAGTCCTCTTCTGGCTGTGCCGGGTGGAGATTATAACAGAACATGGCCAAGATGTTCAAATGTTCATAAATGACCAGCATGGTCCAATAATAATAATAATCACAGGCAGAACAGTTGAAACTGGAGCAGCAGCACAGCCAGGTGGACTGGGGACAGCAAGGAATCATGTCAGGTAGTCCTGAGGCATGGTCCTAGGGCTCAGGTCCTCAGAGAGAGAGAAAGAAAGAGAGAAAGAGAGAATTAGAGAGAGCACACATAAATTCACACAGGACACCGAATAGGACAGGAGAAGTACTCCAGATATAACAAATTGACCCTAGCCTCCCCCCAAAAACTACTGCAGCATAAATACTGGAGGCTGAGACAGGAGGAGTCAGGAGTATGCATATTTGCATATGAATATGCATATAATTGACAGCTTAGGATAGAAAACACTCTAAAGTTTCCAAAACTGTAAAAATATTGTCTGTGAGTATAACAGAACTGATATTGCAGGCGAAAGCCTGAGAAAAATCCAATCTGGAAGTGACTCATGTTTTGAAAGCTTTGCGTTCCGATGCGGCCCTATTGAGCAGTGAATGGGCTAACAACCAGATTCTTTTGTTCTACGTATTCCACAAGGTGTCTACAGCATTTTGACGTAGTTTTACGCATTTATGTTGAAGAATGAGCGTAAGCGACTATATTGCGTAAGTGGTCACCTGATGGCTCTCAGAGTGATTCTTGCGTAAAGTAGCCATTTCTCCTCTCGGTCCTACTGAAAAGCCAATTGTCCCGGTGGATATATTATCGAATAGATATTTGAAAAACACCTTGAGGATTGATTATAAACAACGTTTGCCATGTTTCTGTCGATATTATGGAGCTAATTTGGAATACTTTTCGGCGTTTTCGTGACTGCAATTTCCGGTCGATTTCTTAGCCAAAAGTGAAGAATTAACAAAGCTATTTCGCCTACAAAAATAATATTTGGGGAAAAAAGGAACATTTGCTGTCTAACTGGGAGTCTCGTGAGTGAAAACATCCGAAGCTCACCAAAGGTAAATGATTTAATTTGATTGCTTTTCGTGACCAAGTTGCCTGCTGCTAGCTAGGCAAAATACTATGCTATCGATAAACTTACACAAATGCTTGTCTTGCTTTGTCTGGAAAGCATATTTTCAAAATCTGAGATGACAGGGTGATTAACAAAAGGCTAAGCTGTGTTTCAATATATTTCACTTGTGATTTCATGAATTTGAATATTTTCTAGTAATATTTATGTCCGATGCGTTATGCTAATTAGTGTCAGATGATGATTATGGGTAGTATCAAGAGGTTAAATGATGTATGACACTTGTATTTTCATGAACGTTTAATATTACCATTTCTGTAATTGGAATTTGGCGCTCTGCAATTTCACCGGATGTTGTCGAGGTGGGTCGCTTGAGGCACGCCTAGCCCAAAGTTAACCATGGAAAGAGGTCTGGAGATATGGCTGAATATAAACCGTGTAGTTATTCGCTCCGCAAGGCAATCAAACAAGCAAAATGTCGGTTCAGGGACAAGGTGGAGTCACAATTAAATGGCTCATTACACTTAGGTTGGAGTCATTTCAACTCGTTTTTCAAGCAATTTATTTCACCTTTATTTAACCAGGTAGGCAAGTTGAGAACAAGTTCTCATTTACAATTGCGACCTGGCCAAGATAGAGCAAAGCAGTTCGACAGATACAACGACACAGAGTTACACATGGAATAAAACAAACATACAGTCAATAATACAGTATAAACAAGTCTATATACAATGTGAGCAAATGAGGTGAGAAGGGAGGTAAAGGCAAAAAAGGCCATGGTGGCAAAGTAAATACAATATAGCAAGTAAAACACTGGAATGGTAGTTTTGCAATGGAAGAATGTGCAAAGTAGAAATAAAAATAATGGGGAGCAAAATAAATACATTTATTAAATACACTTGGGAAAGAGGTAGTTGTTTGGGCTAAATTATAGGTGGGCTATTTACAGGTGCAGTAATCTGTGAGCTGCTCTGACAGTTGGTGCTTAAAGCTAGTGAGGGAGATAAGTGTTTCCAGTTTCAGAGATTTTTGTAGTTCGTTCCGGTCATTGGCAGCAGAGAACTGGAAGGAGAGACGGCCAAAGAAAGAATTGGTTTTGGGGGTGACTAGAGATATATACCTGCTGGAGCGTGTGCTACAGGTGGGAGATGCTATGGTGACCAGCGAGCTGAGATAAGGGGGGACTTTACCTAGCAGGGTCTTGTAGATGACATGGAGCCAGTGGGTTTGGCGACGAGTATGAATCGAGGGCCAGCCAACGAGAGCGTACAGGTCGCAATGGTGGGTAAGTATATGGGGCTTTGGTGACAAAACGGATTGCACTGTGATAGACTGCATCCAATTTGTTGAGTAGGGTATTGGAGGCTATTTTGTAAATGACATTGCCAAAGTCGAGGATTGTTAGGATGGTCAGTTTTACAAGGATATGTTTGGCAGCATGAGTGAAGGATGCTTTGTTGCGAAATAGGAAGCCAATTCTAGATTTAACTTCGGATTGGAGATGTTTGATATGCGTCTGGAAGGAGAGTTTACAGTCTAACCAGACACCTAAGTATTTGTAGTTGTCCACGTATTCTAAGTCAGAGTCGTCCAGAGTAGTGATGTTGGACAGGCGGGTAGATGCAGGTAGCGATCGGTTGAAGAGCATGCATTTAGTTTTACTTGTATTTAAGAGGAATTGGAGGCCACGGAAGGAGAGTTGTATGACATTGAAGCTTGCCTGGAGGGTTGTTAACACAGTGTCCAAAGAAGGGCCGGAAGTATACAGAATGGTGTCGTCTGCGTAGAGGTGGATCAGAGACTCACCAGCAGCAAGAGCGACCTCATTGATGTATACAGAGAAGAGAGTCGGTCCAAGAATTGAACCCTGTGGCACCCTCCGATTTGACACAGTGAACTCTATCAGAGAAGTAGTTGGTGAACCAGGCGAGGCAATCATTTGAGAAACCAAGGCTGTCAAGTCTGCCGATGAGGATGTGGTGATTGACAGAGTCGAAAGCCTTGGCCAGATCAATGAATACGGCTGCACAGTAATGTTTCTTATCGATGGCGGTTAAGATATCGTTTAGGACCTTGAGCGTGGCTGAGGTGCACCCATGACCAGCTCTGAAACCAGATTGCATAGCAGAGAAGGTATAGTGAGATTCGAAATGGTCGGTAATCTGTTTGTTGACTTGGCTTTCGAAGACCTTAGAAAGGCATGGTAGGATAGATATAGGTCTGTAGCAGTTTGGGTCAAGAGTGTCCCCCCCTTTGAAGAGGGGGATGACCGCAGCTGCTTTCCAATCTTTGGGAACATCAGACGACACGAAAGAGAGGTTGAACAGGCTAGTAATAAGGCTGGCAACAATTTCGGCAGATAATTTTAGAAAGAAAGTGTCCAGATTGTCTAGCTCGGCTGATTGGTAGGGGTCCAGATTTTTCAGCTCTTTTAGAACATCAGCTGAATGGATTTGGGAGAAGGAGAAATGGGGAAGGCTTGGGCGAGTTGCTGTTGGGGGTGCAGTGCTGTTGACCGGGGTAGGAGTAGCCAGGTGGAAAGCATGGCCAGCCGTAGAAAAATGCTTTTTGAAATTCTCAATTATGGTGGATTTATCAGTGGTGACAGTGTTTCCTATCTTCAGTGCAGTGGGCAGCTGGGAGGAGGTGTTCTTATTCTCCATGGACTACAGTGTCCCAGAACCTTTTTGAGTTAGTGTTGCAGGAAGCAAATTTCTGCTTGAAAAAGCTAGCCTTGGCTTTTCTAACTGCCTGTGTATAACGGTTTCTAGCTTCCCTGAACAGCTGCATATCACGGGGGCTGTTCGATGCTAATGCAGAACGCCATAGGATGTTTTTGTGTTGGTTAAGGGCAGTCGGGTATGGGGAGAACCAAGGGCTATATCTGTTCCTGGTTCTAAATTTCTTGAATGGGGCATGTTTATTTAAGATGGTTATATTTTTAAAAAAATATCCAGGCATCCTCTACTGACAGGATGAGATCAATATCCTTCCAGGATACCCCGGCCAGGTCGATTAGAAAGGCCTGCTCGCTGAAGTGTTTCAGGGAGCGTTTTACAGTGATGAGTGGAGGTGGTTTGACCGCTGACCCATTACAGATGCAGGCAATGGGGCAGTGATCGCTGAGATCTTGGTTGAAGACAGCAGAGGTGTATTTAGAGGGGATGTTGGTTAGGATGATATCTATGAGGGTGCCCGTGTTAAAGGCTTTGGGGGGGTACCTGGTAGGTTCATTGATAATTTGTGTGAGATTGAGGGCATCAAGTTTAGATTGTAGGATGGCTGGGGTGTTTAGCACGTTCCAGTTTAAGTCGCCTAGCAGCACGAGCTCTGAAGATAGATGGGGGGCAGTCAGTTCACATATGGTGTCCAGAGCACAGCTGGGGGCAGAGGGTGGTCTATAGCAGGCGGCAATGGTGAGAGACTTGTTTTTAGAGAGGTGGATTTTTAAAAGTAGAAGTTCAAATTGTTTGGGTACAGACCTGGATAGTAGGACAGAACTCTGCAGGCTATATTTGCAGTAGATTGCAACACCACCCCCTTTGGCAGTTCTATCTTGTCTGAAAATGTTGTAGTTTGGAATTAAAATTTCTGAATTTTTGGTGGTCTTCCTAAGCCAGGATTCAGACACAGCTAGAACATCCAGGTTGGCAGAGTGTGCTAAAGCAGTGAATAGAACAAACTTAGGGAGGAGGCTTCTAATGTTAACATGCATGAAACCAAGGCTATTACAGTTACAGAAGTCATCAAAGGAGAGCGCCTGGGGAATAGGAGTGGAGCTAGGCACTGCAGGGCCTGGATTCACCTCTACATCGCCAGAGGAACATAGGAGGAGAGAATAAGGGTGCGGCTAAAATCAATAAGAATTGGTCGTCTAGAACGTCTGGAACAGAGAGTAAAAGGAGGTTTCTGGGGGCAATAAAATAGCATCAAGGTATAATGTACAGACAAAGGTATGGTAGGATGTGAATACAGTGGAGGTAAACCTAGGTATTGAGTGATGAAGAGAGAGATATTGTCTCTAGAAAAATCGTTGAAACCAGGAGATGTCATTGCATGTGTGGGTGGTGGAACTAATAAGTTGGATAAGGTATAGTGAGCAGGACTAGAGGCTCTACAGTGAAATAAGCCCATAAACACTAACCAGAACAGCAATGGACAAGACATATTGACATTAAGGAGAGGCATCCTTAGTCGAGTGATCAAAAGGGTCCAGTGAGTGGAGAGGTTGGTTGGGGGTCACGGCGATTTAGACAGCTAGCCAGGCCATCGGTAGCAAGCTAGCATAGGATGGAGGTCTGTTGTTAGCCACCTCTTGCATTCCGTCAGTAGATTAGTGGGGTTCCGTGTGGTAGAGGGGATTAATCCAAATCACACAACAACAAAAATAAAAACAATAGATATAGTTATAGAGGCCCAAGAAGAAACATAATAATAATAATAAAAATAAATAAATTGTCCGATTGTCTATTCTGAGAGCAGCCGGTAAGACAGCTAACGGTTAGCAGGCCGCAGATGGGCGTTCAGGTAACATCGATGGAGGAGCCAGCCGGATCTCCTTCGGGTAGATAATGTCGGCAGTCCAGTTGTGAAGGCCCGGTGGGGCTCCGCATAGGCAGTAAAACGGGTCCGGATAGGTGACTGCAGCCCAGGAGTGATTGACGGAGCTCAGGAGTGATTGGCGGAGCTGTCTAACTCCGGAGTAATTGATGTTTGCTCCGGAAATCGACGAAAGCAGATAGTCACACGGATAGCAGCTAGCTAGCTGTGAGATCCGGGTATGAATGTCCAGAGCGCAGTTGAAATCCAGGGACATGGAGAGAAAAACTGGTCCGGTATGTTCCATTCAGAGCCGCGCTGTGCCGTACAAAACTGGCGATAGATTTTCGAGCTAAAGGATAGCTAATGACCCCAAACCGTGGTTAGCTGAATTACTAACGATTTGCCAGTAAAGAAGCTAACTAGCTTCTGAACTAGCTTCTGATTAGCTTCTGGGCTAGCTTCTGGCTAGCTTCTTGGAGTTTCTGGCTAGCTTCTTGGAGGATTGCAGATTTGAGGTAAATAATACTTATTTATAAATATAAATTGGTGAGGCGGGTTGCAGGAGAGTGTTTTGAAGATGAGTTGATGGAAAATAAAAATAAAATGTATGTGAAAAAGTTTTAAATATATATATATACAGGACACGACAAGACGAGGACATTAGACGTCTGAACTGCTATGCCATCTCGCAGATCGCTAACAAACTATAGTTTTGGCAAGTCGGTTAGGACATCTACTTTGTGCTTTCTACAAGTAGTTTTTCCAGCAATTATTTACAGACATATTATTTTGCTTACAATTCACTGTATCACAATTCCAGTGGGTCAGAAGTTACATACACTAAGTTGACTGTGCCTTTAAACAGCTTGGAAAATTCCAGAAAATTATGTCATGGCTTTAGAATCTTCTGATAAGCTAATTGACATAATTTGAGTTCATTGGAGGTGTACCTGTGGATGTATTTCAAGGGCTACCTTCAAACTCAGTGCCTCTTTGCAAGACATCATGGGAAAAAGAAATCAGCCAAGACCGTTGTAGACCTCCACAAGTCTGGTTCATCCTTGGGAGCCATTTCCAAACGCCTGAAGGTACCACGTTCATCTGTACAAACAATAGTTTGCAGCCGTCATATCGCTCAGGAAGGAGAAGTGTTCTGTCTCCTAGAGATGAACGTACTTTGGTGCAAAAAGTGCAAATCAATCCCAGAACAACCGCAAAGGACCTTGTGAAGATGCTGGAGGAAACAGGTACAAAAGTATATATATATATCCACAGTAAAACGAGTCCTATATCGAATTAAACCTGAAAGGCCGCTGGGCAAGGAAGAAGCCACTGCTCCAAAACCGCCATAACAAAGCCAGACTACGGTTTGCAACTGCACATGGGGACAAAGATCGTACTTCTTGGAGAAATGATGAAACAAAAATAGTACTGTTTGGCCATAATGACCATCGTTATGTTTGGAGGAAAAAGGGGGAATCTTGCAATCTGAAGAACACCATCCCAACCATGATGCACGAGGGTGGAAACATCATGTTGTGGGGGTGATTTGCTGCAGGAGGGACTGGTGCACTTCACAAAATAGAATTATGAAAAATTATGTGGATATATTGAAGCAACATCTCAAGACATCAGTCAGGAAGTTAAAGCTTGGTCACAAATGGGTTGTCCAAATGAACAATGACCCCGAGCATACTTCCAAAGTATGTCATGTTTTGTCATTTATTATCTTGTCTTGTCCCTGTGCTTCCCATTCTATTCGTTTCCCTCTGCTGGTCTTATTAGGTTCTTTCCCTCTTTCTATCCCTCTCTCTCCCCCTCCCTCTCTCACTCTCTCGCTCTCTCTTCTCTCTATCGTTCCGTTCCTGCTCCCAGCTGTTCCTATTCCCCTAATCATCATTTAGTCTTCCCACACCTGTTCCCGATCCTTTTCCCTGATTAGAGTCCCTATTTCACTCCTTGTTTCCCGTACCTGCCCTGTCGGATCCTCATTTATAATTCACCGTGCTGTGTCAATGTTTTGCCCTGTCGTGTCGTGTTTCCCTCAGATGCTGCGTGGTGAGCAGGTGTCTGAGTCTGCTAGGTTCAAGTGCCTTCCCGAGGCAACCTGCAGTTCTCGATCAAGTCTCCAGTCTGTTCTTGTCTTTACGTGTAGTATTATGCTTTTTGTTTTGTAAAGTTTATTCTGGATTAAATACTCTGTTTTCGCCAAGTCGCTTTTGGGTCCTCATTCACCTGCATGACAGAAGGATCCGACCGAGGAATGGACCCAGCGACTACAGACGCTCGTAACACTGCCGTCGAGATCCAAGGAGCCATGCTCGGCAGACACGAGCAGGAATTGTCTGCTGCTCGCCATGCCGTGGAGAACCTGGCCGCTCAGGTTTCCGACCTCTCTGGACAGTTCCAGAGTCTTCGTCTCGTGCCACCTGTTATTTCCTGGCCTGCCGAGTCTCCAGAACCTAGGGTTAATAACCCACCTTGCTACTCCGGGCAGCCCACTGAGTGCCGCTCCTTTCTCACCCAGTGTGAGATTGTGTTCTCTCTCCAACCCAACACATACTCTAGAGAGAGAGCTCGGGTTGCTTACGTCATTTCACTCCTTACTGGCCGGGCCCGAGAGTGGGGCACAGCTATCTGGGAGGCAAGGGCTGATTGTTCTAACAATTACCAGAACTTTAAAGAGGAGATGATTCGGGTTTTTGACCGTTCAGTTTTTGGTGGGGAGGCTTCTAGGGTCCTGGCTTCCCTATGCCAAGGTGATCGATCCATAACGGATTACTCTATAGAGTTTCGTACTCTTGCTGCCTCTAGTGACTGGAACGAGCCGGCGCTGCTCGCTCGTTTTCTGGAGGGACTCCACACAGTGGTCAAAGATGAGATTCTCTCTCGGGAGGTTCCTTCCTGTGTGGACTCTTTGATTGCTCTCGCCATCCGCATAGAACGACGGGTAGATCTTCGTCACCAGGCTCGTGGAAGAGAGCTCGCATCAACGGTGTTTCCCTGCTCCGCATCGCAACCATCTCCCTCCTCTGGCTCTGAGACTGAGCCCATGCAGCTGGGAGGGATTCGCATCTCGACTAAGGAGAGGGAACGGAGGATCACCAACCGCCTGTGCCTCTATTGCGGATTTGATGGACATTTTGTTAATTCATGTCCAGTAAGAGGCCAGAGCCCATCAGTAAGCGGAGGGCTACTGGTGAGCGCTACTACTCAGGTCTCTTCATCTAGATCTTGTACTACTATGTCGGTCCATCTACGCTGGACCGGTTCGGGTGCTACATGCAGTGCCTTGATTGACTCTGGGGCTGAGGGTTGTTTCATGGACGAAGCATGGGTTCGGAAACATAACATTCCTTTCAGACAGTTAGACAAGCCTACGCCCATGTTTGCCTTAGATGGTAGTCATCTTCCCAGTATCAAATTTGAGACACTACCTTTAACTCTCACAGTATCTGGTAACCACAGTGAGACTATTTCTTTTTTGATTTTTCATTCACCTTTCACACCTGTTGTTTTGGGTCATCCCTGGCTAGTATGTCATAATCCTTCTATTAATTGGTCTTGTAATTCTATCCTATCCTGGAACGTATCTTGTCATGTGAAGTGCTTAATGTCTGCCATCCCTCCCATTTCTTCTGTCCCCACTTCTCAGGAGGAACCTGGCGATTTGACAGGAGTGCCGGAGGAATATCATGATCTGCGCACGGTCTTCAGTCGGTCCCGAGCCAACTCCCTTCCTCCTCACCGGTCGTATGATTGTAGTATTGATCTCCTTCCGGGGACCACTCCTCCTCGGGGTAGACTATACTCTCTGTCGGCTCCCGAACGTAAGGCTCTCGAGGATTATTTATCTGTGTCTCTTGACGCCGGTACCATAGTGCCTTCTTCCTCTCCGGCCGGGGCGGGGTTCTTTTTTGTTAAGAAGAAGGACGGTACTCTGCGCCCCTGCGTGGATTATCGAGGGCTGAATGACATAACGGTTAAGAATCGTTATGCGCTTCCCCTTATGTCATCAGCCTTCGAGATTCTGCAGGGAGCCAGGTGCTTTACTAAGTTGGACCTTCGTAACGCTTACCATCTCGTGCGCATCAGAGAGGGGGACGAGTGGAAAACGGCGTTTAACACTCCGTTAGGGCATTTTGAGTACCGGGTTCTGCCGTTTGGTCTCGCCAATGCGCCAGCTGTTTTTCAGGCATTAGTTAATGATGTTCTGAGAGACATGCTGAACATCTTTGTTTTTGTCTATCTTGACGATATCCTGATTTTTTCACCGTCACTCGAGATTCATGTTCAGCACGTTCGACGTGTTCTACAGCGCCTTTTAGAGAATTGTCTCTACGTAAAGGCTGAGAAGTGTTCTTTTCATGTCTCCTCCGTTACTTTTCTCGGTTCCGTTATTTCCGCTGAAGGCATTCAGATGGATTCCGCTAAGGTCCAAGCTGTCAGTGATTGGCCCGTTCCAAGGTCACGTGTCGAGTTGCAGCGCTTTTTAGGTTTCGCTAATTTCTATCGGCGTTTCATTCGTAATTTCGGTCAAGTTGCTGCCCCTCTCACAGCTCTTACTTCTGTCAAGACGTGTTTTAAGTGGTCCGGTTCCGCCCAGGGAGCTTTTGATCTTCTAAAAGAACGTTTTACGTCCGCTCCTATCCTCGTTACTCCTGACGTCACTAGACAATTCATTGTCGAGGTTGACGCTTCAGAGGTAGGCGTGGGAGCCATTCTATCCCAGCGCTTCCAGTCTGACGATAAGGTTCATCCTTGCGCTTATTTTTCTCATCGCCTGTCGCCATCTGAGCGCAACTATGATGTGGGTAACCGTGAACTGCTCGCCATCCGCTTAGCCCTAGGCGAATGGCGACAGTGGTTGGAGGGGCGACCGTTCCTTTTGTCGTTTGGACAGACCATAAGAACCTTGAGTACATCCGTTCTGCCAAACGACTTAATGCCCGTCAAGCTCGTTGGGCGTTGTTTTTCGCTCGTTTCGAGTTTGTGATTTCTTACCGTCCGGGTAGCAAGAACACCAAGCCTGATGCCTTATCCCGTCTGTTTAGTTCTTCTGTGGCTTCTACTGATCCCGAGGG
Source organism: Oncorhynchus gorbuscha (assembly GCF_021184085.1). Lineage (NCBI taxonomy): Eukaryota > Metazoa > Chordata > Actinopteri > Salmoniformes > Salmonidae > Oncorhynchus > Oncorhynchus gorbuscha. The sequence continues at coordinate 52,905,253 of NC_060178.1, forward strand.
GATTCTTCCTTATGGGCGTGTTGTCGGGTTGACAGTCTGGGGAATTGAAAGACAGGTTAAGCAAGCACTCACGCACACTGCGTCGCCGCGCGCTTGTCCTAGTAACCTCCTTTTCGTTCCTGTTTCCACTCGTCTGGCTGTTCTTCAGTGGGCTCACTCTGCCAAGTTAGCTGGTCATCCCGGTGTTCGAGGCACTCTTGCGTCTATTCGCCAGCGATTTTGGTGGCCGACTCAGGAGCGTGACACGCGCCGTTTCGTGGCTGCTTGTTCGGACTGCGCGCAGACTAAGTCGGGTAACTCTCCTCCTGCCGGTCGTCTCAGACCGCTCCCCATTCCTTCTCGACCATGGTCTCACATCGCCCTAGACTTCATTACCGGTCTGCCTTTGTCTGCGGGGAAGACTGTGATTCTTACGGTTGTCGATAGGTTCTCTAAGGCGGCACATTTCATTCCCCTCGCTAAACTTCCTTCCGCTAAGGAGACGGCACAAATCATTATCGAGAATGTGTTCAGAATTCATGGCCTCCCGTTAGACGCCGTTTCAGACAGAGGCCCGCAATTCACGTCACAGTTTTGGAGGGAGTTCTGTCGTTTGATTGGTGCATCCGTCAGTCTCTCTTCCGGGTTTCATCCCCAGTCTAACGGTCAAGCAGAGAGGGCCAATCAGACGATTGGTCGCATACTACGCAGCCTTTCTTTCAGAAACCCTGCGTCTTGGGCAGAACAGCTCCCCTGGGCAGAATACGCTCACAACTCGCTTCCTTCGTCTGCTACCGGGTTATCTCCGTTTCAGAGTAGTCTGGGTTACCAGCCTCCTCTATTCTCTTCCCAGCTTGCTGAGTCCAGCGTTCCCTCCGCTCAAGCGTTTGTCCAACGTTGTGAGCGCACCTGGAGGAGGGTGAGGTCTGCACTTTGCCGCTACAGGGCACAGACTGTGAGAGCCGCCAATAAACGCAGGATTAAGAGTCCTAGGTATTGTTGCGGCCAGAGAGTGTGGCTTTCCACTCGCAACCTTCCTCTTACGACAGCTTCTCGTAAGTTGACTCCGCGGTTCATTGGTCCGTTCCGTGTCTCCCAGGTCGTCAATCCTGTCGCTGTGCGACTGCTTCTTCCGCGACATCTTCGTCGCGTCCATCCTGTCTTCCATGTCTCCTGTGTTAAGCCCTTTCTTCGCACCCCCGTTCGTCTTCCCTCCCCCCTCCCGTCCTTGTCGAGAGCGCACCTATTTACAAGGTACATAAGATCATGGACATGCGTTCTCGGGGACGGGGTCACCAATACTTAGTGGATTGGGAGGGTTACGGTCCTGAGGAGAGGAGTTGGGTTCCGTCTCGGGACGTGCTGGACCGTTCACTCATTGATGATTTCCTCCGTTGCCGCCAGGATTCCTCCTCGAGTGCGCCAGGAGGCGCTCGGTGAGTGGGGGGTACTGTCATGTTTTGTCATTTATTATCTTGTCTTGTCCCTGTGCTTCCCATTCTATTCGTTTCCCTCTGCTGGTCTTATTAGGTTCTTTCCCTCTTTCTATCCCTCTCTCTCCCCCTCCCTCTCTCACTCTCTCGCTCTCTCTTCTCTCTATCGTTCCGTTCCTGCTCCCAGCTGTTCCTATTCCCTAATCATCATTTAGTCTTCCCACACCTGTTCCCGATCCTTTTCCCTGATTAGAGTCCCTATTTCACTCCTTGTTTCCCGTACCTGCCCTGTCGGATCCTCATTTATAATTCACCGTGCTGTGTCTATGTTTTGCCCTGTCGTGTCGTGTTTCCCTCAGATGCTGCGTGGTGAGCAGGTGTCTGAGTCTGCTAGGTTCAAGTGCCTTCCCGAGGCAACCTGCAGTTCTCGATCAAGTCTCCAGTCTGTTCTCGTCTTTACGTGTAGTATTATGCTTTTTGTTTTGTAAAGTTTATTCTGGATTAAATACTCTGTTTTCGCCAAGTCGCTTTTGGGTCCTCATTCACCTGCATGACAAAGTATTGGCAAAATGGCTTAAGGACAACAAAGTCAAGGTATTGGAGTGGCCATCACAAAGCTCTGACCTCAATCCTATAGAACATTTGTGGGCAGAACTGAAAAAGCGTGTGCAAGCAAGGAGGCCTACAAACCTGACTCAGTTACACCTGCTCTTTCAGGAGGAATGGGCCAAAATTCACCCAACTTATTGTGGGAAGCTTGTGGAAGGCTACCTGAAACATTTGACCCAAGTTAAACCATTTAAAGGCAATGCTACTGTCACATCCTGACCATAGAAAACCTGTATTTCCAATGTATCATATATTTTCTATGTGGGTTTGATTTTCTATGTTGGGGATTTGTATGATTCCCAATTAGAGGCAGCTGGTTATCGTTGTCTCTAATTGGAGATCATACTTAAGTAGCATTTTTTTCTACCCGTGGGTGATTTGGATATTGTTTATGTTCGCACTGCATTGTCGTCACGGTTCGTTTATTCTTTATTGTTTTGTATTTGCTTAAGTTTCACTTTATTCAATAAAAGTATTTGGAACTCTACGTATGCTGCGCCTTGGTCCGACCATCATTTTTACGAACAACGTGACAGCTACCAAATACTAATTGAGTGTATGTAAACTTCTGACCAAGTGGGAATATGATGAAAGAAATAGAATCTGAAATAAATCATTCGCTCTACTATTTTTCGGACATTTCACATTCTTAACAGACCTAAGACAGGGAATTTTTACTAGGATTAAATGTCAGGAATTGTGAAAACTGAGTTTCAATGTAGTTAACTAAGGTGTATGTAAACTTCCGACTTCAACTGAATGTAGCAGGGTCTACAGTAAATCACGTACTACAATAACAAAAACAGCCACATCACAGATACCGACGTCATGCTTCCAGACGAACTAAACACCTTCTTTGCCCGCTTTGAGGATAATAAAGGGCCACCGTCGCAGATCGCTGAACAAACTGCGCGCCCCCTCTCCTTCTCTGTGGCTGACGTAAATAAAACATTTAAACTTGTTAACCTCTTGCTCCTACCCGACACGCAGGCGTCCCATCTAGACATCTGGAAATGCAAATGCACTATGCTGAATGCTAATAGCACTCGTTAAAACTCAAACGTTCATTAAAATACACATGCAGGGTACTGAATTAAAGCTACACTCGTTGTGAATCCAGGCAACAAGTCAGATTTTTAAAATGCTTTTCGGCGAAAGAATGAGAAGCTATTATCTGATAGCATGTAACACCCCAAAAGACCCGCAGGGGACGTAAACAAAATAATGAGCATAGTCGGCGCTACACAAAACGTACAAATAAAATATAAAACATTCATTACCTTTGACCATCTTCTTTGTTGGCACTCCTAGATGTCCCATAAACATCACTATTGGGTCTTTTTTTTTTATTAAATCGGTCCATATATAGTCTTCATAGATCGATATCTAGGCTATGTGATCAAGGAAATAAATAGCGTTTTATAACGTAACGTCATTTTTTTTTATTAAAAAAGTCGACGATAAACTTTCACAAAACACTTCGTAAACGTTAATAAGCGATCAAATTGATCACGAGGCGATGTATATTCTATAGCTGTACGTCTGGAAATAATGTCCGGGTAAATCTCAACCAAAATATCCGGTCGGAGACCGGAAGAAAGGCGCTACCTTGTGTCCGTTTGACCAAGAAACAAATCGTAGGCAAATGACAAGACTGTTGACATCGTGTGGAAGCTGTAGGTATTGCAACCTCGGCCCCATTTAATGGGGATCACATTCAACAATGATTTCTAGTGGTGCATGGATATATTTTCCCATTTTCAGTGATCAAATTTTCCTGCGCTTTTCGATGAAACGCACGTTCTGTTATAGTCACAGCCGTGATTTAACCAGTTTTATAAACGTCTGAGTGTTTTCTATCCACACATACTAATCATATGCATATACTATATTCCTGGCATGAGTAGCAGGGCGCTGAAATGTTGCGCGATTTTTAACAGAATGTTCGAAAAAGTAGGGAGTAGGAGTAACAGGGTAACCCTCGCAAGGCTGCTGGCACAGACGGCATCCCTAGCCACATCCTCAGAGCATGCACAGACCAGCTGGCTGGTGCGTTTAACCTTTCTGGCACTTGCGTTCCGCTTGCGACCCACCTCGACAACATCCGGTGAAATTGCAGAGCGCCAAATTCAAAATACAGAAATAGTCATAAATAACATTCATAAAAATACAAGTGTTAAGCTGTTTTCCCTTTGTCTTTATCGGGTATTGTGTGTAGATTGCTTCAAAATTATTACATTACAAATCTAGTAGATCCCAGGCATTTCACAAATAAAATTTTCTTTTTCTTTCTTTCTTCACTCCGAGTGCCCTCACCTCCTCCCTCGAGTGCCCTCACCTCCTCCCGCCACGTAGTCGTGGGTGAACAGGGAGGACAGGAGAGGGCACAGAACACACCCTTGTGGGGCCCCAGTGTTGAGGATCAGCGGGGTGGAGATGTTGTTGCCTACCCTCACGACCTGGGGGCGGCCCGTCAGGAAGTCCAGTACCCAGTTGCACAGGGCGTGGTCGAGACCCAGGGTCTCGAGCTTGATGACGAGCTTGGAGGGCACTATGGTGTTAAATGCCAAGCTGTAGTCGATGAACAGCATTCTCACATAGGTATTCCTCTTGTCCAGATGGGTTAGGGCAGTGTGCAGTGTGGTTGAGATTGCATCGTCTGTGGACCTATTTGGGCGGTAAGCAAATTAGAGTGGGTCTAGGGTGTCAGGTAGGGTGGAGGTGATATGGTCCTTGACTAGTCTCTCAAAGCACTTCATGATGACGGAAGTGAGTGCTACGGGGCGGTAGTCATTTAGCTCAGTTACCTTAGCTTTCTTGGGAACAGGAACAATGGTGGCCCTCTTGAAGCATGTGGGAACAACAGACTGGGATAGGGATTGATTGAATATGTCCGTAAACACACCAGCCAGCTGGTCTGCGCATGCTCTGAGGGCGCGGCTGGGGATGCGGTCTGGGCCTGCAGCCTTGCGAGGGTTTGACACGTTTAAATGTTTTCCTCACGTCAGCTGCAGTGAAGGAGAGTCCGCATGTTTTAGTTGCGGGCAGTGTCAGCGGCACTGTATTGTCCTCAAAGCGGGCAAAAAAAGTTATTTAGTCTGCCTGGGAGCAAGACATCCTGGTCCGTGACTGTGCTGGTTTTCTTTTTGTAATCCGTGATTGACTGTAGACCCTGCCACATACATCTTGTGTCTGAGCTGTTGAATTGAGATTCTACTTTGTCTCTATACTGACTCTTAGCTTGTTTGATTGCCTTGCGGAGGGAATAGTTTCACCGTTTGTATTCGGTCATGTTTCCAGTCACCTTGCCCTGATTAAAAGCAATGGTTCGCGCTTTCAGTTTCACGCGAATGCTGCCATCAATCCACGGTTTCTGTTTTAATCGTTGCTATGGGAACGACATCTTCAAAGCAGTTCTAATGAACTCGCACACCAAATCAGCGTATTCGTCAATGTTGTCGTCTGACGCAATATGGAACATATGCCAGTCCACGTGATGGAAGCAGTCTTGGAGTGTGGAATCAGATTGGTCGGACCAGCGTTGAACAGACCTCAGCGCGGGAGCTTCTTGTTTTAGTTTCTGTCTGTAGGCAGGGATCAACAAAATGGATTCGTGGTCAGCTTTTCCGAAAGGAGGGCGGGGCAGGGACTTATATGCGTCGCGGAAGTTGGAATAGCAATGATCCAATGTTTTTCCAGCCCTGGTTGCGCAATCGATATGCTGATAAAATTTAGGGAGTCTTGTTTTGAGATTAGCCTTGTTAAAATCCCCAGCTACAATGAATGCAGCCTCCGGATATATGGATTCCAGTTTGCAGAGAGTCAAATAAAGTTAGTTCAGAGCCATCAATGTGTCTGCTTGGGGGGGAATATATACGGCTGTGATTATAATCGAAGAGAATTCCCTTGGTAGATAATGCGGTCTACATTTGTTTGTGAGGAATTCTAAATCAGGTGAACAGAAGGACTTGAGTTCCTGTATGTTGTTGTGGCCACACCACGTCACGTTAACCATAAGGCATACGCCCCAGCCCCTCTTCTTACCAGAAAGAAGTTTGTTTCTGTCGGCGCGATGCGTGGAGAAACCAGCTGGCTGCACCGTCTCCGATAGAGTCTCTCCAGTGAGCCATGTTTCAGTGAAGCAAAGAACGTTACAGTCTCCGATGTCCCTCTGGAATGCTACCCTTGCTCGGATTTCATCAACCTTGTTGTCAAGAGACTGGACATTGGCGAGGAGAATGCTAGGGAGTGGTGCACGATGTACCCGTCTTCGGAGTCTGACCAGAAGACCGTTTCGTTTTCCCCTTTTTCAGTTGTTTTTTGGGGTCGCCGGCTGGGATACATTCCGTTGTCCTGGGTGAAAGGGAGAACGCAGGATCCGCTTCGCGAAAGTCATATTCTTGGTCGTACTGATGGTGAGTTGACGCTGCTCTTATGTTCAGTAGTTCTTCTCGGCTGTATGTAATGAAACCTAAGATGACCTGGGGTACCAATGTAAGAAATAGCACGTAAAAAAACAAAAAACTGCATAGTTTCCTAGGAACGCGATGCGAGGCGGCCATCTCTGTCGGCGCCGGAAGTAATTTTATTCTCCTGTGCGTGTCTTCCTTGTTTGGGTGTGTCATCACTTGGCTGTACATGGCTATTACCAACTTATCACCCTCTACTGTCCCAGTGGTATATTTATGCTTTACCCTTTTTTTCTCAGTTTTTCAAGCAAACTTATTTTTAGGGAGCATGCAAACACACTCATTCGGTTCACAGCCGAACAAAATTATGCTGAGGCCTTTACTCTACTTATCTGAATTGAAAACACCTGGTTTTCTGAGCAATCTTTAAAATTATTAGGACATGTAAACACCATAATCGGCATTACAGCAGTGTATTTGATCTGCGCATATGCTAGCATGCTTTTCTGCATTCATCAGAGTGCCATCTGGTAGCCTGATTTCAGTGTTAAACAGTGTTATTATTAGGGGAAATCTTTCTTCTTGCATGTAAATGTTTTAATCAAACTATTACATTAATCTTACTATACACAGTAATCATATTATAGTGTGCATGTAACCATACTCAGTCAGTCAGTCTCTCTCATGCTCTCTGGTTGATCCCATGCCTTACTTACCTATTATTGCTCTGTAAAAATACCCTATTACATTTACATTTAAGTCATTTAGCAGACGCTCTTATCCAGAGCGACTTACAAATTGGTGCATTCACCTTATGACATCCAGTGGAACAGTCACTTTACGATAGTGCATCTAAATCTTAAAGGGGGGGGGGGGGGATACTTATCCTAGGTATTCCTTAAAGAGGTGGGGTTTCAGGTGTCTCCGGAAGGTGGTGATTGACTCCGCTGTCCTGGCGTCGTGAGGGAGTTTGTTCCACCATTGGGGGGCCAGAGCAGCGAACAGTTTTGACTGGGCTGAGCGGGAGCTGTACTTCCTCAGTGGTAGGGAGGCGAGCAGGCCAGAGGTGGATGAACACAGTGCCCTTGTTTGGGTGTAGGGCCTGATCAGAGCCTGGAGGTACTGAGGTGCCGTTCCCCTCACAGCTCCGTAGGCAAGCACCATGGTCTTGTAGCGGATGCGAGCTTCAACTGGAAGCCAGTGGAGAGAGCGGAGGAGCGGGGTGACGTGAGAGAACTTGGGAAGGTTGAACACCAGACGGGCTGCGGCGTTCTGGATGAGTTGTAGGGGTTTAATGGCACAGGCAGGGAGCCCAGCCAACAGCGAGTTGCAGTAATCCAGACGGGAGATGACAAGTGCCTGGATTAGGACCTGTGCCGCTTCCTGTGTGAGGCAGGGTCGTACTCTGCGGATGTTGTAGAGCATGAACCTACAGGAACGGGCCACCGCCTTGATGTTAGTTGAGAACGACAGGGTGTTGTCCAGGATCACGCCAAGGTTCTTAGCGCTCTGGGAGGAGGACACAATGGAGTTGTCAACCGTGATGGCGAGATCATGGAACGGGCAGTCCTTCCCCGGGAGGAAGAGCAGCTCCGTCTTGCCGAAGTTCAGCTTGAGGTGGTGATCCGTCATCCACACTGATATGTCTGCCAGACATGCAGAGATGCGATTCGCCACCTGGTCATCAGAAGGGGGAAAGGAGAAGATTAATTGTGTGTCGTCTGCATAGCAATGATAGGAGAGACCATGTGAGGTTATGACAGAGCCAAGTGACTTGGTGTATAGCGAGAATAGGAGAGGGCCTAGAACAGAGCCCTGGGGGACACCAGTGGTGAGAGACTTTAAAATGACTAAAACCAAATTGGCACTATGTAGAAACTATTCTTGACTGTGTCCAGCTCACTAATAATCCCCGAAATGAAAGGTAGAAAGTCAGGGAGCATCCAGAATTCCCAAAATGATAGGACTGTTTTTTGCACATTTTGACGGGGAGGTAACAATCAATTTTGTGTGCGGGCCTCTGGACCTTGTTGAAGACTGAATGCAGTTGCTGGGGCAAAAATTGTTTGACACAACTGATATAGACTATATCAATTATCTATGCAAGGTTTAGGAAGTTATGGAGTTTACATTTGAGTACTCCAATAGATTATGTAACTAACCTTGAGACATGCCTCCAAGTGTATTATATTTATTGTTATGCTGCTGTTTTTGATTTTTTTAAACATTTGATTCTCTATTTTTTTTAAATAAAAACATTCCGGTTTCCTTGGAAATAGGGAGATCTGAAACAGTTCTTGAATCTACCAAAGCAAAGATGAGAAAATCTAGTATCAACCTATCAGCACAAAGACCAAAGTAAGTAGCATTCACTACATGTTGGATGGAATTTGCTAATTTAATTTGAAAAACAAGCACACAACACAATCATTATGCTCTGTTGGAAACCTTATGTGCCAGCTGGAGGGTACACGGGTGTCTGCATTTTGATGCAAATGAGTCCTTTTTTTTCTCTATAATTGGATTTCTTTGTCTAATGGGGCTTTAGACAGCTTTTAAAAACCCTATGTAAAACTTACCTGATTCATGCCATTCTGGATTTGAGTTGAGCAGCTTTGTATTATATGTCAATGCCCTTTCTCTGTCTCTCTCGCTCTCTCTCGCTCTGTCTACCCAGGTATCCATCTGTGCCCAGGTAGCTCATGGGATGGAGCATATGTCCAATCACCGCTTCGTAACTGCCTGATCAACGGCCCACGCAGTGTCAAAATCTCAGCTCTCAGCCTCAGCAAGAACATTTACAACAAGTAAGAGATGGTGCCTGCCACGTGTAGTGACGGTCCATCATGATAAAATGTATAGCACATTTGTACTAGGATAATGTATGCAGCCTTGGTTGAGCATAAAGTCAAGACAAAATAGTAACATCATGCACATAATTAAACTCTCGACATTAGTCTGTTTGTCTGACCCTCTATACATGTGTTGGTCTGTCTGCAGTGAGTACTACCACTTGTGGATCCCCCTGTGCAGGCTCCCGGCCGAGTCTGTGTTTGAGGATGACTTCTCCACCAAGTCAGAGGTCTGGGCCTTCGTGGTGCTTGTGTGGGAGGTGTTTAACCACGAGGAACTGCCATACACCAAACTCAGTGATGATGAGGTGCTGGAAGGTTTGTATAAATCACAATACATTTTGAAATTAAGTACTTTGACTAGTGCAATTTACCAGATTACATAGTGCCCACCAATCTTTGTAATCCAATGGCTGAGCAACCACTGTTCAGAAGGGGGGGGGGGGCTTTGGATCACTACTGGCTGCAAGCAAACAACTAATGTGCATTTGGAGCAATACTAGCTGTATCCAAGGCTCAGCCAATCATTCACATAACAACAGAATGCAGCATGCGACTGGAGAGAAGAGACAACCAACAGCATCAGCGCACGCTCTGGAAAGACAGCAGAGGGTGGAAAGGGAGTTTGTCAGTTACAGCAGCGCGTCCCCTGAACGATAATGAAGAGGTAGGTGAAACCCCTGGCGATGGGGGTGAGATGGTGATGAAGCTACTTCATGATGCTGTAACCGAAAAACAACTGGCATTTGGAAAGTTTGAGGTGAGGGAGCAAGTGTGCTGGAACAATATTTTTTTTTATTTTTTTTATTTCACCTTTATTTAACCAGGTAGGCTAGTTGAGAAGAAGTTCTCATTTACAACTGCGACCTGGCCAAGATAAAGCATAGCAGTGTGAACAGACAACACAGACTTACACATGGAGTAAACAATTAACAAGTCAATAACACAGTAGAAAAAAGAGAGTATATATTTTATTTTTATTTTTTATTTCACCTTTATTTAACCAGGTAGGCTAGTTGAGAACAAGTTCTCATTTGCAACTGCGACCTGGCCAAGAGAAAGCATAGCATGTGCAAAAGGCATGAGGAGGTAGGCAAATAATTACAATTTTGCAGATTAACACTGGAGTGATAAATTATCAGATGGTCATATACAGGCAGAGATACTGGTGTGCAAAAGAGCAGAAAAGTAAATAAATAAAAACAGTATGGGGATGAGGTAGGTAAATTGGGTGGGCTATTTACCGATAGACTATGTACTTTGTTAGCATTGTTAAGTATCTTGCTAGCTGGATCAAATTATCCGTTAGTTAAGCCAGAGAACTGTTGACCAACATTAGCCAATTTAGCTGATCAAATAATGAAGTTTATGGTGTGAAAATTAGCTGGCTAATAAAATCAGACAGCTAGTTGACAACAGATGAGCTAACGTTAGTAACCTAACCAATTCGCTATAGTATTAACTGGTATACGACTCCTTGCCGTTCCTCAAGTTATAACGTTTGTTGCTTACTGGAACCTGGCAATCTGTGAAATGTTAACTAGCCAACGAACAAACTATCTATGAACTAATATTTTCCCTCTATAGTATGTGGTTAATTTCAGAATGAGGGAATTAGGTGAAAATGAGGCGTTGCTTGTTAAACAAGTGGATTCAGGGATGAAGTGGAGCTGGGCTTGGCTTAAATGGGATGCCACTATAGAGGTGAAAGGAACACCACACTTTTTCCTATTTCTCACTTTTTCAATACAGTGGATAAAAAGGGCTATGCCAGGTGTACTCTCTGCCTGAAAGAGATCAATTATGCCAACAACGGGTCTCATGTTCTGCTTCTAGCACATTGTAGAACACATGTCCACAGGCAGAAAGTATACAATGTGCAGTGTAGCCCAAAGACATTGCTTTTGTCTTGTTGAACTTGACATAGCGTAACACTTGTGAGTGAGGGGGGATTATAAAACATTTTACACAGTGAACATTATTTTTCTTGATGCACTTCACGATGTCTACTATAGTGGCCACTATAATAGAGCAAAAATAGAATGCCTGTTTCATTTGATTTCTACTATAAGATGCCCCCCCCCCCCAATTGCAATATTTAGATGTATATGGTCACAAGCGTTCTATAATAAAGTCTATCATGGCTAACTGCAATATTTGTGTATTGTGAGGGAAGGGAGTGTTTTTTTTCTCTGGAATTTTCTCTGTGTCATTTGCAGTAAAGTCTAGGCAACAAATAACGTTGGTTTGCTTTCCTTACATATTTTAGCAGTGAGATGTTCACATTTTACCACTTTTTATTTTACACACAGAGACTGATCATGTAGATCGTATTCTTTGTTGTTTAATTAGTTAAAACCTGTATTTCAAGAAGGGATCCAGCCTTAGTCACTAGAAATGAGCATTTTAAAGCTGATGTAAAAATTAAAAAAATGTATCCCCCTAGCAGGGATTTCTTTTGCATGTTTCAGTGCCAAAAAAAGTGTCACCTTTTTGGACCCTCACCAGTTTGCATCCCTGGTACTTATGTTCTAAATAGTAGGCTGATCGGGTATGAGAAAATTTAAAAAATCTTATCTGCTCTGTGTATGTACCCTCTAGTGCCAAGGCTGCGAGGGCTGCTGCCCAAGTGGCTGACTGTCCACCAACATGCTGTACTGTATTGTATACAACACAGCCCAAAAGCTGTGCTCATAGAAAGTATAATTTCTGATTTCATTATTGACTGGCTTTCATCAAGCTGCCCACTCAAGAAAAAGCTTCAAACTGTAACCAGTGCCTGCAACCTGGTTCAGGTTATTAGTCAACCTACCAGGGTAATTAAACAGCACAGGAATGATATTATCATGTATTGATCACATGTTTACTAATGCTACAGAAATGTGCTTGAAAGCATTATCCAGATCTATCGGATGTAGTGATCACAATAAAGTAGTCAAAACCAACGTTCCAAAGGCTGGGTTTAATATAGTGTATAAGAGGTCATAACAATAAGTTTTGTAGTGATTCCTATGTTGTTGATGTAAAGAATATTTGTTGGTCCGTGGTGTGTAATGAGGAGCAAATAAACGTTGCTTATCCCAGTTACTAATAAGCATGCACCCTAAGGCTAGGCGTCCCTCTAGCAGTACAACTTCCAGGGACACTGGAGGGCATGCAATTCAAATAAATAATCATAAATATTATGGATATTTAACATTTAGGAACATACAAGTGTCTTATATTGGTTAAAAGCTTAAATTCTTGTTAATCTAACTGCACTGTCCGATTTACAATAGGCTTTACAGCGAAAGCATGCCATGTGATTGTTTGAGGAAGGCGCCCCACATCAAAATATTTTTTTCCACCAGCACAGGTTTCATAAATTCACAAATAGCGATTAAATATTCACTTTTTGAAAATCTTCATTTGATTTGTCATCCAAAGGGTCCCAGCTACAACATGTAGTGTCATTTTGTTATATAAAATCCATCTTTATATCCAAAAAAGTCAATTTAGTTGCCACCATCGATTTGAGGAATCCACTCGTTCAACATACAGAGAAAGGAATCCAAAAAGCTACTGCTAAACTTTGCTAAAACAAGTCAAAATACATTTCTATTTAATCCTTGGGTACCCTAAAATGTAATTAAACTATAATATTTCGTACAGAAAGAAGTACGTACAACAGGAAAATGATATTAGCAGGTGCGTGTCCTCTTCGTCGCGTGCGCACATACTGATTTCCAAGTCTGTATCCCAGTACTAAAATTCATAATTCTTCCTTGTTTGGGAGGAAACAGGCCTGAAACCTTGAACAAACCTTGGACATCCACTGGAAGCCATAGGAATTGCATACTGGGAGCTAGATTACATGTTTTCCCTATACGTTCTGATGGAAGAGCATTGGCACTCAAAGAAAAAAAAATTATGGTTGGTTTTTCTTTGGATTTTCTCTTACCATATCTATTGTTTTATTGTCTCCTCCATTATTGTAACATTTCTACAAACTTCTGAGTGTTTTCTTTCCAATGGTACCAATTATATGCATATCCTGGCTTCAGGGCCTGAGCAAGTTCAGGCAGCTACTTTGGGAATGTCAATCAGGCAGAAATGGGGAAAAATAGACCCTAGCCTGAAGAAGATTTATTTAAAAAATGACTGTAAAAACTGTTAAATCCCAGTGGATGGATAAAGGAATTTAAAAATTGTATGGTTGGGATGAGGCAAAAGGAATGGCAAATAAGTCTGGCTGCACAAACGATTGGCAGATGCACTGTAAATTGAGAGATCATGTGACTAAACGGAAAAAGAAGAAGAAACTATACTATGAAACAAAGATACACGACATGACATAAAGAATGATAGTAAAAAAGCTTCGGAGCACCTTCAATGAAATTTGGGGAAAAAAGGCAAACTCAGCTCCACCATTCATTGAATCAGATGGCTCATTCATCACAAAACCGACTGATATTGCCAACTACTTCAAAGATTAGCAAACTTAGGCATGACATGCCAGCAAAAAACACTGACACTACACATCCAAGTATATCTGGCAAAAATATGAAAGACCAAAATGTAAATTTTGAATTCCGTAGTGAGTGTGGAAGAGGTGAAAAAATGATTTGTTGTCTATCAACAATGACAAGCCACCGGGATCTGACAACTTGGATGGAAAATGACAGGATAATAGAGGACAATATTTATTCTAAAAACATGCAGAGGAACTGACTCCGGCTTGGTGCCATATCTTTCAGTGGTCTGTTGACTCCCATCCTCTCCCATCCATTTGGAAAAAGGCCATTATCACTCCAGTCCCCAAAAAGCCTTGTCCAAAAGAAAATAATGACTTTAGACCTGTTTCCCTGACCCCCATCGTAATGAAGTGTTTTGAAAAGACCATGGTGTGGGAGCTCCGTTCAGATGTGAACCCTGTATTCGATTTTGTGTTCGATTTTGCCTATAAGAAAAATTGTGGGACTCATCATGCAATCAACATCTGGAAAACCCCAAGGCCTAAGCTAGACTGTTATTTATTGATTTCAGTTCAGCATTTAAGACAATACTTCCACATGTCCTACTCAGCCAGTTAAAGCAGATGCGTGTTAACTCCTATACCATAAGGTGTTACCACTCATTCCTGACTAGCCATACTCAACAGGTTAGAGTTAACAGGAGATGGTGTTTGTCCCCAAATCTGTCGGCGACCACGCGCCTATGGTTGTCCACAATGCTGAAAATAATGCTCCTGTTATACTATGCGGTCATAGAGTATCTTGAGATACGGCATCACAGTGTAGTTTGACAATTTATCAGTCCAACTGAAATCCCAAATGACCTGCCTGATACAAACTGCCATGAAGGTTATGTGTGTGATACATCCCTCCCTGCAGACTATTTTTGAACAGACAAGCACATATTTGTTTTTAGATCAGATAAAACCAGATCCTTCCCATGTCCTTTACTCTGAGTATCACCTCAGATGCTATAGGGTCCCTCCTCCCTTCAGGCAGACACTATAGGGACCTCCCTTCCCTCAGGCAGACACAGTCTCTCCTCGCCTCAGGCAGACGCTATAGGATACCTCCTCCCCTCAGACATACGCTATAGGGTCCCCACATGTAAGCTGAACAGGTGTAAGCCTTCCCATGTCCTTCAAATACCTAAACGACAATAAGTAAAGCTGAGCTGTTAGTATGCGACTGACAGAATAAGGGAATAAGCAAAGTATTACTTATGTGGCTACATGAGAAGTGTATGATGATAATGGTAACATGCAATGTATGAATTATGTTGAGTGTGTAATGTAGTGTCTATTTTGTGTACAGTAGTACTGTGTGTCTGACAATTTTCCCCTATGGACATTAAAGTTCATCCTTTCCTATCCTCCTTATAGTATGTGAAATTTCTAAAATGTTAAATGCCAGGATGTCAAACTAATTTGGCCTTTTCATCTAGTATGAGAATCATCTTTCCAGACCAACGTGCGTTTGACAACAGCCAATAATCAGATAAGGTGATGAGCTGTACCAAAATGAACGGATGGCTGGAAGCAATGCAATTGTGCATTAGATTACACAATCTCAGTATGGATGAGCCTAGTATGTTGATATTTTACATAAGTAAACTGTAGTTAATTATGTTTTTACTATACAGTACATTCTAAATAGTATGTAGTACAATTAGTGCACAGCATGCAGTTTTAGTAAGTAGTAAGCAAGACAGATTTCGGGCACGGCCACTCTCCTATTCTTGGGGTAACTTCAAGCTATTCTCGAGTGTCAATCGCAGGACTGTGATTAATCATTTTTAATGGTTCTGTTAGAACAAATTGTATTTGCTTGACATTGTATTGAGATACACTGTACTGTAGGTAACCTTGACAAAGTGTCTGCTAAGTGGCACATACAGTATCATCATTTTATTTTATTAAGCTGAGGGCAGGCTGTCTGTCCAATCATTCTTATGAATTCCCTACCAGAACCAGTTTTACTCTATTCTTATGATGATTTGACTTATTGCTCTCTAAGAATGGAGTGAATGAGTCAAATCACATTGACCTGCACATTCTGTCTCCCAAGTCTAACTTCCCCTGTCTCTCTGCTCCACTCTTTTCTCCCCAGGTCTGCAAGCAGGCAAGATTAAGCTGCCCATGGCCGACGGCTGCCCCTCAAGTCTACAAGCGCATGTGCCACTGCTGGGCCCCCAGTCTCAAAGAGCGCTCCTCCTTCAGTGAGTTCGTCAACACCCTGGGGGAGCTGTCCTCGGACAGTGAAGCTTGAGAGGAGGACAACTGACCCCACCCCACCTCCAACTCTGCCCCACCTCCAAAATGAACACAGAAATGCTGGATTTTTCAC
This sequence comes from Oncorhynchus gorbuscha, assembly GCF_021184085.1. Lineage (NCBI taxonomy): Eukaryota > Metazoa > Chordata > Actinopteri > Salmoniformes > Salmonidae > Oncorhynchus > Oncorhynchus gorbuscha. The sequence goes on from NC_060178.1 coordinate 52,921,374, forward strand.
ACAGATTTCAGGGACGAGGTGCGTGGCAAGGGGTTATTATTTCTAAGGACGTGTGGATAAGAAGAAGATAAAACTTTTTTATACCCTTGTGTGTGTGTAGATGGTTTCATGTGAGGAGGAGTGCCAGGAGTTTACATTTGCCTTAATTGCAGCATGGAAGGCATGCCCGCTGATGCTGTCCCTCTTTGCTCATGTGGTTTCATTGTGCCCATGCCTGGCATGGGTCTCTCAGAGTGAGTCCTAGAGACGCTCTCGCTTTCCTCTATGAGCCTGCAGCACAGGAACCATAGGAACTACAGTGCCTCTCCTTGCCTACCAGGACCTCAATCTACCAACCCTTAAATCCCCACAACTAATCCAGGAGGAGAATTTAAACTACTTTTGTCCAGCAGGGGGCACATTGTGTATGTGCTGCACTGGACTCACCACCTGAATGCTGTATGTACAGTACCGTGAAAACGTATTTGCCCCCTTTCTAATTTTCTCTACTTTTGCATATATATTTATTTATTCAATTTCTTTTTTACAAATGTGTATTTTTACCGCTTTGTCTCCCCAATTTCGTGATATCCAATTGGTAGTTAGTCTTCTCCCATCGATGCAACACTGACTCGGGAGAGGCGAAGGTCGAGAGCCATGCGTCCTTCGAAACACGACCCTGCCAAGCGACACTGCTTCATGACACACTGCTCGCTTAACACGGAAGCCAGCTGTACCAAAGTGTCGATGGAAACACCGTCCAGCTGGCAACCGTGGTCAGCTTGCAGGTGCCCGGCCTGCCACAAGGAGTTGCTAGAGTGCAATGGGACAAGGAAATCACGGCGGACCAAACCCTCCCCTAAATGCAGACAACACTAGGCCAATTGTGCGCTACCTCATGGGTCTCCCATTCTCGGCCGGCTGTGACACAGCCTGGGATCCAACCCGGGTTTGTAGTGATGCCTCAAGTGCCTTAGACAGCTGCGCCACTCGGGAGGCCCTACTTTTGCATATTTTTGATACTGAATGTTAACAGATTTTCAACCAAAACCAAATATTAAACAAAGGGAATCTGAGTGAACAGATAACACAACAATGACATACAGTACTTATTTCATTTATTTCATACAGAAAGTTATGCAACACACAATGCCCCTGTGTGAAAAAAAGTAATTTTCCCCTTACACTCAATAACTGGTTCTGCCACCTTTAGCTGCAATGACTCCAAACAAACTGTTCATGTAGTTGTTTATCAGTCTTTCATGTCGCTGTGGAGGAATATTGGCCCTCTCTCCCATGCAGAACTCAGCAACATTTGTGGGTTTTCAAGCATGAACTGCTTGTTTCAATTCCTGCCACAACATCTCAATTGCGATTAGGTCTGGACTTTGACTAAGCCATTCCAAAATGTCAAATTTGTTGCTTTTTAGCCATTTTCATGTAGACTTGATTTTGTATTTTGGATCATTGTCTTCCTGAATGCCCCAGCTGCGCTTCAGCTTCAGCTCACATACGGATGACCTGTCATTCTCCTGTATAATTCTCTGATACAGAGCATAATTCATAGTTCCTTCTATTAAGACTAGTCGTCCAGGTCCTGAGGGAGCAAAGCATCCCCAAATGTTTGTTTTTTATGAAGGCTAATGTGCTTACACTTAGGCCTGTTTTTTAATCTGCTTCAGCTAATGGCCACAGTGACCATGATGTATACAAGCTGCTACCAATAAAGTTTCATGTGTTTTTAAACAAGATGTTTCGTCTTTCTAATTTCTGTGTTACATAGAACTCACTCTGATTGGCCCCATACACACTCAAGTTGTGAAACTGATGTGCAACACGTTTTACATGTACACTCTTAGAAGAAAAGGTGCAATCTAGAACTTAAAAGGGTTATTTGGGTGTCCCCATAGGAGAACCCTTTGAATAACCTGTTTGGGTTTCGTGTAGAACCCTTTCCACACAGGGTTCTACATGGAACCCAAAAGGGTTCTTCTACCTGAAACCAAAAAGGGTTCTCCGATGGGGACAGCCGAAGAACCCTTCTGGAACCCTTTTCTCTAGTAGTGTATGGTTGTGATACAATGGAGTGTTTTTCTGTACAAAAATAAGTACACTAGTGTTGTGGACATGCCACACAATGGCTGTGTAGACATTTTGTGCAGACTAACCCTTCACTGTGTCAGAAGAATATCAGTTGTGCCACAACCATTGTGTCAAATGTGTTGTACATGAGTTTACCAACATTTACATTTAAGTCATTTAGCAGACGCTCTTATCCAGAGCGACTTACAAATTGGTGCATTCACCTTATGACATCCAGTGGAACAGTCACTTTACAATAGTGCATCTAAATCTTAAAGGGTGGGGGGGGGTGAGAGGGATTACTTATCCTATCCTAGGTATTCCTTAAAGAGGTGGGGTTTCAGGTGGTCCTTCTGTAGCTCAGTTGGTAGAGCATGGCGCTTGTAACGCCAGGGTAGTGGGTTCGATCCCCGGGACCACCCATACGTAGAATGTATGCACACATGACTGTAAGTCGCTTTGGATAAAAGCGTCTGCTAAATGGCATATATTATTATTTTTTATATTAGGTGTCTCCGGAAGGTGGTGATTGACTCCGCTGTCCTGGCGTCGTGAGGGAGTTCAACATGAATGTATGAGTACAGGGCCATGTAGACTGGAGAGATTGGAGATACTGAAGAGCCAGCAGTGTAAGGAACTTTATAGAAGTTAAAGAAAGATTGTTTGACAAATGCCCCTCTGAGGCTTTAGGGACGTGTCATTGTAGGCCTGTACTCTGTGGGTCTATAAGAGCTGTGTTGTCTCTGATGTGTGTTTACATGAATGGACAGTCACACAGGACCGAGGCTGGAGGCAACAGGATCTTGGTCTGACACAGAACTTTTCATAGAACTTCACAGCCCCATGATGTTGCTACCTCTTCCTAGAAGGACAGAGCTTGAAAAAACAGGTAATGAGAGCCTAAGCAGTGTATAGTCCAGGCTATTAATGTACAGTACCAGTCAAAAGTTTGGACACCTACTCATTCAAGGGTTTTTCTTTATTTTTAATATTTTCTACATTGTAGAATAATAGTGAAGACATCAAAACTATGAAATAACATATATGGAATCATGTTGTAAACAAAGGAGTGTTAAACAAATCTAAATATATCTTATATTTGAGATTCTTCAAAGTAGCCACCCTTTGCCTTGATAACAGCTATGAACACTCTTGGTATTCTGTCAACCAGCTTTATGAGGTTGTCACCTGGAATGCATTTCAATTAACAGGTGTGCCTTGGTAAACATTCATTTGTGGAATTTATTTCCTTATTGCATTTGAGCCAATCAGTTGTATTGTGACAAGGTAGGGGTGGTATACAGAAGATAGCCCTATTTGGTAAAAGACCAAGTCCATATTATGGCAAGAACAGCTCAAATGAACAAAGAACAATGATAGTCCATCATTACTTTATGACATAAAGGTCAGTCAATCCGGAATATTTCAAGAACTTCTAGTTTCTTCAAATGGAGTCGCAAAACCCATCAAGCGCTATGATGAAACTGGCTCTCATGAGGACCGCAACAGGAAAGGAAGGCCCAGAGTTACCTCTGCTGCAGGGGAAACGTTCATTAGAGCTAACTGCACCTTACATTGCAGCCCAAATAAATGCTTCACATAGTTCAAGTAACAGACACATCTCAACATCAACTGTTCAGAGGAGACTGCGTTAATCAGGCCTTCATGGTCGAATTGCTGCAAAAAAAACACTACTAAAGGATACCAATAATAAGAGACTTACTTGGGCCAAGAAACACGAGCAATGGACATTAGACTGCTGGAAATATGTCCTTGGTCTGACGAGTCCAAATGTGAGATTTTTGGTTCCAACCACTGTGTCTTTGTGAGACGCAGAGTAGGTGATCGGATGATCTCCACATGTGTGGTTCCCACCGTGAAGCATGGAGGAGGTGTGATGGTGTGGGGGTGCTTTGCTTGTGACACTGTCTGTGATTTATTTAGAATTCAAGGCACACTTAACCAGCATGGCTAACAAAGCGTTCTGCAGCGATATGCCATTCTATCTGGTTTGCGCTTAATGGGAATATCCTTTTTTTTTCAACAGGACAATGACCCAACACACCTCCAGGCTGTGTAAGGGCTATTTGACCAAGAAGGAGAGTGATGGAGTGCTGCATCAGATGACCTGGCCACCACAATCACATGACCTCAACCTAATTGAGATGGTTTGCGATGAGTTAGACTGCAGAGTAAAGGAAAAGCAACTCCTTCAACTCCTTCAAGACTGTTGTAAAAGCATTCCTCATGAAGCTGGTTGAGAGAATGCCAAGAGTGTGCAAAGCTGTATCGTCTGTATACCACCCCTACCTTGTCACAATACAACTGATTGGCTCAAACGCATTTACAAGGAAAGAAATTCCACAAATTAACTTTCAGAAATGCATTTCCACCTGTTAATTGAAATGCATTCATGTGACTACCACATGTAAGCTGGTTGAGAGAATACCAAGAGTGTGCAAACTGCCATCAAGGCAAAGGGTGGTGACTTTGAAGAATCTAAAATATATTTTGATTTGTTTAACCTTACCGTTGTCTCGGCGGGTCAGAGTGACCCCGGGCAGCGTTACGTGTTGATTCCCCGTGTCTGTGTGGCTCAGAGTGACCCTGGCAGCGTTAGCAAGGTGTATGTTGTAACCCTCCTACCCCTGTATGGGTGGGGTCATAGTGACGTCAGAGTGACCCCGGGCAGCATTACGAGTTGATCCCCCTTGTCTGTGTGGGTCAGAGTGACCCTGGCAGCGTTAGCAAGGTGTATGTTGTAACCCTCCTACCCCTGTCTGGGCCGGGTCATAGTGACATCAGAGTGACCCCGGGCAGCGTTACGAGTTGATCCCCCTTGTCTGTGTGGGTCAGAGTGACCCTGGCAGCGTTAGCAAGGTGTATGTTGTAACCCTCCTACCCCTGTCTGGGCCGGGTCATAGTCACCCACACTACCACCTGTTGGATACTAGTCGAAAGGTCCTGCCCCAGAATTGACGTGCGCCACATTCCGGGCAAGGGCCCTCTGTGCGAAGCGGCAGGCTGTCCCCCCGTACGGGCCCTTGGGCCCCGTGTGAGTTTGGGTATTGATTCTAAAAACGCCCCCCTCCTACACTACCTTGTGGATATTGTGCCTTTTGGGTATGGTTGTTGTTACATAACCCTCCCCTTGTCTCGGCGGGTCAGAGTGACCCCGAGCAGGGTTACGAGTTGATTCCCCTTGTCTGTGTGGGTCAGAGTGACCCTGGCAGCCTTAGCAAGGTGTATGTTGTAACCCGCCTACCCCTGCCTGGGCTGGGTCATAGTGACCCGGGCCCTGTGTAGGCCCTGTGTTATGAGTTGTTCCCCTCTGGTGTCAGAGTGACCGTGGCAGCGTTAGCAAGGTGTATGTTGTAACCCTCCTACCACTGTCTGGGCTGGGCCAGAGTGACCCTGGCCCTGTGTTACGAGTTGTTCCACTCTGTCTGGGCCGGGTCAGAGTGACCCTGTCACCACTTGTCCCCAAGAACTCAGTGCACGACCTCGGTGCAATCCCACGGGGAGGCCAGCCAAGCGTACCGGATGGGCCGAAGGGCCCGAAGGAGCAGACAGGGACGACCACGCGCCTCGTCCATTCGCGTGCCTCGTCCCATTCACGTGGCCACTGTAAGCCGGCTGTAGAGAGGCTACTAATTATTGTCAGGAAGAAGAAGAAGATGAGGATGACGACGATGAGGATGACGACGAGGAGGAATACGATCCCGCCGAGCGTGAGCCCTCCGCCTACGACTGTAAGCCGGCCGTAGAAAGGCTATTAATATTGACAGGAAGAAGAAGATGAGGACGATGATGAGGACGACGACGAGCAGGACGACGAGGAGGAATATGACCCCGCCGAGCGTGAACCCTCCGCCTACGACGCCTCGCAGTCCTTGTTTCAGCGCAGCTCAGGTCCTGGAACAGATATCCTGCAGTGTCGACCAAGAAGACGAAGAAGACTACTGAGAATCCGAAGAGGAGGACGTTTCGGAAGATGGAGACGGTGAGGAATACAACCCCGAGCGTGATGCGGACGACGACGACGACGACGACTCGGCCTCGTGGTCGTGCTCCTCTTCGGATAAAGAGCGAGAGGGAGAGCGAGAGGGAGACACGGCCGCTGCCCGAGAGCGAGACAGAGAGCGAGAGCGAGACAGAGAGCCAGATCGAGACAGAGCCAGAGAGCCAGAGCGAGACAGAGAGCCAGATCGAGACAGAGAGGACACGGTGGCAGCCGCCCGAGACCAAAGGGAGACGTTGCTGTCAAAAAACGTCAAAATCAAATGGTCCTCCGTGGCCTATCGCGGCCCGGACCGGCCCAGCGCAATCCGCCACCCCGGCCCCGTCGTGACGTCAGGCCCCACGGCCTGTGCCGCGTCGCAAGCGCTCGACATCGCGTCCACCTTCCGGCTGTTTGTCACACCGGCGATAGAAAGGATAATTGTGGACATGACAAATCTGCAGGGGGTGAGAAAATACGGCGACAGCTGGCGACCCATGGACTCCACCGACCTGCGCGCCTACGTCGGGCTGCTGATCCTAGCCGGCGTCTACAGGTCCCGAGGCGAGGCCGCGGCCAACCTGTGGGACGCCGAGAGCGGCAGGACTGTGTTCCATGCCACCATGCCGCTCAAGGTGTTTCACAAGTAATCGAGGCTGCTGCGATTCGACGACCGCCAGTCGAGACCCGCAAGACCGACAGACTGGCGGCCATAAGAGAGGTATGGGACCTGTGGGAGGAGCGGCTGCCGGCCCTCTACAACCCGGGGCCCGACGTGACGGTGGACGAACAACTAGAAGGTTTAGAGGTACCGTCTATGTATTTGTGTATGTACGTGTAGCATAGAGAGGTAGCAGTAATAGCATGGCCAGTAGTAGCAATCGGCAGTAGTAGCAATCGGCAGTAGTAGCATCGGCAGTAGCGGCAGCGGCTGCGTGTAATCTAAACGTAGTGCGCCTCGATGGTGAGCCAGTAACGATGACGCTGCTAATCTCCTCTCCCCTCTCCCCACCAAGGACGCTGTCCTTTCCGACAGTACATTCCCAGCAAGCTGGCCAAATACGGCATCAAGTCGCGGGTGGCCTGCGACGCCAAGTCCAGCTACGCTTGGAAGAAGCAAGTCTACACCGGCAAGGCGGCCGGCGGAGGCCCCGAGAAGAACCAGGGCGCGCGCGTCGTCCTCAATCTGACCGAGGGACAGCCGGGCGGTCACAACGTCACGTGTGACAATTTCTTCACCTCCTACGAACTCGGGCAGCGGCTCCTCGAGAGGAACCTCACCATGGCCGGCACGGTGCGAAAGAACAAGCCCAATCCCTCCCGCGTTGCTCCAGTCAAAGGGCAGACAGGTCTCGTCCTCCAGGTTCGCCTTCACACCCACCGCCACTCTAGTGTCCTACCTGGCAAAGAGAAATAATAATGTGCTACTTCTGAGTACGCTGCACACGGAGCCCGACGTTAGTGATCGCCGCGACCGGAAGCTGGCCCTCATCCTAGACTACAACTGCAACAAGGGCGGCGTGGACAACCTAGACAAGGTGGTCGGGACCTACAGCTGCAGACGGATGACCGCCCGCTGGCCCCTGGTCATCTTCCACATCTTCCACCGCTGGCCCCTGGCGAGAGATCAAGCCCGACTGGATGCCTGGGCAGCGGAACAAGAGGAGGGTGTTCCTGGAGCAGCTCGGAAAGGCACTCTTTAGGCCTTGATCCAAAGAATGCCCCGCACCCAAGCCGCGTCCGCACCTGTCAAAGTCCTACAGGGTGCCACCGCCGAGGCTCGTCCGCAAGCCCGGGAGCAAGTCGCTGGCCCGGCCGACGCCCCAGCTGTCCCGCCGGGGGTGAGTAAGAGAAAGAGGTGTCAGTTCTGTCCACCCAAGAAGGACGTCAAGACACACACCGCGTGCTGCAGGTGTAAGAAATACATCTGCAAAGGCTGTTCACACGCATACTGTCACACTTGTGCCCACTGGGCCTTTAGCCTAAAGGGGACAGGGTGACCCGGGGGGACACTGTGTGGTAGGCATAATAGGAGGACAATGGGAGGTTTAACACTTTTTTTGGTTACTACATGATTCCATATATGTTGTTTCATAGTTTTGATGTCCACCCTATTATTCTACAATGTGGAATATAGTAAAAATAAAGAAAAACCCTTGAATGAGTAGGTGTGTCCAAACTTTATCCTAAAAAAAATATAGAAAACAAATCTGGGGGGGGGGGGTACTGATATGGGAGAGCTAGTTGGACTCATGCTTACAAATACTTTTTCCATTGAGTATTTGCATAGGCATTGAGGATAGTTATGTGCAATACTGTGATCCTACTGTGCTCCCAATATTGTGTTGCCTGTGATATGTAGGCCTACTGCTTATCATTAATGATGACATTGACCCTTGATTTACCTGATTTATTCTACAATGATCTACTGGGCTTGTTGTCCATGGCCCTTGATTGAAGGTGATTTGTGTAAGGAGGAGTGTTAATTGCCTCTAATATGTAAAGTTATAACATTTTATTACTAAGTATTTAACAACATCCAATGTCGCTCATTCTAACAAGATTATAGCAAAATTATTTAGGCTATTACTATCAGATAAAGTATTTATCAAAATTTGGAACATGTAAATGTTCCGATTCAATCTGCTTTTGAATTATTTTCTAAATGTGATATTTTAGATAGTACCACCATTTATTTAGCTATGATAAATGTAGTAAATTCTAAAACCCACTATCCTATTCTTAGGCACAACACTTTTATTATTGTCTATAAACACGTTTAATTTACTGTCTTGATACAAATGAAATACTATGCTGCTTTGAGGACATGCATGTTTTGATATTTCAATATCTCAACGCATGACCACATTGACGTCGTGTACAGCGCGACCATTTTGGTATTTATTCTAATAAACATGCTATATTGACCAATGGTAGCTCTACTGAGATCCTCATCGGCCAATCCGTAGACGATGCTTTGACTCGCCAAATAAGGAGAGACAACTCCATAAAAGGAAACATTGTATCTCTTTATAAGGAGGAAAGTAGTTCTTGGGTTGTAATATTAGTCCACTATCTGATACATTATTTCAAAAGGTATCAGGTTTGTGTGCAAATGCACGGCTAAAATACCGGGTGACATTCGATTAAATATTTACGGCGTTTGTGCATTGAAGGCGGATACCGATGACACTTAAAGCGTTTAAGGTGTGAACTACATGACATGGCGGAGTAATAACTAATGCGCTCTAAGCTTTTTACTTTTAGAGAAATTGCTCGGGAGTTTTGGAAATAGAGGAGGTTGAGCCAAGCTGGACCGGGCTGAAGAGTCCTAGGGGCAGCATCACTTTTGGAAGTTTACGCTGGTGGTTTCAAACAGACGCCAATTTCGCAATGTCCTCATTTTCGCTGCTTGTTTACCTTTTGGGTGGTTGGGTTGCATGAGCTGTGCCGTAATTTTACTAACACACGCGCTCCAGCAGTCGGCTGGCGATTTCAGAGACCGGGTCCTCTAAATAGAATGTTACCAAGCCAGGCTGGATCGGCACCATCTGGAAACGGATCAGCGTCTGTCAGTGGTAACACAGGTCACGGTTCTGTGGTTATTGGGAGTGGAATTCGCCCCGTGTTGGTCAGAGCAGTGCAGACGACAACTGGGGTCAGCGACAGCACCGGTGCGGTTGGGATGTTGGGGGGCAACTGTCCAGAAGTGGGTCCAAGAGGTGGGGCAAGACCAGTGAGCGGGACGGGACTGACGACTCTACAGACCGCCGGCCAGGGAGGCATCGGAAGTCTGAATACGGGAGTTGGGGTTCACGGAGGGAGCCGGTACGACCCAGACAAAAAGTGTGCACACATGGGGTGCAGTGGGTCAGACGCTGATTCGGACTCGGGGGATGATGACGACATGATGGGATCAATCAGAGACAACAGAAGAGGTGTAAAGCGGGAGAGACTGGAGATGGAGGCTGCAGTGACAGGGCAGGGGACTGGGGTACCACCGGGTGCTTATGGTTTAGTCCCCGGAGGTGTTGCTGGCGCAAAACCGGGGAAGAAGACACGTGGACGTGTAAAGATAAAAATGGAATTTATCGACAACAAGTTGAGACGATACACAACTTTTAGCAAGAGGAAGACCGGCATAATGAAGAAGGTGAGTAATCACAGTGAAATTTCCAGCTGTTGCATCTCATCACACGTGACAATTGATTTGAATTTTAAATGTTTCATTTGGATTTCAATGTTGTAAAAAAAGTGAATTGTTCTTCATCCTCCCCTGATTCAGAATATAACATATTAAATTGTCATGGCATGCTTGGTTCCATAGATATTGACGAGAGAACCGATTTATCCAATATGAAACTAATTTTACCTTGTTGAACTGAACCATATCTACAGGCTCTCTAAAAAGTCTAGTAAACAATACTTTCCTGTGGATATTTTATCTCATTTCAAACAGCTGAAGGACAAACCACACCTTCAACCGGTAGAGTAAGTTCAAATGCAATATTATTAAACATTGGTGGAAGAGGTCAACCGATAAATCGGAATGGCCGATTTAATTAGGGCCGATTTTCAAGTTTTCATAACAATCGGAAATCTGTATTTTTGGGCGCTGGTTTAATTATTATTATTTGTTTTAAATTTTAACTTTATTTTAAAAATATTTTTTATATATACCTTTTATTTAACTAGGCAAATCAGTTAAGAACAGAAAGGTTGCAAGTTATATCCCTGAGCTGACAAGGTAAAAATCTGTCGTTTTGCCAGCAGCTCTTCGTTGTGCTTCAAGCATTGCGCTGTTTATGACTTCAAGCCTATCAACTCCAGAGATGAGGCTGGTGTGAAGTGAAATGGTTAGCTAGTTAGCGCGCGCTAATAGCGTTTCAAACATCACTCGCTCTGAGCCTTCTAGTAGTTCTTCCCCTTGCTCTGCATGGGTAACACTGCTTCGATGGTGGGTGTTGTTGTTGTGTTGCTGGTTCGAGCCCAGGCAGGAGCAAGGAGAGGGACGGAAGCTATACTGTTACACTGGCAATACTAAAGTGCCTATAAGAACATCAAATAGTCAAAGGTTAATGAAATACAAATGGTACAGAGGGAAATAGTCCTATAATTCCTATAATAACTACAACTTAAAACTTCTTACCTGGAAATATTGAAGACTCATGTTAAAAGGAACCACCAGCTTTCATATGTTCTCATGTTCTGAGCAAGGAACTGAAATGTTAGCTTTCTTACATGGCACATATTGCACTTCTTCAACACTTTGTTTTTGCATTATTTAAACCAAATTGAACATGTTTCATTATTTACTTGAGGCTAAATTGATTTTATTGATGTATTATATTAAGTTAAAATAAGTGTTCATTCAGTATTGCTGAAATGGTCATTATTACAAATACATTTTTAAAAAATCGTCTGATTAATCGGTATCGGCTTTTTTGGTCATCAAATACTCGGTATCGGCGTTGAAAAATCATAATCGGTCGACCTCTAGTTGGTGGCACCTTAATTGGGGAGGATAGCTTGTGGTAATGGCTGGAGTGGAATGGTATCAAAGACATGGTTTCCATTCTATTCGCTCCGTTCCAGACATTATTATGAGCTGTCCTCCCCTCAGCAGCCTCTACTGATTTTAAACGATTTTGCAGACATTAGTTTCAAGCTGTGTGTATACTAGGTTTGGGCGGTATCCAGATTGTCATGTCAACCATGTGCCATCCTGGGATATTCTGTAATACCGGCACTGAACACAAAGGGCACAATACGTACATATAAAATCCCATAGCACTCTCTGACAAACTGTTTGCAGGGCAGACATCCCAGCTCATAAAGTGACTTATAAATGCTACTGACAGTTTCCTGCACACACAAAACAAATATTAGACCAAAAGTCTCTTGATCCAGTTGGGGGGATTCTCTGCTGTTACCAAGAAGAGCTTGATTGCAAGAAGCTAACCACTTAGCTAGCTAGATAACTAATTACTAAGTTGGCAAACCAAATGCACAACTGTAGAGCATTTAGCAGGGTTATCAAGTTATAGCAGCAATCTACCTCACCAAGCAAAGTGAGAAGAATAAGAGCACCAGATTGAAGCTGCCCAGCAACACCGATTGAGGTGGTGTTGTCAATATGTTTGACAGTCTCCTGGAGGGGTAGGAGTCTCCAATAAATGGCCATATCAGTCTGCCGATTATGGACGGCCCTATCAAGAGGATCCTCCTAGATTATGTATTTTGGGAGAGAGTGGTAAGCAGCCTGAAAATCCTGAAACCTATAGCAGTAGCCATTGCGCGGATTGAGGGAGACAATGCCACCCCATCTGATGTTCAGACTCTGCTTGCAGATGTAAGAGAAGAAATCTGTACTTCCCTGCCCACTTCACTGTTGCTCCGAGAAGGGGAATCTGCAGCTCTGAAATGCATCAAGAAGCGTGAAGACTTCTGCCTGAAGCCCATATATGCCGCGGCGTACATGTTGGACCCCAAGTATGCTGGCGAGAGAATCCTGTCTGGTGCAGAGATCAACAAGGCCTATGGTGTCATCAATACTGTGTCTTGCCACCTTGGCCTGGATGCGGTCAAGGTTCTTGACAGTCTGGAGTACACTTCCATGCAAAGGCTTTGGGATGGAGATGCAATATGGCAGTCATGCCAACATATCTCATCAGCCACCTGGTGGAAGGGACTTTGTGGATCTGAGCCTCTTTCCCCTGTTGCCTCCATCATCCTCCAAATTCCACCAACATCAGCCGCCTCAGAGCGCAACTGGTCCTTGTTTGGGAACACACACACCAAAGCACGCAACAGACTGACCAATACAAGGGTTGAATAATTGGTGGCTATCCGGGCAAATTCAAGCCATCCACAACAAGGTTGGAAAGTGACAGTGAAGGTGAGGCCTCAGTCTGATGTTCAAGAGGTGAGCAATTAAGGAGGTCCAGGGAGAAGACATGCAAGCCTGAGGAAGACAACCAAAGCTTTAGATTCTAGACTATCATTTTACAGATGTATGTTGAAAATGTTATTGTGAGATGCGATGGATAATTCAATATTCCCTTTTGTTGTTCAGTGAAATCATCCCATGTGACGAGTAAACTCATTTAATTAAAGTTAAATTCGCAATTAAATTGTTTTATTTCTATTGGAAGGTTTAAATAATTTGCAATTATGTCCACTAAGGTAAATGGTTTATGTTTCTGTCTTCATATGATATTTGTAAATATATCCAATGCAAAAAACATTTACAATTTAAATAGATTAATATTAATTTGCATATTTTTCTGTTAATTCCCACGGAAAGTTTCCACCTCTGACTATTCCCCAAAATGTGCAACCCTAGTCAAGAGGTATGAATACTTTCTGGAAGCCCCTGTATATTACGCTTCTTTCCCTGATGGGGCTGTATGTGCACAGAAGCGAACGTTTTGATCACATCGAATTGGGGGAGTGGTTAACGCTTTTACCTCAGATTTGTGATGTTAGTATAAGAGTTTTAGTCAACATAGTGACACACTCAATTGCTTAATGTATTTGGTTTTGTAGTGTTGAGTTGATCAAACTTGCTGGAACTTAGAACGCAGCTATAAAAAAATAAATCTCAAATGGTACTGGATAATTCTGGGGGAGGTCTCTCTATAAAGTCGTTGGCCACACATCAATATGGAGTTAATATGGAGTTGACCGTCAAACTATCACTTAAATAGCAGCCAACTGTTGTCACTGTTAATATACTGTGGTGGTTCGGGATTCATTGAAGTTGACTAACAACACATTTTTCTTTTCCATGATGGCAACCTCTCGAAATCAACGTCCGCCATTCCAAAATATAGATGGAAGCCTTCTACAAATTTTCAGCTAACCAACCATGTATAGGTTATTCCAAGTTTCAGTGTGGCCTTTGAATAATTTTAGTTTAAACAGCGCTGCACCCCAAATGTTTGCCCACTGTACTATTGATTTCTGCGTAATACCGATGGAAGTGATTTAACAAAAGTGTTGTTATACTTACCACATTGGTGACCCACATGATTCAAAATGCAACACTTCTAAATGTAGCTTGCTGTCTTATACAAATTGTCCCCTAACCAGTGATGTACAAAAATACTTTGAAGTACTTTAAATTATGTCTGTGTGTTGTAGTGTTCCCTTGGCTATCCGTAAATAAATACAAAATAATAAGATTGTGCTGTCTGATTTAGCATATTATAAGCAATTTGAAATTATTTATGCTTTTTGATACTTAAGTATATTTTTCACTTTTGCTTGAGTCATTTTCTATGAAGGTATCTTTGGGTAATTGGGCACTTTTTCCACCACTGCCAGATTTCGTGTGGTTTTTGAGCTGTGTTAGTTTTAACCCCCCCAAGCAATATGATTACTATTATTGCACGTGTAGGTTGTTGTCAACAGGAAGCAGTGACCGCATCGATGTATATTCTTAAGTTAAAAATGAACTTTCAACATTTAATTTACAATGATATTGTACTTAATCAGGTAAAAACTGCTGAATGAGCTCAAAAACATGTTGTGATTTTATTTTGATTTACCTGAAATCACCCAAACTGGTTTGCCCTGCCTAATACGACATCTAGCTGGCAAATATTTTGCTGTGAATTCCATACTGTAACTAGATCAGTGTGTGGTGCACAACAGTGAGTGAGTTATTCACAAGGCTCCGGTCTCTCGTCGTTGTGTGCTTGTAAACAAACGTGACTAGGGACTATCTCTAAGCCTCATAATGTGACTGTTGAAATAAATAACGTGATCTGCTTTATATCCTAACGTATTGCAGAAGTTGACTGCAGGTATTTAATTTAAAAGTAGCTACAAATATTCAAATGTATTTAAAAAACTTCAAAACCATCCCGTGGCTATTTCCAAGTACTCCGGTATACCATCCAAGCCTAGTGTGTGTTACAGCCTGATTAATCAGACTAGATGTTGCATTGCTTGATGTGTATGGGGCATCATCAAGTCCTGTGACTCTGTAAAACTCCTGAGTGGCGCAGCGGTCTAAGGCGCTGCATCTTAGTGCAAGAGGCGTCACTGCAGTCCCTGGTTTGAATCCAGACTGCATCACATCCGGCTGTGATTGGGAGTCCCATAGGGTGGCACACAATTGGCCCATCATCGTCCGGTTTTGGCCGGGGTAGGCCGTCATTGTAAATAATAATTTGTTCTTACATGACTCACGTAGTTCAAGGTAAAAAAGAAAAAAAAAAAAAAAAAAACCAAACTAGATTTAGCTGCGTGCCATTTAAAAAATGTAATAAAATATTCAAGAGCGGATGGTTAGGGGTCTGGAACATAAATGCAAATCATTTGTAGGCTGCAAATTGACCGCAAGAAGCCCAAACGGATATAATTTAATCATTTCAAACTTTGCTTCCATGTGTATACGTTCACATCTCTCTATCATGCATGAAAATACTTTGGAATAGATTTCAAAAATTATAATCACTTGGCGCGCTTGTTTTTAGTCCTATGTCCAACAATTAAAAATATATATTTTGGGGGGGTGCCGACGCTGCCAGTTGGGGAGCCCTGACCTATAGGCTACACTGACCAAGAATGTCATCATGAGGTAGATTTCAACTTCCCTGTACAATATCCTTCCCTTGTGTCACTTTGACTTATACATTATTTAACCCGTGGAAGACTCAATTCAACCCCAAATCCAACAGAATTTGCCATAATCTGATGTATTAAGACTCGCAGACATAATGTGTAAAGAACCAAGTGGGACATGCCATCTCTGTCCTGTCATTGAGTGACTGGAAGTCACAACATTCATGTCTGGATTTGTGTTTTAAATAGACTAGAGCAACTGACATTGCTATTTCTAACCACAATGTCACCTCCTTTATACATCTCTGTGTCCGGTAGGCATAGTTACAGTAACACATTTTCAAAGAGCAGTTTGTGCTCAGTATGTTTGAATGTTTCTCATTCAACCTTTTAAAGTAGCTATTTCTATTTATTATGGATCCCCATTAGCTTAAAATGGTGTGAAACAAAGCAGCAGTTACACTTCCTGGGGTCCAGCAAAAGGCAGTTTATACAATTTTAAAAACATTACAATACATTCTCAGATTTCACAGCACACTGTGTGCCCTCAGGCCCCTACTCCACCACTACCACATATCTACAGTACTAAATCCATGTGTGTGTGTGTGTGTGTGTGTGTGTATGTTATCATGTGTGTATGCATGTGTCTTTGCCAATGTTTGTGTTGCTTCACAGTCCCCGCTGTTCCATAAGGTGTTTATTCAACATGTCAATACCTCTCATAAATAAAAGTAGTGATGAAGTCCATCTCTCCTCCACTTTCAGCCAGGAGAGATGGACATGCATACTTTTAATATTAGCTCTCTGTGTACGTCCAAGGGCCAGCCGTGCTGCCCTGTTCTGAGCCAATTGCAATTTTCCTAAGTCCTTTTTTGTGGCACATGACCACACAACTGAACAGTAGTCAAGGTGTGACAAAACTGGGGCCAGGAAGACCTGCCTTGTTTATAGTGTTGTTAAGGCAGAGCATGGCTTTATTATAGACATACTTCTCTCCATCTTAGCTGCATTAATACGTCTACAGTTTACAATTTAGGGTTACTCCAAGCAGTTTAGTCAACTTGCTCAATTTCCACATTATTTATTTCAAGTTTTAGTTGAGGTTTAGTGTTTAGTGAGTGTTTTTGTTCCAAATTACAATGCTTTTGGTTTTAGAAATATTTAGGGCAAACTTATTCCATGCTACCCACTCTGAAACTAACTGCAACTCTTTGTTGAGTGTTGCTGTCATTTCATTCACTGTAGTAGCTGACGTGTATAGTGTTGAGTCATCCGCATACATAGACACTCTGGCTTTACTCAGTCAGTGGCATGTTAGTAAAAATTGAAAAATGCAAGGGGCCTAAACGGCTACCCTGGGGAATTCCTGATTCTAACTGGATTATATTTGAGAGGCTTCCATTAAAGAACACTGTCTATGTTCTGTTAGACAAGTAACTCTTTATCCACATTATAGCAGGGGGTATAAAGCCATAACACATGCTTTTCCAGCAGCAGACTATGCTTGATAATGTCAAAAGCTGAATTGAAGTCGAACAAGACAGCCCACACAATCATTTATCATCAATTTCTCTCAGCCAATCATCAGTCATTTGTGTAAGTGCTGTGCTTGTTGAGTGTCCTTCCCTATAAGAATACTAAAATTCTGTTTGTCAATGTGTTTACTGTGAAGTAGCATTGTATCTGGTCAAACAGGTTTTTTCCCCCCAGAAGTTTACTAAGGGTTGGTAACATTTGTTGATTTCTAGGTACACTGGAAGGAGAGCGAGTTCACAAATTGTTGCAGAAAGTTATGGTTAACAGGCTAGTCTATTTGTTTAATTAAAAGTTTTAAAAAATTGGTGTATTTACCGATGACCTGTCTTTTTTTTTTACTCTACCTGTAAATCGTTATCTCAGCAACATAATCTGTGTTGCAATGTCTCTTCTCATGGAGGCTTCCCTGTTCAGATGGAAAATTTAGCATTTTGTGCGCTGCAGGAGCTGTATTACCTACGCGCTCTTCCAGGACAATGTGCACCAACTGGAATTCCAATGCAACAATTGTTTACCCACAGAGAACTATAGAGAAGAAGTTGCTACTATTAACAAATAGATTTAAGAGCTTACAAAATCGACTGGGGAAAGCACCCTCTCCTACCTTCTCCTCTATTCCACAGTCTGGACGATGTGCTGAGAGTATCACCGCCATGTCAACTCATTGACTACATGGCCAATGCCTTCCAGGGACCCCTCGCCGAAGAAATCTCCCACTTCCCTGGAAAATGAAGCAGGACTGTTGCTTCTGATGGATTTAGTGGGTGATGCTGCCAAATGGAGGGAAGCAGCCTGTGGCGATTGTCACTTCTTTGGTGTTGGGAGCCTGACCCAAATCCAGTTGTCAAACAGCTTCGTCCTCTTGGCTTTGGAGGTTCCAGCGCCATCGGCCCCTATCCTGACTCCTTTCCTTCCCAGGGAGATTCTGACCCGGATTCTACCTTGGAGTCAGATCACTGGACCTTGAGGGTGTCTGATGCACTAGTTCCTCTGTCAGCCACAATGGGTTTTGCGGCCGGCACGAGGTGAAAAAACTGCCGGATCCCCTCTGCCATCTCTTCCTACCTTTTTATGCCAGAATATGGAGGCTGTCGCTGTCGTAATCCATGTGCGATCTAATGACATTAGGATGGCTAGCTCGGAATGTCTGAATCTGGATTTTATAGAACTGACTGGAACTCTGAAAGACTCAAATAAATAAATTAAAATCAAATTATTTCAGGCCCAGTGCCATCACTGAGCATGGCAGCGAAAGATTCAGTAGGTTACTGGCACTACATGACTGGCTATGCGTCTACTGCAATTCTGTTGGAGTTAATTTTGTGGATAACTTTGACACCTTTTGGAAATGGAAGATGTTCTATAGAGAGGATGGGGTCCATCCAAATCATCTTTTTCCTTGGCCCTGTCCTTGCATTTTAAGGTTGCGCTGAGACGTTAACTTATCAACACCCCAAGTCCCACTTTGGTAATCCCAACCATAAATTCTTAGTATTATCATCATGTTGAAGGTCTGCAACAATTCAAGCCAACCATGGTATTTTCTATTAGAGGGGGGGGGGGTGTTTATCTGTTGAATCTGTATTAGAATCTCCATTTGATCTGAAATCCTGCAATTAGGGCTGTGGCGGTCACAATTTTGTCTGGTGATTGTCAAGCAAATAACTGTCGGTCTCACGGTAATTGACCATTTTTAATTAATATAAACACATTTAGTATCTCCTGGCTTCCACTCACAGCCTACAAGCCACTGATTCCAAAAAGTCTGCATGTCTACATTTTTAAACGTCTAAATCCATGGAATGTAGTCTACACCTTCACAATAAATCCCTGATTTATTTTAGACGGGTCTAAAGAAACACCATGATATGGAGAAAATGTAGTCTATTTGAGAAGAACAGAATAGCGTACCCTTAGTTGTCCTGATCTGGCTATGCCATATGGCTGTGTGCTACACATGTTCATTTAGTAGACAAGATCTGCTTAGAATTCTGTGGCATTGTTTTATAGTATGAAGAATTAAATTGAACAAAGCTGAATAAAATCAAAAGGATATTTTCTCAACGATTTGAGTGGGTAACAAAGAAATAGGTACTCATATGCTTAATTTAGAGTTATTACTGTAACTTTAGTTGTTCTACAAACGTTGGGCTGTATGTTTTGATTTTTAATCTATTGTAAGGTTGCATGGCAATTTGAATGCACAGAGATACCATGGCGAGATCCTGAGGCCCATTGTCGTGCTTCATGTTTCAGCATAACAACAGCATGTCGCAAGCATCTGTACATAATTCCTGGTAGCTGAAATTGTCTCAGTTCTTCCATGGCCTGCATACTCACCAGACATGTCACCCATTTTAGCATGTTTGGGATGCTCTGGAACGAAGTGTACAACAGCGTGTCCAGTTCCTGCCAATATCCAGCAACAATGAAGAGGATTGGGACAACATTCCACAGGCCACAATCAACAGTCTGATTAACTCTATATAAAGGAGATGTTGCGTACTATGAGGCAAATGGTGGTCACAAGATACTGACTGGATTTCTGATCCACTCCCCTACTTTAAAAAAAAATGGATTTGTGACCAACTGATGCATATCGGTATTCCCAGTCATGTGAAATCCATAGATGAGGGCCTAAATTAATTTATTTCAGCTGACTAATTTCCTTATAAATCAGTCAAATCTTTTGCATTTATGTTTTTGTTCAGTGTTTATGAACAGAATGGCGTGAAATGGAATCTGTCTAAATCTGGTTTTTCTAACGGCCTCTGCACGATGAATCAATGCTCACATGCTGACCAAACCGGACGTGCGCAAGTTGATTTTGTTCAGGACACGCAGGTTGAAATATCAAAACAAAATCTGAACCAATTATAATAATTTGTGAACAGGTTGAGAGCATTAAACATTTATGGCAATTTAGCTAGCTAGCTTGCTGTGGCTAGGTAATTTGTCCTGGGATATAAACATTGGGTTGTTATTTTACCTGACATGCACAAGGTCCTCTACTCTGACAATTAATCCACAGATAAAACAAATACGCTCCTTGTCATCTCTCCACCTTCCTACAGGCTTCTTTATCTTCTTTGGACTTTATATGGCGGTTGGCAACCAACTTCACGGTGCATTACTAGAACTGATGTCCACACTCCAGTCAGTTGATCTTTCAATCACCCACGTGGCTATAAGCTTCTAAAAAAACAATGAGATTTGAAAAGCAGGACTTGCAGGGTCACAAATAGAACCAAGGTTTATTTTAGCACTTGGCCACGCAGACGCTCACGAGCAGTGTGAGTGCAGTGTTTGAATAACACGTATGCTGACCACACGTGAGCGGTGTGGTCAGGGTGGGAACAGACCTATCTCAGTATGGAGCACACTTCACAATGCATGTAGACTTATCATCTCATGGTAAAAAAATCTTGTCACATGCAGGCCTAAATTTTCTGTAGCTTAGCCTATGCTACAGTAATATAAAGACAATGTGTGTCTAATTGACCCATCTTCATCTGGCTTTCGGGGGTCACCTTGTTTTAAAAATAAATAAATATATATGTTAATTGCAGCTCAAGTTTTAACAGCCTATCAATATCGAATGTCGTTGCTTTAAATCAGTACACACACACACACACACACACACACACACACACACACACACACACACACGAGTGCTCTCGCAGTCTTTCTCTCCAACTCCATTGAAATCGCATCTAAAATAGTGCATCCTTTTGTAGATATGTTGCCTTATTTAGATATCCTAGACTACCTCTTTCGGGTAACATATTCAATGCAGTATTTCTCTTTTATATTTAGCTAATTAATGATGGGTTATACATAATATGCTTTTAAGTTATAGCTTCTGTCTCTTGCGCAATACGCTCTTGGAGTCCCATGCAAGAAAAGCTAGACTAGAATAGCTCACTGAACATTTATTTTTGTTTTAGCATTTCTTATACCAACATTTGAGGAGTGAGGCAAGTTCTATTTTGCTGAATGTTAAATACAGCAGCCAAGAAGAGCGAACGCGTGAAAGAAGAGCGAACGCGTGATGGCGGTAGGCTATAGCAGTTAACCTTCCAATCTTCGTGAAGAGAAGTGAAAGCCTTCTGCATCTAATTCTAGTCCTATATTATTCAATGATGTCATTAGAATGATTAAGATGAGGACAATGAAACATATTTAATTTAACTGTTGAAAGGAAGGAAGCAACAATCGAGAGCAAAGGGGGAGGTAGGCTAACATTAGGGGAAATATTATGAGGGCTATATATGCGACAGCCTACTAATTATCCAAATGGGCCCTATTATATATCAAATTCGCTTGCCGATATTTGTAACTTTGTAGGCCTTATGTGCTGCAGGAGAATAACATGTTCTCTTCTGCTTTATCATGGTTTGAACAATGTGTGTAATTGTTCCAGTCCATATAATTCCAGTCCAGTAAGACTGTACACACTCAAAACGAGTGTGGTCGTGCGTAATGTGCAATAGCCTATCATATGTGACTGACTGCCTCGATTCAGTCTTGTGCAGCAAAAATTGAAATTTAATTTTTTACATAGGCTAAAAGTAGAGACTCCGAGCTAGGAAATTGTATGTCATACACTGCAGCGGAAGAACACTGGGATAGTAATTCCGCTTTGAAAGTTGATAAACTTGTCACCCCACTTTTGAGAAAATGGCCCTTGAAAATTTCAGTCTCTCGATGTGCAAAACTGATAGACATACCCCAAGCGACTTACAGCTGTAATCGCAGCAAAAAGTGGCGCTACAAAGTATTAACTTAAGGGGGCTGAATAATTTTGCATGCCCAATTTTTCACTTTTTGATTTGTTAAAGTTTGAAATTTCCAATAAATGTCGTTCCACTTCATGATTGTGTCCCACTTGTTGTTGATTCTTCACAAAAAAATACAGTTTTATATCTTTGTTTGAAGCCTGAAATGTGACAAAAGGTCGCAAAGTTCAAGGGGGCCGAATACTTTCGCAAGGCACTGTATGTTGTGACAAGGTAGGGTGGTATACAGAAGATAGCCCTATTTGGTAAAATGGCAAGAACAGTTCAAATAAGCAAAGAGAAACGACAGTCCATTTCTTTAAGACATGAAGGTCAGTCAATTCGGAACATTTCAAGAACTTTGAACATTTCTTCAAGTGCAGTCGCAAAAACCATCGTGCTATGATGAAACTGGCTCTCATGAGGACATCCACAGGAAAGGAAGACTCTGAGTTACTTCTGCTGCAGAGGATAAGTTCATTCGTGTTAACTGCACCTTTAGGCCAAGAAACACAAGCAATGGACATTAGACCGGTGGAAATATGTCCTTTTGGTCGGAGTCCAAATTTGAGATTTTTAGTTTCAACAGCTGTGTTTTTGTGAGACGGGGAATAGGTGAATGGATGAGCTCCGTATTTGTGTGGTTCCCACTGTGAAGCATGGAGGAGGTGTGATGGTGTGTGGGTGCTTTGCTGGTGATACTGTCTGATTTATTTAGATTTCAAGGCACACTTAAACAGCATGGCTACCACAGCATTCTGCAGCCATATGCCATCCCATCTGGTTTGCACTTTGTGGGACTATAATTTGTTTTTCAACTGGACAACAACCCGAAACACACCTCCAGGCTATGTAAAGGCTATTTGACCAAGAAGGAGAGTGATGGAGTGCTGCATCCGATGACCTGGCCTCCACAATCACCCGACCTCAACTCAATTGAGATGGTTTTGGATGAGTTTGACCACAGAGTGATGGAAAAGCAGCCAACAAGTGCTCAGCATATGGGATAACTCCTTCAAGACTGTTGAAAATGATTACTCATGAAGCTGGTTGAGAGAATGCCAAGAGTGTGTAAAGCTGTCATCAAGGCAAAGGGTGGCTACTTTGAAGACTCTCAAATATAAAATGTATTTTGATTTGTTTAACGCTTGTTTGATTACATGTGTTATTTCATAGTTTTGATGTATTCACTATTATTCTACAATGTAGAAAATAAGCAAAATAAAGAAAAACCCTTGGTGTGTTCAAACTTGACTGGTGCTGTATGTATTGCATAATGGCACAATGTTGGGGTTTGTTCATTTAAATGTCATTATTATAATGCACAATTAGAATGCCACTCTTTGCATTGTTTGATCTTTGTAAAAAGGTTGAATTCTGAATGATGAGCAAGTCCCTACCTTGCTTGTGCTTGTTTCCTTTTGGCATCCTCCACTGTTGTCGTGGAAACTGAGGTTTCTGTATATTGTACAGTAGGCAGCAGCATGACTGATTGTTCTGTGCACTCTGGTTTTGACAAAGTATGACAGCATTCATCAGTTTGGTTTCAGATCTCTGAGGGTGCAGGCCAGGGCAGTGTAAAATGGTTGAAATTAATGGATTTCTATATCTGAAATCTGCCTCTGGTTCAGAAAAGGATCTGCAGGCTCATTCAAAGGCATGTCAAGCCTGCATACCCTCTAACAAGTCTATTTCTCCAAGACCAGGATTTTACTACTGCTCAAAATTATCATGCCCCTGAGCTTTAATGTATAGATAGATCTGAATGACTGTTCATCACCACAGTGCTAATTTGTGTGACTGCTTCAATGTAGCCAAATGCCCCAAAGCTTTACATGTAAATCAAATTTGATTAGTCACATGTGCCGAATACAACCGGTGTAGACCTTACAGTGACAACAGTCCCTAAAAACAATGCAGTTAAAAAAAGAATAAGAAATAAAAGTAACAAGTAATTGAAGAGCAGCAGTAAAATAGCGAGACTATATACAGGGGCCACTGGTTAGTTGATGCACATGTAGGTAGAGTTATAAAAGTGGTATGCATAGATGATAACAACAGAGTAGCAGCAGTGTAAAAGGGGTGGGGGGTGAAATGCAAATAGTCTGTGTAGCCCTTCATTAGATGTTCAGGAGTCTTATGGCTTGGGGTAGAAGCTGTTTCGAAGCCTCTTGGACCTAGACATGGCGCTCCGGCACCGCTTGCTTTGCGGTAGTAGAGAGACCATGCTATGACTAGGATGGCTGGAGACTTTGACCATTTTTAGGTCCTTCCTCTGACACCGTCAGGTATAGAGGTCCTGGATGGCAGGGAGCTTTGCCCCAGTGATGTAGTAGGCCGTACGCACTACCCTCTGTAGTGCCTTGCGGTCGGAGGACGAGCAGTTGCCATACCAGACAGTGACGCAACCTATCAGGATGCTCTCGATGGTGCAGCTGTAGATCCTTTTTGAGGATCTGATGACCCATGACAAATCTTTTGAATCTTATGAGGGGGAATAGGTTTTGTGCCCTCTTCATGAGCTGACAAGGTACAAATCTGTCGTTCTGCCCCTGAACAGGCAGTTAACCCACTGTTCCTAGGCCATCATTGAAAATAAGAATTTGTTCTTGACTGACTTGCCCAGTTAAATTAAAGGTAATACTGTCTTGGTGTGCTTGGACCATGTTAGTATGTTGGTGATGTGGACACCAAGGAACTTAACTTTCAACCCCGTCGATGAGAATGGGGGTGTGTTCGGTTCTCTTTTTCCTGTAGTCCACAATGATCTTCTTTGTCTTGATCACGTTGAGGGAGAGTTTGTTGTCTTGGCACCACACGGCCAGGTCTCTGAGGCTGTCTTGTCGGTGATCAGGCCTACCACTGTCATTGGCAAACGTAATGATGGTGTTTGAGTCGTGCCTGGCCGTGCAGTCATGAGTGAACAGGGAGTACAGCAGGCTACTGAGCTTGCACCCCTGAGGGGCCCCTGTGTTGAGTATCAGCATGGCGGATGTGTTGTCAGGAAGTCCAAGATCCAGTTGCAGAGGGAGGTGTTTGCTCCAAGGGTCCTTAGCGTGTTGATCAACTCTGAGGGCACTATGGTTTTGAACACTGAGCTGTAGTCAATGAACAGCATTCTCACGTAAGTGTTGCTTTTGTCCAGGTGTGGAGTACAATAGTGATTGCATCAGCTGTGGATCTGTTAGGGTGATATGCAAATTGGAGTGGGTCTAGGGTTTCTAGGATAATTGTGTTGTGAGCCATGACCAGCCTTTCCAAGCACTTCATGGCTACAGACATGAGTGCTACGGATGGGTAGTCATTTAGGCAGGTTACCTTAGTGTTCTTGGGCACAGGGACTATGGTGGTCTGCTTAAAACATGTTGGTATTACAGACTTGGACAGGAAGAGGTTGAAAATATCAGTGAAGACACGTTCCAGTTGGTCAGCGCATGCTCACAGTACACATCCAGGTAATCCGTCTGGCCCTGCGGCCTTGTGAATGCTGACCTGTTTAAAGGTAGTAGTCTTCCGGATCAGCTGGTGCTCTCATGCATGTTTCAGTGTCATTTGCCTCGAAGCGAGCATAGAAGTAGTTTCGCTCGTCTGGTAGGTTTGTGTCACTGGGCAGCTCTCAGCTGTGCTTCCCTTTTTGTAGTCTGTACTGGTTTGCAAGCCCCGTCACATCCGATGAGCTTCAGAGCCTGTGTAGTATGATTCGATCTTAGTCCTGTATTGACACTTTGTCTGTTTGATGGTTCGTCTGAGGGCATAGTGGGATTTCTTATAAGCTTCCGGGTTAAAGTCCTGCTCCTTGAAAGAGGCAACTCTAGCCTTTAGCTCAGTGCGGTGTTGCCTGTAACCCCATCCAGAAGCCATGGATATGTACATACGGTCACTGTGGGGACGACGTCATCGATGCACTTATTGATGAAGCCAATGATGGATGTGGTGTACTCCTCAATGCAATAGGAGGAATCCCGGAATATATTCCAGTCTGTGCTAGCAAAACAGTCCTGTAGCTTAGCATCTGCTTCATCTGACCACTTTTATTATTATGTAAGGCCAGAAATGGAGCATACAGTGCCTTCAGAAATCATTCACAACCCTTGACTTTCTCCACAATTTGTTGTTACAGCCTGAATAAAAAAGGAAATTCTGTGCCACTGGCCAACAGTGTAATGTCGGAGGAATTATGTTTTTAGAAATGTCTACAAATTAATAAAAAATGAAGAACTGAAATGTCTTGAGTCAAGTATTCAACCCCTTTATGGCAAGCCTAAATGTTTTTTTAAATATATTTTTTAATTCCGCTAGCGTAACCCCTCGACAACATTTCGTGGAAAAGGCAGCGTGCGAAATTCAAAACATTTTTTGGGACATGTATAACTTTCACACATTTAACAAGTCCAATACAGCACATGAAAGACACTTCTTGTTGATCTACCCATCGTGTCCGATTTCAAAAATGCTTTACAACGAAAGCACAACATATGATTATGTTAGATCACCACCAAGTCAAAAAAACACAGCCATTTTTACCAGCCAAAGATAGGAGTCACAAAAAGCAGAAATTAAATTAATCACGAACCTTTGATCTTCATCAGATGCCACTCATTGGACATCATGGTACACAATACATGTATGTTTTGTTCGATAATGTGCATATGTATATCCAAAATCTCAGTTTACATTGGCTCTTTACATGCAGTAATGTTTTGATTCCAAAACATCTGGTGATTTTGCAGAAATACTCATAATAAACATTGATAAAAGATACAAGTGTTATTCACAGAATTAAAGAGACTTCTCCTTAACCTCTCTGGGCCAAAAGCCAGGGAAAATGCAGTGTCAAATTTAAAATAAATTACTATAAAAATAAAACTTTCATTAAATCACACATGCAAGATAGCAAATAAAGCTACACTTGTTGTGAATCCAGCCACCATGTCAGATTTCAAAAAGGCTTTTCGGCGAAAGCAAACAATGCTATTATCTGCAGGCGCGACACAACGCAGAAATAAAAATATAATTCATGCCTTTGACGAGCTTCTTTTGGTGGCACTTTGTCAAAGTCAATAATACTGGCAGCGCAATATTGCTTAGAATCTAGGGCAATGGTGACATCATTGAGGACCTTTTAAGGTTGCAGTGACACATCCGTAACCTGAGAGGAAACCAGATTGCATACCCCAGAGAATACTATAGACATTAAGAAAGCCAGTCAGTTGATTATTGACAAGTTTTTCCAACACTTTTGATAAACAGGGCGAAATAGAAATAGGCCTATAACAGAGCTCAGCCATGTGCTTCTTGTCAGTAACAACCACATCATCAACATTAAGGGACATGGGCAGCTGTGAAGAGGAGGGTTTATTCTCCAGGTTTTTAACCGTTTTCCAGAATTTCTTGGGGTTAGACCAACAGAGAGAGAACTGCTTCTTAAGTTAAAGTAACTAACTTTGGCCTTCCGGATAGCCTGAGTGCACTTATTTCTCATTTGCCTGAAGGATAGCCAGTCAGCCTGAGTATGCATGTGCCGAGCCTTTCGCCGAATGCAGGTGGGAGTAACTATGCAACATCACGGTCGAATCAGGGGCTGAACCTATTTTTTTACATTTTCTTTATGGGGGCGTTAACAATACCACTGAAAATATCAAAAAAGAAGGGCCAAGTGTCTTCGACAGAGGGTATCAAGCTGATTCATACCATTTTACAGAGGCCAGTTCATGAACGAAGGCTTGCTCATTAAAGTTTTTTAGCAAACGTCCTATGACAAGTCAGGACCGTTTTTTTTCACTGAGCAGCCATTACAAATACAGGCTGTAAAACAGTGATCACTAAGGCCATTACAGAAAACACCAGACTGATACCTATCAGGATTATTTGTGAGGATAACATCGAGGAGAGTAGACTTGCCTGGGTGTTTGAAGTCACACTTTCTGGTATTGGTAATAATCTGATAAAGATTCAGGGAGTCCCATTGCTTTAGGACTTGGTCAGGTGGTTTAAGTGTGTCCACAGTTTAGGTCACGAAGCAGGACAAATTCAGGCTGGTGCTGATGGAGGACGATAGCACCCAGCAACAGTCAACAAAGAAATATTTGAAAGTTGAATTGTTAAAACCAGCAAATAATTTTTTTGGGGGTACAGACTTGGTGGTATTCAAAGCACTCTTTCTTAACCACGTCTCCGTAATGACCAACACATCTGGATTGGAGCTGTGAACCCACACTTTCAATTGATCCATTTTAGGTAATAAGCTTCTAGTGCTAACGTGCAGAAAACCCAGGCTTTTACAAGAGCAGAAATCAGTGAAGCAGATATCAAAGCACAAGTCAGAATTGGGGCTAGCAACAGATGGGCCTGGGTGTACATGTACATTTCCAGATATCATCAATAGTAATAGAATCAAGGCACAGCATAGGACAGGAGTAAACAGTTGCCTGTCAGCGTTAGTCCTGTGGGTGAAAACAACTTGTTGATATTAGAGGTCGAAGGAGAATGGCAATCTAACAGGTGGGCCACAAACAGACAAATAATGGCTCAGTACAACAGTGGTGTGCTGAATTGCATCTCGGAATGCACAACTAGTCGACCTTTGTCACAGATGGGCTATTGCTGCAGACGACCACACCGGGTTCCACTCCTGTCAGCTAAAAACAAAAGTGGCGCCAGTGGGCACACGATCACCAACACTCGTCAATTGAGAAGTGGAAAAACATATCAAGTGGGTAAAACGGTATGTAAACATTTATTAAAGTGACCAGTGTACATAGGGCAGCAGTCTTTAAGGTGCAGGGTAGAGTACAGGGTGGTAGATGGCTAGTAACAGTGACTAAGGTTCAGGCCAGGGTACTAGATGTCGTTATGGGTCTGGGTGGAACTGATATACCCAAGACTCGACCTGGGCTCGATTGGGTTTGGCTCTGAAATTCTAACTTTACTACAGCTGATAGACCCGACCACGGCTCCACGGCTCATCTAATAAGGTGAATTTATTGACGTATAGAAGGCCTAGCTAACATCTATAAAGAATTATTAATTAACCAGAAAAGCAACTTAGCTGATAAACATATTTTTTTCTGTCGCCCGTGCCCATTCTGGTCTAGACCCCGGACCTGTTAGACCTGACCAGTACCTTATGTTGAGTGTTCCTCGGGTCCATTCAGGTCTGATTATTCTCTGGTCCGTCCAGGTCCCCATTTTTGTTATTTTATTTTTAAAAATTTGGGGGTCCATTCGGGTCAGTTCTGATTTGTCCTCGGGTCTAACTTTTTGGACCCGTGAAGACCCCTGCAAGGTACTGGGTGTAGGCCGGCTAGTGGTGACTATTTAACAGTCTTACGGCTTGGAGATTGAAAAACAGCTTCTGTCTCTGTTCCAGCTTTGATGCACCTGTACTGTCTCCTAGATAGTAGTGGGGTGAACAGGCCATTGCTCAGGTGGCTGAGGTCCTTGACAATCTTCTTGGCCTTCCTGTGACACTGTGTGCTGTAGATGTCCTGGAGGGCAGGTAGTGTGCCCCCGGAGATGTGTTGGGCTGAGAGCACCAGCTTCTGGAGAGCCCTGCGGTTCTGGATGGTGCAATTGCCGGTGATACAGCCCGACAGGATGCATCTGTAGAAGTCTGAGAGTGTCTTAGGGGCCAAGCCGAATTTCTTCAGCCTCCCTGCCTCCTTATTCAACCTGCTGTCTATGTGAGTGGACCATTTCAGGTCCTCAGTGATGTGCACGCCAAGAAACTTGAAGCTTTTCACCCTCTCCACTACTGCCCCGTCGATGTGGATGGGGGAGTGCTCTCTCTGCTGTCTCCTGAAGTCCATGATCAGCTCCATTTTATTTGACATTGAGGGAGAGGTTATTTTCCTGGCACCACTATGCCAAGGACCTCCCGTCCTCCCTGTAGGCTGTCTCGTTAGCCAATTTGACGATTGAGTTGGAGAGGTGCTTGGCCATGCAGTCATGGGTATCAGAAGTAAAATTACAGGCAAACTGGCATGCTACTGTGCATTTCTAGATCTTAAACTGTCGAGTAGATCCACGACTGATCCAAATGGAATGAAACACTCATCACTGGGCTTTTGTACTGTTATTCAAATGACATTTTCACTGCAGGTTAGAGTAGAATTTTGTACTCCCTTATAAACGCTCTGCATAAGAGCGTCTGCTAAATGACTTAAATGTAAATGTAAAATAAACAATAATGCAATTATTCATTGCATTGTGGTAGACTAGTCTAGGCAGGATAATTGTATTGTCCCTCAAGATCAATAGGGAAGCTTGTTTGTAAACAAAGTAAAAAATAAATGAACACTATACAAAACATTGTTAAAACTATAATTTTGATATCATGTATGGTCAGTCTGTGCATCCAAATCTCTGTTTCTGAATTTAATTGGTTACATTTTGCCAGCTCCATGCTTTTTACTGAAACAGGGGCGAGGAGGCTGCTTTATTGTTTCAACTGTTGATTGTCTCTCTAAGGAATACATTTGATGTTTTATCACTTATTTTCAGAAAAATAACATGAAATTAACACTTACTAAGCTATTTTAAACTTGACTATGGATTCATTACATCTACATTGGCAGCCATTCTGAATTCCGCTTCCTGCCTAAAGTTTACAATGAACACCGCTTCTAGGATGTTTTCATATCACAATCACTGCATTGCACTACACGCTGCCCTATCCCACCTTGACAAGAGTAATACATATGTGAGAATGTTGTTAATCGACTACAACTCAGCCTTCAACACCATAGTGCCCTCCAAGCTCATCACTAAGCTCAGAGCCCTGGGTCTGAACCTCGACCCCAGGTGGTGAAGGTTGGCAACAACTGCTCCACCAAGCTTATCCTCAAAACGGAGGCCGCTAAGGGTTATGTGCTTAGTCCCCTTCTGTACTCCCTGTTCACCAATGCTGCGTGGCCGCACAAGATTCCAACACCATCATTAAGTTTGCTGACAACAATACAGTGGTAGGCCCGATTACCAACAACAACGAGACAGCCTACAGGGAGGAGGTGTAACCTCAATGTCAATAAAAGGAAGGAACTGAGGAGGCTGCAGTGAGCATGCCCAACGGGGCCGCAGTGGAGAGAGTCAAAAGCTTCAAGTTTCTCACTGAGGACCTGAAATGCTCCCTCTACATCGGCACCGTGATGAAGTCGCAACAGCGCCTCTTCAACCTCAAGAGGATGAAGAAATTTGTCTGGGCTCCTAGGACCCTCCAAAACGTCTACAGATGCACCATCGAGAGCATTCTGTCGGGCTGCAGGGCTCTCCAGAGGGTGGTTAGGTCAGCCCAACACATCACCGGGGGCACACTGCCTACCCTAAGGACATCTACAGCACCCGGTGATACAGGAAGGCCAAATAGATAATCAAGGACCTCAGCCACCCGAGTCCCGGCTTGTCACACCCTGCTACCAGACTGAGACCGTACAGGTGCATCAAAGCTGGGCCCATCAGACTGTTGAACAGTCATCACTAGCCTGCCTCCACCTGGTTCCCTGCCCTGCACGTTAGACACTGTCACTAGCCGGCTCTGCCCGGTACTCTACCATGTATTTTTGTCTACTGCCCTATGTATATATATAGTCATTGAACACTGATCACTTATTACTTATTGTTGTTCTGAAATCGTTTCTGTAGTTGGAAACGGATAAGAGTAGCATTTGTGAAATATTGTTTTGTTGATTTATTTACTCTGAGAAATAAAGGTAATTGATTACTGTTTATATGTACCTACTGCATTCTCAACATAGCTCATCCTATATAACCACTGCCATAGATACCTTTTCTTACTTGTATATTGTCCATACTGTCTATACACTCCACGTATTAGTATTCCAGATTCTGACCTTGCTTGTTCTGATATTGCTCATTCTGATACTTGTTCATTTCTTTTTTTTTTTTTTTTTTTTTTTTTTTTTTGGGGGGGGGATTGTTTGTATTTGTACTGCTTTTTTGTATTGTACTGTTAGACACTTACTGCACTGCTGGAGCTAGGAACACTAGCATTTCGCGGCACCTGCTTTAACATCTGCTAGTCTGTGTACGTGATAAACCTCGATTTGATATGTCACTAAATGTCATGATTTTATCTGTTGCATCATACTTGCATACATTTTCTTCGGGTCAAATACCAGCTATTATGGCAACCATTTGGTATTTTTGCAATAACACGTTTCCTGGTGAAGTTTGAAATGGGCACCCCTTCTGGGATGTTTTCGTATCGCCTGAAGACAGTTTGTACCAAATTTCATGCTTTAATCCACCAGGTAATGTTTTTTTTGCTCAGGCCCTGGACTATAAAGCAAACAAGCTAGAATGACAGAGGGTACACATAGGATTGAACAAACTCCGATTTTTCAACACTATGTAGTTATCAAGCCGTGCACTTGGGTATTGGCCAAGCCACCCTGACACACACACACATATAGCCCTGGTATGGCTGAGACAAGCTGATCACACAGTTCTTGGTACAGCAAGACATCCTCTCATTGAATTATGGATAAAATTAATTGGAAATGTTACTGAGCGCTGCATACTCTATGCACTCCATTTCTAAGAATATTTCCGCAGGGCCCACTGAAGTTGAATAATTAAATGGTGAAGTAAGTCCAGCCAACCACAGGTCTCATCTTCGCTGTTTTTCAGAGCATGCATATATTTCCAGAAGCTGGCTGTCTTTGATTCGTTCATTAGACACATCAGCTCAAGAAGTGAAGCCTGCACCGCTGGCCTAGCAAGTATGACAGACTCACAGAAAGTGTTGGAAGTTGCTCATACACTCATTGACCCTCTATTTATTTTCCCCTTTTTCCCTCCAATTTTGATCTCGTCTCATCCCTGCAACTCCCCAATGGGATCCGGAGGCGAAGGTCGAGTCATGCATCCTCTGAAACATGACCCACCAAACCAAACTTCTTAATACCCGCCTGCTTAACCCGGAAGCCAGCCACACCAATGTGTCTGAGGAAAAACTGTTCACCTGGTGACCAAAGTCAGCCTGCAGGCGCCCGGCCAGCCAGAAGGAGTCACTAGAGCGCGATGAGCCAAGTAAATGATGATTTAGCATAGGCTATTTGATAAAGGTAAAGAAGCGATTGTTGGTTGTGTGAATGACAGCCATCCTCTAGTCCTCCTTCCTACTCTGCATTTCTGCCAGAATGATACCCTGTGGCTAGCAATGAAATCATTCATCAGCCTACATAAATTGTATTCATTAAGGTGATGTAGAGTAGGCAGACTACCATTACCATCTCTCTCCTTTTCTCCCTTTCTCTCTGAAAAACGTGCCACCAGAAGCATCCTACACTTTACTGATCACTCAAGTAAATCAAAAGGCTCTCTTAGGGAGTGCACAAGGTTTGCTCCAAGTGCAACAATAAGTCTGTGTGAGAATAACTCATGGTGTGGGTTGCATATCTGATGCAAGAGCTATGCTGTATTCGTGGAACACTACACAACTGGCTTTGTGGTTAGTGTCCACCCTGAGTTTGGATGGTTGGGAGTTCGTTCTCTGACCGGGTCATACCAAAGACCAAAAATGGGGCCTGATGCATCCCTGATTGGCACTCCATATTAAGGATACAGATTGGGGGAAAGGGCCTGTGATAGACTAGTGTCCTGTCCAGGGAGTGTACTTGCACATCAAGATGCCTCACGCCACAGAAACAGGAGATAGGAGCAGGGGCCTATGAGCTGTTCCGGCTCGCTCGTGCAAGGTTAGTTACTTAGTTACTTATACCACTGGTGTGTGTGTGTGTGAGAGAGATGTCTGGTGTAATGTATGACAAGGCGGGACAGCTCATGTTCTACTGTTTCACAGCTTGTGAGAGGAGTCATTGCTCATGTGCTCTATTTAAGATCTACAGTGCCTTTGAAAAAATATTCAGACCTCTTGGCTTTTTCCACATTTTGTTACGTTACAGCCTAAACATTTTCCTCATCAATCTATACACAATACCCCATAATTACAAAGCAAAAACAGGTTTGCTAAATTATAAAAAAAAACTGAAATATCAGGTTTACATAAGTATTCAGACCCTTTACTCAGTACTTCTTTGAAGCAGCGATTGCAGCATAGTCTTCTTGGGACGCAACAAGCTTGGCACACCTGTATTTGGGGAGTTTCTCCCATTCTTCTCTTTCAAGCTCTGTCAGGTTGGATGGGGAGCATTATCCGGTCTATGTTCAGGTCTCTCCAGAGATGTTCAAGTCCGGGCTCTGGCTGGGCCACTCAAGGACATTTCAGATACGTGTCCCGAAGCCACTCCTGCATTGTCTTGTCTGTGTGCTTAGGGTTGTTGTCCTGTTGGAAGGTGAACCTTCAACCCAGTCTGATGTCCTGAACACTCAGAGCAGGTTTTCATCAACAATCTCTCTGTACTTTGCTCCATTCATCTTTGCCTCGATCCTGATTGGTCTCCCAGTCCCTGCCGCTGAAAAACATCCCCACAGCTTGATGCTGCCATCACCATGCTTCACCGTAGGGATGGTGCCAGGTTTCCTCCAGAGGTGACACTTGGTATTCAGGCCAAAGAGTTCAATCTTGGTTTCA
Source organism: Oncorhynchus gorbuscha (assembly GCF_021184085.1). NCBI lineage: Eukaryota > Metazoa > Chordata > Actinopteri > Salmoniformes > Salmonidae > Oncorhynchus > Oncorhynchus gorbuscha. The sequence continues at coordinate 52,955,875 of NC_060178.1, forward strand.
TCAGACCAGAGAATCTTGTTTCTCATGGTCCGAGTCCTTTAGGTGCCCTTTGGCAAACACCAAGTGGGTTGTCATGCGCCTTTTACTGAGGATTGGCTTCCGTGTGGCCACTCTACCATAAAGGCTGGATTGGTAGACTGCTGCAGAGATGGTTGTCCTTCTGGAAGGTTCTCCCATCTCCACAGAGGAACTTCGGGTTATTGGTTATCTCCCAGACCAAGGCCCTTCTCATCCTAATTGCACAGTTTGGCCGTGAGGCCAGCTCTAGGAAGAGTCTTGCTGGTTCCAAACGATTTCCATTTAAGAATTATGGAGACCACTGTGTTCTTGGGGACCTTCTTCAATGCTGCAGATATTTTTTGGTACTCTTCCCCAGATCTGTGCCTCGACACAATCCTGTCTCTGAGCTCTATGGACAATTTCTTTGACCTCATGGCTAGTTTTGTTTCCAAATAATGTCCAATCAATTGAACTTACCACAGGTGGACCCCAATCAAGCCATATAAACATCTCAAGGATGATCAATGGAAACAGGATGCACCTGAGCTCAAATTAGAGTCTCATAGCAAAGGGTCTGAATACTTAAGTAAATAAGGTATTTCTGTTTTTCGCATTGTCATTATGGGTTATTGTGTATAGATTGCTCAAATGTATTTAAAAAAAAAATCTGTTTTAGAATAAGGCTGTAATGTAGTAAAGTGGAAAATGTCAAGTGGTGTGAATACTTTCCGAAGGCACTGTACATGGTTATTACCACTCCCCCTTTCCTTTCTCTCCCTTACAACCAAGACACCCATCATAAGGAATGCAATTATTCTCACTATCACACTCTATTCTTGGACCTTTTATCTCATGATATTTTAGCTACATTTGTGCTATATGTCCAGAATTCACCAGAGAGGTATTGTTAGACTTGCAGTGTGTTTCTTGGCTAGTTGGCTGCAATTTCAACCAGTTATCCTTGGGTAACACCACCAAGAACTATGTTTTTTCCTATTACAATTAAGTCTTGTCTGTGTTGGTAAGGAAAGTTTTAAATAATTTGTTTCAGTTATTAAGAACGTGGTGGGATGTCGGCTTACTTTTTTTATTTTGGCACATGATGCAGACTGATGTTGATGCTCATGCTGAAACTGATATTAGTTGTTGATGCTCATGCTGAAACTGATATTAGTTGTTGATGCTGATTCTCTCCCTCCCTGCCATGACAGGCTTATGAGCTCTCCACGTTGACAGGAACCCAGGTCCTGCTACTGGTGGCCAGCGAGACGGGCCACGTCTACACGTTCGCCACGCGGAAGCTCCAGCCCATGATCACCAGCGAGACAGGCAAGGCCCTCATCCAGACGTGCCTCAACTCTCCGGACTCCCCGCCCCGCAACGACCCCTCCACTGACCAGCGTATGAGCGCCACAGGCTTCGAGGAGACTGACCTTACCTACCAGGTGTCTGAGTCGGAGAGCCTTGGGGAGACCAAGGTGAGTTCTGCTGCTGCTCTTCACCATAAGGACCAGGGTCGTATTCATTAGGCACCGAACATACCAAAAAAAATGGACTGAAACAAGGAGGGAGTACATGAACTTGACAAATAAAAAATGCTCATTTTTATTTTCCGTTGCAAAACCTTTTGCTACAGAGTGCCCTAATGAAAATGACCCAGAACAAACTGGCTTTGGAACAGAAACAGAACACATCTGCATGTTCTGCTCATCACTTTACCTGTACTGTACATGCTGTTCGGTTCCCAAGTGTTTACAAAGAATGGCATTGCTATTTTTTTGTTTGTTAACTGTTGTCTGTATTTCAATGCTAAAGGAATACAGTAATTGCAGTCAACATAGTCACTTACTTAAAAAAGATATTGCACCAGAGAGTTACTATAATAGATTCTCAGTCAAATCCCCCCAGAATTTTATAGCCAAGCACAGCAGAGGAGAACTGGACTAGTTCATCAGATTCACATTCAGTTATGGAAACTCTTACTGGTATGTATAGAATGAGCTGTGGTTTGTCACCGGTTTTAAACTTTTGTGTCAAACTCAAGGCAACCTCTTTTGGCTTGTTGCTCGCGGTTTTGTTTGATTATCTACTAAATATTTTTTTGTTGGCTCAAACAGCCTGGCTACGTCTCTTGTGGCAGGAAGCAGGGGTGTAAAGACAGACGAAAGTAGTGGAACACAAAACCACTCAACAGAATGGATTAGAAGTCAATCTAATCTAATCTTCAATCTACCTCGCTTCAATCTACCTCGCACAGAAAAGTTCTCAAACCCCTGACTATAAACCTGTAGGTCAAGGCAGGTCCGGGTTGTATTATGAGAAGCCTACAGCCAGTTGTATATGTATGTATGTATGTTTTTTTACAGTATGATTATTCATGTCGTCCTATGTCTATAATACAATACATATTTTTTTTACCTTTTAGAATAAAAGTTTGTTTTTTTGCATGCTGATTCAGCATGAGCACTTCACTGTAGTTACTCACTGTATTATTGGAAGAAGGGTTTTTCATGAGAAACTCAATATTGCTATTCTAATTGTGCAGTGATATACCTGATACTGTTCTAAAAAGGTAGTAGGCTTTGTGATGTGCAGTGGAAAGAGATTACAATGTTTTAAAGCCATTTGGACGTTCTTTATAGTCAGATGTGCTTCATTACCCAATGGAACACTGTGATGCTGTTGCTTACATAGTCACATGCTAGCCACCGGGATTTCCTCCGCTGTTGACTTGATTTAAGTACACTCCTTTGAAGAGGACCTCCTTTGAAGAGGACCATACACTATGTGCTCATTTCATGTTTTCACAAGCCAGTTACTTGCTGTCTACCTTGAGGATGGTGATCAACCTTTGGGTTGTTAAGTCACTAATGCCCACTTCACTCATTGGTATAAAAAAAACAAAAATAAAGGATTCTGCCTCCAAGGCCATATATGGTATGGTTTCCCTGCCTGTTCTCTTGGCTGAGGCTCCTCACATTCCTTATAAGCTGCAGCTGTCTTTGGAGTCCTGCAACAGTGATGTGGTGGTGGGTTGTATGTACATTTGAGTGAGGGGGGGGTTGTAGATGGGGACATATTATTTAAGAAGACCGATGGAATGGAAACATTTGGCTGTTATCAGTGATATGTCCCCTTGGATGTCATTTGTCATTGAGACTGTGGATGGTTGGTGATGGGGCCTCAGTTCAGTTATTGTGTGGAAGATCAATGTGTGTGTGTGAGAGAGAGAGAGAGAGACTCTTGAGTATGGTTTCATTGTAAAGGCAATCCAAGTTTAATACATGTGGGGGATCAACACTTGTATTGTTAGACGCTGGCAGATGGTTACTGTAGCCATGACGAACTCTTGATCCCTTTGCTTTAGTTTTCAAGGCTGCTGCTTTGTGCTTCCCTGAAGTCTCTAGATACCATTGGTGTTGAGAACACTATGTCATACATACTGTAGAAACTAGTCTAAACATTTCACCTTTTGGTCTGGTTGGTGGAGGGAGAGGGGGAGATGAAGGGAGGGACGGGTGCAGGGTGAAACAGAAGAGTTAGGTCAGCAGCACCCACGTGACAAGATGCAGTCGAGCCATGCTGCGAACATCATGTGACATTTGGAAACCTGTCGTAGCCTAATGATGTGTGTACTACTGTACATCATATGATTACTTTCAATAGAAGTGACAGATGTAGAGAGAACCTATCTCCTTAGTTTTTTGTGTATTTCCCTGTTCTGTCTGTTAGTGGGGTTACTCAAGTTACTCAAGACACTGATAATAATATAATAATAATATATGCCATTTAGCAGACTCTTTTATCCAAAGCGACTTACAGTCATGTGTGCATACATTCTACGTATGGGTGGTCCCGGGGATCGAACCCACTACCCTGGCGTTACAAGCGCCATGCTCTACAGAAGGACCACTGATCTAAGGCATGTGCTTTTTTCTCCATAACAGTTATGGTTATAATTTGGGGAGGGTAAACTGATCCTAGATCTGTGTGTAAAGGTAGCATCCTAGTGACACCATGCCCCCTCTCTTGCACTCCCTCCCTCCTGCTCTCTCTGCAGGATTTTTTTTTTTCAAATTTTCTCTATTAGTCCTCATTCCCCATAGTAATGAAGGTATGTTATATTATTCCAGTTGATGGAAAACTGCTGTAGGTAAATGAAGTTTTTCTACTTCTGCTCTCCCACCACTGTACCACTGTGTGTCTCTTTTAAATTATTATTATTATTTTTTTAACCTTTTTTACTAGGCAAGTCAGTTAAGAACACATTCTTAGTTTTAATGACGGCCTAGGAACAGTTAACTGCCTGTTCAGGGGCAGAACGACAGATTTTGTACCTTGTCAGCTCAGGGATTTGAACTTACTAGTCCAATGCTCTAACCACTAGGCTACCCTGCCGCTCTGGACACAAGGTGAGCTTTGGCTGTGGAGGGCTGCAGCAAGGCAGGGGGCATTCTGTGACAATTGAGTGTCATTGAGATAATAGAAAGTTCATTTACTCAGATATGCAGCCTTATCACAAGGTTACTCCTAAATAGGGAGTCTGACACATTTAGTGGAAGTGGGTGGATGGGGGGAAGGTGAGCGCAATGTGTCGCTGTGCAAGAAAGGGAGGGCTATGACATTATGTTACCCCCCTTTTAGTTTACAGCGAGCAAGTGGACAGGCCAGCTGCCATTGGCTGCACCTCCTCCACTTGGGCTGCCTTGCCTTTTTTAGAAGTCCCCCAAAAGGAGCCGTGAATTCCATGTTGCTGGCAGGGTGCCAGTGCGTGAGTTTCGGAGCCAGCAAATGGGAGATTATTAGGGGGACAGACAGCTACCAGTGAAGTTGTAGCTAGCTACGATGGACACTCAAAGCAGAAAAGGGTCTGAAGTAGTGGTGGGCTGCCAGTTGTCACCTTCATTTGAGATTTGTTTAACCTCTCATGAATACTGAATCATCTCACAAGCCTCCAATGGGGGAGAGGGGGGGTAATTCTCATTTCCCCTCACTTTATCTATCATCACAACATTACTTCTAGTTGAAAAGAATTGTCACCTCAGTTAAATAGAAGAATGAGCACAAGGACAGGCCATTGTGTGTATGTGTGTGCGCTGTGCGTGCGTGCCGTGCGCTGTGTGTGTAAAAATGATTGGTAATATCTCTCCTGGCTTAAGTAGTACAATATTGTTCCTCAGATGTAAGAAGGTATTTAAGTACATGCATTCTCACTGGACGGGGCAGATAGATACATTAGCCCAGAGAGGACCCATCCATCCATAACTCCTGTCCCAACTAGTTGCTAGCACAGATGTTTTTATTTTATTTTTTACCCCGAACAATCTATTTGGACGTACTTTGTTAAATCCTGTTGCTGCTCCATTATATTAAGTGGTGTGTTTCTCTGCGTCAGTGTTTTTCTCTGCGTCAGTCTTGGTTTCCTTAGAGATGGTTGCAGTGCTGGAGATGAAGTAAAGGAGTAAGGGGTGTGGGGGCTGAGGTTCCATTAGTGACTAAGCTTCTCTCACCAAGGTCCCATGGAAAAATTACAAAAGAATATAGTGCACCCTTCATAAATAAATGCAGCTGTGTGACATGAGTAGTGTTTGATTGAATGACAGAGAGACAGGTTTCAGGTAGAGAATACTACTGGAGGAGAGTTTCAAGAAAATGTAATGCTGCTCTCGTAGAGTTGGCTCCCGTAAGTGAAATCTTTGTCAAGGACAGATGTTTTCTTCTGTACCACCGGACTGAAGGAGTAACTTGAGTGCACTGTGGTAGGCTACATTTAATACACTGCTAGCCTGGCTTGCAGCCTCAGAGCTCGTTGCTTTGGGGAGAGACTAATGCAAGGCTGTGGTTGAAATCTGGTTCAAATTAGTGTATTTCACCACTTTTTTTAGTGTTTTCAACCAAAACTATAACTGATGTTCAACATCAGTATGTTGAAAAGAAACTTGGTTTAACATTATTTTTTTCCAGGTCGGTCTGAACCAAAAGCCAATGTAGATGTTATGGTTCAATCAATTTCCAAATAAGTTTAAAATACCCCTAGGACCAAACAGCAATGTTGTAGTACTCGAGTCCGGGCTTGAGACAACATTTTGAGTGTCTCGGTCTTGTCTCTGGGTCAAATATATACACTCCTTTCTTGAAACATTAATACGTGCAGTCTTTATATCTATTATAGACATGTTTGTGCAATAGCGATCCTATTGGTCCTAGGCCTTCAGTGTGTGACAGGTTTGTGATGCTGAAAGAACAGCAACAGTAATACCAATACACTCCTGTAGGAGAGTGCACTTTTTGTAAAACACAAAGGGCCAGTGGCGTAGTGGAGGCTATACGCAGGTGCTGTATACCCCCCCAAAAAATGTATGGGCGTTGCGTAATACGCACTTCTTAATCCCTACTGATGCTTATCAAAGTAGTGCGGTGGAGGTATATACGTCTTATCAATTATGTAGCACAATAGAGAAATCATGCACAAAGTATCCTACACAGTTGCAAAACAACACATAGCCTAGTTTCAGCTGAACATCATCTGCAGGCATCAAGAGCGCACAGCTCTCAACTGGTTTTGGCATGGGACAGCTCACAGACCAATATATTTTTTGTAAAAACTGTCCCACCAATTACAAGTCAAAATGTGATTGGTTGAGTCCACTGTCACTCCAACTGTTGCCCTAATACAGCTGAATGGCACACGCCTTCTATCTAGCTTCTGATGGCCAAGCCAATTTTTGACTTATGCTAGTTAGATTTATCTTCCCAGAGACCACTAAAGAAAAATCCCAATTGGATCTTTTTTCTCTTCAGTGTTAACCCTTTCCCTTCCAACAAAAACTGAAGAGGGGTAGTAATAATTTGTTGAGTGGCTCTATTGTCTCTCAGCATGCATTTTTCCAACATTCTGAATGTCTAAAGAATCCATATGTTTTTTCTGATATATGAACACAGAAATACTGGACATTTTTAACTCTTATTATGGTGGCGATTTGACAAATTACAATCATGGTCTTGAATTAGACTCGCATTTTTCTGGTCTCTGTCTTGACTCGGTCTCGGACCCCTTGTTCCCCTCCTGGTCTCGACTCTGTCTCACCCCTCTCCGGTCTTGGTCTTGAATCGGTCTTGCTTTAGGTGGTATTGAACACGACACTGCCAAACAGACCTGGGTTCAAATGCATGACGTTTTAAATATTTGTATCTGTACATTTCACTATTTTCAAATGCATGCCAATACTTTCCTAATGTATTTCCAAATAGTTTCCAATATTCGTCTACTTGTACTTTCAACTATTTTTTTTCAAAATACTTACATCGAAACTTATGTGAAGGTAGTTGAAATACTTAGTGGTATTTGAATCTCAGGTCTGTACTGAAGCAATGTCCGCCCGGAGATTGCAAGGTTGGTGGACTTTAAAATTGGGACCCAATGTCTCTCTGTTTGGCATTGGGGGTAAGGCCCTGAGACAGACTAGCATCCTGTCCAGGGGATGTACTTCATCAAGCTACCTCACACTTCAGAAACAGGAGATTCACTCCTGCCCTATGGTTCAGACAAGGCTTACTTACTGCTACTACTGAAGAAGGATGCGTTTGAGTGTCACAAGAACGCAGTCTTCTCATACCACTCATGTCAGACCAAAGGGCTGCGACATGACATCTATTCAGGCTGTGGCCTGTGGCTCTTCACGCAGGCTGGCCTCCTGCCCTGTCGTCCCAGCTGGTGTGGAAAGGGTTAACTCCCCTCCCGAGGTGCTTGGGTTACCCCTCCCACCAGCTGTCTACTGCCCCCTCAGCTGTTCATACACTCACCCTTGTCCTCTCTCTGTCCCCTATCCCAGCCCTGGCCCTCATGGCCCTCCCTCCTGAATACCTCAGACACTCCTCACACCCTCACTCCCACCCTGTGGTCTTGCAGGCTAACAACTGGTCCTCACCCTGTCACTCTCTCCTTTTAGCCCCTGGCAAAAGCACTATAGTAGTTATTCAGTGCATTTTGGGCTATTCCTCTCGGGTCGATATATCTCTGTTGATTTGATGTGATTGAACCCAAACACCAGAGGCACAGAGTTCTTTTTTCTAGATCTACTGTTATCCCACACATACAGACATGCATGCACATAAATAATGGCCATATGATAGACACACAACTGTGATTACATGATATGATGGCACATATTGGTAAGATTAAATTATGTATAAATCAACCAATTTTTGCACTCTAGTAACCTCGACCCCAGGCTCAATTGTTACCAAGCCGTCTGCACGACACACATCTCACCCCCCCCCATGCTGTTTAACTAGAGAGGGAAAGGACCTTGGCCTAGTAGAGCTCCCTTTCTCTGTGTGGATTAGACTTGAGGTTTGGAGAGTATGGACACTGCTCTGCTTTGCATTTGTGCCATGCTTATGCTGCTCCCTTCTGTCTGTTTGGCAGTCAGGAATACTCATTTGTCTCTAAGGAGCATGTTTACAAATTATTAATGTCTAGTAGTGGACACTACTCATATACTATGCGTTTTAGTATGTAGATTATATTCTCAATGGAAATATTTGAGAGTAGATGTCATTTATTGAACCTCTACCTCTATTTTGTGATAGCCCCAAAATGCCTTCCTTATTTTCCTGCCTGCGACATGGGACTGTGGGTTTATGTTGGTGGGTGTGTGGGTGGTTGTGTGTGTGTGTGTGTGTGTGTGTGTGTGTGTGTGTGTGTGTGTGTGTGTGTGTGTGTGTGTGTGTGTGTGTGTGTGTGTGTGTGTGTGTGGACCTTATCAGTAAAGCTTCTGTAGTCCATGGTGCACCCAGTACCTCTCACCCACTCAATCAGTCACATATAAAAACCAACAGGGGTGTTACTCTGGTTTGCTGCTGCTGCAGTAGCCTGCACTGATCACGAATCAAATGTTATTCGTCACATGCTTTGTAAACAACGGATGTGGACTAACAGTGAGAAGCTTACTTACTTATGGGCCCTTCCCAACAATGCAGAGAGAAATAAAAAAAGAGAAATAATAGAAAAGTAAAACTCATAATAATAAAAAAAAGTAATAATTGATACACAATGAGTAATGATAACTTGGATATATACAATATGTACAAGTACCGAATCCATTTGCAGGGGTACAAGATAATTAAGGTAGTTATGTACATATATCTAGGAATCAAGTGACGGATAGTAAGCAGCAGCGTATGTGATAAGTTAGTGCAAAAAGGTTCAATGCAGATAATCAAATAGATACCCGGACTAACTATTTAGCAGTCCTATGGCTTGGGGGTAGAAGCTGTTTTAGGTTCTTCTGGTTCCAGACTTGTAGTACTGGTTCGCGTGCGGTAGCAGAGAGAACGGTCAATGACTTTACAGTGTGATGCTTACTTACAGTTGAAGTCGGAAGTTTACAAACATTTAGGTTGGAGTCATTTAAACTTGTTTTTCAAACACTCCACAAATTTCTTGTTAACAAACTATAGTTTTGGCAAGTCAGTTAGGGAGTTAGACAAGTCATCTACTTTGTGCATGACACAAGTAATTTTTCCAACAATTGTTAACAGATAGATTATTTCACTTATAATACATTATCACAATCACAGTGGGTCAGAAGTTTACATACACTAAGTTGACTGTGCCTTTAAACAGCTTGGAAAATTCCAAAAAATGTCATGGCTTTAGAAGCTTCTGATAAGCTAATTGACGTAATTTTTGTCAATTGGAGGTGTACCTGTGGATGTATTTCAAGGCCTACCTTCAAACTCTGTGCCTCTTTGCTTGACCTCATGGGAAAATCAAAAGAAATCAGCCAAGACCTCAGGAAAAAAAAGTCTGGTTCATGCTTGGGAGCGATTTCCAAATGCATGAAAGTACCACGTTCATCTGTACAAACAATAGTACACAAGTTTAAACACCACGGGACCACACAGCCGTCATACCGCTCAGGTATATGACGGCTGTCACCGATGCGATCTGTCTACTAGAGATGAATGTACTTTGGTACGAAAAGTGCAAATCAATCCCAGAACAACAGCAAAGGACCTTGTGAAGATGCTGAAGGAAACCGGTACAAAAGTATCTATATCCACAGTAAAACTAGTCCTATAAAACGAGTCCGCTCAGCGAGGAAGAAGCCACTGTTCCAGAACCATCGTAAAAAAGCCAGACTACGAATTGCAACTACACATGGGAACAAAGGTCGTACTTTTTGGAAAAATGTCCTCTGGTCTGATGAAACAAAAGTAGAACTTTTTGGCCATAATGACCATTGTTATGTTTGGAGGAAAAAAGGGGGAGGCTTGCAAGCCGGAGAACACCATCCCAACCGTGAAACACAGGGGTGGCAGCATCATGTTGTGGGGGTGATTTGCTGCAGGAGGGACTGGTGCACTTCACAAAATAGAATTCTGAAAAAGTATGTGGATATATTGAAGCAACATCTCAAGACATCACGGGAAGTTAAAGCTTGGTTGCAAATGGGTCTTCCAAATGGACAATGACCCCACGCATACTTCCAAAGTTGTGGCAAAATGGCTTAAAAACAACAACAAAAAGTTGAGATACTGGAGTGGCCATCACAAAGCCCTGACCTCAATCCTATGGAAAAGGAATGTTATTGTGGGACGCTCATGGAAGGCTACCTGAGACGTTTGACCCAAGTTAAAAAATGTAAAGGCAATGCTACCATACTAATTGAGTGTATGTAAACGTCTGACCCACTAGGAATGTGATGAAAGAAATAAAAGCTGAAATAAATCATTTTCTCTACAATTGTTCTGACATTTCACATTCTTAAAATAAAGTGGTGATCCTAACTGACCTAAAACAGGGAATTTTTACTAGGATTAAATGTTAGGAATTGTGAAAACCTGAGTTTACATACACCTTAGTCAACTACATTTTAAACTTCCGACTTCAACTGTACATGCACTTTCCCAACAATGCAGAGTTATAAAATAAGAAGAATTAGCAACTAAAAAAAGGACATATCAACACAAAAAAATAACAAGGCTATACAGTATACAAGGAGTACCGGTACCCAGTCAATGTGCAGGGGTACGAGGTAATACATAATTTGCAAATAAATTCATAAAAAATCCTACAATGTGATTTTCTGGATTTTTTTTTCTTCTCATTTTGTCTGTCATAGTTGAAGTGTACCTATGATGAAAATTACATGCCTCATCTTTTTAAGTGGGAGAACTTGCACAATTGGTGGCTGACTAAATACTTTTTTGCCCCACTGTATATTCCAAATAATATCCATAATGTCCACATGTCAAACGTTTTTTATAATCCATCCTCATGTTGTTTTTAAAATATATTCGATAATATATCAACCGGGTGTGTAGGTTTTTCAATAACACCGGGAGAAGCAATGGCCGCTTTACTCTGTAGCATAGAGAGCCCCCACCTATCCCCTTACGCAATGTGATCTTTCACGCTCATTTTTCAAATGAAACTATGTCTAAAGACTTGACACCTTAGGGAAGCCATAGAAAAAGGAATCTGGTTGATATCACTTTAAATGGGGGATAGGCATGCATAGGAACAGGGATGTTTCAAAATAAAAGGCACTTCCTGATTGGATTTTCCTCAGGTTTTCGCCTGCAATATTAGTTATGTTATACTCACAGACAATATTTTTACAGTTTTGGAAACTTTAGTGTTTTCTATCCTAATCTGACAATACTATGCATATACTTGTTTCTGGGGCTGAGAAATAGGCAGTTTCAAATGGATATGTTTTTTTAGCCAAAAACGAATATACTGCCCCCTACATGCAAAAGGTTAACAAGAGGTTTATCTACCCATTGTGTCCAATTTCAGAAAGGCTTTTACAGCGAAAGCACAACATGATTATGTTAGGTCAGAGCCAAGTCACAAAAACACAGCCACCAATTTGTAAGTCGCTCTGGATAAGCGCGTCTGCTAAATGACTTAAATGTAAATGTAAATGTAATCTTTCCAGCCAAAGATAAGAGTCACCAGATTCCTTTTTCTATGGCTCCAAAAATCTCATTTTACATTGGCTCGTTATGTGCAGTAATGTTTTGATTCCAAAACATCCGGTGATTTTGCAGATAGCCACATCAAATCCCAGAAATACTCATAATAAACATTGATAAGTGTTATTCACAGAATTAAAGATAGACTTCTCGTTAATGCAACCGCTGTGTCAGATTTTTTTTTTTTACTTTACGGAAAAAGCATAATCTGAGTACGGCGCTCAGAGCCCAATCCAGCCAAAGAAATATCCACCATGTTGGAGTCAACAGAAGTTAGAAATAACATTATAAATATTCACTTACCTTTGATCTTCATCAGAATGCACTCCCAGGAATCCCAGTTCACAAATAAATGACTGATTTGTTCCATAAAGTCCATAATTTATGTCCAAATAGCCACTTGTTGTTAGTGTGTTCAGCCAGTAATCCATCATCATGAGGTGTGCGTAAGCACTACGTCCAGACAAAAACTCGAACATTTCCATTACAGGTCATAGAAACATGTCAAATGATGTATGGAATCAATCTTTAGAATGTTTTTAACATAAAACTTCAATAATGTTCCAACGGGAGAATTCCATTGTCTGTAGAAAAGCACTGGAACGAGAGCTAAGTCTGTCGGGAGCAGGCTTCAAGAGCCTGAGACACTCTGCCAGACCACTAACTCATTCAGCTCCCATTCCCCCCTCCTTTATCGCAGAAGCCTGAATACCAGTTTCTAAAGACTGTTGACATCTAGTGGAAGCCTTGGGAAGTGCAACTTGACCCCATGACACTGTGTATTCGGTAGGCCAAGCTTTGAAAAACTAAAAACCTCAGATTTCCCACTTCATGGGTGGATTTTTCTCAGGTTTTCGCCTGCCATATGAGTTCTGTTTATACTCACAGACATCATTCAAATAGTTTTAGAAACTTCAGTGTTTTCTATCCAATACAAATAATAATATGCATATATTAGCATCTGGGACTAAGGAGGAAGCAGTTCACTCTAGGCATGCCATACATCCAAAAGTGAAAATGCTGCCCCCTATCCCAAACAGGTTACTTTCCAGCTGAAATAATACATTTTATTTAAAAAATATTATATACAGTTCCTAAAGCAAAAATATACCAAATAATTTATCTGATGCAATTGCTTTAGAAAGGGGCACATGTCGGGGATGTCTCCTCTACCCCTCCTGTTTGCACTGGCAATTGAACCACTTGCAGAAATAATTAGACAGGAGCTAAACGTAACCGGTATTGGTAAACATGAACATAAACTAAACTTAATTGAGGTGATCTCCTGATATACCTGACCAATATTGAAAACGCAATGCCCCCCTTGATAAGAATATTTTCAGAATACTCTAAAATCCCGGATCCGGGATCGTGACTACGGCTCAAGCTCATTACCATAACGCAAAATGCAAAAAAATATTCTTAGAAATATTTAACCTCCACACATTAACAAGTCCAATAGCTCAAATGAAAGATAAACACCTTGTTCATCTACCCAGCAAGTCAGATTTCTAAAATGTTTTATGGTGAAAACATAGCACATATTTATATTAGACCACCACCGAAACAAAAGACGAGAGGCAGCCATTTTGTCCCAGAAAATATTAAATTATAAAAGCAGGATTAAAAAATAAATCATTCACTAACCTTTTGAAAATCTTCATCAGATGACAGTAATAGTACATGTTATTGTTAACATGTAATAGTACATGTTATTGTTACACAATACATTTTTTCAATAATATGCCATTTATATCCATAAATCTTTGTTTACAATGACGACATTTTCAAAAAATGCTACTCAAATGTCCGGAGAAATGATGATAGCTCCGACAGATAACGTCAGATAACAAGCAATAAACATGACTAAATATACATGTTCTACATATAGTTACAAAGATACACTTCTTCTTAATGCAACCGCTGTATTACATTTATTTTTAACGTTACAGAATTTGTTCACTAGGCTATAGTATGAGTCGGATATTAGCAGTATGTCTCCTCTACGTTTGGAGTCCACAGAAACCCAAAATAACCACATAAATATTCCCTTACCTTTGATGTTCTTCGATCAGAAGACGTAGAAAGAGTCATACTTACCCAATACATCGTTTGGTTTCACGTTGTGTGTCTCTGTATTAGCATATGCTAACAGCTTCAGCTGAAATGCACCCAAAATGACTTCTGGTCCCGCACTCTTGCGCATCAAAACTTCAAAATTACATATTATATGTCGACTAAACTGGTCAAACTATGTGCAGAATCGAGCTTTATGATGTTTTTAACATGTAAAACAATGATCAGCGCGAACAGACAAAACCGCCTTCAATTGGTGTTTCTTGGAAAAGAATGTCCCCCAAATCGGCCGCGCGCAATAGAGTGCATGTATTTGAGAGTGACCCGAACATTTTAGCCCGCCAAACGACGAGGGCTCGTGAGATTCTCACAATGTACGCGCCATTTGAAAGCAGGCATCGCGCTGAACACATACATACTGTTCCCAGATCAGTAGCTGCCTGGGAAGGGTGGGGGCGATGACGTCAAAGTTGACCCAACTTTTCTCTTGACAAGAGAGTTTGGGAGAAAGGCTGCCCTGAGAGTTCTGCTTTACATACAGACATAATTTAAACGGTTTTAGAAACTTTATGTAACGGTGTTCGTCTGTTGAAAGAAGAGAGTCGGACCGAAATGCAGCGTGTTGGTTACTCATGACTTTAATTAATGAAAAACGCGGTACATGAAATAACTGAAACTAAATACAAAAACAACAGAACGGAACATGAAACTACTTACAGCCTATCTGGTGACTACAACACAAAGACTGGTACAAACACCCACGAATATAAAGCGAAACTCAGGCTGCCTAAATACGGTTCCCAATCAGAGACAACGAGAATCACCTGACTGATTGAGAATCGCCTCAGGCAGCCAAGCCTCTACAACACCCCTAATCAACCGCGATCCCAAATACTACAAACCCCAATACGAAAAACAACATATAAACCCATGTCACACCCTGGCCTACCCAAACATAATAACAAAAACACAAAATACAATGACCAAGGCGTGACACTTTAGAGTGTTTTCTATTCAATAATAATTATTATATGCATATATTAGCAATTTTGGGAAAAAATATTTTCAGTTTACTATGGGCACGCACTTCCTCCAAAGGGGGCAGTATTGAGCCCTAGTCTTAAGAGGTTAATTAATGTGGAAAAACAGAAATAATATCAACAGGGAAAATTAATAAAACAAATAAGTATAAAATACTTAGGATGCTTAATAATTGACAACAAATATATAAAGAACTTTATTTCATTAATCAACCATATGAAAGTAGATCTAATTAAACGGAATAATCTCTACATAAATCTCTTCAGAATGGCATGGCTCCTAAAGTTTTTATATTTATTCTCGGTAATACCGGGAAATGATAGAAGCTCACAATACCATTGCATTTGGAAGAAACTGAACACAGAGGCACTGAACAATGTTCATTAGCACCTCCTTCGCGGGGCTGTAATTTACACGTAGTCATTACTATTTCAGTCAGAAATGCATCGATAATGGCTAGTAAGCTAATGATAAAAACAATAGCAGATCTCGCTCCGGAAGTCATCAACCCGATCGGAAGTAAATTAGAATGTTGGAGGCGGTATAATGCATAGAGCCTAAGATTAAACGTTGACACTGTCTCCAACAAATTTTGACCATGATGCCAGTGTCCCACAGGAGATGTTTAACAAGGTCCCTAGTAGCTGTCTATAACCTTTCCCTGCTCTCATGCTGTGTTGCTTTTCACTCTTCCTCATGGACCTGTAACAGGCAGCCCTCACTGTGATCTCTCATGTCAACGTATCTTTGTTAGATACTGTGTAGAAGACATGAATAACAATTATTTTTAGCTAGCAAATATAGCTAGCAAGCATAACTTAACCAAGCTAACAAATGCGCACATTCTCAGGTAGATTCTGTCAACATTACATAATTTTACGAAGTAACTAGCTAGCTACAGTTAATAGATAAATTAGCTAATGATTGTAGCTAGTTAACGTTATATCTGTCACTGACTTGGTACTCACCTTCATAGTTGTCTATATAGCTTCCTATATACATCTTGAACCCCTTTTCATTCTTGCTAGCTGGAGTCTCGGAGGCTGATTTAACAATTTGATGTACATCATTAATATTAATTTGAGGCAAGTCCTGAAGACACCTAGTAAATAAACTGTGACATAGTGGTAGTAATGGTATATTGTCGATAACAACTAGGATGACCTAAAAACACAATCCTATGGAACAATCCTTGGATAGCTTTTCAGAAATCACAGATAAATTGGGCCACATGGGAAACTGAAGAAACTGTATTTATTCCATGATAGAATTAAAAAGCAATTTTGGATTAACTAATGTAGATATTTTTAAATACAGTAGATGCAACTTAAGTTTCATATCAAGACATTTTTATTTTAAATATTTTGGACATCAGAGCAAATTTGATGGAATCCTATTTGAGTTAGAAAAGGAAAATATATAAGTAAGATATACAAAACCTTGCAGAGAGCCTATCCAACAGACAATATTGTAGAACAAAAATGATAAACTATTGGAACCAAGACTTAAAAATAACTAATTGAGGGGATATTGGAACATAATCAACAAAATTACAGTTCATGAAAATGTACGCTTAATCCAGTATAAATGAATGTATCAAATATATTACACAAGACACAATTCACATTCTACAGCACAACGGCAGAGTCACTTCTGAAGTGTGAAACTAATAACCACTCAATAATCCATGTCATCTGGGAATGCTATAGGGTCCAAAAGTTATGGGTGGAGTTCGAAAGTTGGTTGTTAGAAGTATTACAACGTAAATTAAATTTGTATCCATCTGTCTGCATATTTCAAGACATGGTATATCAGGGTGCAGGGAAATACTGATGGGTTGGACGATACTTTTCTCATCAATCATCTTGAAATAATGTATACATAAAAACTGGAAATGAACCAATACTCAATTTTTAACACAATGGAATGGTCAAATACTTTATCAAAATGTTAAAAGTGTGTAAGCGACAGAGAGAAAAAAATGGTGCTGTTTTAGGCCATGTGGCTGAGAGTGATGTGGGCGCTGGGTCTTGGCAGGGGTGATGTTGTGGATTAAGTCAAATCAAACTTTATTTGTCACATGCGCCGAAGTGTAGACCTTACAGTGAAATGCTTACTTAAAAGCCCAACAGTGCAGTTCAAGAAGAGTTATGAAAATATTTACCAAATAAACAAAAGTAAAAAAAATAAAAATAAAGTAACACAATAAAATAACAATAACAAAGCTATAAACGGGGTACCGGTACCGAGTCAGTGTGCGGAGGTACAGGTTAGTCAAGGTAATTTGTACAGTTACTATGCATAGATAATAAACAGCGAGTAGCAGCAATGTACAAAACAAGTGGAGGGGTAGGGTGGGTGTCAATGTAAATAGTTTGGTGGCCATTTTATTAATTGTGAAGCAGTCTTATGGCTTGGGGGTAGAAGCTGTTAAGGAGCCTTTTGGTGCTAGACTTGGAGCTCCCGTACCGCTTGCTGTGCGGAAGGAGAGAAAATAGTCTATGACTTGGGTGACTGGAGTCTGACAATTTTATGAGCTTTCCTCTGACACCGCCTATTTATATAGGTCCTGGATGACAGGAAGCTTGGCCCCAGTGATGTACTGGGCCGTACACACTACCCTCTGTAGCACCTTACGGTCAGATGCTGAGCAGTTGCCATACCAGGTGGTGATACAACTGGTCAAGATGCTCTTGATGGTGCTGTAAAAAAAAAATTGAGGCTCTAGGGACCTGTTCGGCCCGCATTGTCCTGTACGTCCACGATCAACTCCTTTGAGGGAGAGGTTATTTTCCTGGCACCACACTGCTAGTTCTCTGACCTCCTCCCTATAGTCTCATCGTTGTCTGTGTGTTGTCAGCAAACTTAATGATGGTGTCAGAGTTGTGTTTGGCCACGCAGTGGGTGAACAGGGGGTACAGGAAGGGACTAATTACACACCCCTGATGGGCCTTAGTGTTGAGGATCAGCATGGCAGACGTGTTGTTGCCTACCCTTACCACCTGGGGGGTGGCCCGTCAGGAAGTCCAGGATCCAGTCGCAGTAGGAGGTGTTTAGTCCCAGGTTCCTTAGCTAGACCCAATAGACCAGAGGGTAGAGGTGGTTTATTTACGAGCAGACGAGTTTCATCAGGGTGCCCGCACATCGGCTTCTATATTGCTTTCTGTTTCTCTTCCGAGTGTTGGTGATTAGGGCCTGGTCTGTGTTGAGCAGTATGTCCTGTGCCGCTGACCTGTTGAAGTGGAAATCTTCATCCAAATCCAAAAGCTTTTTTCTGTCATAGGACATTTATTTCTTCTGCATTCAGTGTGCAGTCTGCTCTGCCTTTCCTATCTTTTGGTAGTGTTGTCTGTCTTATATGAATGGCAGTGGCAGTATGAAATCAAACTTTTAGGGGCAGTTTCCTGGACACCGATTTAAGCCTAGTCCTGGACTAAAAAGCATGTGCATTCTCCATTGAGTTTGCTATTCAGTCCAGGACTCGGCTTAATCTGTGTCCGGGAAACCCTCCCTCAGAGTTGAAAATAATCTAGATCACAATGACAGTCCATCCAACCAGTGTGTGTTGTAATAATACTGATGTTAAGGATTTCTGAAATAGCCCTATCAACAGGGTGTGTGTGTGTGTGGGTGGGTGTGTGTGTCTGATATGTAGCTTTTCTCTGTCTAATGCCCATCTTTCCTTGCAGCCCACTCACAACAATGTTTACTCTTGTGTACTATGGTTGTGACGATACACATCACAATAACTCTTTGGGCCTTTTAAAAACCTGCTGTATGTAAAATATTGTGTCCTATAATTTGGAAAATAAATAAATGTGATTCTGGATGGAAACATAATGATGTTTGTTTCCAACATTAGGGCTGTTTTCAACATCAGGGCTTTTCCTAAAGGAGTTAAATCTTTGTTTTGTTTCCTTGCCAGCATACTGATGAGTATCGTGATACAGGTATCATCCCGACCCTATTGTGTACCCTCACATAATCATGCTTATGTTTTGTTATTATGATGTACACTATACTACCACTTCTTGCCAACTTATTACACAGCTTTGTTAAATAATTTGAATTCGTTATTTCTGTTTGTTGTTTGATTGTTATGATTCTACTCCGATGATTTTGAGGACAGGGAGACAATCAAGGCAAAACAATAAGGCTCTGTTAAAACATGTCATTAGTCCTATTATGCTGATAGAAGCGGAGTACTTAACTTATTCGTGACAACTTTAACGTCCTGTAACGATTATTCCTGTTTGACACTACTTTGCCATCCACTGACATGTGTTTACACTGGAATAAATGCTGTGGCATTGATGTCCAGTAGGCCTAAGTGCAGTAAGTGGTTGGGTTCCGATTCTCTTGAATGAGGTGTGTATTGGACTCGTTCAATCCCCCCATGCATTTACAAGCATTTGATTGGTTCAAGCAAGGGGAGTGTACATGAAACTGTATTGACTGACATTCGGCTACGGACATTTTCAGGTGTGTAAATGCATCTTAGGACTGTCTCCGACTAAAAATAAAATGGTGGTCGACCAAGAGTAGTCTGTTCTTTCGACCAATCGACTGTTCAATATTTTAAAATGTGTATTTTTCCATATATACTGACTTTTGGAAAGTATTCAGACCCCTTGACTTTTTCAAAAACCAAGCCATGAGATTGAAGTAATTGTCCGTAGAGTTCCAAGACAGGATTGCGTTGAGGCACAGATCTGGTGAAGAGTACCAAAAAGCATTGAAAGTCCCCAAGAACACAGTGTCCTCCATTCTTAAATGGAAGAATTTTGGAACCACCAAGATTCTCCCTAAAGCTGGCCGCCTGGCCAAACATAGCAAACGGGGGAGGTAACCAAGAACCCGATGGTCACTCTGACAGAGCTCTAGTTCAAATCAAATCTTATTTGTCACATACACATGGTTAGCAGATGTTAATGCGAGTGTAGTGAAATGCTTGTGCTTCTAGTTCTGACAATGCAGTAATAACCAACGAGTAATCTAACCTAACAATTCCACAACTACTACCTTATACACACAAGTGTAAGGGGATAAAGAATATGTACATAGAGATATATGAATGAGGTGATGGTACAGAACGGCATAGGCAAGATGCAGTAGATGGTATCGAGTACAGTATATACATATGAGATGAGTAATATAGGGTATGTAAACATATTAAGTGGCATTGTTTAAAGTGGCTAGTGATACATTTTTACAGAAATTTCCATCAATTTCCATTACTAAAGTGGCTGGAGTTGAGTCAGTATGTTGGCTGTAACGGTTGTCGTAGGTAGAAGATGGAGAGGACCAAGGTGCAGCGTGGTAAGTGTTCATGTTGTACATTTTTATCAAAACTGAACACTAAACAAAATAACAACGAGGAATAACGAGAACGATACAGTTCTGTCAAGTGATACACACAAAACAGAAAACAACTACCCACACCCATAGTGGGAAAACAGGCTGCCTAAGTATGGTTCTCAATCAGAGACAATGATAACCAGCTGCCTCTGATTGGGAACCATACCAGGCCTAAACATAGAAACACAACACCTAGACATACAACATAGAATACCAACCCACATCACACCCTGACCAAACGAAAAATAGAAACGTACAAAGCAATCTAGGGTCAGGGCGTGACATTGGCAGCAGCCACTCAATGTCAGTGGTGGCTGTTTAACAGTCTGATGGCCTTGAGATAGAAGCTGTTTTTCAGTCTCTCGGTCCCTGCTTTGATGCACCTGTACTGACCTTGCCTTCTGGATGATGGCAGGGTGAACAGGCAGTGGCTCGGGTGGTTGTTGTCCTTGATTATCTTTATGGCCTTCCTGTGACATCGGGTGGTGTAGGTGTCCTGGAGGGCAGGTAGTTTGCCCCCGGTGATGCGTTGTGCAGACCTCACTACCCTATGGAGAGCCTTACGGTTGTGGGCGGAGCAGTTGCCATACCAGGCGGTGATACAGCCCGAAAGGATGCTCTCGATTGTGCATCTGTAGAAGTTTGTGAGTGCTTTTAATAACCTCAGCCTCCTGAGGTTGAAGAGGCACTGCTGCGCCTTCTTCACGATGCTGTCTTTGTGGGTGGACCAATTCAGTTTGTCTGTGATGTGTACGAAGAGGAACTTAAAACTTACTACCCTCTCCACTACTGTTCCATCGATGTGGATAGGGGGGTGTTCCCTCTGCTGTTTCCTGAAGTCCACAATCATCTCCTTAGTTTTGTTGACGTTGAGTGTGAGGCTATTTTCCTGACACCACACTCAGAGGGCCCTCACCTCCTCCCTGTAGGCTGTCTCGTCGTTGTTGGTAATCAAGCCTACCACTGTTGTCGTCCGCAAACTTGATGATTGAGTTGGAGGTGTGCATGGCCACGCAGTCGTGGGTGAACAGGGAGTACAGGAGAGGGCTGAGAACACACCCATGTGGAGCCCCCGTGTTGAGGATCAGCGGGGTGGAGTTGTCACCTACCCTCACAACCTGGGTGCGGCCCGTCAGGAAGTCCAGTACCCAGTTGCTCAGGGCGGGGTCGAGACCCAGGGTCTCGAGCTTGATGACGAGTTTGGAGGGTACTATGGTGTTAAATGCTGAGCTGTAGTCAATGAACAGCATTCCCACGTAGGTATTCCTCTTGTCCAGATGGGTTAGGGCAGTGTGCAGTGCGGTTGCGATTGCGTCGTCTGTGGACCTATTGGGGCGGTAAGCAAATTGGAGTGGGTCTAGGGTGTCAGGTAGGGTGGAGGTGATATGGTCCTTGACTAGTCTCTCAAAGCACTTCATGATGACGGAAGTGAGTGCTACGGGGCGGTAGTCGTTTAGCTCAGTTACCTTAGCTTTCTTGGGAACAGGAACAATGGTGGCCCTCTTGAAGCATGTGGGAACAGCAGACTGGTATAGGGATTGATTGAATATGTCCGTAAACACACCGGCCAGCTGGTCTGCGCATGCTCTGAGGACATGGCTGGGGATGCCGTCTGGGCCTGCAGCCTTGCGACGGTTAATAACACATTTAAATGTTTTACTCACGTTGGCTGCAGTGAAGGAGAGTCCGCAGGTTTTGGTAGCAGGTTGTGTCAGTGGCACTGTATTGTCCTTAAAGCGAGCAAAAAAGTTATTTAGTCTGTCTGGGAGCAAGACATCCTGGTCCGCGACGGGGCTGGTTTTCTTTTTGTAATCTGTGATTGACTGTAGACCCTGCCACATACATACCTTTTGCGTCTGAGCTGTTGAATTTTGACTCTATTTTGTCTCTATACTGATGCTTAGCTTGTTTGATTGCCTTGCGGAGGGAATAGCTACGCTGTTTGTATTCGGTCAGGTTTCCGGTCACCATTGCCATGGTCAAAAGCAGTGGTTCGCACATTAAAAGCAGTGGTTCGCACGTTAAAAGCAGTGGTTCGCACGTTAAAAGCAGTGGTTCGCACGTTAAAAGCAGTGGTTCGCACGTTAAAAGCAGTGGTTCGCACGTTAAAAGCAGTGGTTCGCACGTTAAAAGCAGTGGTTTTGCACGAATGCTGCCATCAATCCACGGTTTCTGGTTTGGGAATGTTTTAATCGTTCCTGTGGGTATAACATCGTCAATGCACTTTCTAATGAACTCGCTCACTGAATCAGCGTATTCGTCAATGTTGTTGTTGGACGCAATGAGGAACATATTCCAATCCACGTGATATAAGCAGTCTTGAAGCGTGGAATCAGATTTGTCGGACCAGCGTTGAACAGAACTGAGCGCTGGAGCCTCTTGTTTAAGTTTCTGTCTGTAGGTTGGAAGCAACAAAATGGAGTCGTGGTCAGCTTTTCCAAAAGGAGGGCGGGGGAGGGCCTTATATGCGTTGCGGAAGTTAGAATAACAATGATCCAGGGTTTTACCAGCCCTGGTTGTGCAATCAATATGCTGATAGAATTTAGGGAGCCTTGTTTTCAGATTAGCCTTGTTAAAATCACCAGCTCCAATGAATGCAGCCTCTGGATATGTGGTTTCCAGTTTACATGGAGTCAAATAAAGTTTGTTCGGGGCCATCGATGTGTCTGCTTGGGGGGGAATATATAGTCCTGTGATTATAATCAAAGAGAATTCCCTTGGTAGATAATACGGTCGACATTTGATTGTGAGGAATTCTAAGTCAGGTGAACAGAAGGACTTGAGTTCCTGTATGCTGTTATGATCACACCACGTCTCGTTCCTCTGTAGAGATGGGAGAACCTTCCAGAAGGGCCTTGAGTTTGCCAAAAGATACCTAAAGGACTCTCAGACCATGAGAAACACGATTCTCTGGTCTGATGAAACCAAGATTGAACTCTTTGGCCAAGCCAAAGGAAACCTGGCATCATCCATACGGTGAAGCATGGTGGTGACAGCATCATGCAGTGGGGACTGGGAGACTAGTCAGGATCAAGGGAAAGATGAATGGAGAAAAGCACAGAAAGATCTGCTCCAGAACACACACCACCTCAGACTGGGGATGAAGGTTCACCATTCAACAGGACAACGACCCTAAGCACACAGTCAAGACAATGCAAGAGTGGCTTTGGAACAAGTCTATGAATGTCCTTGAGTGGTCCAGCCAGAGCCCGGACTTGAACCCGATCGAACATCTCTGGAGAAACCTGAACATAGCTGTGAAGTAAAACTACCCTTCCAACCTGACAAAGCTTGAGAGGATCTGCAGAGAAGAATGGGAGAACAGGGCTCCGGGCAGCCGAGCGGAAATGGAGGAAAACTCGCCTCCCTGCGGACCTGGCATCCTTTCACTCACTCCTATCTACATTTTCCTCCTCTGTCTCTGCTGCTAAAGCCATTTTCTACCACTCTAAATTCCAAGCATCTACCTCTAACCCTAGGAAGCTCTTTGCCACCTTCTCCTCCCTCCTGAATCCCCCCCCTCCTCCCTCTCTGCAGATGACTTCGTCAACCATTTTGTAAAGAAGGTCAACGACATCCGATCCTCGTTTGCTAAGTTAAACGGCACTGCTGGTTCTACTCACACTGCCCTACCCTGTGCTCTGACCTCTTTCTCCCCTCTCTCTCCAGATGAAATCTCGCGTCTTGTGACGGCCGGCCGCCCAACAACCTGCCTGCTTGACCCTATCCCCTCCTCTCTTCTCCAGACCATTTCCGGAGACCTTCTCCCTTACCTCACCTCGCTCATCAACTCATCCCTGACCGCTGGCTACGTCCCTTCCGTCTTCAAGAGAGCGAGAGTTGCACCCCTTCTGAAAAAACCTACACTCGATCCCTCCGATGTCAACAACTACAGACCAGTATCCCTTCTTTCTTTTCTCTCCAACTCTTGAACGTGCCGTCCTTGGCCAGCTCTCCCGCTATCTCTCTCTGAATGACCTTCTTGATCCAAATCAGTCAGTTTTCAAGACTAGTCATTCAACTGAGACTGCTCTTCTCTGTATCACGGAGGCGCTCTGCACTGCTAAAGCTAACTCTCTCTCCTCTCATCCTTCTAGACCTATCGGCTGCCTTCGATACTGTGAACCATCAGATCCTCCTCTCCACCCTCTCCGAGTTGGGCATCTCCGGCGCGGCCCACGCTTGGATTGCGTCCTACCTGACAGGTCACTCCTACCAGGTGGCGTGGCGAGAATCTGTCTCCTCACCATGCGCTCTCACCACTGGTGTCCCCCAGGGCTCTGTTCTAGGCCCTCTCCTATTCTCGCTATACACCAAGTCACTTGGCTCTGTCATAACCTCACATGGTCTCTCCTATCATTGCTATGCAGACGACACACAATTAATCTTCTCCTTTCCCCCTTCTGATGACCAGGTGGCGAATCGCATCTCTGCATGTCTGGCAGACATATCAGTGTGGATGACGGATCACCACCTCAAGCTGAACCTCGGCAAGACGGAGCTGCTCTTCCTCCCGGGGAAGGACTGCCCGTTCCATGATCTCGCCATCACGGTTGACAACTCCATTGTCCTCCTCCCAGAGCGCTAAGAACCTTGGTGTGATCCTGGACAACACCCTGTCGTTCTCAACTAACATCAAGGCGGTGGCCCGTTCCTGTAGGTTCATGCTCTACAACATCCGCAGAGTACGACCCTGCCTCACACAGGAAGCGGCGCAGGTCCTAATCCAGGCACTTGTCATCTCCCGTCTGGATTACTGCAACTCGCTGTTGGCTGGGCTCCCTGCCTGTGCCATTAAACCCCTACAACTCATCCAGAACGCCGCAGCCCGTCTGGTGTTCAACCTTCCCAAGCTCTCTCACGTCACCCCGCTCCTCCGCTCTCTCCACTGGCTTCCAGTTGAAGCTCGCATCCGCTACAAGACCATGGTGCTTGCCTACGGAGCTGTGAGGGGAACGGCACCTCAGTACCTCCAGGCTCTGATCAGGCCTTACACCCAAACAAGGGCACTGCGTTCATCCACCTCTGGCCTGCTCGCCTCCCTACCACTGAGGAAGTACAGTTCCCGCTCAGCCCAGTCAAAACTGTTCGCTGCTCTGGCCCCCCAATGGTGGAACAAACTCCCTCACGACGCCAGGACAGCGGAGTCAATCACCACCTTCCGGAGATACCTGAAATCCCACCTCTTTAAGGAATACCTAGGATAGGATAAGTAATCCTTCTCACCCCCCTTTAAGATTTAGATGCACTATTGTAAAGTGACTGTTCTACTGGATGTCATAAGGTGAATGCACCAATTTGTAAGTCGCTCTGGATAAGAGCGTCTGCTAAATGACTTAAATGTAATGTAATGAAACTCCCCAAATAGAGGTGTGCCAAGCTTGTAGAGTCATACCCAAGAAGACTCGAGGCTGTAATCGCTGCCAAAGGTGCTTCTACAAAGTACTGAGTAAAGGGTCTGAGTACTTATGTGATAATTTAGTTTTTTTTGTAATACATTTTGTAAACATTTCCAATAACCTGTTTTGCGTGTAGATTGATGAAGGGTGGGAAAAAACTACTTAATTTTAGAATAGGGCTGTAATGAAGAAAATGTGGAAATAGTCAAGGGGTCTGAATTCTTTCAGAATAAATACATATATACATACACCTTAGCCAAATACATTTATATATACATACACACACAGTTGAAGTTGGAAGTTTACATACACCTTAGCCAAATATATTTAAACTCAGTTTTTCACAATTCCTGACATTTAATCCTAGTAAAAATTCCCTATCTTAGGTTAGTTAGGATCACCACTTTATTTTAAGAATGTGAAATGTCAGAATAATTGTAGAGTGATTTATTTTAGCTTTTATTTCTTTCATCACATTCCCATTGTGTCAGAGCTTTACATACACTGAATTAGTATTTGGTAGCATTGCCTTAAACAATTTAAACTTGGGTAAACTTGGGTAGCCTTCCACACGCTTCCCACAATAAGTTGGGTGAATTTTGGCCCATTCCTCCTGACAGAGCTGGTGTAACTGAGTCAGGTTTGTTGGTCTCCTTGCTCGCACACGCTTTTTCAGTTCTGCCCACAAATGTTCTATAGGATTGAGGTCAGGGCTTTGTGATGGCCACTCCAAAACCTTGACTTTGTTTGGGGTCATTGTCCATTCGGAAGACTCATTTGAGACCAAGCTTTAACTTTCTGACTGATGTCTTGAGATGTTGCTTCAATATATCCACATGATTTTCCTCCTCATGAAGCCATCTATTTTGTGAAGTGCACCAGTCCGTCCTTCAGCAATGCACCCCAGAACATAATGCTGCCACCCCCATGCTTCATGGTTGGGATGGTGTTCTTGGGCTTGCAAGCCTACCCCCCTTTTTCCTCCAAACATAATGATGGTCATTATGGCCAAACAGTTCTATTTTTGTTTCATCAGACCAGAGGACATTTATCCAAAAAGTTCAATCTTTGTCCCCATATACAGTTGCAAACTGTAGTCTGGCTTTTTTTATGGCGGTTTTGGAGCAGTGACTTCCTCCTTGCTGAGCGGCCTTTCAGGTTATGTCGATATAGGACTAGTTTTACTGTGGATACAGATACTTTGTACCTGTTTCCTCCAGCATCTTCACAAGGTCCTTTGCTGTTGCTCTGAGATTGATTTGCACTTTTCGCAACAAAGTTCGTTAGTCTCTAGGAGACAGAATGTGTCTCCTTCCTGAGCGGTATGACGGCTGCGTGGTCCCATGGTGTTTATACTTGCGTACTATTGTTTGTACAGATGAACGTGGTACCTTCAGGCATTTGGAAATTGCTCCCAAGGATGAACCAGACCTGTAGAGGTCTACAATTTTTTTTCGGAGGTCTTGGCTGATTTTCCAATGATGTCAAGCAAAGAGGCACTGCGTTTGAAAGTAGGCCTTGAAATACATCCACAGGTTCACCTCCAATTGACAAAAATTATGTCAATTAGCCTATTAGAAGCTTCTAAAGCCATGACATCATTTTCTGGAATTTTCCAAGCTGTTTAAAGGCACAGTCAACTTAGTGTATGTAAACTTCTGACCCACTGGATGGTGATACAGTGAATTATGAGTGAAATATTCTGTATGTAAACAATTGTTGGAACAATTACTTGTGTCATGCGCAAAGTAGATGCCCTAACTGACTTGCCAAAACTATAGTTTGTAACAAGACATTTGTGGAGTGGTTGAAAAGATGAGTTTTAATGACTCCAACCTAAGTACATGTAAGCTTCCGACTTCAATTGTACATGCATGCATACATGCATGCATACATGCATGCATACAGACAGACAGACGGACGGACGGACGGACGGACGGACGGACGGACGGACGGACGGACGGACGGACGGACGGACGGACGGACGTATTTGATACACTGCCGATTTTGCAGGTTTTCCTACTTACAAAGCATGTAGAGGTCTGTAATTTTTATCATATGTACACTTCAACTGTGAGAGATGGAATCTAAAACAAGTCCAGAAAATCACATTGTATGATTTTTAAGGAATTAATTAGCATTTTATTGCATGACATAAGTATTTGATCACCTACCAACCAGTAAGAATTCCGGCTATCATAGACCTGTTAGTTTTTCTTTAAGAATCCCTCCTGTTCTCCACTCATTAACTGTATTAACTGCACCTGTTTGAACTCATTACCTGTATAAAAGATACCTGTCCACACACTCAATCAAACAGACTCCAACCTCTCCACAATGGCCAAGACCAGAGAGCTGTGTAAGGACATCAGGGATAAAATTGTAGACCTGCACAAGGCTGGGATGGGCTACAGGACAATAGGCAAGCAGCTTGGTGAGAAGTCAACAACTGTTGGCGCAATTATTAGAAAATGGAAGAGGTTCAAGATGAGTCAATCACCCTCGGTCTGGGGCTCCATGCAAGATCTCACCTCGTGGGGCATCAATGATCATGAGGAAGGTGAGGGATCAGCCCAGAACTACACGGCAGGACCTGGTCAATGACCCGAAGAGAGCTGGGACCAGTCTCAAAGAAAACCATTAGTAACACTACGCTGTCATGGATTAAAATCCTGCAGCGCACGCAAGGTCCCCCTGCTCAAGCCAGCGCATGTCCAGGCCCATCTGAAGTTTGCCAATGACCATCTGGATGATCCAGAGGAGGAATGGGAGAAGGTCATGTGGTCTGATGAGACAAAAATATAGCTTTTTGGTCTAAACTCCACTCGCCGTGTTTGGAGGAAGAAGAAGGATGAGTACAACCCCAAGATCACCATCCCAACAGTGAAGCATGGAAGTGGAAACAATTCTTTGGGGATGCTTTTCTGCAAAGGGGACAGGACGACTGCACCATATTGAGGGGAGGATGGATGTGGCCATGTATCGCGAGATCTTGGCCAACAACCTCCTTCCCTCAGTAAGAGCATTGAAGATGAGTCTCCCAGCATGACAACGACCCGAAACA
The DNA here is from genome assembly GCF_021184085.1 of Oncorhynchus gorbuscha. Taxonomy (NCBI): domain Eukaryota; kingdom Metazoa; phylum Chordata; class Actinopteri; order Salmoniformes; family Salmonidae; genus Oncorhynchus; species Oncorhynchus gorbuscha. Next base: position 52,984,801 of record NC_060178.1, read on the forward strand.
CACAGCCAGAGCAACTAAGGAGTGGCTCCGTAAGTAACATCTCACGTTCCTGGAGTGGCCTAGCCAGTCTCCAGACCTGAACCCAATAGAACATCTTTGGAGGGAACTGAAAGTCCGTATTGCCCAGCAACAGCCCCGAAACCTGAAGGATCTAGAGAAGGTCTGTATGGAGGAGTGTGCCAAAATCCCTGCTGCAGTGTATGCAAACCTGGTCAAGAACTACAGGAAACGTATGATCTCTGTAATTGCAAACACAGGTTTCTGTACCAAATATTAGTTCTGCTTTTCTGATGTATCAAACACTTATGTCATGCAATAAAATGCAAATGAATTACTTAAAAATTATACAATGTAATTTTCTGGATTTTTGTTTTTAGATTCCGTCTCTCACAGTTGAAGTGTACATATGATTAAAATTACAGACCTCTACATGTTTTTTAAATAGGAAAACGTGCAAAATCGGCAGTGTATCAAATACTTGTTCTCCCCACTGTGCAGGCATACATACACACACACACACACACACACACACACACACACACACACACACACACACACACACACACACACACACACACACACACACACACACACACACACACACACACACACACACACACACACACACACACACACACACACACACACACACACACACACACACACACACACACACACACACATTACATACACACATACATACATACATACATACATACATACATACATACATACATACATACATACATACATACATACATACATACATACATACATACATACATACATACATACATACATACATACATACATACATACATACATAAGGTTCTGTACAGCTGAAAACAGACGGCAAAAGTTTTCACACTTCACAGTTTATATGCATCCTACTTAAGACACTCCCCTTTTTCTCCAATCCTTACATTTTATGGTTCTACAGAAGCTAATAAAGAGGGTAACAGAATTCCAAACATTCATTACTCTCGTAGGAGAATCTGTCCTCACCTCCTGACCTCAACCCCTCTTTCATCTAATATACAGATGTACATCTGTCTCCCCTGTTTCAACACATCGCTCTCCTCTCCTCCATCAAACACATTCCAAAGCCTTCTTCTTTCTTCTGAGAACCATTAACTTCTAACATAACCCAATCTCTTTCATTTCCTATCATTCATTTAATATCTCAATGTTCAAAGTTTAATATATTGTATGTATGTATGGTTGGAATTGGCTAAAGGGGGGAAATGGCTACCTGCTGAGAGTAAATCAATAGTAATTGCTTTGCTATGAACTTCCTCTCTACCCCACTAGCTCTAGTGAATAGTGTTGTCATGGGTTTGGTTTGTTTATTAAAATATGTCTGTCAGTAATTGAGTTAGTCAGTAAGTCCCGTGGATAAGAGCCAAAAAATACAACATTTTTGCACTTTCTAATGGAAACATGAAACTGCTATTTTGACAGCCCCACTCATAATTCATATTTTCCCTCCTTTCCCAGGACCAGCTAAAGCCTGCGTTCACGGTGGCCAGCCTCCCAGGCACCACCAGTACCCACACGCCCACGGCCCCCACCACCTCTACCAGCATGCAGGTAAGCAGCGGGCCCTCCTTCCCAATTACCAACTACCTGGCGCCCGTCTCGGCCAGCAGCAACGTCAATGCCAACGGCACCATTCTCAAGACCACCGGTGCCTCCGGAGGGCAGGTCATGCAGCTTCCCAGCGGCTTCACCTTCATGTCAGGTAACTATATAGCTATGCTATGCTATACTTTAATAAAAAATACTAATCTATGCTGTACTATACCATACCAGTCAGCATCCAGGGTCATGTTTTAATATTTTTTGCAACAGAAAATGAAAATGAGCGCCTGTATTCTTCTGCTTGGTGGCTAAAGGAGAAAACTCACCAGACCAAATATTCGTCTGTACAGTAGGGGGCCATTAGTTTACTGTTCGTTCGCTTGCTGACTGTGCGCGGTGTGTTATAGGCACCATCCGCCAGTGGACGACTGACGGATTTCCTTTTTGCCCACTTCTACATGTAGAATCAGTTGGCACTAGGTTAGCAAATTATGTCTGGCACTCTGTTCAGAGGTACTAAGTACTCTCGGACAGTAGAAGCTCGACAATCCTACTGGTCTGTCTGTGTCTTAATGAACACAACCCATCTGTAAGGAGAAACGCATACCATTTACTGCAGTTTGTTTGTTTACTGGGATACATAGACATCCTTCTCTACAATGGAGTTGGTGTTCACCGGGATCAACTCTGTGACACATGCTTGTGTATCACTCAAGAGGGTTAATTCTTCACAAATACTTTTTAAAGTATCTAAATTACTTTCACATATCTTTCAAAGTAAGTATTTGGATATTTTTTCTTAAAAAATACAAGTAGTTGAATATTTGGAAATGTATTCGGAAATACACTTGGTAAATTGCAATGTATTTGAAAATACTCAAGTACATTTTTTAATACAAACATTAAAGTACTTCCATGCATTTGAACCCAGGTCTTTTTGGTCCTAGAGTTATTTCAATTGTATTTGAAAACAAGTATTTGAAAATATTTTCAAATAATATTTATAGGAAATATTTCAAAATACTTCAGGATAAAAAATAAAAATAAAAAAATACACAGAAAATAAGTATGTAGAATACAAATACTTAAATAAGCGTATATTTGAATCCAGGTCTGGTTGTCGACATATATATTTTTTTGCTTTGTCATTATGGGGTATATTATGGGGTATTGTGTGTAGATTAATGAAGGGGAAGAATTAATTGAATCATTTTAGAATAAGGCTGTAACTTAACAAAATGTGGAAAAAGTCTAGGGGTCTGAACACTTTCCGAATGCACTGTATAACAAATCCTGTTTACAAGTGGCACATTTTATACACCATCTCTCTAGATGGATACTGTAGCTTTTCTGGCACGATGTGATGTAAATGAGGGGCCACGCCTGGTTCCTCAACACTCTGTCTGAGCCGGGGCTCCATGAAGTAGGACTAAATAATAATCTCAGCACTAGCTGCCCAATATTCATTGAATATTCATTACTAATTATAGGCAGAGCTCTGCAGCCCTCTCCACGATGGCCATTGTGTTGGACCTTCCAATTATCCCTCTATTACAATGGAAATCAAAGGCAGGAGCTGCTGAGCCCATATATGTAGATGTTTCCTTCCTGGATACTGGTGTTTTGTTATACATGTAAAACATAGCCAAACTGAGAGGACTTTCTGGAGATGTGAAATGCTCCATAAGGTAAACAGTTGATGTGGAGACGCAAGTCACGCTACTGCAACAAACCACCTTGAGGTCATAATTGCTACCAAAGGTGCTTCAACAAAGTCCTAAGTACTTATATAAATAAGGTATTTCATTTTATTATAATTTTTCTTAATAAAAAAAATAAAACAACATAATAACTTTGTCATTATATGATATTGTGTATTGATTGATGAGGAACATTTTTTATTTCATCAATTTTAGAATAAGGCTGTAATGTAACAAAATGTGGAAAAAGTGAAGGGGTCTGAATGCTTCCCAAATGCACTGTATATCGCATACCAGACAGTGTCAGAGGAAGGCCCTAAATATTGAGCGCCAAGTCTAGGCCCACAAGGCTTCTAAACAGCTTCTACCCCCAAGCCATAAGACTCCTGAACATCTATTCACATTGCCCCCCCCTCCCCTCTCCACACCACTGCCACTCTCTGTTTTCACCTATACATCACTTTAATTAATTAACTCTACCTACATGTATATACTACCTCAACTAACCGCACATTGACTCTGTACCGGCACCCCCTGTATATACAGTGCCTTGCAAAAGTATTCGGCCACCTTGAACTTTGCGACCTTTTGCCACATTTCAGGCTTCAAACATAAAGATATAAAACTGTATTTTTTTGTGAAGAATCAACAACAAGTGGGACACAATCATGAAGCGGAACAACATTTATTGGATATTTCAAACTTTTTTTAACAAATCAAAAACTGAAAAATTGGGCGTGCAAAATTATTCAGCCCCCTTAAGTTAATACTTTGTAGCGCCACCTTTTGCTGAGATTACAGCTGTAAGTCGCTTGGGGTATGTCTCTTTCAGTTTTGCACATTGAGAGACTGACATTTTTTCCCATTCCTCCTTGCAAAACAGCTCGAGCTCAGTGAGGTTGGATGGAGAGCATTTGTGAACAGCAGTTTTCAGTTCTTTCCACAGATTCTCGATTGGATTCAGGTCTGGACTTTGACTTGGCCATTCTAACACCTGGATATGTTTATTTTTGAACCATTCCATTGTAGATTTTGCTTTATGTTTTGGATCATTGTCTTGTTGGAAGACAAATCTCCGTCCCAGTCTCAGGTCTTTTGCAGACTCCATCAGGTTTTCTTCCAGAATGGTCCTGTATTTGGCTCCATCCATCTTCCCATCAATTTTAACCATCTTCCCTGTCCCTGCTGAAGAAAAGCAGGCCCAAACCATGATGCTGCCACCACCATGTTTGACAGTGGGGATGTTGTGTTCAGGGTGATGACCTGTGTTGCTTTTACGCCAAACATAACGTTTTGCATTGTTGCCAAAAAGTTCAATTTTGGTTTCATCTGACCAGAGCACCTTCTTCCACATGTTTGGTGTGTCTCCCAGGTGGCTTGTGGCAAACTTTAAATGACACTTTTTATGGATATCTTTAAGAAATGGCTTTCTTCTTGCCACTCTTCCATAAAGGCCAGATTTGTGCAATATACGACTGATTGTTGTCCTATGGACAAATTCTCCCACCTCAGCTGTAGATCTCTGCAGTTCATCCAGAGTAATCATGGGCCTCTTGGCTGCATCTCTGATCAGTCTTCTCCTTGTATGAGCTGAAAGTTTAGAGGGACGGCCAGGTCTTGGTAGATTTGCAGTGGTCTGATACTCCTTCCATTTCAATATTATCGCTTGCACAGTGCTCCTTGGGATGTTTAAAGCTTGGGAAATCTTTTTTTATCCAAATCTGGCTTTACACTTCTTCACAACAGTATCTCAGACCTGCCTAGTGTGTTCTTCATGATGCTCTCTGCGCTTTTAACGGACCTGTGAGACTATCACAGTGCAGGTGCATTTATACGGAGACTTGATTACACACAGATGGATTGTATTTATCGTCATTAGTCATTTAGGTCAACATTGGATCATTCAGAGATCCTCATTGAACTTCTGGAGAGTCTGCTGCACTGAAAGTAAAGGGGCTGAATACTTTTGCACGCCCAATTTTTCAGTTTTTGATTTGTTAAAAAAGTTTGAAATATCCAATAAATGTCGTTCCACTTCATGATTGTGTCCCACTTGTTGTTGATTCTTCACAAAAAAAATATACAACTGTATCTTTATGTTTGAAGCCTGAAATGTGGCAAAAGGTCGCAAAGTTCAAGGGGGCCGAATACTTTCGCAAGGCACTGTATTGTTATTTTTTTATTTCTCGTATTATTATCTGTATTTTGTGAAACTACACTGTCTGTTAGGGGCTCGTAAGAAAGCATTTCACTGTAAGGTCTACTACACCTGTTGTATATTCTGGTTCAGATTTTTGAAAACTTTGTAATATAAGGTGGCTGTCGCCTTTATAAAGGAATCTTTGATTCTGTATATTTGCATTGCCAAGAATTCACTGTATTACTCTCACTGGAATATTGATATTAAAATAGGTAAAATCAGTACAGGAGGTCCATGTCTCTTACAACTATGCAGTACTGGGCAATAACCACCTTAAAGCTTAGAAAGTCTTATGTCGTGTAGTGGTGCAGTCACTGATGGTAAGGTATTAATTACCCTTGTTGTTGCTGGGTGAAGTCTGTATGTAGTGACAAAAGGCCGGAAAAAAAAAAAAAAAAAAAAAAAAAGTGACCGGAAGGCCGAGCGGAAATGGAGGAAAACTCGCCTCCCTGCGGACCTGGCATCCTTTCACTCCCTCCTCTCTACATTTTCCTCCTCTGTCTCTGCTGCTAAAGCCACTTTCTACCACTCTAAATTCCAAGCATCTGCCTCTAACCCTAGGAAGCTCTTTGCCACATTCTCCTCCCTCCTGAATCCTCCTCCCCCTCCCCCCTCCTCCCTCTCTGCAGATGACTTCGTCAACCATTTTGAAAAGAAGATCGACGACATCCGATCCTCGTTTGCTAAGTCAAACAACACCGCTGGTTCTGCTCACACTGCCCTACCCTGTGCTCTGACCTCTTTCTCCCCTCTCTCTCCAGATGAAATCTCGCGTCTTGTGACGGCCGGCCGCCCAACAACCTGCCCGCTCGACCCTATCCCCTCCTCTCTTCTCCAGACCATTTCCGGAGACCTTCTCCCTTACCTCACCTCGCTCATCAACTTATCCCTGACCGCTGGCTACGTCCCTTCCGTCTTCAAGAGAGCGAGAGTTGCACCCCTTCTGAAAAAACCTACACTCGATCCCTCCGATGTCAACAACTACAGACCAGTATCCCTTCTTTCTTTTCTCTCCAAAACTCTTGAACGTGCCGTCCTTGGTCAGCTCTCCCGCTATCTCTCTCAGAATGACCTTCTTGATCCAAATCAGTCAGGTTTCAAGACTAGTCATTCAACTGAGACTGCTCTTCTCTGTATCACGGAGGCGCTCCGCACCGCTAAAGCTAACTCTCTCTCCTCTGCTCTCATCCTTCTAGACCTATCGGCTGCCTTCGATACTGTGAACCATCAGATCCTCCTCTCCACCCTCTCCGAGTTGGGCATCTCCGGCGCGGCCCACGCTTGGATTGCGTCCTACCTGACAGGTCGCTCCTACCAGGTGGCGTGGCGAGAATCTGTCTCCTCACCACGCGCTCTCACCACTGGTGTCCCCAGGGCTCTGTTCTAGGCCCTCTCCTATTCTCGCTATACACCAAGTCACTTGGCTCTGTCATAACCTCACATGGTCTCTCCTATCATTGCTATGCAGACGACACACAATTAATCTTCTCCTTTCCCCCTTCTGATGACCAGGTGGCGAATCGCATCTCTGCATGTCTGGCAGACATATCAGTGTGGATGACGGATCACCACCTCAAGCTGAACTTCGGCAAGACGGAGCTGCTCTTCCTCCCGGGGAAGGACTGCCCGTTCCATGATCTCGCCATCACGGTTGACAACTCCATTGTGTCCTCCTCCCAGAGCGCTAAGAACCTTGGCGTGATCCTGGACAACACCCTGTCGTTCTCAACTAACATCAAGGCGGTGGCCCGTTCCTGTAGGTTCATGCTCTACAACATCCGCAGAGTACGACCCTGCCTCACACAGGAAGCGGCGCAGGTCCTAATCCAGGCACTTGTCATCTCCCGTCTGGATTACTGCAACTCGCTGTTGGCTGGGCTCCCTGCCTGTGCCATTAAACCCCTACAACTCATCCAGAACGCCGCAGCCCGTCTAGTGTTCAACCTTCCCAAGTTCTCTCACGTCACCCCGCTCCTCCGCTCTCTCCACTGGCTTCCAGTTGAAGCTCGCATCCGCTACAAGACCATGGTGCTTGCCTACGGAGCTGTGAGGGGAACGGCACCTCAGTACCTCCAGGCTCTGATCAGGCCCTACACCCAAATAAGGGCACTGCGTTCATCCACCTCTGGCCTGCTCGCCTCCCTACCACTGAGGAAGTACAGTTCCCGCTCAGCTCAGTCAAAACTGTTCGCTGCTCTGGCTCCCCAATGGTGGAACAAACTCCCTCACGACGCCAGGACAGCGGAGTCAATCACCACCTTCCGGAGACACCTGAAACCCCACCTCTTTAAGGAATACCTAGGATAGGATAAAGTAATCCTTCTCACCCCCTCCCCCTTAAAATATTTAGATGCACTATTGTAAAGTGGTTGTTCCACTGGATGTCATAAGGTGAATGCACCAATTTGTAAGTCGCTCTGGATAAGAGCGTCTGCTAAATGACTTAAATGTAAATGTAAATGTAGTGACAGTGTGGCTGAAGCTGTAGCTAGTTGAGGTAGCAGATCATTCTTCCAATCTGTCTTTTCTCTCCCATTATGACAGCAGGCTGAAGGGTAGCTTGGGAGCCTCTCTATCCCTTTCCTCCACTCTCTCTGCACCACCTGTCTGGTACATGACCAGTGCCAGGTGGAACAACAAACTACTTAAAAAAACTTTAAAAACTCTGAAATCTCAAACCCTAATAGCGCAACTAAAGAAACTGTCAATGGACCATATGACCAAGTGTGGCTATGCAACACCCTCCCACTGTTTAACTCTTCCTTTTCTCCTCTCCAACTTGCAGCAGGCACTTCGCTCCCCCCCGGCACCCCCACCATTCCTCTTAGCCAGCTGCACCAGCACTCCTTGGCCATCCAGGGGCAGACGCTCACCTCATCGCAACTGACACAGCAGGGACAGCAGGCCGTCTTCCGCTTCCCCACTGCAGTCTCCCTAGGTCAGTCAGTCTGTCGAGAGAAAGAAAGAGACTAGTCTGTTTGTCGATAGACTAGTCTGTGTCTGCCTGTGGAGAGAGAAGTCTTGCACACCGTTAGAGCCTGGCGCAGTCCAGTCAATGTGGTGCTGGGTGTAAGATGTGCGCTACAGAAACACAGAGCCCTTTTTCTCCCCTTCCTATATCAATGGGTAAGCGGGCATCCCCTGCCCCAGTTGTGTTTTTTGAGATTTGTGGGATGATAAGGCCGATGTCTTGAGGTCTTTATAAAATAAATGTGATTGTAAGAGGGGGGGAATTGGGTATAGGCCTTACTACAGATTTCCATAAATGGCTAGTATTTATCTTTCATTTGTGCGGATGTAGTTACTCATGTTCTGATTTGTGCTCCGGGAAAAAATAGGGAGACTAGTCTGTCTGTCTGGCTGCAGAGGGGATGTACAATGGATAACAGGCATGAGGCAGGCATGAACTTTAGTTGATTATATGTAGGTGTATGAAACCATGTCCAAAACTGTATGGGTCAAAATTGTAGTATTATTATAATTTATGTGTTCTGACATTAAGATAGAATAGTGTACAGGTGAGTGAGCAGGTGTTTGGTGTTGCCTGTTCTCCTCCAGGGGGAGGGATGACCCAGCAGCTGCAGGCCATCCAGGTGCACCCCACCACACATGCCAACGACAGCAGCTCGGAGATATCCCAGACCTCCTCTGTCTCCACTGGTAACTATCCTTTGATAAACACAGGGCTGTACAACTCTGGTTATGTGTGAGAAGCTGAAGCCATAGTCTAACTTAACTCTAACGTATCTCTCTGAGTGAGCTGAGTGGGTAAAGGTTGTAGTCTACAATACTGTTATGAGGGTCAACTAAGGTTGAACAGAATGGACCATCTGGTGGTGCCATCTGGTGGGCAATGTCTCTTATAAACTAATCTTTCTTTGTCTCACACACTAACTTTTCTACTCCCCCCAGCGACCATCGTCACATCGTCAGTGCCCACATCTATGGCGGGTCACATGATGTACACCAGCCCCCATACAGTGATGTATGCGTCCACGCCCACGCTGGCCGATGGTGGCCTGGCTGTGCTCAATACCTTTTCCCAGGGCCCCTCGGCCATGCAGGTGTCCCATGGACAATGCCAGGACACAGGTGAGACCACGCTAGACTACAGTAGGCTACGCTGGGACACAGGTGAGACTACATCAGTCATGGGCTAATGGGGAACCAGGGAGGGGGAGGTTGATTGACGTATGAATTAGACCTGGGTTCAATAAGTCTTTTTTTTCTTGACAATATTTTTAGTTGGGCAGATTGAGCTTGGAACTTTCAAAATGCTCCCATTCCAGGCAGGCTCAATCAAGTGCTCAAAGGATGAAAACACATCCTATTTGAACCCAGGTCTGGTATGAATATAGCTATATAGTCAGGATGTTGATTATGACAGGCTAGTGGGTTTGATCATGACCCAAAGTGGGGTGGTATACATTACACACCATGCACATAGTGTCTGTATATATTCAGTGATAAAATGTTAGTTTAGATGAGAGTGCTGTGTTCTTCATGTTGTTTGTGTCCGTCTCTCTCTGGCTAGGTGCTGTCCCTCAGGTATTCCTTACGGCACCCTCGGGCACCATGCAGATCCCAGTCTCGGCAGTGCAGCTACACCCAGTACGGCAAGACCTACATTTTACAAGTGAAACTCTCATATTCTATCTGCAACCAGCATGCCACTGACCTGCACTAATGCATCCGGACAGAGCACTGTCTTCTCACTGTGGAGGGATAGGGTTTGTCCTGCCTCCTGTACTGTTACTGTATGTGGATGATATAGTCCTATGACATTTGGACAACACGTGTGACACAAGCAAAACCATATGCTATTTGGAAGACTGGTTTTGTTACTTATAATTGAGAAAGTCATGCAAGATTGAAATTTCAGATTGACTAAAGTTTAGGAACAGAATATAAGCCATTGTGTTTCAAGAGCCCTAGTTAGAGTACATAGTTACACAGTAACAACACAAATTACCAAACTTGTGCAAAGTGATGCTTTTAGAAAAGGCTTTCTTATCTAAAAGAGATGAATTAAGTTAGTAAATTTAATGTCAATAATTTGGTGCTTAGGCAGCAGGGTTTGAGTCTATTCCATTTCATTTCCAGTCAATTCAGGATATTCTCTTAACAAATATCAATTAAGTGAATTAAGATCAAATTCATATTTACAGTGAAGGCCTGGCAAGAGACAAAAGGGACTGAAAAACAACAACAATGTTAGACAAAATGGACAACACAGACCGAATAAACTGGCAACTGTACAAATACAGCAGGAAAAAAACAGTGGATGTGTGTATGTGTGCAGGCGTGTGTGCGGGTGGTATCAATGCTTTTCAATGAGGAAAAATTGTCATTTGAATTTGGTTTAATTCATGAATTTACAGGAATGGAATTGAAATTAAATTGACCCTAACCTTGTATTGTGTGACCGAAGGCTACTCAACAATCACAAATTAAAGCATGCAAAGTGGAACTGAGGTCTTCAGTGGCGCATGCTGATGTTGATGTGTTGTGTTGCAGATGGTGATTAGTCAGAAGTCGAGCTACAGCAGCAGTAAACTGACAGAGCTGCAGATGGTCAACCTGGACACCACACAGAGCGCTAAGAACGACTGACAGAGAAACGCATGAAAACTGGCCAAATAGACCAAGACTCTCTATTTATTGATGCCTTAGCACTTCATTTTACACCTCTGTTGCTTTACAGTAGAATACTGTAAGTAAACAGTCCATTCGGAAAGTATTCAGACCCCTTGACTTGTTCCACATTTTGTTACATTACAGCCTTATTCTATAATTGATTCAATTGTTGTTGTTTTTTCACTTCAATTTACACACAACAGCCCACAATGACAAAGCAAAAACAGGATTTTAGAAATGTTTACACATTTATTACAATTTAAAAACTGAAATTTCCAAAGTTTGGGGTCACTTAGTAATTTCCTTGTTTTCAATGAATAGGAAATATAGTCAAGATGTTGACACGGTTATAAATAATGATTTTAATTGTGTCCTTCAAACTTTGCTTTCATCAAAGAATCCTCCTTTTGCAGCAATTACAGTCTTGCAGACCTTTGGCATTCTAATTGTGAATTTGTTGAGGTAATCTGAGGATATTTCACCTCATGCTTCCTGATTCACCTCCCACAAGTTGTATTGGTTTGATGGGCACTTCTTACGTACCATAAGGTCACGCTGCTCCCTACCTCTTGAAACTAGGGGGCACTATTTTTATTTTTGGAAAGATAATGTTCCCAAAGTAAACTGCCTATTTCTCAGGACCAGATGCTAGAATATGCATATAATTGACAGCTTAGGACAGAAAACACTCTAAAGTTTCCAAAACTGTCCAAATATTGTCTGTGAGTATAACAGAACTGATATTGCAGGCGAAAGCCTAAGAAAAATCCAATCAGGAAGTGACTCATGTTTTGAAACTGTTGTGTTCCTATGTTCCCCTATTGGCCACTGAAAGGGATATCAACCAGTTTCCTTTTTCTACGTATTCCCTAAGGTGTCTACAGCATTGTGACATAGTTTCACGCCTTTATGTTGAAGAATGAGTGTAAACGACTACATTGCGTAAGTGGCCAGCTGAGGGCTCTGAGTGATTCTTGCGTAAAAGACGGAGGTAGTCATTTTTCCTCTCGCTCCTACTGAAAAGCCAATTGTCCCGGTTGATATATTATCAAATAGATATTTGAAAAACACCTTGAGGATTGATTATAAAAAAACATTTGCCATGTTTCTGTTGATATTATGGATATAATTTGAATTTTTTCCGGTGTTGTTGTGACCGCTGTTTCCAGTGGATTTCTCAACATAACGTGACAAACAAACGGAGGAATTTGGGGTATAATAATCTGTAAAGCATAATTTCAAAATCTGAGATGACAGGGTGATTAACAAAAGGCTAAGCTGTGTTTCACTATATTTCACTTGTGATTTCATGAATATGAATATTTTCTAGTAATATTTTTTTGACCCTGCGCTATGCTAATTAGTGTAGTTGATGACAATTCTCCCGGATCCGGGATGGGTAGTTCCAAGAGTTAACATCTCAATATGGTTGTGATCCGGTGACTGTGCTTGCCACTCCATTATAGACAGAATACCAGAATATAATATCCATTATAGACAGAATACTGACTGCCTATCCCCTAAATAGCTCTTGCATTGTTTGGAGCTGTGCTTTGGGTTATTGTCCTGTTGTAGGAGGAAATTGGCTCCAATTAAGCGCAGTCCACAGGGTATGGCATGGCATTGCCAAATGGAGTGATAGCCTTCATTCTTCAAGATCCCTTTTACGCTGTACAAATCACTTTACCACCACCAAAGCACCAGCAGACTATCACATTGCCTCCACCATTCTTGACAGATGGCGTCAAGCAGTCCTCCAGCATCTTTTCATTTTTTCTGCATCTCACGAATGTTCTTTGTGATCCAAACTTAGATTTGTCTGTCTATAACACTTTTTTCCAATCTTCCTCTGTCCACTGTCTGTGTTATTTTGCCCATCTTAATATTTTCTTTTTATTGGCCAGTCTGAGAGATTACTTTTTCTTTGCAACTTTGCCTAGAAGGCCAGCATCCCGAAGTCATGTTCATTGTTGACGTTGAGACTAGTGTTTTGCGGGTACTATTTAATAAATCTGCCAGTTGAGGACTTGTGAGGTGTCTGTTTCTCAAACTAGACACTCTCATATACTTGTCATCTTGCTCAGTTGTGCACTGGGGCCTCCCACTCTTTCTATTCTGGTTAGAGACAGTTTTCACTGTTACTCTGAAGGGAGTAGTACACAGCGTTGTATGAGATCTTCAGTTTCTTGGAAATTTAGCCTTCATTTCTCAGAACAAGAACAGACTGACGAGTTTCAGAAGAAAGTTATTTGTTTCTGCCCATTTTGAGCCTATGATCGAACCCACAAATGCTGATGTTCCAGATACTCAACTAGTCTAAAGAAGGCCCGTTTTATTGCTTCTTTAATCAGGACAACCGTTTTCAGCTGTGCTAACATAATTGCAAAAGGGTGTTCTAATGATCAATTATCCTTTTAAAATTATAAACTTGGATTAGCTAACACAATATGCAATTGGAACACAGGAGTGATGTTTGCTGATCATGGGCCTTTGTACAAGCTATGTAGATATTTCGTACAAAATCAGCCATTTCCAGCTATTGACTATTCATTTACAACATTAACAATTTCTACACTGTATTTCTGATCAATTTTATGTTATTTTAATGGACAACAAATGTGCTTTTCTTTCAAAAACAAGAAAATTTCTCGGTGACCCCAAACTTTTATATGGTAGTGTAAGTATTCAGAACCTTTACTCAGTACTTTGTTGAAGCATCTTTGGCAGTGATTACAGCCTCGAGTCTTCCTGGGTATGACACTACAAGCTTGGCACATCTGTATTTGGAGAGTATCTCCCATTCTTCCCCAGATATATCCTCTGAAGATCCTCCCATTCTCCTCATCCAACCTCTGTCAGGTTGGATGGGGAGTGTTGCTGCACAGCTATTTTCAGGTCTCTCCAGAGATGTTCGATCGGGTTCAAGTCCGGGCTCTGGCTGGGCCACTCAAGGACATTCAGAGACATGTCCCGAAGCCACTCTTGTGTTTTCTTGGCTGTGTGCTTTGGGTCGTTATCCTGTTGGAAGGTGAACCTTCACCCCAGTCTGATGTCCTGAACACTCTGGAGCAGGTTTTCATCAACAATCTCTCTGTACTTTTCTCTGTTTATCTTTGCCTCGATCCTGACTAGTCTCCCAGTCCCTGTCGCTGAAAAACATCCCCACAGATGCTGCCACCACCATGCTTCACCGTAGGGATGGTGCCAGGTTTCCTCCAGAGGTGATACTTGGCATTCAGGCCAAATAGTTCAATCTTCGTTTCATCAGACCAGAGAATCTTGTTTCTCATGGTCTGAGAGTCCTTTGGGTGCCATTTGGCAAACTCCAAGTGGGCTGTCATGTTCCTTTGAAGTCACTCCTCCGTAAGTCTGGCCATTCCACCATAAAGGCCTGATTGGTGGAGTGCTGCAGAGATGGTTGTCCTTCTGCAAGGTTCTCCCATCTCCACAGAGGGACCTGTCTCAGAGCTCTACAGACAATTTCTTCGACCTCATGGCTTGGTTTTTGTTCTGATAATTCACTGTCAACTGTGGGACCTTATATAGGCAGGTGTGTGCCTTTCCAAATCATGTCCAATCAAATGAATTTACCACAGGTGGTCTCCAAGTTGTAGAAACATCTCAAGGATGATCAATGTTAACAGGATGCACCTGAGCTCAATTTTGAGTCTCCTAGCAAAGGGTCTGCAATATTTAGGTAAATAAGTCAAAAAATCGAAAAACCTGTTTTCGCTTTGTCATTATGTGGTATTGTTTATAGATTGATGGAAAATGTTTATTTGATTAATTTTAGAATATGTAACAAAATGTGGAAAAAGTCAAGGTCTGAATAATTTCCGAATGCACTGTACACAAGCACGGAAGGGTGTGTGTTGTTAACCCTTGTATGTTAGTAGATGTTTGAAAAAACATATGTATTCATTCACTAAAGCAGAGGAAGGAATTGAGGTGTTCACTACATCCTCTTTTCTATTGGGTGTTTTATCTTTTTGTTTATATTTTTTAGGAAGATCTGTAAGTAATTGCCATGTGAACACGATGCAGATGCTGCAGCTTCACACGTCAGCCAAAGATACATTAACTGTCTGAATGTTTGTGTGTGTGTGTGTGTGTGTGTGGGGGGGGGATTAATAAATGGGTGGGGAATGCGGGACATTGAGGTTAAAGGCATTTGGAAATGTACATAATTATTTTTTAAATTGAATCAAATTGTATTTTTAGCCTGTTTCTGCGATGGCATGTAGTTGTTTTCTATTTAGTTGTTTTGTGTGTGTATATATGTGTATATGCAACTAATTTGCATATACCTCAATTATTTACACACTATGTATGTAAATTAATGTAATATTCGTGCATATTATGTTGATTTATATATGCGGATGGGAATTGACATCCAGGACAATTTATTCTTTACAAGTCAGTGCAAAGACGCTGGATATTTGTTGACGTTTTCCATTTTGACATCTGAGTATTTCTTAAAGCAGGATTAACGAGTTGGCTAAACCTTACTAAATAAAATAGTCTGAAACAGCCACTTACTGGACTTCCTGCTTGATCTGTAATGAGTAGTATTTTGATTTCAATAACTATTTTTACATTAATTTATGAATCTTAAAGTATAAACATGAATATTGAGTAGGATAACCTTGAAACGGGCATGATAAACATGTTTAAATAATGAGCTAGTTGGATAATGTAATGATCCTGCATTTTGAAATACAAACCAGCTTGTGCCAAACTGACAATGATAGTGGTGAAGAAATGCATTTTCCCTAGTGATGAATTCTTTCTAGAGTGATCCACAATGACCCCTTGCCTTGCTGAAGGACTGCGTCTACTGGTGCCTGTATTGCCATGTAGGCTACTGAAAGATACTGTTATGTTCTCTAATCAGGGCAGATGTGAGCAGGACACTGGCAAGCTCCTGTGTAGAGGTATTCACAGGTCCAAAAAGTTGGACCTGGACCCGAGGACAATCAGAACCGACCAGAATGGATAATTAAAAATACATGAGGACCCGGATAAAAGAGAACAATCAGACTGAACCCGAATGGACCAGAGGACAACTCAACCTAGACCCGACCGGAGTACCACTGAAGTACCCCATCATGTGCATTTTACCAGTAAGCATATGGTCTCGTGAGTCTTTTCAACTACCCCCTGTGGCTAGGCCAAGTACCCCCAGGAGTCCTTGTACCCCTGGTTGGGAACCACTGCTATAGGCTATGCAGAGCAGTGGTCGGATCTATCAGCTGTAGTTACATAGAGCCGATAACAATTAAACAGGACCAGAGGGACAAGTTAGAATTTCAGACCCGAACCCAATGGGGCCCGGGGCGGGGCTCTGATATATTGGGTCCACACGGACCTGTGACGACCTCTACTCCTGTGCCGTTTAAGAGTTAGACATAAAGCCAAGATAAAACACTGTCATTTTCAATGGTTTTCTGCTATTCTCATAAACTGAAATAAAAAGGGTCTATCCACGTTCTATAGGTGTACTGTATGATGGGTTTGTTAGTGTCCTTTTTAACCATACCTGGGTTCAGGTATTATACATAGTATCTTTCAAATACTTTAAGTATTTGCGTTAGCCTGTCTGGAGTGCTAGGTGGGTGTGCTTTGCACTTATGGGACTTTTCTATTGGTTCCATCGCAACAGGCAAGCTCACTCAAGCACAACTTAAGTATTTTAAATGACTTCAAATAGTGTTTGGATCCAGGTCTGCTTATACAGTAACATGGTTAATCAATCAATCTGTCATTCTATTGCATCTGGACCATTTACATTACATAGCCAAAAGTAGGTGGACATCCCTTCAAAATAGTGGATTCGACTATTTCGGACACACCCATTGCTGAAAGGTGTATTAAATCGAGCACACAGCCATGAGATCTCCATAGACAAACATTGGCAGTAGAATGGCCCGCATTGAATAGCTCAGTGACTTTCAATGTGGCACCCTCAAGTCAATTCATCAAATATCTGCCCTGCTAGAGCTGCCCGGTCAACTGTAAGTGCTGTTATTGTGAGGTGGAAAAGTCTAGGAGCAACAATGGCTCAGTTGCTAATTGGTAGGTCACAGAAGCTCACAGAATGGGACCTCCGAGTGCCAAAACGTGTAACACATAAAAATCGTCTGTCCTCAGTTGCAACACTCACTACCGAGTTCCAAACTTCCACAGCACAAGATCGGTTTCATCGGGAGCTGAATGGGTCATGAAATGGGTTTCCATGGCCGAGCAGCCACACAAGCCTAGGATCACCATGTGCAATGCTGAGCATCAACTGGCGTGGTGTAAAGCTCGCCGCCAATGGACTCTGGAGCAGTGGAAACATGTTCCCTGGAGTGATAAATCACGTTTCAACATCTGGCAGTCCGACAGACTAATCTGGGTTTGGCGGATGCCAAGATTGCATAGTGACAACTGTGAAGTTTGGTGGAGGAGGAATAGTCTGGGGCTGTTTTTCATGGTTCGGGCTAGGCCCCTTAATTCCAGTGAAGTGAAATCTTAACGCTATAGCCAATGACATTCTAGACGATTCTGTGCTTCCAACATTGTGGCAACAGTTCGAGGAAGGCCCTTTCCTGTTTCAGCATAACAATGCCCCTTGTGGACAAAGCAAGGTCAAGATCGGTGTGGAAAAGCTTGACTGGCCTGAACAGAGCCCTGACCTCAACCCCAATTGAACACTTTGGGATGAATTTGAACGCCGACTGTGGGCATAATCGCCCAACATCAGTGCCCGACCTCACTAATTCTCTTATGGCTGAATGGAAGTAAGTCCCTGCATCAATGTTCCAACATCTAGTGGAAAGCCTTCCCAGAAGAGTGGAGGCTGTTATAGCAGCAAAGGGGGGACCAACTCCATATTAATGCCCATGATGTTGGAATGATATGGGACACCTGCTAGTCAAACATACTTTTGTCCATGGAGTGTACACATACTATACTGGTATTTGCTTGTATTTGTTTAACTGTGTTGAGGAAAAATGTTTTGAGTACTTCATAAAGTAATACATTTACTGTCAACCCCAAACAAGTATTAAAGACAGCGGTTATATCCATAATTTCATAGTATTTATTTGGAGAAGTAATGGTGGATTGGGTGTAGTGAAAGCACCATTTTATTTTTATATACCACAATGCCTCTTTCATAAGTGTGGGTTTATGTTTACATGAAGGGAATTTAAACATCTTTATTCTGCAAACCATCACAAGAGCCTTGGCCCTTACCTTATACTGTATATTGAAACTGTCATGTTTTTCTCCCAAACCACAAATTTGTTTCACCAGTCAGTGGAGTCTTTAGGAAGTCAGTTTTTTATTGTGTATGGACTGGGCTGACAAGATCTGTTGAGCAGGGTCATGCAATGCTTAGATTTGATTTTCCTGAAGTTGCAAAGACCAGGAACCAATCCGGTCGCGTTTGAAGACCATGTGTATTTTACAGGCACTTTACTGTGTTCGCAGATGTCGGCTCAATTGGAGAAAATGTTTAAATGTCAAGCGTGCTATAGCGTGGTTTTGGCTTGAATCCCATCCAAAGTCTCTTGTGTGTTAGAAGTTGACACTTATATCAGATACTCAGGTCCCTCCAATAGTTCTTAAAAACATAAGAATAGTGCATTTTAAAGGAGATTGTGAATAAATGGAATGTGCAGTCCACTCAGTCATGGCAAAATATAAATGCTTTGTTTTAGTACTTTTGAATCTAAATGTAATAGTATATGACCTTTTGAATGTATTTTGTCCATAATCCCACAATTTCATTCAGCAATAACAACCAAACAACTTGATGAAAGCGCTCTTTATTGGGGACGGAAAATGGTAGCCATAATGTCCTGTATGATTTATAATATACACTGAAAAGTAGCAGGCAGAAAGCAGAAATGGCAGATGCGAGAAAAAGATGTGCTGTGCATGAGAGAAACTGTAGACAATAACCCACCCATCAGAGATAGTCACCTTCGACACTGATCATAGGCATCGAGAGGCATGATGAGGAATGAGCATGCAATTTCTTACATTTAAATAGCATTTCACTAATCACTGAAATCATACTGATCGTCAAACCAATTTTTTAAAAAACATCATACCCCATTTCACTCCATGGAGGTTTTAACGATTAAATGCAGCAAAGTTTTTTTTATCAAAAGATATACAGTAAATCTTTGCTGCATTTAATCGATAACTCCATTGCTGCTTAACATGGAGTGAAATGGGGTATGATGTTTTTTAAGGTCTATGGTGATACATAACAGGAAAGGAAACAAAATAAGTTGGCATCAGATTTTGCGATAATAATACTGCTAGAATCTTGCCCAGACAAAGAAATACAAGTCCTGTATACCTTCACAAATCAAACACAAAAGAGTGCATCCTGTGTAACAAACAAACCCAAGCAGGGAAACAATCGTCAATTTTTAAATGTTGTCATTGAGAACCACAGTGTGAAGTAAGGCATTGTTTTATTTCCTTGTCAGTGTCTTCAGGAGAGGAGTAGTGCTGACAGCTAAGAAATCATTATGGATGGGAAGAGAGCCTGGTTCCAGATCTGTTTAGCCCGTCTTCCCAATTCCTATGGTCATTTGCGTGACAATGGCCGTAGGAGTTGGCCAGACCGCACAAACTGATCTGGGACCATGCTAGGAAAGAGGCTGCTTTCCTCATTACTATAAATGATATGCATGCATTTATACCCAGCAGCAGGTCCAGAAAAGTTGGAAATGTTGACAAACAAATGTGCATGATTAAGACAATTTTTTTCTTCTATTAAAATAGAAAGGTCACTGCTACACTATATATAAACAAAAGTTTGAGTTTGAGTTTATTTTTTATTTTTACAGGGACAGTGCACATTAATCAACGTTTCAGTAAAAGTCCCGGTTTTAGCCAGCCGGCTAATTTTCAACCGCAGTCCCTGGGCAGGTTATTAAAAACAATTACAATATAGACAATAGCAACATAGAACAAGCAAGACATAGCAACATAGGACAAGCAAGACATAGCATACAGACAGAGCAACATAGGACAAGCAAGACGTAGCATACAGACAGAGCAACATAGAACAAAAAGCAGCAAGACAAAATTCATAAAAGCAACAAAAGTGTTTCCACACCTCACAAGCTACAGACAACAGACAACATGGAAAGCGGCAACACACAGCTAGGGACCATGTTCACAAATCTGATTGACCTTTAGCCATGTCTTCAAGCATTTTGTGAAAGTGTGATATGTGGTGCAGTTATGTGTGTCTGATGGCAGTGTATTCCAGACATGGGAAGCTCTCACAGAGAATGCAGATTTACTAAAGGTGCTTTTCCTTAGGGGAACTATACAGTCACCTCTCATGGCAGACCTTGTGGATCTGCTGCCATATGTCTGGGTTTTCTGTTTAACAAAAATATTGAGTGGAAGGGAAGCCAGGCCATTAAGGATCTTGAATACAAGACATGCGTCGGTGTATTGCACAAGATTTTCCCAACTCAAGAGCTCATGCTTTCTAAGGATGTGACAATGATTATGGCTATTGGGCTTCCTATCAAGCACTTTGAGAGCCTGTTTGTAGACAGACTGAATAGGTTTTAATGTTGTACAGCAAGCTTGGGCCCAACTAGTCAAGCAGTATGTTAAGTGGGGGAGTATCATAGATTTGAAGTACAGTTTTGCTACCTCTGTAGTCAAACAATTTCGTATAAATCGGAAATTAGCTAGGTTGAATTTAGTTATTTGAATGACCTTTTTCACATGCTTTTTAAAAGAGAGGTTGGAATCAAGTATGATGCCAAGGTACTTAAAATCAGATACCACCTGGAGCTTCTCCCCTGACACATAGACATCTGGCTCAGTAGCATCTGTTGCCCTCTTTGTGAAGAACATGCAAACAGTTTTTTTTCACATTGAGATGCAAACACGAGTCACTGAGCCACTTTGTAACCTGGACCATTACAGTAGTGAGTTCTTGTGCAGCTTGTTGTTTGCTCTTTGCATGCACATATCACTGTATCATCTGCATACATTTGATCTTCAGACCCAGTACAGACAGAAGGCAGATCATATAAAGTATGTGGATATGTCCATTTCAGCCACACCAGTTGCTGACAGTTGTATAAAATCGAGCACAACTATGCAATCTCCATAGACACACATTGGCAGTAAAATGGTCTTACTGAAGAGCTCAGTGACTTTCAAGTGGTACCGTCATAGGCTCCCACCTTTCAAAAAAGCCAGTTTGTCAAATTTATGCCATGTTAGAGCTGCCCAGGTCAACTGTGAGTGCTGTTATTGTATAGTGGAAACGTCTAGGAGCAACAATGTCTCAGCAGGTAAGTGGTAAACAAGCTCACAGAATGGGACCGCCGAGTGCTGAAGCGCGTAAAAATCCTCTGTCCTCAGTTGCAACATTTACTACGGAGTTCCAAACTGCCTATGGAAGCAACGTCTGCACAAAAACGGTTTGTCATGAAATGGGTTTCCATGGCCGAGCAACTGCATACAAGCCTTATATCACAATGCACAATGCCAAGCGTCGGCTGCAGTTACAGTGCCTTGCGAAAGTATTCGGCCCCCTTGAACTTTGCGACCTTTTGCCACATTTCAGTCTTCAAACATAAAGATATAAAACTGTATTTTTTTGTGAAGAATCAACAACAAGTGGGAAACAATCATCAAGTGGAACAACATTTATTGGATATTTCAAACTTTTTTAACAAATCAAAAACTGAAAAATTGGGCGTGCAAAATTATTCAGCCCCCTTAAGTTAATACTTTGTAGCGCCACCTTTTGCTGCGATTACAGCTGTAAGTCGCTTGGTGTATGTCTCTATCAGTTTTGCACATTGAGAGACTGAATTTTTTTCCCATTCCTCCTTGCAAAACAGCTCGAGCTCAGTGAGGTTGGATGGAGAGCATTTGTGAACAGCAGTTTTCAGTTCTTTCCACAGATTCTCGATTGGATTCAGGTCTGGACTTTGACTTGGCCATTCTAACACCTGGATATGTTTATTTGTGAACCATTCCATTGTAGATTTTGCTTTATGTTTTGGATCATTGTCTTGTTGGAAGACAAATCTCCGTCCCAGTCTCAGGTCTTTTGCAGACTCCATCAGGTTTTCTTCCAGAATGGTCCTGTATTTGGCTCCATCCATCTTCCCATCAATTTTAACCATCTTCCCTGTCCCTGCAGAAGAAAAGCAGGCCCAAACCATGATGCTGCCACCACCATGTTTGACAGTGGGGATGGTGTGTTCAGGGTGATGACCTGTGTTGCTTTTACGCCAAACATAACGTTTTGCATTGTTGCCAAAAAATTCAATTTTGGTTTAATCTGACTAGAGCACCTTCTTCCACATGTTTGGTGTGTCTCCCAGGTGGCTTGTGGCAAACTTTAAACAACACTTTTTATGGATATCTTTAAGAAATGTCTTTCTTCTTGCCACTCTTCCATAAAGGCCAGAAATGTGCAATATACGACTAATTGTTGTCCTATGGACAGAGTCTCCCACCTCAGCTGTAGATCTCTGCAGTTCATCCAGAGTGATCATGGGCCTCTTGGCTGCATCTCTGATCACTCTTCTCCTTGTATGAGCTGAAAGTTTAGAGGGACGGCCAGGTCTTAGTAGATTTGCAGTGGTCTGATACTCCTTGCATTTCAATATTATCGCTTGCACAGTGCTCCTTGGGATGTTTAAAGCTTGGGAAATCTTTTTTTTATCCAAATCTGGCTTTAAACTTCTTCACAACAGTATCTCAGACCTGCTTAGTGTGTTCCTTGTTCTTCATGATGCTCTCTGCGCTTTTAACGGACCTCTGAGACTATCACAGTGCAGGTGCATTTATAAGGAGACTTGATTACACACAGGTGGATTGTATTTATCATCATTAGTCATTTAGGTCAACATTGGATCATTCAGAGATCCTCACTGAACTTCTGGAGAGAGTTTGCTGCACTGAAAGTAAAGGGGCTGAATAATTTTGCACGCCCAATTTTTCAGTTTTTGATTTGTTAAAAAAGTTTGAAATATCCAATAAATGTCGTTCCACTTCATGATTGTGTCCCACTTGTTGTTGATTCTTCACAAAAAAATACAGTATTATATCTTTATGTTTGAAGCCTGAAATGTGGCAAAAGGTCCCAAAGTTCAAGGGGGCCGAATACTTTCGCATGGCACTGTATGTAAAGCTTGCCGCCATTGGACTCTGGAGCAGTGGAAACGTGTTCTCTGGAGTGGTGAATCACGCTTCACCATCTGGCAGTCCATCGGACTAATCTGAATTTGGCAGACGCCAGGACAACGTTACCTGCCCGAATGCAGTTTGGTGGAGGAGGAATAATGTTTGGGGCTGTTTTTCATGGTTCGGCCTAGACCCCTTAGTTCCAGTGAATAGAAATCTTAACGCTACAGCATACAATGACATTCCAGACGATTGGAAGAATTTGACTGGCCTGCCCAGAGCCCTGACCTCAACCCCATTGAACACCTTTGGGATGAATTGGAACGCCGACTGCGAGCCAGGCCCAATTGCCCAACATCAGTACCCGACCTTACTACTGCTCTTATGGCTGAATGGAAAGCAAGTCCCAGCAGCAATGTTCCAACATCTAGTGGAAAGCCTTCCCAGAAGAGTGGAGGCTGTTATAGCAGCAAATGGGGGACGATCTCCATATTAATACCCAGCAGTTGTACACATATTTTTGGTCATATAAGTGTACATCCAAATTCTTTTTGGGTTTATTAAAAACATATTAACAGTAATAGCCAAAAGATTGGACACACCTACATTTTTATTTACTTCAAAGTACCCACCCTTTGCCTTGATGACAGCTTTGCACACACTTGGAATTCTCTCAAACAGCTTCACCTGGAATGCTTTTCCAATAGTCTTGAAGTTCCCACATATGCTGAGAAAATTGAAAAAGGAGGAAGGTAAGCGCTAAGGTACACAATAGTACATTTTGGTAGACAGAAGGTACCCTTTGGTAAAAGGTACTCTTTGTCAGAAGGTACTCTTCATATAATTAATTAAAATGCCTTTATTTGTATGGCATGTTCAATAGAAACAAAGTTTTATATATAGTCGTGGGCAAAAGATTTGAGAATGACACAAATATTCATTTCCATAACGTTTGCTGCTTCAGTGTCTTTAGATATTTGTCAGATGTTACTATGGAATACTGAAGTATAGTTACAAGCATTTCATAACGGTCAAAGGCTTTTATTGACAATTACATGAACTTGATGCAAAGGGTCAATATTCGCAGTGTTGACCCTTCTTTTTCAAGACCTCTGCAATTTGCCCTGGCATGCTGACAATTAACTTCCGGGCCACATCTTGACTGATGCCAGCCCATTCTAGCATTATCAATGCTTGAAGTTCCCAATGGGATTCAAGTCTGGGGAGTATCCTGGCCATGGACCCAAAAGATCGATGTTTTGTTCCCCGAGCCACTTATCACTTTTGCTGGTACCATTCTTTATTCATGGCTGTGTTCTTAGGCAAAATTGTGAGTGAGCCCACTCCCTTGGCTGAGAAGCAACCCCACACAAATGGTCTCAGGATGCATTACTGTTGGCATGACACAGGACTGATGGTAGCGCTCACCTTGTCTTCTCCGGACAAGCTATTTTCCGGATGCCCCAAACAATCGGAAAGGGGATTCATCAGAGAAAATGACTTTACCCCAGTCCTCAGCAGTCCAATCCCTGTACCTTTTGCAGAATATCAGTCTGTCCCTGTCCTGGAGAGAAGTGGCTTCTTTGCTGCCCTTCTTGACACCCAGGCAATGCTCCAAAAGTCTTTGCCTCAGTGTGCGTGCAGATGTACTCACACCTGCCTGCTGCCATTCCTGAGCAAGCTCTGTACTGGTTAAGCCCCAGCTGAATCAACTTTAGGAGACGGTCCTGGCGCTTGCTGGACTTTCTTGGGTGCCCTGAAGCCTTCTTCACAACAATTGAACCACTCTCCTTGAAGTTCTTGATGATCCGATAAATGGTTGATTTAGGTGCAATCTTACTGGCAGCAATACCCTATGTGCAAAGCAATGATGAAGGCACATGTTTCCTTGCAGGTCACCATGGTTGACAGAGGAAGAACAATGATTCCAAGCACCACCCTCCTTTTGAAGCTTCCTGTCTGTTATTCAAACTCAATCAGCATGACAGAGTGATATCCAGCCTTGTCCTCGTCAACACTCACACCTGTGTGAAACGAGAGAATCACTGACATGATGTCAGCTGATCCATTTGTGGCATGGCTGAAATGCAGTAGAAATGTTTTGGGGGGATTCAGTTCATTTGCATGGCAAATAGGGACTTTGAAATTAATTTCAATCCATCTGATCACTCTACATAACATTCTGGAGTATATTCAAATTGCCATCATACAAACTGAGGCAGCAGACTTTGTGAAAATTAATATTTGTGTCATTCTCAAAACCTTTGGCCACAACTGTGTACACACACACACACACACACACACACACACACACACACACACACACACACACACACACACACACATATATACGTATATACACACATACATACACATATATATATATATACGTATATACACATATATATATATATAGGTGTACTGTTTTTTTCTGAGATTTTGGCTGATTTCTTTACATTTTCCCATGATGTCAAGCAAAGAGGCACTGAGTTTTAAAGTAGGCCTTGAAATACATCCACAGGTACACCTCCAATTGACTCAAATGGTGTCAATTGACTCAAATGGTGTCAATTAGCCTATCAGAAGCTTCTAAAGCAATGACATTTTCTGGAATTTTCCAAGCTGTTTAAAGGCACAGTCAACTTAGTGTATGTAAACTTCTGACCCACTGCAATTGTGATACAGTGGTCCAGTAAGTGAAATAATCTATCTGTAAACAATTGTTGGAAAAAAGTACTTGTGTCATGCAAAGTAGATACATGTCCTAACCGACATGCCAAAACTATAGTTGAATTGCTTGAATGGTAGCATGTACTGGACCGGAAAATGGCGGACGGAAGACAGGGTGGTGCGGCAGGTGCTGCTTCTCATTCGAATGCTGTAATTTTATCTAAACCATCAGGCGTACGCCGACCCCAGCTAAGTAACTCACGCAAAGAGTTAAAGCGCAATTATGTGTTTTATCTCCAGTACTCTGCCATGATTGTCAGTTATGTAGCTGCTCTACTGATAATCTCAGTGCGTCCTTGCTGGGATGACACAATCAGTCTACTACCGGAGAATATCAACACCAAACACATTGGTTCACCGTTCCACGGGAGCGGACAGTACACAGCATACCATAATGTTCTGAATAATGGCCAAGTCTACCTCGCTCCTTATTCTACTGAACCGCTTAGGCGTAACAAACACAAGTCCAACATTTATCGGAAACTGTTAAACTACCTGTTCACTACCCTCCTGCTCTCCGGGGATGTACAACTCAATCCTGGGCCCAATATCACCGAGCCAGTGATACGCACCGGAGTGGAGAGCGGTGGAAGGCCTCGTCCACTGGTCGTTGCTGCTGTGGAGGTGGGTGAGTGCTATGGTCCTATGGTTTCTCTCGACTCACCCGGCTCCAGCATAGATTTTGACTCTTCAAACACATACCAGAGTCGCTATATGCGATCCCTGACTCTGCTTCTGGTACGCAAGCTATTTTAATTAGTTCCCCGCATCCAGTGCAGGCGGGAGGGATTGTTAATTGCGCTACCGAACTGCCCCTAATCAAAACGAAACAAAACGGCCTAAACCCAGCCGTCAGAAAACACAGAAAATGTAACTTTTTTCAATGTGTCAATCACTCTCGAGTCATCTGGGACCCACGAGCTAAGCGCAAGGGACTACTAGGGGGGCACTTGAACATTCGTAGTGTCATTCCAAAAAGATCAAATTCAACATCTACTCACAGACTCCAACCTTGACTTTCTCTGCCTCTCAGAGACATGGCTCCATAAACACTCTCCATATGCTGCTTTGATTGTGCCTGGCTACAATGTTTTCAGGAGAGACAGGATTGAAGGAAGAGGAGGGCGTGTGATGATTTGCATTAAAGAACATATCCGATGTAAACAAATTGAGTGGTCATGTGATAATGAACTAGAATGTATCGGCCTGAACGTTACACTGTCTCCCCAAATGTCTTTTACCCTCATTGGAATGTATAGGCCACATTCCACCAAAAGTGTGTTTTTTGATCAGTTTAATACCATGCTTAGGGAATGTGATTTTGGGAAAGAGGTCATCTTAATGGGAGATTTTAACATTAATTATGAAGACAAGTGTTGTAGGAAAACCCTCAAACGGATCACTAATACCTTTGACCTTACACAGCTTGTTAAAGGGCCAACCAGGGTGACTTGTTGCTCTAAAACACAGATTGATTTGGTGTTCAGTAATTAAACCAGAGAGACTGACTAAATCATTCAATATGGTTACTGGGCTGTCTGATCATAATCTGACACTTATAGCCAGAAAGCTGTCTAAGAGCAGGTTTAAGCTCTCTACTGTTAGAAAGCCGGATCAACTCAGAATACCTAAGAGTGAATTAAACTATTTTGAAAAAGCAATTAAGGGAATAAACTGGAATGATCTCTTGTCCTATACAGACGTGGAAGCTGATAGTCAGGTTTTTCTATCCACAATCCAGACTACAATAAATGGCTTCCTAAAGAAAATCAAATCCAAACCTGGCCAAAAGAGCACTCTTCCTTGGCTAAATGGAGAAATCTGGAAATTGATGAAAGAACGAGATTATGCTCTAAAAATAGCCCTAAAATCTAAATTAGAGCATGACAGACGTAGGTTTACCATGTTGAGAAATTAGGTGATAAAAGAAATCAGACAGGCAAAGGCAAACTTTTTTATTAACATAATTGGTGAAGCAAAGGGAAATTCTAAATTGATATGGGAGAATCTAAAAAAGTTAACAGGGAAAGACCATAGTAACACTGCAAAAAGACTAGAAATCATGGTGAATAACAATCTAACACAGGATGCAGTTGAAATAGCAACAGCCTTCAATTCCTACTTTATTGACTCTGTCAGGTTACTGACACAGAACCCCTCCACTGATTTCTTGGGCTCAGTGCTAGTGAATGACACTCAACCTGTCTTCATCATAAGGGAGGTTTCTGAGTCAAAGGTGAACAAGGTGATTAGCTCACTAAAGAACTCTAAAGCCAAAGATGTGTTTGGGATGGACTCTACCTTTCTTAAAAACTACAAAGAGTCACTCATTGGCCCCATTACTAAGGTCACCAACACATCTATTGGTCTCGGCGTGTTTCCAAGGGTATGGAAGTCGGCCATAATAACGGCCATGTTTAAATCAGGCGACCCTGCTGACGTGAGTAACTACAGGCCCATTAGTATACTACCTGTGGTGTCAAAGGTTGTTGAAAAGTGTGTAGCAGAACAACTGATTGCCCACCTCAACAACAGCCCCTTCACATTACACTCCATGCAGTTTGGCTTCAGAGCGAAACACTCCACAGAAACGGCCAACTGCTTTCTTCTGGAAAATATGAAGTCCAAGATGGACAAAGGGGGTGCTGTTGGGGCTGTGTTTCTGGACCTAAGGAAGGCTTTTGATACTGTTAACCATGAGATTCTCATCACAAAATTGTCCAAGTTCAACTTTTCCCCTGATGCCTTGAGATGGATGAAATCATACCTTGAAGGCAGAACTCAGTGTGTCAGAGTGAGCAATGAGCTGTCGCCCACTCAAAGCTATGATGTGGGCGTGCCCCAAGGGTCAATACTGGGGCCCCTCCTGTTCAGCCTGTACATTAATGATCTGCCTTCTGTCTGTACTGGGTCTGAAGTTCAAATGTATGCAGATGATACAGTGATATATGTGCATGCAAAGAGCAAACAACAAGCTGCACAAGAACTCACTACTGTAATGGTCCAGGTTACAAAGTGGCTCAGTGACTCGTGTTTGCATCTCAATGTGAAAAAAACTGTTTGCATGTTCTTCACAAAGAGGGCAACAGATGCTACTGAGCCAGATGTCTATGTGTCAGGGGAGAAGCTCCAGGTGGTATCCAATTTTAAGTACCTTGGCATCATACTTGATTCCAACCTCTCTTTTAAAAAGCATGTGAAAAAGGTAATTCAAATAACCAAATTCAACCTAGCTAATTTCCGATTTATACGAAATTGTTTGACTACAGAGGTAGCAAAACTGTACTTCAATTATATGATACTCCCCCACTTAACATACTGCTTGACTAGTTGGGCCCAAGCTTGCTGTACAACATTAAAACCTATTCAGTCTGTCTACAAACAGGCTCTCAAAGTGCTTGATAGGAAGCCCAATAGCCATCATCATTGTCACATCCTTAGAAAGCATGAGCTCTTGAGTTGGGAAAATCTTGTGCAATACACCGACGAGTGTCTTGTATTCAAGATCCTTAATGGCCTTGCTCCCCCTCCACTCAATATTTTTGTTAAACAGAAAACCCAGACATATGGCAGCAGATCCACAAGGTCTGCCATGAGAGGTGACTGTATAGTTCCCCTAAGGAAAAGCACCTTTAGTAAATCTGCATTCTCTGTGAGAGCTTCCCATGTCTGGAATACACTGCCATCAGACACACACAACTGCACCACATATCACACTTTCACAAAATGCTTGAAGACCTGGCTAAAGGTCAATCAGATTTGTGAACATGGTCCCTAGCTGTGTGTTGCCGCTTTCCATGTTGTTTGTTGTCTGTAGCTTGTGAGGTGTGGAAACACTTTGTTGCTTTTATGAATTTTGTTTTGCTGCTTTTTGTTCTATGTTGCTCTGTCTGTATGCTATGGTCTTGCTTGTCCTATGTTGCTATGTCTTGCTTGTTCTATGGTGCTATTGTCTATATTGTAATTGTTTTTAATAACCTGCCCAGGGACTGCGGTTGAAAATTAGCCGGCTGGCTAAAACCGGCACTTTTACTGAAATTAATGTGCACTGTCCCTGTAAAAATAAAATAAACTAAACTAAACTAAACAACAAATTGGTGGAGTGGTTGAAAAACAAGTTTTAATGACTCCAACCTTAAGTGTATTTAAAGTTTCGACTTCAACAGAATGTATGTATGTATGTACACACACATCTATCTATCCATCTATCTATATACAAATCCACAGAATTTGTAATTTCAGGATCCACATTGTACAAAATGTGAAGCCACATTAATCTAACGTTACCCCATTGCTAGTGAGGTTGAGGGTGCAAGCAATAAGAAATATGCACAACTACTAACATAGTTCGGTAGGTAGCCTCAGCAATGGTAACACTAGCACATCTCAACAGTGAAGTTTTACCAGTAACAGATAATTCAAAAGATGATGGATTTGTTGCAAACAAAGCATTATGAGCTCCTTGTCTCTCCTGTTAGTCCACATAATTTGAATTATATTTACTTGGTTTAAAAACTTTTTGTTTCTCTCAATACAAATATGTATCAGTTAAGAAGGCAACCTGAAAGCAAAATGGTGAGAATAAATTCTGCCACACCAGTATCTCAGATACTACAGTTAAACTTCTCCATCAGAAAATGAAGTTAAATAAATACAACTTGTTAATTGTTTTCAAACAAATTGAGTAAATTACCTGATTTTGGTAAACAACAGATGGGCTAATTTGTCTATATTTTACCCAGACTTTTTGAGACATTGATAATCTGACAGAATATGAATATATTAGACATGTGGGCTAAAGATAACATGTTTCAATAGGAAACAATCCCCTAAAAGTAACTAACTGAATAGTCGTAATAATCCAACACTAAGGCATTCTGAAATCCAGAAATAGATACACGCACAAATACACAATAAACCTCTTCTCTCGACACACATAGTGAAGGGGCTACCATCTTGTTTTGGCTGGCGAGAAAAAGACACCTGAAACCCCACCTCTTTAAGGAATACCTAGGATAGGATAAGTAATCCTTCTCACCCCCCCCCTTTAAGATTTAGATGCACTATTGTAAAGTGACTGTTCCACTGGATGTCATAAGGTGAATGCACCAATTTGTAAGTCGCTCTGGATAAGAGCGTCTGCTAAATGACTTAAATGTAAATGTAAAGATAATGACGGAGAGAGAGCATGAAGGAACTCCGCAGGCCCTGCCTAGCCCAGGTCAAACCGTCCAGAGGATGTCCCCTCTCTTCTGCATCCATCCGCTTCCTCACCCTGAGAAGAAGACTCTAGTGCCTTCCCCGGTGGCCAGTCATACTGTTCTGTACTGTACTGGGTAGAGCAGGGGCTAAATAATTTCTCTGTAGTGGAGCCCTGAGACATTTGATGAAACGTGTCCTGCTTACAGTATGTCCTTGGAACAAAACCTATATAGGGATGACCAGTGGGTAAGTAACCAGTGGTTTGTTGATCCTGTTCTTTGCCATTCAATTCCCCCCCAAGGGTCCAGTCTTGGGGCTTGCCTGCCTGGTCTTGGCAGCTGGGTTACAGTGAGCTGGAGGCAGATGTGTGGAACTTGACAAAGACAATGGCAGCCAGCTCCTTGCAGAACTCCTCCAGTAGGATCACCCCCTCCAGCAGGGTCATGTGGTCGATGCTTCATAGAAAAGACCAGAGTAACACTGTGTCAAACTATAAAACATCCACTTCAAGTCAAATACATCAGGATATTTGAACGAAATGTGTCTGTGGTCAATGCTACACAGAAAAGGCAAGAGAGACACTGGGCTCTATTTTTGGCAGGCGATAAGGAGGCACAAGTGGCAAACGCACATTAGTTTGCAATTTCATCATGTAAAAACTGGCACACTGGCATTTTTCAGCCCAAACGGCAGGTTTGTCAATTTATCGTCTAACATCAGCTTGCTGAGTTGGGAGGAATGGCAATATTTGAAGTATGTCCTTATAAACAAGCGCAAAAGTGACAATTTCATGCAAGTGCTAATGGGAAGTTTTAAGACCATGGATTTTGAGAGCGGATGCGCAGCCTATCCAGCCATGATCCACATTGCCCATGGAAGGAGAGATATGCCTTATTTGCCTATGAATCTCGTATTTAGAAACATTAAAAAAAATATTTGTTTCCCCTAGTGATGGCGGGGGACATACACTTACATATCATGATACTATTTTTGGATGATATTATATCAATATTTGACTCCAAGTAACAGTGCTTGTGTGTGTAGACTACCTGCCCCTCCCCCTCTGAAGCCTACTGACAACGTTACAAGCATGGTTTATAAATTAGGGAGAGATGTTTAATTAGAGAAGATTGGATTCACCTTTTTAACGCTAGTTAAGGATACTATAGTTATCACGTTTCACATTGGATTTATTAACTACAAAAAGGTAAGATGTTTTTTTTTATCTAGTGCTGCTCTGCACACACAAGCTTGTTAGCTAGCTAGCTACTTAGCATTTGCTTTGGTTCAATGTTAAACCAACTCGGAATTTTAAAGATCCTCCATAGAAGCCTCCTCCGTAGGTACTGTATAATTCTGTGGGCCTAATTTAGACAATGCCTGTCATAAGATGACCAGCGCTTCAAGGCAAGCTTCCTCCATCCTATCTCGCTCTTTCCTCACCCGCAAAATTTATGTTGCACCTCGCGCCATACACTGTGATTGGCAGCACAGTGTGTGTGTGTGTTTGTCTTTTATTATTATTAAACCATGCTGTTAAGGCAAAATACAATTTGCTCTTAACAACTTTCCTATAGAGATTAATTCGCTGACCTGCTCCATAGCAAACTGCTCTAGCCGCACTGATTGGTGAAGTAATTTAATGTCGAGCTAGATGTACATTTGTTTTGCTGATTTCAGAGGTTTAAAAAGAAACAGAAAGGAATGATATATATCTGTACTTTTTCGGGGTTTGAATTGGTTCAGAACTATATTTTGCTGATCGGAACGGAAAAAAATGATGGTGTTGTTCGGAGGAAACCATTTGAAAATAATTTTGCTTCAAACCCCTGGTATTTTTCATCCTATAGCTTGTTCTCCATCTTATTTTTTTGCATTGAGGTGGGAGGGATAGCAATATTTGAGGTGTGTCCTTAGAGGGATACTTTGGGATTTTGTAAAGGAGTCCTTTATTTACAGTGCCGACAGAAAATATTCACACCCCTGGACTTTTTCCACATTTTGTTACGTTAGAGCCTTATTATAAAAAGGATAATCTACACACAATACCCCATAACGACAAAGCAAAAATATTCTTTCAGTGCAAATGTATTACACATTTTTAAAGCTCTAACAGAGTTCTAGAGTACCTCTGTGTAGATGCAACACTCCACCAATCAGGCCAGATGAAAGCCACTCCTCAGTAAAAGGCAGTATCGCTTTGTAGCACTCACTCACTCAAAACTGTCAAAATATTGTCTGTGAGTATAACAGAACTGATATTGCAGGCGAAAACCTGAGGGAAATCCAACAAGGAAGTGCTGTTTTTCCTGAAACCTCTCTGTTCCATTGCATGCCTTCCCTCCATTTAAAGGGATATCAACCAGATTCCTTTTCCTATGGCTTCCACATGGTGTGAACAGTCTTTAGACATAGTTTCAAAAGATCACATCGCATCATTGGATGGCTGGGTGCCATCTCTCTCTCCTATTGAAGAAGCTACAGTCCGGTTGAAATATTATCAATTATATATTGTAAAAACAACCTGAGGATTGATTAAAAAAACATTTGACATGTTTCTACGAACTTTACGGATACTATCTGGAATTTTCATCTGCCCCGTCGTGACCGCTCGAGCCTGTGGATTTCTGAACATAACGCGTCAACCAAATGGAGGTATTTTGGATATAAAAATCATCTTTATGGAACAAAAGGAACATTTATTGTGTAACTGGGAGTCTCGTGAGTGCAAACATCCGAAGATCATCAAAAGTAAGCAATTCATTTTATTGCTTTTCTGACTTTAGTGACACATCTACTTTGCTGCTAGCTGTTTGTAATGTTGTCTGCTGAGAGAGATGTCCTTACATAAACGCTTGGTATGCTTTCGCTGAAAATATTTTTTGAAATCTGACACGCCAGGTGGATTAAAAGCTAGTCGCGATGTTGCCATCTCCATCGGCGCCATTATAACATCCATTGCTATATATTTTTTTAAATAATGACATTTGACATTATTTTGTTTTCAAATAACCTAAAGTGAACGATTGTAATCTGAATAAAAGGCCAAAATAATATTCATAAAGGCCAAAATATTTCTGTTTTTAGAGGGAGAGAAACCAACCATTTTTTGGACAAGGTCATCCTGGCCGGGTAAACTTTCCCCTAAACTGGACGACGCTGGGCCAATTGTGCATCACCCAATGGGACGCCCAAACACGGTCGGATGGGATACAGCCTGGATTCGAACCAGGGACTGTACTGATGCCTCTTGCACTGAGATGCAGTGCCTGCGCCACTCGGGAGCCATCACCAATATATATTGTCCTAGAAACATTGTTTGCAGAATTCACAGCCTGCTACGCTTGTGAAAAACACGGTTAATAATACTTTTCCTCCCTTCCACATGTTAAAATGTTCCAATTGATAACGTTTTTTTGTTGTTTTTTTGTTTTTTTGTTTTACTATATATTTTTTTCCAATTTAAAGTTTTATTAAGTTTTCTTGTTTTTCAATCAACCAACAAAACACATTCCACATTCACAGATGTGACAGGCTTTAAAAAAATAAATTCAAAAAATAATAATACATTTGAAAAAATAAAAATACAATTAAAATGAATGATAAAGTCTTAATCTATATATTTTCCTTGGTACATATATATATACATACATACATACATACATACATACATACATACATACATACATACATACATACATACATACATACATACATACATACATACATACATACATACGTACATACATACACACATATACATACACACACATACATACGCACACGTACTCAAAAACTAAATTAAAATAAAAACACAAAAAAAACATATAAACACTTGCAGCAGCACTATCAAGGTTCTTATCAGCTATTTCAAGCATTCGCTGAGACGGCGGGCCAATAATTCGTTTTTAGGTTTTACAGTACCTTACACAACATGTATCTGGGCATTTCCCTAGTCACCCCGTTCACTCTGTCCAGTTTGAAATATAGTTGAATAGTGGAGACCAGAGTCTATCAAACTTGGGCTGTCTCTTGTGGAGGTCATAAGTGAGCTTTTCAAGAGGAAGAAAGACAACAATCTGGTCAATCCACATTTTAAATGTAGGGGGGGTATTGAGGCCCACAATAGAATAATACATTTCTTAGCAAAGTATGTAATAGTCATAAGCAAATTTTCTCTGTCAGGATCAAATCAAAATCAAAATCAAATCAAATTTATTTATATAGCCCTTCGTACATCAGCTGATATCTCAAAGTGCTGTACAGAAACCCAGCCTAAAACCCCAAACAGCAAACAATGCAGGTGTAAAAGCACAGTGGCTAGGAAAAACTCCCTAGAAAGGCCAAAACCTAGGAAGAAACCTAGAGAGGAACCGGGCTATGTGGGGTGGCCAGTCCTCTTCTGGCTGTGCCGGGTAGAGATTATAACAGAACATGACCAAGATGTTCAAATGTTCATAAATGACCAGCATGGTCAAATAATAATAAGGCAGAACAGTTGAAACTGGAGCAGCAGCACAGTCAGGTGGACTGGGGAAAGCAAGGAGCCATCATGTCAGGTAGTCCTGGGGCACGGTCCTAGGGCTCAGGTCCTCCGAGAGAGAGAAAGAAAGAGAGAATTAGAGAGAGCATATGTGGGGTGGCCAGTCCTCTTCTGGCTGTGCCGGGTGGAGATTATAACAGAACGTGGCCAAGATGTTCAAATGTTCATAAATGACCAGCATGGTTGAATAATAGTAAGGCAGAACAGTTGAAACTGGAGCAGGAGCATGGCCAGGTGGACTGGGGACAGCAAGGAGTCCTCATGTCAGGTAGTCCTGGGACATGGTCCTAGGGCCCAGGCCAGTTGAAACTGGAGCAGCAGCATGGCCAGGTGGACTGGGGACAGCAAGGAGTCATCATGTCAGGTAGTCCTGGGGCATGGACCTAGGGCTCAGGTCCTCCGAG
Organism: Oncorhynchus gorbuscha; assembly: GCF_021184085.1. Taxonomy (NCBI): domain Eukaryota; kingdom Metazoa; phylum Chordata; class Actinopteri; order Salmoniformes; family Salmonidae; genus Oncorhynchus; species Oncorhynchus gorbuscha. The sequence goes on from NC_060178.1 coordinate 53,020,978, forward strand.
AGAGAGAAAGAAAGAGAGAAGGAGAGAATTAGAGAACGCACACTTAGATTTACACAGGACACCGAATAGGACAGGAGAAGTACTCCAGATAAACAAACTGACCCTAGCCCCCGACACATAAACTACTGCAGCATAAATACTGGAGGCTGAGACAGGAGGGGTCAGGAGACACTGTGGCCCCATCCGAGGACACCCCCGGACAGGGCCAAACAGGAAGGATATAACCCCACCCACTTTGCCAAAGCACAGCCCCCACACCACTAGAGGGAAATCTTCAACCACCAACTTACCATCCTGAGACAAGGCCGAGTATAGCCCACAAAGATCTCCGACACGGTACAACCCAAGGGGGGGAACCCAGACAGGCCGACCACAACAGTGAATCAACCCACCCAGGTGACGCACCCCCCCAGGGACGGCACGAGAGAGCCCCAGCAAGCCAGTGACTCAGCCCCGTAACAGGGTTAGAGGCAGAGAATCCCAGTGGAAAAAGGGGAACCGGCCAGGCAGAGACAGCAAGGGTGGTTCGTTGCTCCAGAGCCTTTCCGTTCACCTTCCCACTCCTGGGCCAGACTACACTTAATCATATGACCCACTGAAGAGATGAGTCTTCAGTAAAGACTTAAAGGTTGAGACCGAGTTTGCGTCTCTGACATGGGTAGGCAGACCGTTCCATAAAAATGGAGCTCTATAGGAGAAAGCCCTGCCTCCAGCTGTTTGCTTAGAAATTCTAGGGACAATTAGGAGGCCTGCGTCTTGTGACCGTAGCGTACGTGTAGGTATGTACGGCAGGACCAAATCAGAGAGGTAGGTAGGAGCAAGCCCATGTAATGCTTTGTAGGTTAGCAGTAAAACCTTGAAATCAGCCCTTGCTTTGACAGGAAGCCAGTGTAGAGAGGCTAGCACTGGACTAATATGATCAAATTTTTTGGGTCTAGTCAGGATTCTAGCAGCCGTATTTAGCACTAACTGAAGTTTATTTAGTGCTTTATCCGGGTAGCCGGAAAATAGAGCATTGCAGTAGTCTAACCTAGAAGTGACAAAAGCATGGATTAATTTTTCTGCATCATTATTGGACAGAAAGTTTCTGATTTTTGCAATATTACGTACCTGGAAAAAAGCTGTCCTCGAAATGGTCTTGATATGTTCTTCAAAAGAGAGATCAGGGTCCAGAGTAACGCCGAGGTCCTTCACAGTTTTATTTGAGACGACTGTACAACCATTAAGATTAATTGTCAGATTCAACAGAAGATCTCTTTGTTTCTTGGGACCTAGAACAAGCATCTCTGTTTTGTCCGAGTTTAATAGTAGAAAGTTTGCAGCCATCCACTTCCTTATGTCTGAAACACATGCTTCTAGCGAGGGCAATTTTGGGGCTTCACCATGTTTCATTGAAATGTACAGCTGTGTGTCATCCGCATAGCAGTGAAAGTTTACATTGTGTTTTCGAATAACATCCCCAAGAGGTAAAATATATAGTGAAAACAATAGTGGTCCTAAAACAGAACCTTGAGGAACACCGAAATGTACAGTTGATTTGTCAGAGGACAAACCATTCACAGAGACAAACTGATATCTTTCCGACAGATAAGACCTAAACCAGGCCAGAACATGTCCGTGTAGACCAATTTGGGTTTCCAATCTCTCCAAAAGAATGTGGTCATCGATGGTATCAAAAGCAGCACTAAGGTCTAGGAGCACGAGGACAGATGCAGAGCCTCGGTCCGATGCCATCAAAATGTCATTTACCACCTTCACAAGTGCCGTCTCAGTGCTATGATGGGGTCTAAAACCAGACTGAAGCATTTCGTATACAAGGCTGCGCAACAGCCTTCTCTAAAATCTTTGAGAGGAATGGAAGATTCGATATAGGCCGATAGTTTTTTATATTTTCTGGGTCAAGGTTTGGCTTTTTCAAGAGAGGCTTTATTACTGCCACTTTTAGTGAGTTTGGTACACATCCAGTGGATAGAGAGCCGTTTATTATGTTCAACATAGGAGGGCCAAGCACAGGAAGCAGCTCTTTCAGTAGTTTAGTTGGAATAGGGTCCAGTATACAGCTTGAAGGTTTAGAGGCCATGATTATTTTCATCATTGTGTCAAGAGATATAGTACTAAAACACTTGAGCGTCTCTCTTGATCCTAGGTCCTGGCAGAGTTGTGCAGACTCAAGACAACTGAGGTTTGGAGGAATACGCAGGTTTAAAGAGGAGTCCGTAATTTGCTTTCTAATAATCATAATCTTTTCCTCAAAGAAGTTCATGAATTTATCACTGCTAAAGTGCAAGTCATCCTCTCTTGGGGAATGCTGCTTTTTAGTTAGCTTTGCCACAGTATCAAAAAGGAATTTCGGATTGTTCTTATTTTCCTCAATTAAGTTAGAAAAATAGGACGATCGAGCAGCAGTAAGGGCTCTTCGGTACTGCACGGTACCATCCTTCCAAGCTAGTCGGAAGACTTCCAGTTTGGTGTGGCGCCATTTCCGTTCCAATTTTCTGGAAGCTTGCTTCAGAGCTCGGGTATTTTCTGTGTACCAGGGAGCTAGTTTCTTATGAGACATTTTTTTAGTTTTTAGGGGTGCAACTGCATCTAGGGTATTGCGCAAGGTTAAATTGAGATCCTCAGTTAGGTGGTTAACGGATTTTTGTCCTCTGGCGTCCTTGGGTAGGCAGAGGGAGTCTGGAAGGGCATCAAGGAATCTTTGTGTTGTCTGTGAATTTATAGCACGACTTTTGATGTTCCTTGGTTGGGGTCTGAGCAGATTATTTGTTGCAATTGCAAACGTAATAAAATGGTGGTCCGATAGTCCAGGATTATGAGGAAAAACATTAAGATCCACAACATTTATTCCATGGGACAAAACTAGGTCCAGCGTATGACTGTGAGAGTGAGTGGGTCCAGAGACATGTTGGACAAAACCCACTGAGTCGATGATGGCTCCAAAAGCCTTTTGGAGTGGGTCTGTGGACTTTTCCATGTGAATATTAAAGTCACCAAAGATTAGAATATTATCTGCAATGACTACAAGGCCTGATAGGAATTCAGGGAACTCAGTGAGAAACGCTGTATATGGCCCAGGAGGCCTGTAAACAGTAGCTATAAAAAGTGATTGAGTAGGCTGCATAGATTTCATGACTAGAAGCTCAAAAGACGAAAACGTCATTTTTTTTTTTTTGTAAATTGAAATTTGCTATCGTAAATGTTAGCAACACCTCCGCCTTTGCGGGATGCACGGGGATATGGTCACTAGTGTAGCCAGGAGGTGAGGCCTCATTTAACACAGTAAATTCATCAGGCTTAAGCCATGTTTCAGTCAGGCCAATCACATCAAGATTATGATCAGTGATTAGTTCATTGACTATAATTGCCTTTGAAGTAAGGGATCTAACATTAAGTAGCCCTATTTTGAGACGTGAGGTATCATGATCTCTTTCAGTAATGACAGGAATGGAGGTGGTCTTTATCCTAGTGAGATTGCTAAGGCGAACACCGCCATGTTTAGTTTTGCCCAACCCAGGTCGAGGCACAGACACGGTCTCAATGGTGATAGCTGAGCTGACTACACTAACTATGCTAGTGGCAGACTCCACTATGCTGGCAGGCTGGCTAATAGCCTGCTGCCTGGCCTGCACCCTATTTCATTGTGGAGCTAGAGGAGTTAGAGCCCTGTCTATGTTGGCAGATAAGATGAGAGCACCCCTCCAGCTAGGATGGAGTCCGTCACTCCTCAGCAGGTCAGGCTTGGTCCTGTTTGTGGGCGAGTCCCAGAAAGAGGGCCAATTATCTACAAATTCTATCTTTTGGGAGGGGCAGAAAACAGTTTTCAACCAGCGATTGAGTTGTGAGACTCTGCTGTAGAGCTCATCACTCCCCCTAACTGGGAGGGGGCCAGAGACAATTGACTGTTTCATCCTAACATCGTTGGTGCCGACGTGGATAACAATATCTCTATACTCTCTACACTCGCCAGTTTTAGCTTTAGCCAGCACCATCTTCAGATTAGCCTTAACGTCGGTAGCCCTGCCCCCGGGTAAACAGTGTATGATCGCTGGATGATTCGCTTTAAGTCTAATACTGCGGGTAATGGAGTCGCCAATGACTAGAGTTTTCAATTTGTCAGAGCTAATGGTGGGAAGCTTCGGCGTCTCAGACCCCGTAACGGGAGGAGTAGAGACCAGAGAAGACTCGGCCTCTGACACCGACCCGCTGCTTAATGGGGAAAACCGGTTGAAAGTTTCTGTCTGCTGAATGAGCGACACCGGTTGAGCGTTCCTACAGCATTTCCTTCCAGAAACCGTGAGAAAGTTGTCCGGCTGCGGGGACTGTGCCAGGGGATTTATACTACTATCTGTACTTACTGGTGGCACAGACGCTGTTTCATCCTTTCCTACACTGAAATTACCCTTGCCTAACGATTGCGTCTGATGCTGGGCTTGCAGTACAGCTATCCTCGCCGTAAGGCGAGCACAGCGGCTGCAATTAGAAGGCATCATGTTAATGTTACTACTTAGCTTCGGCTGTTGGAGGTCCTGACGAATCGTGTCCAGATAAAGCGTCTGGAGTGAAAAAGTCGAGGAAAAAATAAATATATGAACGGTAATTAAAAAGTGAAACCCGTAAAGTTGTCAGGTAGCAAAATAGGTTGGCAACAAAACGCACAGCAATTCGAAAACAAGCCTGCAAGTTGATCAAGAACAAAGTCCTGCTGGGCATTAAGAAGATAGATACACGAGGTCATATCAAACTGTACCTCTAGTATTTTCTGTGCAGCAGTATGTACAGATCTGGCAATCTCCCTACAGCTCCAAAATACATGCATATAGGTTCCACTTTCAGAGGTACATCTTTTACAGTTAGGAGACATATCTGTTTTCATTCTATAGAGTCTCAAAGGAGTATAATACAATTTTTACAAAAATGTGTAATTAGATTCTTTCATTTTTACACTGGTAGAGGAGCAGTATACCCTGTCGCAAACCTCCGCCCATAACTCATCACTGATAGTCAGACCAAGGTCCTTTTCCCAGATTATTTTCAAAGGAGGAGCTTCCTTTCTGAGAAAGGAGTCTATAGATGTAAGATATTTAGCCTTTAATGGATTGTGCTGTGACAAGAAGGGTTTCAACTTCATTCAACTGAGTTCTAAACCTCCTCTTGGAGGTAAATTACATGTCTAATTTGAAGATATTTAAAAAAAAATGGGATCTTGGCACATTGAATTCACTGCAGAGCTCTTGAAAGGATTTCAGTGAGGTGGTTTTATGATGAAATAGGTCTGAAAAGGTCCTGATTCCTAGAGTATGCCAAAGATTAAAGTTGGCATCCCTCAGGGCTTTTGGCAAGTCTGGGTTGCCTACTATAGGCGAGTGAGAACATATTTGAGAGGAAATGCCCAGGTATTTCTTACAGTCCATCCACGCTAGTAGGGTGCTGTAAATCGCAAAGGTTTTGGCTATGTTGCCCACTTCACTAAAGTTATTAATGAATAGAATTGAGCTTAAGGGCAATGAACCACAGGATTGGGCTTCTATCTGAATCCACGTTGACTCTTGTCTGTTTGTGATCCATGTTAGCATGTTGTGGATTTGGGAAGACCAGTAGTACAATTGAAGGGAGGGAAGGGCAAGACCACCTTTAGATTCAGGTTTTGATAAAGTGGAAAACTTGATCCTAGGTTTTTTATTGCCCCATATAAATTTGGTGATGCTTTGGTTAGTTGTTTTGAAGAAGGAAACTGGGAAATAGCATGGGAGCATCTGAAATAAGTAGTTCAGTCTAGGGAGGACGTTCATACGGATTACATTAATTCTTCCTACTAAGCTAATTGGGAGGGAGATCCAGGTTTGGAGATCGTTCTTGATTCGATCCAGGAGTGGAAGATAATTTTCCTTAAAAAGGCTATTCAGATCTGGTGTTATGAAGATCCCGAGGTATTGAAACCCCTGTGTTTTCCATTGGAAAGGACAAAGTGTCTTCATAGAGCTGGAGAGTGTAATATTGAGAGGGCAGACAGTGGATTTGTTAAAATTGATCTTATAACCTGAAAACTTGCCATACTGAGCAATTGTGTCTAAAATGAGAGGGAGGGATTTCTCAGGGTTGGATATGTAGAGCAAGACATCATCCGTGTAAAGCGAAATCTTGTACTGCAGGCCACCTGCAGAAACACCCATAATACTTGGATTGCTCCTTATCAGCTCTGCCAGATGCTCCGTAGTCCAAATTCAGTTTGGCTTTGGCTGCTTTAAGATGACTCTAGGAGGTGCTGTCTAGGGATTGTTTATGTATTTTTTCACAGCATTCCAGCTCCCTCTCAAGATCTAGCCTGTGTGCTTCCATTGCTTCCATTTTTCTTTTTTCTTCTTCTGTTTTTGCAGAGGTCAAAGCGGAGGTGGACAAAGGCGTGATCTGAAAGTGCTATGGGTCCGATTGTACAAGTGGCTAAATTTATTAAACTCTTTGGGATAAAAATGTAATCTATACGGGAGTAGGTTTTATGGACATTAGAGTAGTATGTATAGTCCATAGATTAGCTATTATTCTCTCTCCAGATATCTATCAGTCCCATCTCTTTAGTAAGAGAGATATATTATTATTATTATTATTATTATCATTATCTTTGCAGATCTAGGATTTGTGGTGGGGACTTGAGATGATTTGTCTAAGGTTGGGTAAAGGGTACAATTAAAATCTCCGGCCATCATGCCAAAGGAGACACAATGCTCATTGAACAGGGTTATAATTTTTGACATGAAGGCAGGAGTATCGGGTGTTAGGGGCGTATATGTTTAATATAGTAATTGGTTGACCATATAGTGACCCAGTTATCAAAATAAATCTCCCCTCCGGATCAGATATGTTTTTGTCAATTATGAATGGAACATTTTTATGGATAAGTATGGCTGTGCCTCTACTGTTTGATTTGAAAGATGAGAAATACACCTGTCCACCCAAGCTCTGCGGAGTTTGGCATGTTCAGCATTACAGAGGTGTGTCTCTTGTAATAGCGCAATGTCTGCTTTTTCCTTTTTTAGAGCACATAGTATCTTTTTTCATTTTATTGCATGCCCTAGACCATGGCAGTTCCATGTCAATAGATTTAAGGTACTAGTCATCGTCATCGAGCAGTAATCGAACTTTAGTGCAAGTCATCACTGGGTAAAAGTGGATAGTAATTACAGCTGCGTTCACATAAAGGGAAAATAAATGGTGTACATAAAATAATAATCTCTGAACACCCCAGCCGAGTTCCCAAACAACTCGACACATCCAGTTGGATCTATTACCCCCCCCTCAATTCTGTGTTCCGAATAAAACAAAAACCGGGAACAGTTAGCAACGCACAACGTCTCCCTCTCCCCACCAAAGAAATGCCTCATCCTCTCCACCCCGCATTGAGTAAATAACACAGTTGCCCTCGTCCAGACCACAGTAAAAGAGGGGAGAAAAATAAAATCAATAGCCCAGCCTACATATACCTCCCCCAAGGGACATAGGGAACCCCAGGTAATAATAGCAACAACAAAAAAACAGGGAAATAAAAGTAGGCCGAAACATTAGTAGGCCTAGGTTAGGCTATACAGCCCATCCCTCTCAGTTAAAGGAAAATAAATATAAATTGGACGGCTATAATGACATTTAGGGGGTGGGTCTCTGGATATCGGCTATATGTCGTCTTACCTCCTTTAGTAATGGCATTAATCGCATTTAGTCATTGGTCTGTTTCTCATTGTCCAGGATTGTCTTTCAAAAAACGTTTTGCCTCTTCGGGAGTTTTGAAGTGTCGCAAGGCTCCTTGGTGAAGAATCCTGAGCTCGTTTGGGTATTTGAATCCCCTGAAGATGCCTCGGTCAATGGAGTATTTCTTCACTTCGTCAAATTCTCGGCGCTTTCGGCGTATTCCAGCTGACAGGTCCTGGTGTAAAGCGAGTTTGGCGTTTCCCACTGTGATGGTGTTGTTTTTCGCCGCCTGTAGGACACGTTCCTTGTCGGTGAATCTCAGGAAACGTATGGTGATTGGGCACGGTGGTTGTCTGGCTGCTGGTGGGGGTCTCAATGCTCGGTGAGCTCTCTCGAGTTCTATGGGCCTGTCGGTGGACATGTGGAGCCACTCGGGAAGTTTGTCTTGTAGGTAGCGGATCAGTGGCATGTTTCCTTCTTTTTCGCCCAGATTGAATAGAACACAATTATTCCTTCGCCCCCTGTTTTCCAGGTCCTCTGTTTTCTCTTCCAGATGCTCGATTTTCTTTTTAGCATATGCTATTGTTTCCATGGCATCTGTCAATAAGTTTTCCATGGATAGGATTCGCCCCTCTGCCTCGTCCTGGCGCCCCGCGTTTATGGTTATCTTGTTGTTGATGTCAGGCAAAGCGTTTTCCAGGATTGTCACCTTGCCCCCTATCGCACTGAGCTGAGAGTTAATGGCATCTAATTTGGTGTTTAGTTCTGTACGTTGGGATCTCAACTCAGAAAGGATGTCTTCGACAGAGTGCGAGGTTGGCATTCGTTGTGCCTCGTGGGAGAGCGGGTTCTCTTGCTCCTGGCTAATGGTGCTAGTTTTTTCTGAAGCTAGCTTCTTCTTGGAGGCTTTTTCCTTCGTTAATACTCGAGTCCGGGTAAAAATGTCACCTGTAGTGTCGCCTTTTGTAGCCGCCATGACTTTTTCTTACGAAAGCTAAATGAGTTTGAACTTGGAGTGGAGGTAAGATTAGGAATTGGAAACTACTTGTGCGGAGCTCTTAGTTCATGCGGCCATCTCGTTCAAGGGTCACGTGATCCCCCCCCCTGATAACGTTTTTTTTTTTTTTTATCAATTAGTATAATTGAATTTAACCACAATATTTGTTGTATTATTTAGTCAGTCTTTTCTGGTGGATTAAACTGAAATTGCAACCAAATTTCTACGGCTTGTTTAAAAAATAACGATATTTTGGAGATTATTTTGTTTTCAAATTACCAAAAGTGAGCGAGAAAAAGGCCATTCTTGAACATGAGGTGAGACATTCTTACTAATTTGTAAATAAAGCCAGTTTATTATTTAGAATGATTTATTTCTGTTTTTAGAGGAAGATAAACCAAAAGTACACAGTCACCTCATAAAACCTTTTATAAAAACATAGTATATGGGATTGATTTTAAGAAATTACGATTAATTAACGTGAATCATATTATGGTATTTCTATTCCAAGAAAAATGAAAAAATGAAACCCTGTACAACGTGACCTTTATTTAACAAGGCAAGTCAGTTAAGAACAAATTCTTATTTACAATGACGGCCTACACCGGTTGTGATACAACCAACTTAACTAAGAAATACATTTGACGATACCCTCCTTCTTGGCAATAGTCTGTTGTCCTGCTAATAGAACCTAATGGAGCTATACAATGTGACAGGTCGGGAGTAGGCTACAGTACTACAGTAAGAGCAAAGTAATCCTAACATTTCCACACCCCTAATTGTAGTCTAACCAATACCCACACGGCGATACAGTGAAAATATAAATCTTGTTGATTTATCAAGACCAGTCCCCATGCTTGTCTCAGAGCAGCGCTATCTTGACCTCTGAATGCTGTCTCTTCCATTAATATTTAAAGAGTATTTTCCAGTAAGCAACACTTTGGAACAAAGTAGGCTAATGAAGGTAAACAATCTGTCATTCAGTGATATTTAATCCCATGAAATAATTTGTTATGGATCCATAACGAAATAAACATTTGCTTTTTGAGTATTTTTTCATTAACGAAAGCATAAAGATGCTGATGAAGAAATACAGAACTGTACAGTATATGGTTTATCCGACATTTTGCGGTTGCATGAGATTGCCCACATGCACTTTAAACATTTGAATAAAGCATTTAAAGCATTTTGAAGAAAGAAGCCACCTGCATTTGTTTATTAGGCTACTGTGCAGTCTGACAAGTAAACATAGCCTACAGTAAATACTGTAGTAAATATGGTAAAGTAATTAATAATTCCTTACATAAGGGAGAGCATGCCATGTCTAGACTTTCTCGGTGACCTCAAGTACTCATTAACTCTTTCTTGAATGCTTTTTCAGGTTGCATCAGTCACGGACAGAAACTTCTGGAGACAGTTTTAATGACGAACACCCAGAGCCACATTTGCCTCGGGATCCATCGCAGTTCGTATTCTGTGTCCACTCGTGGTATCTCTCTTCGGTTAAACATCCTTGGAATAGCAGAACAGCGTAACGATCCGGACAGCCCTCGCTGTGCCTGGTGAGCAGTTGGTCCAGTTCTGTTGTCAGAAGGAAAATGGAAATGTCACATATGTTGACTCTGCCTGTAGGAGGTGGAATTCCAGAGCTCACAGGTGTGCCTGGAATGGATTGTGACTCCATCTCCTTCCTCGCCCTCTTCAACGCGTCATTCTCCGCCTGACTCTCTGTCAATGAGGAGTGACACTCTGCCAATACTGCCTGGCTCTGGACCAATGCATCAGCTGTCCCTCGTATCTCTGCCCTCAGATAATGTTTCTCTTTCTGCTGGTCTGCCTTCAATGACTCGATCTCGGTCTTCAAAGTTTGAATCTGATCCATGTGCACCTTCATCAGATGAGCAGAATGTTACCGCCCTGAGCCACCATCGATTAGTGGCCTATGATAGAAACGGTAGATCAAATAAGAATTAAAAGTGACTCCAACACACATGCTGCGTACAGAAACACATTTTAAGAATCCAGCAAAACTAACAGCTTTTTATGGGAACCATGCGTTTTTTCGGTGCGGTCCATTGTCCAGCCCTTTGTCCACTGATCTCCACGGATGGTTGGTTGTATGATCTGCAAAAACACATACACGTTTTTAATACGCAATCATTTTTATTTCGCCTTTATTTAATTATCAATTTTATTACACTGTATGGCTACACTAAACGGCTCGAGGAGTACTGGTAAGGTGTGACTTTCAGCTTACAATAGGCCTTAAGTATACAGCAGATCGCCGATTGTCCTCACTTTGATTATGCTGTAACAGCATACTGTAGCAACATGACCAGGATCTCTATTCATTTAAGTGAGCAGATTAGGGCCTTCAGGATGAACGGAAAATCTAGTAGAGGCAATGTTTTGTTTTAACCAATTAGTATATTTATTTGAGTTTAACCACAATATTTGTTATATTATTTGTTCTGTCTTTTCTGGTGGACTAAACAAAAATTGCAAGCAACTTTCTATGGCTTGTTTAAAACCATAGTGATATTGTGGAGATGATTTCAAAGTTTTTAATGCTGATCAATTGCCTTGCACAAAGTATCAAAATACAGAGAGGTGGTGGAAAGAGTCTATTGTCCTGCTAACAGCCCATAATGGGCTATGAAAATAACCAAAAAATGTCTTTATTAAAGAGTATCAGAAAGAATGTTGGTACTTTTTTATTTTGATCCAAAGCTGAGTCACTCAGCTTTATGTAGGTGCCAGGGCTATATGACTGCGCCATCAACTTGATTATTTAGCAGACATCCTTTGATTATATTCAGTCAACACATATCTTAAGAATATAATGGAATAGAATTTACCTTTTTTGTTTCGCCTAGAATAAAAACCTTAGTGTAACAACAGTTTTAGTAAGTAATATTAACGAGTAGAAACAAGGGTGTAAACGTGCAGGACAGAGGAATAGCAATTCTTACATTATTGTTCTAAATTCAATCACCTTCATCCTCATCATTCAGTTAATTGAAATTCAACTTTGAAGACGTGCACAATTATCAGTTTCTATTTGGTTTATATCGCCCATTCATTGTCAGTTAGTGATATATTAGCACCTTGGAACCCAAAAGCATAATCAGTGCTCTCCCGCTTGCCCTGGTCTGGAGCAATGAAGCAGGTACGCAGGGTACCGTGCTAAATTACCTCTAAATCCCGCAGCATAATCTCAAAACTTTTAGTTGAGGACCCACTGTATGCTATCATAATATCACCCAACCCTAGTAAATATTATATCATGTTACATGAGAACTTCTGGGATCTCACCAGTACAGGTCTATGGACATTGATGTGGGGCAGTAGAGGCTGGCGAATGCGTCCTAGCAGCTTGGTGTAGAAACTCAGGACCTGTTGCTTCATTCCCGGAGGACACTGCTGGCGACAAAACACCACTAGATTAAGATGAAGAAACATTGTGGTACTTTTCATACATGATCTGGTATTTCGTACATGGTTTGGTATAGGCTAACTACCCAATAGAGCACAGTGACCCACGACTGCGTGGCCACGCACGCCTCCAACTCAATCATCAAGTTTGCGGACGACACAACAGTGGTAGGCTTGATTACCAACAACGACGAGACGGCCTACAGGGAGGAGGTGAGGGCCCTCGGAGTGTGGTGTCAGGAAAATAACCTCACACTCAACGTCAACAAAACTAAGGAGATGATTGTGGACTTCAGGAAACAGCAGAGGGAACACCCCCCTATCCACATCGATGGAACAGTAGTGGAGAGGGTAGCAAGTTTTAAGTTCTTCGGCATACACATCACAGACAAACTGAATTGGTCCACTCACACTGACAGTGTCGTGAAGAAGGCGCAGCAGCGCCTCTTCAACCTCAGGAGGCTGAAGAAATTTGGCTTGTCACCAAAAGCACTCACAAACTTCTACAGATGCACAATCGAGAGCATCCTGGCGGGCTGTATCACCGCCTGGTACGGCAACTGCTCCGCCCTCAACCGTAAGGCTCTCCAGAGGGTAGTGATGTCTGCACAACGCATCACCGGGGGCAAACTACCGGCCCTCCAGGACACCTACACCACCCGATGTTACAGGAAGGCCATAAAGATCATCAAGGACATCAACCACCCGAGCCATTGCCTGTTCACCCCGCTATCATCCAGAAGGCGAGGTCAGTACAGGTGCATCAAAGCTGGGACCGAGAGACTGAAAAACAGCTTCTATCTCAAGGCCATCAGACTGTTAAACAGCCACCACTAACATTGAGTGGCTGCTGCCAACACACTGTCATTGACACTGACCCAACTCCAGCCACTCTAATAATGGGAATTGATGGGAAATTATGTAAATATATCACTAGCCACTTTAAACAATGCTACCTTATATAATGTTACTTACCCTACATTATTCATCTCATATGCATACGTATATACTGTACTCTACATCATCGACTGCATCCTTATGTAATACATGTATCACTAGCCACTTTAACTATGCCACTTTGTTTACTTTGTCTACATACTCATCTCATATGTATATACTGTACTCGATACCATCTACTGTATGCTGCTCTGTACCATCACTCATTCATATATGCTTATGTACATATTCTTTATCCCCTTACACTGTGTATAAGACAGTAGTTTTGGAATTGTTAGTTAGATTACTTGTTGGTTATCACTGCATTGTCGGAACTAGAAGCACAAGCATTCCGCTACACTCGCATTAACATCTGCTAACCATGTGTATGTGACAAATAAAATTTGATTTGATTTGTGAGGTATTTTACTCTTTTCACACTACTGAGCCAAGTCTTGCTGTACTGTGCTGGCCTGGTTACGCATCCACTAAAGTTGCTGAAAAGGACAATGTGAAAATAAAATATCCAAGACAGCATAGTGTGGTATGAGTTGGCATGATAGTGTGAAAATGGCATTGTTCCCCTTACATCTGCCTTGCCCAGGGTGTAGACGGTCTCTAGGATCTTGTGGTGCAGCAGGTACTCCATGCATGGCCCAGTATCTCCAGACTCTCTCTCTGACTCCTCCTGCGTCAGGATGTCCAGCATCAGCTCCAGATGAGACGGGATGTTGGTGTCTGTCACTTGGTCTTTGTCATCTGACAAGGTAGAAATAAACAAGCAAACATTGCTTTCGATGCACATTGTCGTTACAGGTAATACATAATTAATAACATCTATTCTCCATGTATGTTTACAGTGATTTGAAACTCATACTGGATTTCTATTAAGTGCTGTTTATTACCCGATGTCTCTATGTAATAATGTGCGATGGCCTTCCAGTGATACATAAAGTCCTCCTGCAAGGGCAGTGAAGGCGCAACCTGAAACGGAGAGATTCAATCAAAAGCATGTTTACCACACAAGATTGTGATGTGAGGATGGGATAAGTCCAGTGTTTGCTTAATTAGTTTAGACATCTCTACTCTAGGCCTAACCCATTCAGGCACACAAACTACCTTTAGTGCCTATTGATGGTAGTATTTTCTGGACGGAGGAGTTTTGTTAAGAGACCCGACGCTCGTTCTGGACGTTAAAAGGGTTAGGGTTTTCACACGCCCATATTTCCATGTTACAGCGCTTGTTTACAGAAAACAGACGGAAGATAGTCATAGCTGTGCTAATTACACCCTAGCTATCCGCGTCACCGAACGAGTGTAAACGGAAGACGGACGCCACAAACGTGTTGTAGGTGAAAAAATATTGTTGGCTACAACTGTGTTAAAACTGGTTAACACAGTGAACAGTAGGTTTCTCCCATCTCCAGAGGAACACTGGAGCTCTGTCAGAGTGAGCTCTGTGACTGACAACACGTTTGTGGTGTCTGTCTTCCGTTTACACACAGGTGTTTGGAGATGCAGATAGCTAGGACATAATTAGCACTCCTTTAGTACATTATTGGGCTACTATATGCCTATAGACAGTTTGTGTGTAAAGCATGCACTCTCGTCCAGGCAAGATGCACAAAAATGTACTCTGCTTGAGATGTTTTCACTCTCTCTGCACAATGGACATGTAGGCCTACTCCTTGCAGCCTCCAACTGTAGTGTCTTAAAAACCGTATAAATCACTTTTCTACCTAGCTACAGATTGTTACACCCAATAATGTGATTTAACCAAAGATTTCTGGTATTCATTACTGGCCGTTACAGGATAGGTACTAGGGATATGCATATCTCCTTTCATGAACGATTTGATACGCATCCATACAAGGGCTCCGATACAGGATATAGTTAGTTTTAAACAATTCAGTTTGATTAGAGAACAAATTTGATGGACAATTTTTTTCTGCATGAACAAATACATTTTCCATTTTAAATGTATATCTGCTGTGTGTGTGTGTGTGTGTGTGTGTGTGTGTGTGTGTGTGTGTGTGTGTGTGTGTGTGTGTGTGTAATTAATTTGCATTTTATTGCATGGCATAAGTATTTGATACATCAGAAAAGCAGAACTTAATATTTGGTACAGAAAGGCTGTAACGTAAGAAATTGTGGAAAAAGTCAAGGGGTCTGAATACTTTCCCAAATGCACTGTACAGTCAGTATAAATGTGTGTGCATTTTGTGTGTGAGGTCAAGCCTTCTTCACAACTGTGCGCATGTACACCATTAAGTATATGTATGTTTTTTGTCCCCACACTTTTCATCTGAAATCACAATCAGCAACAGATTAACGTATTTTTGCAGATAAAGATATGTGAGCTAGTTCTATGACAATATCTATCTTTAGAAATTATCATGGCATTTAGCCAATTAATATAATGCAGCTTTGGAGTTCTAAAAAGCGAATGGTTTAGACCATTTGGAATATTCCTGAGAGTTTATCCCACGTCAACCATGCTCAGCTCAATTTTTTTTATTGCTGTCCTTTATGAAATTACACTGTTCAACTATGTTTTATGGTTAACCTGAACAATCAAAATAAAATCTGAATGACTGTACCCCAGTCAGCATTTGGATGGGAGTTACATCCACTCCAGTAGGCTACACAACTCCCGGTAAAAACATTTTCCACAGCGCAATTGGTAACAATTAGTTGAGTGACAAATAAATTACATTGCTTGTCACTCAACTAATAAAGCCTATGATTTGACATAGTGAAAGCAATTTTACAAGCATCTGAAAGCTGAAGGTGCCACGCAGATGTACAAAATGTAAATAGAACAGAGATATGCCTATTTCTCGTTTGCACAAGCAGCTGTGCCGTCCACACTGTTGTTATCTGACAGGCATATGCAGTTGCATGCATAACAGTTCGATAGGCTACAGGGCTTGACATTACCTTTTTTTAGCCACTTGGACAAGTAGGGCCGCCCCCAGGTATGTAGGAAACATCACCTCCACTTCGCTGATCCTCAACTCTGGGGCCCCACAAGGAAGCCTGCTCAGCCCCCTCCTGTACTCCCTGTTCACCCATGACAGTGTGGCCAAGCACGCCTCCAACTCAATCATCAAGTTTGCAGACGATACAACAGTCGTAGGCTTGATTACCAACGATGAGACAGCCTACAGGGAAGAGATGAAGGCTCTGGGAGTGTGGTGCCTGGAAAACAACCTCTCACTCAACATCAACAAAACAAAGATGATTGTGAACTTCAGGAAACAGCAAAGGGTGCATCCCGCTATCTACATCGACGGGACCGCAGTGGAGAAGGTGGAAAGCTTCAAGTTCCTTGGCGTACACATCACTGACAAACTGAAATGGACCACCCACACAGACAGTGTCGTGAAGAAGGCGCAACAGGGCCTCTTCAACCTCAGGATGCTAAAGAAATATGGCTTGTACCTAAAACCCTCAAACTTTTACAGATGCACAATTGAAAGCATCCTGACGGCACTGTCACTGCCTGGTACGGTAACTGCACCGCCCGCAACCGCAAGGCTCTTCAGAGGGTGGTGCGGTCTGCCCAACGCATTACCGGAGGCAAACTACCCGCCCTCCAGGACACCTACATCACCCGATATCACAGGAAGACGAAAAAGTTCTCCTACTTAAAAAGATGAGAGGCCTGTAATTTTCATCATAGGTACACTTCAAATATGACAGACAAAATGAGACAAAAAAAATCCAGAAAATCACATTGTAGGATTTTATATGAATTTATTTGCAAATTATGGTGGAAAATAAGTATTTGGTCACCTACAAACAAGCAAGATTTCTGGCTCTCATAGACCTGTAACTTCTTTAAGAGGCTCCTCTTTTCAAGTGGGAGAACTTGCACAATTGGTGGCTGACTAAATACTTTTTTGCCCCACTATGTATATAGTCTTAATTCATTCCTACTTAGGATGTGTGTATATGTTGTGTAATTTGTTAGATATTACTGCACTGTCGGAGCTAGGAGCACAAGCATTTTCGCTGCACCCGCAATAACATGTGCTAATCACATCTATGTGACCAATAAAATGTGATTTGACTGATTTTTTACTTTTCCGAAAGCAGAAGTCACTTAAATGTGACTGATAATTGTGTTGGATAATGCAAGGAACCACTTCACAAAATAATCTGAAAAAAGGGCTACATGTGTTACATATATATACTGTGTCACAGGAGAAGATCAATTTGGGAAATGTTAAATCAGTCAGTGAGCTGGTATGTGTCGTATCAGAACAACTTATCGGGGAAACAAATAACACAAATGATTCAATATAGACTGAAAAGCATTTAAACATTTTCAACAATCTTCAAAATATATTTCATTCATTGTTATCACTGGTACAGACAATGGAAGGCTGTAAGTCTCTGATCCCATATATTATACATTATCGCCTTGATTAAAACACTTAACCCCCCCAAAGTAAAATACGGCACTGATAGGCTACTGTAAAAAACATGCAGTCCATCAACCCTCCATCTGGAGAGCTACTGGGTGTGCAGGCTTTTGATCATGTGTATGTGACCAATAAAATGTGATTAGATTTTTGATTTGACTGATTTTTTACTTATCCGAAAGCAGAAGTCAGCTCAAGCATACTAGTCAGCTTATCAAGGTCCTGTTGAGCAGCTGATTTTTTTATGTGGTGTGTTTGAGCAGGGCTAGAGCAAAAGCCCGCACACCCAGTATGCAGCATTAGTTTCCTCAACTGTGCACCCCCATCAACATTTACATTTACATTTAAGTCATTTAGCAGACGCTCTTATCCAGAGCGACTATCAAGTGCAAGTCCGCCATTTGCAGCTATACACGAGTGACGATGGAAAGTTATTTTAGGCTAATCGGAAATGACAATAACATTAATACATGCTAATAGCTAAATACACTGAAAAAATATAAAAGGCAAGATGTAAAGTGTTGGTCCTATGTTTCATGAGCAGAAATAAAAGATCTTATAGCACAAAAATCTTATTTTGCTCAAATTTGGTGCCCAAATTTCTTAACATATTTCTTAGTGAGAATGTCTTATTTGCCAAAATAATCCATCCACCTGACAGGTGTGGCATATCTAAGGCCCTATGAAATCCATTTATTTTTTCTCAAAATTCCATTTTCATTTTTCTGAATTCTATGTTTTACAATTTATTCTAATTGTATCATCCAGAAACTGTCTAATAAATGAATTAATAAAAAGTCAACAATTTAATAAGATATAACAGTAAATGTGTAATGATGCAACACAACATTGCACTATTTTTTATCAAGACAAGTGTTTCAATACAGAGTCCTACTAAGCGTTTCATTATAAATGGAAAAAAAGTAATGCAAGAATATAGGCAACAATGCAGCAACCTTCTCTGTTTCCAGCTGGCTGAGGATGTTCGTGACTGCCTGGGATGATTACTTTTCCACCACCGAAAACTCTGTACAGATGAACTGCATGGTACTTTACTGATTCAAACCAGTTATTCCATCTGGAGGATGCTGCTCCAAGGGGATCCTTGGCCAGCACAAATTCCTTCATAATGAGGAAGTTCACCCATCTCTTTCTGGCAGGCTTCTTGAAGTCTCATCCATGTCACAAGTGAAATATTTGTAGTGCTGCCAGGTCTCACCCACTAGATTGATGACATGGCTGATACAGGTTACATGGACACTGTTGGGCATCACTCCTTTCAGAACCTCCATGCATGCCTTCAGGCAGTAGGAGACATTATCTGTGACCACTGCCCAGGCATCATTCAGGTTCAGATTGTTGCTGTGGCTAGTATTACCTGGGAAAACGTTGAGTAGATGCATCTGTCCATGAAAACAGCATCCACCAGAAAGTACTGGTTTTCAACATCTGCATTGAAACATAAGGAAAAACTTGAATTATGTCATGTACTTTTTGAACAACAAAAAAATGTGTTATTTAAATGTTAAGTGTAAACACAATATAGATACAGCGATTGTTAGCTTGATGGAGAGGAAGACAGCTGCTAAAATTACACATTGCTATATTTCACGATAGAATATCATAATTTGCATGCGTCCAATTCACATTGCAGAATGTAAATCTAGGCTATTGCAACGGTATATTCAGTTAACTCACCAATGGCTCATGTTTAGAACCCTGCAATCCCTTGCATCTGTTGTCTTGTCAACAACCACCAAACTTCTTCCCACAGATCTTCTGTAGAATGGCAGTCATACGTTGGTCGAACACACCGGGCAGGTGCGTTTGACGAGGCCGCTCTCATTTTCGGGCAACGCTCCTCCCTGTTTTCAATGCTTCAGCTTTTCTAAAGGGATGTCAGACTCGGTGCACACAGCCAAAGTCCTGAATAAATCATTTTCTTGAATATGCAGATGCGCTTGCACTATTAATGGTCTTTTTAAGAGGGATGCTCTGGCTAACAGTGCTTTTCCTTGTTCTTCACATGGGCTTCAGACTAAGTGGTCATCACACGTATTTTTACAGGTATGTTGACAGAATTTGCAAAACAGCTCATCGCCTGACTCATAATAGTCCTCTGGGTATTGCTCTGCTCTGAATTTAGGGATTATGGTCAAATTATTATATTTTTTTTTACGACTTGGCCCTCTCAGACGGCCTCTTCAACATGTTTCTCAAAGTGACAGCCAAGTTGTGAGGTTGACGTAAGGGTCCCACGCACAACCAACCCCCCCCCCCCTCAAAACACCCCAATCGAAAACTGAATTATTTCTCTAGGCCTACTTGTCTGTAATTTTACAAATCTGAAATCATTTAGGTTACTACAATCATTAGGCCTACTTCTGTTTTTTTAATAAAAAATCAATTTCAGTCAAACTATGGAAAATTCGGAAATATTCCACTTTTTACAGTTGATTCAATTCTTATTACCAAATTCCGCAATTCCATCTGAGTTTTCCACATCGCGGAAATCATAGGGCCCTACATATCAAGAAGCTGATTTAAAAAAAGTTTTTTAGCCTTTATTTAACTAGGCAAGTCAGTAGAACAAATTCTTATTTTCAATGACAGCCTCGTAACAGTGGGTTAACTGCCTTGATCAGGGGAAGAACGACATATTTTTACCTTTTCAGCTCGGGGATTCGATCTCGCAACCTTTCGGTTACTAGTTCAACGCTCTAACCACTAGGCTACCTTAAACAGTATGATCTTTACACAGGTGCACCTTGTGCTGGGGACAATAAAGGGCCAGTCTAAAATGTGAAGGTTTGACACACAACGCCACAGATTTCTCATGTTGAGGGAGCGTGCAATTGGCATGCTGTGCAGGAATGTCCAGAGGGTAGCCCAAGGGTGAGTGATTCAACTGGGAGCCCCGAGAGAGTAGGTCTGAAGAGGATGATCCAAAAAGGATGCGTGTTAGTAAGGTTGGATTTCTTGCGTTTATAGTCATGGTGATAAACAGCACTGCGCTGATGGAGCAGAAATGGCAGAAGATAGATGTGGTAAAAAAAAGTTGCAGCAGCAAATAATTATTTTGGGGTAAGAGATTTTAGTACTTCTACAGGAGGTTTTGAGAGAAGGGGTTCCAGCCGCCCAGGCCAATGGCCTGGTGTAGGGTCGTTTAGTGACAAAGTAGTGGGATGGGGTGGTGGTTTTGGAGATATTGTTAGGTGCTGGGTTAGATGGTTTTTCCCCATGTCCCTTTTTTGAGAGGGGGGGGGGGAAATGGGCAAACCTGCTTAAGGCAGAAATACGCAACACATCGTCTAGTCTGCCAGAAAGCCACACAAAGAAACAGAAGAGGAGACAGGTCCACCCGAAAGTGCTGCAGTCATAGTGACGCTCACCTGTCTCGATCAAAGTGGGATAATTTGAAATAGACAAAATGGCGGTGTACATATTGTTGGATTACTTCATGGAGCAAAAAAAAAGACGATTTTAACGGAGAATTTTCTAAAGTCAAACAACATCTGCATCTAGACACGGACATTTTAGAAGATACGACTATCTTCGTTCTCAATTCAAGTTGACACGTTAAGGTTGGTCG
This sequence comes from Oncorhynchus gorbuscha, assembly GCF_021184085.1. NCBI lineage: Eukaryota > Metazoa > Chordata > Actinopteri > Salmoniformes > Salmonidae > Oncorhynchus > Oncorhynchus gorbuscha. The sequence goes on from NC_060178.1 coordinate 53,042,048, forward strand.
TAAAGTCAGTGCCCATCCTGTAACTCCCAATAATGGATACCAAAAATCTTTGGTTAAATCATATTATCTAGTGTAACAATCGGTAGCTATTTTCTACTGTCAATCTTGTTTGGACAACATCGATAAGTGAAGTCACATTAACAAGGTTGTGGAGAAATACACCACTGATTGAAACCAGCTCACGTGTTTGACGGCAGATGAAAACGTCGACCAGTTGAATAACTAACATGTCTACATCACAACAATTCCTTTGCCTTTCTCGCTATACAGGAAGAACATACGGCAGAAGGCTGATACCAGATTGCAGAGACTTATCAGAATCAGCTATCTATTCATAGACGTTACAGCAGCTAGCTCAACTCGTTAGCTCATGTGACATCAGCATCAACACGTCAGATATGCTAACGCTAGCCACTAGTTAGCATTAAATAGCTAGTTAGCTAACAGTTCTAACAATTAGGGTAGCAAATATGAATGAATGCATGCTATTGCTAGCTAGCTAACACCTTTCGCGAATAATTTCAATCGCGTTGCTTGAACAAAAACAAGCCCGGAAAACAGGGAAAGCTTTAGCTTGCCAGGCTTTGTAGGACATAGGTTGTTAACATTAGCAGCAGACGGGCCCACAGCTGGCAAAGCTAACAGAGCTACGCTAATTAGCTAGGCTATTACATGGGTAACTGCAGTACAGTTGGCTAACTAGCTAGTTACTTGGCTAACTTAGATTGAACGTCAAGTTGGGCCCAATTGTCCCCGACCTCGATTGAACCATTCTTTGAGGTTTGACAGCGTTCTACAGAAATTCAAACACCGCCTCGACTGCGTGCTGTAGAATAGATGTAAATTGAGAACATTTTGTTCTTTGATTGGACAAGTTTGGCACGAGAAGACCAAGATAATTATTATATCTTCTTCCTGTTGCTATCGCCACGATCCAGATTTGGAGGTTTCATATAATGACAGTTGAAGGAAAATAAAATCCCAACAGTAAAAAGCACAGTGGACTCTGGCTTGATAGCTCACAACCACTGTAAACACACAAGTTTACGATGGCACGTCCCTAGCAAAGCAGGTGCGCCCCCAGCAGGGGGCTATTATACCAATAGTATAATAGCCCTTGACACCATAATGACGTTGAAGCAATTACACTGAACAAAACTGTAAACGCAAACAAGATTCCCGAAAATGTTCCATATGCACAAAAAGTTTTTTTCTCTCAAATTTTGTTCACAAAATGTGTTTACATCCCTGTTTAGTCACCATTTCTCATTTGCCAAGATAATCCATCCACCTGACAGGAGAGAATGCCGAGACTGTGCAAAGCTGTCAAGGCAAAGGGTGGCTACTTTGAAGACTAAAATATAACATGTATTTTTATTTGTTTAACACTTTTTTGGTTACTACATGATTCTATATGGGCTTTTTCATAGTTTTGATGTCCTCGCTATTATTCCACAATTTAGTAAAAATAAAGAAAAACCCTTGGATGAGTAGGTGTGTCAACTTTTGACTGGTACTGTACATATACACTTACATATACCCCTCCCGTAATTGGAGTAAACTAATGAACAACAACATTTAGGCTTCTACATACTATATACATTTTATGTACACAATATATTTTTCAATAGCTATATTTTGTTTTTAGTCCTGTCCTTCCTCTACCCTCAACCTCACCCATGTATTTCTTATGTCCATCCAATTTGATTTATATTTGCCATATATTTTTTAACTATGCTGTTTCACAAAAGTTCTGAACCTATATACATTTTACAGACACAGTATATTTTACATTAGGTATCTTGTTATTAGTCCCACCCTTCAGCTCCATTCTATCCATCTCTTAACACCATCCATATTGGATTTCTATATGCCATATATTTTTCAACTGTGCTGTGACAAGTTCTGAACTTTTCTATTCTCAAAGTTTCCACAGATTGTAAATTAAATTTAAAAAATTGCTAAAAGTATTACTATACTATTGATCTATTGACTATGACTTCTCAAATCACTTAGTAGTGCTATCTGCAGAGTTAACTCCAGGTAAATGTTGCAATTCTTCAGCCATTCCTGGACCTGTGACCAAAAACAAGCTAATACATATGGACAGGTTCCAAAATAAATGATCTAATTACCTTTTCTTTTCGCAGCAAAGTCGGCAGAGCTGGGAAGGTTGTATCCCCCATTTTATATAGCCTTATATTGCAAGAATTTTGAATCCGGCTTTTTGAATACATTTTGCGTATTAGTTCAAAAACCATGTGCCATGGAATAGGTACATCGAAAATCTCTTCAACTATTTTGTAATCTATATAGCACAGCTGTCAATTTTTGGGGTCCTTAAATTAAACTGGTATACTTTTTTATTTACCACAATTTTCTTTAACCAATTTTGGTCTTTAATACTGGGCCGGCAGATAAGTTCCTTACTTTTCCCCCATTCCACTTCCCTCTTCCATTTGTGTGGTAAATGCTGCAATTAGTTGGTTGTAATTTTGGGTAGAGCAGACGATCCCATATATTTTTGTTAGCTGCATGTATGAGAACTCCACCAGTCCTATTTAATGATATAATTTACAAAGATATGTATATATATTTTTATCAATTAGTATATTTGAGTAACCACAATATTTGTTATTGTTTGTTCTGACTTTTCCAGTGGATTAAACTGAAATTGCAACCAACTTTCTATGGCTTGTTTTAAAAATAGTGATATTTTGTAATTATTTCATTTTCAAATAACTGAAAGTGAGAGGTTGTAACCTGAATAAAGGGGAAAATGCCATTTTTGAACATGGGGTGATACATTCTTACTAATTTACTAGAGAACCCGGTCGGATTTAAGAATAACTTTTGTATGACAGCCTTTAGTGAGAGGTCTATTGCTTTAATATTTAATCATTTCTGCCCCCAAATTCATATTCATTATGAAAAATAGTCCCTTCTAATTTGTCTGGCTTGCCATTCCAAACTAAATTAAATATGTTTTGCTCATTTAATAAAAAAAAAACATTTTTTTTAAACAGGTCGCTAGTTGTAGGCAAGACCATAAGCAAATCTGTAAACTGGGAAGAGTTAATCAGGGTGATATTTCCACAAATAGACAGGTATTTTTCTTTCCATGGTAGCAAGATCTTATCTATTTTTGCTTACTTTATATTAAAATGTATTGGAGTGAGATAATTTCTTTCTTTTTGGGATATGTATACAGAGTCTGTCCACATCACCGTCAGACCATTTTATTGGTATACTATATGGTAATGTAAAAAAGAAAATAAAATGTGTGTGTGTGTGTTCCAAAACGTAATATAATCCAGAGAGGTTAGAAAATGTATTGAGATCCTCTGAGGCTGTGGAGGGATCCAAATTGTTGATTTAAAAGAAAACATGAATCAGTTTACAATGAGACCTTTTTAAGCCCTGGATTTCTAACCCCTTGATATTATTGTTGGATCTGATTTTAACAGCTAACATTTCGATGGCAATAAGAAATAGATATGCCGATAGCGTACAACCTTATTTTACTCCTCTTGAGTTTAAAACCTGAGAAGTAGCCATTATTTCCAATTTTACACCTACTATACATAACTTTAACCAATTTTATAAGCGATTCTCCAAAATGTAAGAAGTCCAGGCATTTATAAATAAACTCCAGTCGTACAATATCAAAAGCCTTTTCAGCTATGAATAGAACTGGTTTCCCAGATATTTCATATTGTTCTATTGTTTCCAGTACTTGTTTTATATAATCACCAAATGTATCGTCCATGTAAAAAACCCGTCTGATTATGATGAATAATATCCAACAAAACCTTTAATTCTACGCACTATACATTTGCACTGAAGGGTAAGAGGTCTACAATTTTTTTTACTGGATCTTTATATATACACACACACCACTTGGATCCTCTTTCAGTAATAATGAATTAACACCTTGTTGAGTGTCTGATAATGTACCATTTATATAAGAGTGGTTAAAACATGCAAATAACGGTCCTCTGAGTTTCTGTTACGTACGCCTCTTGGAGGGACCGCAACCCCCCGTGGAGTGATGAAAAGTATGTGATCATAGGTGCTGGGAAGGACAGAGGCAGAGAAAAATACCGTTGGAAGGAAAGGGGCTGGACGGAAACAAAGCAAAGAAAGTATAAGAGAAGAAGAGTCCCCTCTCATTCCTTCCTTCCCACTTTCCTGCCTTCCCACTAAGTGAAAAATGTCATCAACCAAAAACACTAAGTCCTATTGGCATATACATACCTCTGAAGGAGCGGCTACAAAATAATATCAACAAAACTTTTACTGACCACCACAACAAAAACACAGGACATTGGAAAAAAAAAAAGAAGCTCTCCCTGAGGGAGGAACCCTGGCTTTTATCAAGCTGGAGAAAGAGTTGGTAATTGAAGAGACAGCTGTATCCCCTGATGAGAGGGAGGGGTCAGAGTGCCAATCAGCGATGGGGCCGACCAATCAGCTGCTTTTGGAATCCAGGAAGCCATTTCCTGAAATACACACGTACAAACCCATAACAATACAAACTGTGGAATGTAACAATATCATAAAAAAGTTTGGTATACCTCCACTGTTATGCCATCCAGCCGTGGAGTTTTCCTGGACTTAAAAGCTTTAATTGTGTCAAGGATTCTCTGAAATGTATCTATTACATTATTAGCAGAAAAAAATCCACACAATTAGCTTCGGTTAGTAGAGATGGAGGAGACTTAAATGAAAACTTATGCTTAAAGTATTTCCTCATTCAAAATATTGTTTGGTGAATCATGGATGACAAGATCAGTAAATTATTTTTTGGTAGCATTTCTATGTTGAAGATTTGTATATTCCATCCAGTCCACTTTATATGTATAGTATATTACACTTGATCTTTGTTGAATAAGTTCCTCCAATTATTTTTGTTTTTTTCCCCCAACTTATTCTGAGCCTCAATGGTACCGTTTTATTGCTATCTATCTGTACTGTTAGTCCTTCCATTTCCTTTGTTAATATGGACTCTTTTAACCGAAATTGCTTTTGTTTTAGAGATAAGTACTGAATTGCATGGCCTCTAAAGGCACATTTAAAAGTGTCCCATATAATAAGGGGTTCTGCTGTACCTACAGTTGAAGTCAGAAGTTTACATACACTTAGGTTGGAGAGTCATTAAAACTCGTTTTTCAACCACGCCACAAATTACTTGTTAACAAACTATAGTTTTGGCAAGTCAGTTAGGACATCTACTTTGTGCATGACACAAGTAATTTTTCCAACAAATGTTTACAGACAGATTATTTAATTTATAATTCACTGTATCACAATTCCAGTGCTCTGAAGTTTACATACACTAAGTTGACTGTGCCTTTAAACAGCTTGGAAAATTCCAGAAAATTACGTCATGGCTTTAGAAGCTTCTGATAGGCTAATTGACACCATTTGAGTGAATTGGAGGTGTAGCTGTGGATGTATTTCAAGGCCTACCTTCAAACTCAGTGCCTCTTTGCTTGACATCATGCGAAAATCAAAAGAAATCAGCCAAGATCACAGAAAAAAATGTAGACTTCCACAAGTGTGGTTCATCCTTGGGAGAAATTTCCAAACGGCTGAAGGTACCACGTTCATCTGTACAAACAATAGTACGCAAGTATAAACACCATGGGACCACGCAGCCGTCATACCGCTCAGGAAGGAGACTCATTCTGTCTCCTAGAGATTAATGTACTTTTGTGTGAAAAGTGCAAGACAATCTCAGAACAACAGCAAAGGACCTTGTGAAGATGCTGGAGGAAACGGGTACAAAAGTATCTATATCCACAGTAAAGCGAGTGCTACATCGACATAACCTGAAAGGCCGCTCAACATGGAAGAAGCAACTGCTCCAAACCCTCTATAAAAAGCCAGACTATGGTTGGCAACTGTACTTTTGGAGAAATGTCCTCTGGTCTGATGAAACAAAAATAGGACTGTGGCCATAATGACCATCGTTATGTTTGGAGGAAAACTGGGGAGCTCTGCAGAGAAGAATGGGAGAAACTCCCCAAATAAAGGTGTGCCAAGCTTGTAGCGTCATACCAAAGAGGACTCGAGGCTGTAGTTGCTACCAAAGGTCCTTCAATAAAGTACTGAGTAAAGGGTCTGAATACTTATGTAAATGTGATATTTCAAAGTAGCATTTGAGTCCAGCCTCAAGCTTGACAGACACCACTGGTATAGAGATGGACACTATGGAATACTGCATAAATCCTGTCTTCAATCATTAATTTCGCTAAATGGATAGGCTATACTTTAGGTCTATTCAATAGTAGCTTTTTTGTATCGTAGGCTAATTGTCCAGTCAAAGTAGCCTATACTTATACAGAACATTTCCCTGACAATCAAGGCTAGGATACTGCATAAATAATGTGTGAAATTGCTGGGAAGTAATTTATCCGATGCCTCCCATCAAGCTATATGGCGAGCTGCTCTGCGCCCCTGCATTGTAAAGGCATAGTAGCCTACATATTTGGACAAATAAACGTTGTAAATCATAGCTTAATAGTATTACCAACTTGGCTGTTGAACTGTGAGGCACTTTTCCTCGGGAATGTCACCTAAGGTGATGCAGTCCAGGAGAGACCGGACGGGTCAGGTCTTAAACACTAAAGCTGCGTATCTGAGAGTTTCAAAGGACACATCATCTCATAGGTCTGTTAAGTTTTTATATCATACCTAATTATTGATGTAAGTTGATAGGCTCATCGGAAATATCCAGATCCTGAAATTGACAACTAGAAACTGTTCACCATTGGTTATGACCACTGTGTAGATCATTGGTCATTAGCACAAATTTTACCAGACCCGGCTTGCCTGCCCATGGTAAATAATACCTCTGTAATTGAATATCGAATGACATTCATGCTTTCCTGTAAGATCTATTGATTGTTGTTTAAGCTCGTAGGCACTGAAGCTTGTGGTGAGGTTAAAGTGCTTAAGGTTGTGGAAGTGGCTGTCTCACTGACCTAGGCAAATTTGGACTGGTCACATGACCCACTACAAAAAGTTATGCTGTGGGTTTTATGGCAGCATGTAGCTGAGTGTTGGGCCAGTAAGCAAAAGGTCACTGGTTCAATTCCCAGAGCTGAATATGTGAAAAATCTACTGATGTGCCCTTGAACAAGGTACTTTGCCCTAGTTGCTACTGTCTGCTAAATGACTAAAATGTAAATGGTGTATTATAACCCAAAAACCTCCACCAACTGGAAGGGGTTGAAAAAAAGAAAATCCCTAGGTGATAGGGAAAACTCATTTAATCCGTTCAAGTAAAAATTGTACAAAACCAACTCCCACTTCAAAATATCTCAGGCTCTAGGCCAGGGCCTGAGAGGGTGGTAATGGCTTGTGACAATACTCCATTTCAACTCCTCCACTGAGAAGTCTTTCAGTCCCAGAAGCTGCATCCATAATGATATCTATTTTCTGGGACTTTCTCTCCACCTTGGCAGTGCCATTAATCGCCATCGCTATAAAGGCCACAAAGTCCACCTTCTTAACCTTTAAAATATCTGGGTCCTGCTGGTGAAAGGCATCCCCTGCAGTGAGGGCCTATTCACCATGGACTCTTCAGGAGCACCATTCGAACCCTCAACCCTTTTAACAGTTGCTGCATATGAAATTATCTGGACAGCCCTGACTTTGGCCACCTCATTCTCTTTCACCTTTGTCGGGTATTCCAAAGAAGTGGCTTCATGGTTCCCACCATAATTGCAACATGTCACATTTTCATCACTTTTAAAACATGATCCTTTCCACAACTTGTACATCTTGGCTTCTCCCTTCTGCAAACACTTGAAACATGTCCAAAAGCTTTAGTGATCACACTGCATTGTTTTAGGGATAAATGATCTGACTCTGCAGTTTATATACCCCAACTGCACTTGAGAAGGGAGACTCCACATCAAAAAACTGAAGAACAGATACTTTTCACTTTTTCTTCATTCACCACATGATTCACCTTATATGCATCAATCATTCCAGGAATATTTATTATCTCTGCAACATCGACTTCCCTCGAGAAGCCAGATATTACCCCCCTTGAGTGGGCCCTGTTCTGAAGAGACACACACGACATGTCAAACTTCTCAAATCGGGTGAGATGCAACACACGTTCCTTCTGATCCTCAGAAGTACAAAACATCTAAACACAAAAATATCTCAAATGGATTCTTCAGTTTTGGTAAGAAGGGACATTCGCAGCATTGTACGCTACTTTGCTCCATTTCCCATTCTCTTAGACAATATTACAATTCTCTTTGATTACACCGGTATTAGACTCAAGATCCACATCAGCGTCCGCTTCCGCAATCTTTTCCTCCTTCTTCCAACATCTGTTTGCCACAACAATGACTGTCAATGATGACATCATTGGAATGAGAAAAAAAAAAAGAATCAATAGGCCTAAATAAACTTTTCCTTTTTTTTCGATTACATAATACGTAAGATAAAAATCATGAAGAACCTATTTACAATTTGTGTAGTTAGAATGTCACAACTATTAATTTGCCAAAACGTGTGGTGCATGAGTTGAACCAGAACTTATAATTAAAAACAATATATTTGAATTATTATTATTCAGTTTATCGTAATTTAATATTTCCTTTAATTTAAACAAAAACTAAATTGTTCGTGTTGTTTGACTTCAGATTCAAATCAAATAAACAAAGAACGATCGTTTTGTATCATGTCTAATATGAAATACTAATTGGCCAAAAAGTACACGGACCTTTAAATATATCTTATGTCAATGTCTAACTGATAACGACGAAGGTTTGTTGTAGACTAAGTAGGTAACGGTTGAACTGTCGCACGTTTTGAACGTCATGGCCGTTGTGACGCGGAGGCACTATCCGCGTTCAAAACAACTGGGAACGAGGTACTCGTGAAGCTCCGACTTCAGTGCGTTCAAAACAACTGGGAGCTCGGGAAAAACAACTCAGTCTGGGAAAAATAATTGTGTACGGTCATCCAACTCCGAATTCCAACCTGGGCTTCTTTCTTTTTATTTGAATTCCCATTTTACGAGTTCCCAGTTGTTTTGAACGCGGCAAGTGTGCCTTGGCATTACACTGCCATGACGTTCAAAACAACCCACTTTTGTCTTTATCAGTTCGTAATGTCCGAGAACTTGGTAGTGACATAAAATCCTCTTTCGCAAACTAGCTACAATGCTGCAGCCTGAATTGATACAGCTTTTGACAGCGAGTGATTTGGTTGATTTACGAATCGACGCAATTCCTAAATTGCAGGCGGGCTTTAGACTGGGGAGTTTCTTCAGTTCGTCCAGATCACAGGACGGGGAGGCGAAGGCAACGTTCATTCCACAACAAATACTGCTCAACAAGGACCACGAGTTGTTTGAGGTAATCCAGCTGCTGCTGCTAAAATTATAACTGCTGAAAAACTGAATGTAGACTATGTGTTCTGTGTTATTCAACAATGTTCTCTTTAGCATTTTGATGACCAAAGATAAGGAATTGCAAACAGGTCTTAAGAGCGTTTCATATTATTCTGTCCATTTAACGTAGTATTGTATTCATTTGTGGATGCCCATCACTCATTTCGTATATGTAACAAATTCCTATTATGTTACGAATTTTCAAAACGTTCAATATTTGAAGTATTTGCTAAACGTATGATATGTTCATATTCTAGTTAGGTGGCTAGCTGGCTAACTTTAGCCAGGCTAAACTCTAAAATAGTTCAGGTTAGGGGAAGGGTAACAATCTGTCTTATGTGACCATAGTAATTGTATTATATGCTATATAAGATGGGCTGTTCGGGGTAATAAAATGTATGTTTATAATAACTAAAACAAATATTTTTTTACAGTGTGGTAATACACTATCATTGCCACCACAAGCAGTGTTATAGTCACATGCAGAGAAGCTACAGCTGTGTAACTGAAATACTGACGTGTGTGTGTGTGTGTGTGTGTGTGTGTGTGTGTGTGTGTGTGTGTGTGTGTGTGTGTGTGTGTGTGTGTGTGTGTGTGTGTGTGTGTGTGTGTGTGTGTGTGTGTGTGTGTGTGTGTGTGTGTGTGTGTGTGTGTGTGTTAGGATGGAGACATACATAGACACCTGTACCTCCAGAACCTCTCTACCTGCCCAGCTTATGACTCGCCTACATCCAGGTAACAATATTATCATCACCATGGTGATCAACAACAGATTTTTACAGTATAACCCATTCACATGGTAATACAGTGGGGCATGGGAAAGAATGATGTATGTGGCATAATGTTACAAATAGCTGATGACTGTTAGTGAGCAGTATTTTCAGATAAGTTTACTTAGTCAGGTGATAGACTTGAGTCAGTTAAAAAAAAGGTTTAGAAAGTCAAGAGGCACGGTCGAAGTAACAGCTTTAACACAGTGTTCTGGGTACATGCAGTTACATTCACAAATTCAAGATGCTAAGACAAGTCACATTCAAGATATGATGGCTTCCTCGGTCTTGTCTTCCTGGCACAAAACATACATGTATTGTCAGTGTCTAGTTTCTGCTAAATGGCATTAGGCCTAATTGATAGAGAGCTGATCTTCAGTTTCTGCCTTCTCACACTCCTTCCGTGGCCTCCAATTGCTCTTAAATACAACTAAAACTAAATGCATGCTCTTCAACCGATCGCTACCTGCACCTACCCGCCTGTCCAACATCACTACTCTGGACGGCTCTGACTTAGAATACGTGGACAACTACAAATACTTAGGTGTCTGGTTAGACTGTAAACTCTCCTTCCAGACCCATATCAAACATCTCCAATCCAAAGTTAAATCTAGAATTGGCTTCCTATTTCACAACAAAGCATCCTTCACTCATGCTGCCAAACATACCCTTGTAAAACTGACCAAACTATCAATCATCGACTTTGGCGATGTCATTTACAAAATAGCCTCCAATACCCTACTCAACAAATTGGATGCAGTCTATCACAGTGCAATCCGTTTTGTCACCAAGACGTATACTACCCACCATTGCGACCTGTATGCTCTCGTTGGCTGGCCCTCGCTTCATACTCGTCGCCAAACCCACTGGCTCCATGTCATCTACAAGACCCTGCTAGGTAAAGTTCCCCCCTTATCTCAGCTCGCCGGTCACCATAGCATCTCCCACCTGTAGCACACGCTCCAGCAGGTATATCTTTCTAGTCACCCCCAAAACCAATTCTTTCTTTGGCCGCCTCTCCTTCCAGTTCTCTGCTGCCAATGACTGGAACGAACTACAAAAAATCTCTGAAACTGGAAACACTTATCTCCCTCACTAGCTTTAAGCACCAACTGTCAGAGCAGCTCACAGATTACTGCACCTGTACATAGCCCACCTATAATTTAGCCCAAACAACTACCTCTTTCCCAACTGTATTTAAGTAATTAATTTATTTATTCATTTTGCTCCTTTGCACCCCATTATTTTAATTTCTACTTTGCACATTCTTCCATTGCAAAACTACCATTCCAGTGTTTTACTTGCTATATTGTATTTACTTTGCCACCATGGCCTTTTTTGCCTTTACCTCCCTTCTCACCTCATTTACTCACATTGTATATAGACTTGTTTATACTGTATTATTGACTGTATGTTTGTTTTACTCCATGTCTAACTCTGTGTCGTTGTATCTGTCAAACTGCTTTGCTTTATCTTGGCCAGGTCGCAATTGTAAATGAGAACTTGTTCTCAATTTGCCTACCTGGTTAAATAAAGATAAAATAAATAAATAAAACATGGAACCAAAATAATATTTTGACTTCAACTACTTTTTATTTATTTTTATTTCTGCCATGGTGTCCAGAATACAGATCAGCAGTTTAAATTCGTTCAAGGTGAAATTGTGGAGGGAATCATGAGACTGTGTTCTGTGATATCTGGAGAAACACTGACATAGTACTTCAGACAGTTTTTAGTTAGGTTACCAGATTTGGCGTTGAAGTCAATTGAAGTCATTAGAATAACCCTCATGTTGACTTTTCTGTATTTCACCCCCCCCCTCCTTTTTTTCCTATCAGGCAGTGTGAGTTCAGGTGTTCTATACCTGGCTGTAGCCAGGTGTTCAGTACTGTCGAGGACTATGAGCATCACTATAACACACTCCACAGACACGTGTGTTCTTCCTGCCAGAGGTCGCTTCCCTCCGCTCGCCTGCTCGACATCCACATCCAGGAGTGGCATGACTCGCTCTTCAGCATTCTGGCTGAAAGGCAGGACATGGTAGCTAACATACATGCACACAAACGCATGTGCACACACACTCACTATGTTGCTCACTCTGGCCTGGACTTGGACCAGTCTATGCACACTGTTTCTCACTCCCCCCCCCCCCCAGTACCAGTGTCTAGTGGAGGGGTGTGGTTCGAAGTTCAGAACCAGAGAACAGAGGAAAGACCATATGATCAAGATCCATAAGTACCCTTCTGACTTCATGTTCGACAAGGTGAAGAGGATCAAGAATATCAAAATGTAAACACAAATTCAAGGGTTGTTCTCACTGTGTCTAACAGGTGGTGGAAACATGTCAGAATGAGTCATCTCTCAGCATTCAGGACTGGGTAAAATCTGTGAATGAAGTATCTGTGTGTAGAGGATAAAACATTCCCCTCTTTCTTACAGAGCGAAGAATAATATGCTGCAGAAAGGCACAAGTATGGAGGTGTCCATGAGTGTGAGTGAACCTGAGGGTGTGTGTGAGGTGTTGTCTGACCAACCAGAGGAAGAGGAATATATGGAGATAAATCACTCTCTCGAACCAGGTATCCTGGACCCTGCCAGTAACCCAATTAACACAGTAGAGCTGTCCACAGATCATGATACTGCCCCAATCCTCTCTGTCACCATCCAGCCCACCACAAACCAACAGAGACCACAGCACAACAGAGAGAGATATTCCTACAGGTCGGTATTCACTTCAAATCTCAAATGGCACACTATTTCCTACATGGTGCACAACATGATTTTAATGTATTTCCCTTAGACCTACAGTCGATGTGCAATGACCATGAATGCATACATGAATATAGAATAATATATTTCAAGTGGGTCTGGTGAACTGCAATGCCTTTACATAGTTAAAAATAATAAAAAATTGCAGACTATGCAAAATGAAGCCAAGTCCCACGACAATGGGAGGGGTATAGCTGGATCTACGCAAATGCTGTCGTGGGACGCGGTAGTGCACTTCTCAGGAACAGACTGTGTATGTTTAGTGGACTGTGTTCTGTTCCACCAGGGTTCCTAGGACGGTGTGTTTCGGCCAGGGTTCTGTCCAAGGGTTCAGAGGTCATGGCAGGAGGATTTAGAGAATCTGATGAGCCTCAGACAGGATGCGACCCTTGCATCGGCCTGGTCTGGCGTGTGTTTTAAAAATAATACAATAAATCATGTTTGTTTAACTCAAGGTGATGTGTCAAATGTTATAGCACTGGTAATACCCTAGCTAGCTCTACACCAATTTAAAATGAGCTACTAAAATCATTCCAATCCAGATTGAAAAGGCAAAAGCGATTACAGACCTGCCAACATACACGCATTTTGCGTACCAGCTACGCAATTCTCTGTCCATGTATGCAGGTACGAGATCCAAGTTAAAAGTACGCAGAAATGAATACAGTCAGATTATTATTATTTTTTTCTTTAAATGTGTACCTTTTTGTAAAAACAAAATTCATAAAAAAATTAATCCACTGAGTAAATCTAACATCACCATTCTCGAGCTGCAACACACAGACATGTACGGAGTTTGTGTCAACGGACATGGAGATTAATACATCATTACTCGACGTAGCTACCCCGTGTGCCCCTCCTGTTTGTTGTGACGCCAGGTTTGCCGACTGTCAGCTGTACGTAAACACATGGACAAATCCCTTTTCGACTCTGTGTGTTGTGGAAAGGTAAACACTAATTGCTTCAAGCTAAAGTTAGCGAATATAAGATGGACATTCAGTGGGCTCTAAAGTGCCAGCAGTTCACTCACATTTGTAAGTGAAAGAAATTAAATGCAAACATGAAAAAGAACTGGTCGCATTTGTGTGAGTGTGATATACATTTAATTCTGTGTCCCATTAGTTGTATTTTCCACGTAACATTTTGAGGATCACGCAACCTGATAGACTAACTATGATCCACGTCACAAAAAGCATTACAAAAGTATAATAAAAAATAAATGTGAACATCATGGCATTAAATGGAGTCGGGAGTTTAGAAGACTGGGCGATGAAGAATGAATGAGTGTCCGGTGTTAGCTATAGAGGCAATGCTTCTAAAATCAAATAAAATTTTATTTGTCACATACACATGGTTAGCAGATGTTAGTGCGAGTGTGGCGAAATGCTTGTGCTTCAATCATCTCCTTAGTTTTGTTGACGTTGAGTGTGAGGTTATTTTCCTGACACCACACTCCGAGGGCCCTCACCTCCTCCCTGTAGGCCGTCTCATCGTTGTTGGTAATCAAGCCTACCACTGTTGTGTCGTCCGCAAACTTGATGATTGAGTTGGAGGCGTGCGTGGCCACGCAGTCGTGGGTGAACAGGGAGTACAGGAGAGGGCTCAGAACGCACCCTTGTGGGGCCCCAGTGTTGAGGATCAGCGGGGTGGAGATGTTGCCTACCCTCACCACCCAGGGGCAGCCCGTCAGGAAGTCCTGTACCCAGTTGCACAGGGCGGGGTCGAGACCCAGGGTCTCGAGCTTGGAGGGCACTATGGTGTTAAATGCCGAGCTGTAGTCGATGAACAGCATTCTCACATAGGTATTCCTCTTGTCTAGATGGGTTAGGGCAGTGTGGTTGAGATTACATCGTCTGTGGACCTATTTGGGCGGTAAGCAAATTAGAGTGGGTCTAGGGTGTCAGGTAGGGTGGAGGTGATATGGTCCTTGACTAGTCTCTCAAAGCACTTCATGATGACGGAAGTGAGTGCTACGGGGCGGTAGTCGTTTAGCTCAGTTACCTTAGCTTTCTTGGGAACAGGAACAATGGTGGCCCTCTTGAAGCATGTGGGAACAACAGACTGGGATAGGGATTGATTGAATATGTCCGTAAACACACCAGCCAGCTGGTCTGCGCATGCTCTGAGGGCGCGGCTGGGGATGCCGTCTGGGCCTGCAGCCTTGCGAGGGTTGACACGCTTAAATGTTTTCCTCACGTCGGCTGCAGTGAAGGAGAGTCTGCATGTTTTAGTTGCGGGCAGTGTCAGTGGCACTGTATTGTCCTCAAAGCAGGCAAAAAAGTTATTTAGTCTGCCTGGGAGCAAGACATCCTGGTCCGTGACGGTGCTGGTTCTCTTTTTGTAATCTGTGATTGACTGTAGACCCTGCCACATACCTCTTGTGTCTGAGCCGTTGAATTGAGATTCTACTTTGTCTCTATACTGACGCTTAGCTTGTTTGATTGCCTTGCGGAGGGAATAGTTACACTGTTTGTATTCGGTCATTGTTTCTTGTCACCTTGCCCTGATTAAAAGCAGTGGTTCGCGCTTTCAGTTTCACGCGAATGCTGCCATCAATCCACGGTTTCTGGTTTGGGAATGTTTTAATCGTTGCTATGGGAATGACATCTTCAACGCACGTTCTAATGAACTCGCACACCGAATCAGCGTATTCGTCAATGTTGTCGTCTGACGCAATACAGAACATATCCCAGTCCACGTGATGGAAGCAGTCTTTGAGTGTGGAATCAGATTGGTCGGACCAGCGTTGAACAGAGACCACAGCGCGGGAGCTTCTTGTTTTAGTTTCTGTCTGTGGTCAGCTTTTCCGAAAGGAGGGCGGGGCAGGGCCTTATATGCGTCGCGGAAGTTGGAATAGCAATGATCCAAGGTTTTTCCCGCCCTGGTTGCGCAATCGATATACTGATAAAATTTAGAGAGTCTTGTTTTCAGATTAGCCTTGTTAAAATTCCCAGCTACAATGAATGCAGCCTCCGGATATATGGATTCCAGTTTGCAAAGAGTCAAATAAAGTTTGTTCAGAGCCATCGATATGTCTGCTTGGGGGGGAATATATACGGCTGTGATTATAATCGAAGAGAATTCCCTTGGTAGATAATGCGGTCTACATTTGATTGTGAGGAATTCTAAATCAGGTGAACAGAAGGACTTGAGTTCCTGTATGTTGTTTTGGCCACACCACGTCGCGTTAACCATAAAGCATACGCCCCCGCCCTTCTTCTTACCAGAAAGATGTTTGTTTCTGTCGGCGCGATGCGTGGAGAAACCAGCTGGCTGCACCGTCTACGATAGCGTCTCTCCAGTGAGCCATGTTTCCGTGAAGCAAAGAACGTTACAGTCTCTGATGTCCCTCTAGAATGCTACCCTTGCTCGGATTTCATCAACCTTGTTGTCAAGAGACTGGACATTGGCGAGGAGAATGCTAGGGAGTGGTGCACGTTGTGCCCGTCTCCAGAGTCTGACCAGAAGACCGCTTTGTTTTCCCCTTTTTCTAAGCCGTTTTTTTGGGGTCGCCGGCTGGGATCCATTCCGTTGTCCTGGGTGAAAGGCAGAACACAGGGTCCGCTTCACGAAAGTCATATTCTTGGTCGTACTGATGGTGAGTTGACGCTGCTCTTATGTTCAGTAGTTCTTCTCGACTGTATGTAATGAAACCTAAGATGACCTGGGGTACCAATGTAAGAAATAACACGTAAAAAAACAAAAAACTGCATAGTTTCCTAGGAACGTGAAGTGAGGCGGCCATCTCTGTCGGCGCCGGAAGAAAATCTGAAATGATGTATATGCTGCAAAGAAATACAATTAGGCACCTTTACATAGGCATTGGACTCTTCTAGTGAACAGTGCTTAGATTCCCATTGCAGTAGCCTACTTAAGCTTTTAAGTTTTTCCTTTATTTAACCAGGCAAGTCAGTTAAGAACACATTCGTATTTTCAATGACGGCCTGGGAACAGTGGGTTAACTTCCTGTTCAGGGGCAGAACGACAGATTTGTACCTTGTCAGCTCAGGGGTTTGAACTCGCAACCTTCTGGTTACTAGTCCAAAGCTCTAACCACTAGGGTACGTAGCCAGTTTGTGGTCTGTGTCGATGCGATGTTTAATTTTCTTTTTAAATTTTTCCCCAAAAATGATTTAGCTTTTAGTGTTGATTAGGAACCGTGTCTAAAAAGCCAATACTTGTGAGCTGGCCCTAGTGGTTGGCCCTGTTTGAGAGGTGACAATGCGTTTCTCTACTAGAGACTAAACTTGGGGGCATGTGCTAATTATCTACAATGTTTTTCTTATCTCCATTCTACACTGTACATGTAATGTATTAAACATAGACAGTCTGTTAATTCCACAAAACATATATGTATTGTATATGTTCTGTACTCATCAGTATGAATCTGTTATTTATGTTCTGTAAATAGCTTTTCAGAGGACTGATCTGAACCAGGTGTGATCATAATGTCTAAGCACATGCATCTCCAATTTACCCTGTGCGTCTGGTACTCTAAAAAGTTTGACAGTGCTGTCAGGTCTGCGATTAGTGTTATTAGAGGCTTGCTTTAGGACCATGCTGAAGGGCAGGCTGTTTAGCGGTAGTAGAGAGTATGTTTTAAGACCATGTGGACTCCTCGGAGCAGGTGGGAAGGCTGTATGCCTGGCTGGCTTTAGGACTATGGAGAGTACATGGATGAAACTGCAATGAAGAGCAAAACTTATCTCTCAAAACAGTGCAGAGCTAGTGCGTAGCAGCTAATTGCTTTATGACGTTTGTAGAATGTTAAGTCCCCTATCGACTTGAGTTGAATGAAGCTACAGCAGCCAACGTAATGGTTGGAGTAAATGTAGCTTGTTTTTGTAATCCAAATACTATTTGTTTTTACATTGTATAGAAATGCTGTAAATGAGCTTCAACTTCATAAAGTTGAAGCTCACCCTAGGTTTAGCTGAAAAAGGCAAGCCAGGAGACTAGGCCTACATTGGCCCAATTATTCCATTCTCCCATATGATGGCGTGGCAATATCAGCAACCATTGACTTATGAGTAAATATCGGCAGCAGCATGTTGCAGATGTAGTTTCGAAAACAAGACCCTGGGCAACAGTAGCTATGTTTCCATTAACTTGTCCAGTAATTGTTTTTGTCGACATTTAGAACGTTTGCATAGAAAACAGATTTGATAATTGGTGCGTGTCTAATTAACAATCTTGTGTCAATTAAAAACAGCTGGGCGTAATTACGTCACACCAATTAGGCAAATTGCACATTTAATAAATTGTTGACAGCCTGTACGCCCTTCCACCTACCTGTGTCTCAGGCAGCATGGATAGAATGCAGGAATTGACGAATATTTGCCATATTCTAATAATTCTCATGTGTCAACATATCACTTCCACCGCCGCCCGGCCGAGAAGTAGTTTGCCGGCCGCATTCAAAGTGAGAAAGTAGCTAGCTCGTAGCGTCGCAGGACTTGGAAGAAATTCACCCAGCTGTGATTGACTGACAGATGGCAAGCTAAATACCATGTTACATGTTGACTCAGCAGACTAGCTAACGAATTAGGTAGAATTACACATTCGGATACAAAAACTAGTCATGCTGATGGACGAGCTCTCTCCACACTTTCAGTCTGTATATTTGCATTGTGTCCTGCTACCATGTCCCCCCTGGCAAGGGGTTGTTAACAATGATGTGCATTTGGAAAGTATGTTACGTTACAGCCTTATTCTAAAATGGATAAAAGTACTTTTTCCCTGATCAATCTACACACACTACCCCATAATGACAAAACAAAAACAGGTTTGTAAAATACAGAAATCTTATTTACATACATATGTATTCAGACCTTTGCTATGAGACTCGAAATTGAGCTCAGGTGCATCCTGTTTCTATTGATCATCCTTGATGTTTCTACAACTTGATTGGAGTCCACTTATGGTAAATTCTATTGATTGGACATGATTTGGAAAGACACACACCTGTCTATATAAGGTCCCACATTTGACAGTGCATGTCAGAGAAAAAAAACAAGCAGTGAGGTCAAAGGAATTGTCTGTAGAGCTCCGAGACAGGATTGTGACGAGGCACAGATCTGGGGAAGGGTACTAAAACATTTCTACAGCATTGAAGGTCCCCAAGAACACAGTGGCCTCCATTTAGTCTTAAAATGGAAGAAGTTTGGAACCACCAAGACTCTTCCTAGAGCTGTCTGCCTGGCAAACTAAGCAGTCAGGGGCGAAAGGCCTTAGGAAGGTGACCAAGAACCCAATGGTCAGTCTGACACAGCTCTCCTCTGTGGAGATTGGATAACCTTCCAGGAAGGACAACCATTTCTGCAGCACTCCACCAATCGGGACTTTCGTGGCTGAACGATGACAATATCAACATACAGCTGGCTGGTTGTACGATGTATCGGCAGGATAGAACATTTTTGTATTTTTGTAATCAGCTGGTGCACGATATCTAAGGAAGTTTTGAGCTATTGCTCGCCTGAGGTAGAGTATCTCATGATAAGCTGTAGACCATACTACCTACCAAGATAGTTTTCATCTGTAGTCTTTGTAGCTGTTTTCTTAATCATACAAGAAAACACTCACCCACCCTAGTAGCAGGGAACTTGAATGCAGGGAAACTTAAATCCGTTTTACCAAATTTCTACCATTACATTTACATTACATTTAAGTCATTTAGCAGACGCTCTTATCCAGAGCGATGTGCAACCAGAGGAAAAAGAACTCTGGAGCACCTATACTCCACACCCAGCAAACGCATACAAAGCTCTCCCTCGCACTCCATTTGGCAAATTTTGACCATAATTCTATACTCCTAATTCCTGCTTACACGCTAAAATTAAAGCAGGAAGCACCAGTGATTAGATCAATAAAGAAGTGGTCAGAGGAAGCAGATGCTAAGCTACAGGACTGTTTTGCTAGCACAGACTGGAAAACATTTCGGGATTCCTCTGGCATTGAGGAGTACACCACATCAGTCAATGGCTTCATCAAAACATGCATCAATGATGTCGTCCCCACAGTGACTGTACGTACATACCCCAACCAGAAGCCATGGATTACAGGCAGCATCTGCACTGAGTGAACGGCTAGAGATGCCGCTTTCAAGGAGCGGGACCCACATATAAGAAATCCCGCTATGCCCTCCGATGAACCATCAAACAGGCAAAGTGTCAATAAAGGACTAAGATTGAGTCGTACTACACCGGCTCTGACGCTCGTCAAACCATTACAGACTACAAAGGGAAGCACAGCCGAGAGCTGCCCAGTGACACGAGCCTACCAGACGAGCTAAACTACGAGTCTGTAATACCAACATGTTTTAAGCAGACCACCATAGGCCCTGTGCCCAAGAACACTAAGGTAACCTGCCTAAATTACTACCGACCCATAGCACTCACGTCTGTAGCCATGAAGTGCTTTGAAAGGCTGGTCATGGCTCACATCAACATCATCATCCCAGAAACCCTAAACCCACTCCAATTTGTATACCGCCCCAACAGATCCACAGATGATGCAATCTCTATTGCAGTCCACACTGCCCTATTGCACTCCCACCTGGACAAAAGGTACACATGTGAGAATGCTATTAATTGACTACAGCTCAGCATTCAACACCACAGTGCCCTCAATGCTCTACAATAATCTAAGGGCCCTGGGAATACACACCCCCCTCTGCAACTGGATCCTGGACTTCCTGGCTGGCCGCCCCCAGGTGCTAAAAGTAGTTAACAACACATCCGCCAGGCTGATCCTCAACACAGGTGCCCCTCAGGGGTGCATGCTCATTCCCCTCCTGTACTCCCTGTTCACTCATGAATGCACAGCCAGGTACGACTCCAACACCATCATTACATTTGCAGATGACACCACAGCCTGATTACCGACAACGACGAGACAGCTTTTAGGGAGGAAGTCCTGGTCGTGTGGTGCCAGGACACCAACCTCTCTCTCTCAACGTGATCAAGACAATGGAGATGATTGTAGATTACAGGAAAAAGAGGACTGAGCACGCCCCCATTGTCATCGACGGGGCTGCAGTGGAGCAGGTTGAGAGCTTCAAGTTCCTTGGTGTCCACATCTCCAACAAACTAACATGGTCCAAGCACACCAAGACAGTCGTGAAGAGGGCACGACAAAACCTAAAAGCAGACGCTTTTTCAGTTCTGCCCACAAATCTTCTATAGGATTGAGGTCAGGACTTTGTGATGGCCACCCCAATACCTTGACTTTGTTGTCCTTAAACCATTTTGCCACAACTTTGGAAGTATGCTTGGGGTAATTGTCCATTTGGGAGACCCATTTGCAACCAAGCTTTAACTTCCTGACTGATGTCTTGAGATGTTGCTTCAATATATCCACATAGTTTTCCTCCTCATGAAGCCATCTATTTTGTGAAGTGCACCAGTCCCTCCTGCAGCAAAGCACCCCCACAATATGATGCTGCCACCCCCGTGCTTCACGATTGGAATGTTCTTCGTCTTGCAAGCCTACCCCCCCTTTTCCTCAAAACATAAAGATGGTCATTATGGCCAAACTGTTCTATTTTTGTTTCATCAGACCAGAGGACATTTACATTAAAAATACGATATTTATCCCCATGTGCAGCCAACCAACCGTAGTCTGGCTTTTTTTATGGTGGTTATGGAGCAGTGGCTTCTTCCTTGCTAAGCGTCTTTTCAGGTTATGTCGATATAGGACTCGTTTTACTGTGGATATAGATACTTTTGTACTTGTTTCTTCCAGCATCTTCACAAGGTCCTTTTGCAGTGGTTCTGGGATTGATTTGCACTTTTTGCACCAAAGTATGTTCATCTCTAGGAGACAGAACGTGTCTCCTTCCTGAGCAGTATGACAGCTGCGTGGTCCCATGGTGTTTATACTTGCATACTATTGTTTGTACAGATGAACGTGGTACCTCCAGGCGCTTGTAAATTGCTCCCAAGGATGAAACAGACTTGTGGAGGTCTACAATTGTTTTTCCTGAGGTCTTGGCTGATTTCTTTTGATTTTCCCATGATGTCAGGCAAGGAGGCACTTAGTTTGAAAGTAGGCCTTGAAATACATCCACAGGTACACCTCCAATTGACTCAAATTATATCAATTAGCCTAACAGAAGTTTCTAAAGCCATAACATAATTTTCTGGAATTTTCCAAGCTGTTTAAAGGTACAGTCAACTTAGTGTATGTAAATGACTGACCTACTGGAATTGTGATACAGTGAATTATAAGTGGAATTGTCTGTCTGTAAACAATTGTTTTAACAATTACTTGTATCATGCACAAAGGAGATGTCCTAACTGATTTGCCAAACCTATAATTTGTTAAGAAGAAATTTGTGGAGTGTTTGAAAAAAGAGTTTTAATGACTCCAACCTAAGTGTTTGGAAACTTCCAGCTTAATCTGAACAGGTATACGCCCACACTCACACCAATCTGTTGTTTGTGAACAGGACAAGCATGGGTACAAAGAAAAGCTGCTTTTTAACATACTTTATTACTAATTTCACTCATTGTAATTCATTATTCAGTAATATTTCATACAAATCTTGAACACTGGACAGCTACTTTAAGTGAAATATTTTTTCCCCACAAATAATGTGATGCTGACTTGTCAACACTCATTTAAACTTATACATTTTAGTTTCCACCATTTTCTGGCAATCCTGACTTCTGACCTAGAGGCTAAACAAGCTTTGCCTTCCCAAGGCATAATAACAGACCTGTAGAATGAGCCACAAGGCTCCTATACATGTATGCTGATTATTTTGCCTTATTAAGTCACAAATGTTATTATCTAACAAATATACGCATCTAAAGTATATTCTCTAATACGTGAACATATCTGGGGAATACAGAAGCGACGATGATGACAGAGATGTATGAGAGTGACGGTTGGTTCTGATTGGATCCTGACACTCTGGTCATGTAGCAAACGGTCCTGTTGTAATCCTCCCCATCATAATCCGAGTTGACATGACTGCACCGGTAGGCTGAGCGGTACAACCTATCAGCTGTTAATGCAACTGCTGCACCAGCAGCCGCCGCGCTAGCAACCCGCACTGGGGATGAGCGCCCAGGCATGGTCTTGAACCAGGCCTTTGTTGAATGGGTTCTGATTCGGAAACGGCCACTGCTACGAGACGAGCCCCGAGATGAACCCCTGCCCCCCCCGCGGCCGCCCTTGGACAGGACAGGCTCACACAGCAAGGCAAAGAGCAGGAGACACAACCAGCACGTAGCCACCAGCCGCTGCTCCATCACCAGACGCCTATCTGTCTAGAAACAACAGTACAAGACATAATGGGGTTAATCTCCATACAGCGGCTTCCTCTCCTCCGTCTCAATACAGTGGCTTTCTCTCTTGTCCTTTACTTCATCTCAATAGTCTACAGTGGATTAATATCCCTCGTCTTCAGTGGCTTCCTCACCTCTTCGTCATCCTCCATCTCAATAGTCTACAATAACTTCCTCTCCACTCCTCCTTCTCAATTGTCTACAGTGTCTTCCTCTCCTTTATCTCAATTAGGGTTGCAAAGCTAACGGTAATTTACTAAAGTTACCGGAATCTTCAGTAATTTTGGTAATTAAAGAACATATATGGCAATCTATCGCAATTTTGTTATAATCAACAATGACATTATTTTCAATTACCTCTGCAACTCGTCTAACTATGGACTTTTTTCACAACTGCCACCAGTTCGATGCCAAAACAGTGACAACAAATAGATATTGACAGAGTAAAATAAGTAAAAGTTTGTAAAAAAATATATCAAGGATATTTCATGCTGAAACACAAATATTAAACACTATTGGTATTCACTAAGTTGATGGGTTTATATTTAGGATAATGTTTTACAGCTTTGTCATTCTCTTTTTTTCTCATCTTATTTAATTATTTCATATTTTGTATATTACATGTGATAATGTCAGAGAGAGGGCCAGAGATAATTACAGCCGCCTGTGATAATCTGAAGCACCAAAAAGGGCCACTAAATGTCTTGTGATAGATTGCGTACAATTCTTGAAAGATACCAAAATATTGGTAGTTTACTGGTAGTTTCTAGTAATATACCCTTCCTTTGCAATCCTAATCTCAATAGTCTACAGTGGCTTCCTTTGCTTCCATCTGTCGAGTTATTTTAAATCAGCACAGTTGAAGGAATGGAGGCACAGGCAGGAGGCCACTTTATAGACTATTGAGATGAAGTCTTGATGTACAGCCTGCTCACATCTCTAGTTCCCCCTTTTCATTGAGTATGCCAAGTTGTTGCTGTCTTGGGGTAGGTCTTTCTTTTAAAATATATGTTTTTATTTCAATGATCATCTACAGGTATAAAGGATAAATAAAATACAGTTCACCCTTCCATAGATATCAATGTAGAGATATTCAAATGACGTCACTGGTCCACCCCCCCCCATGTAATGGCATGGATAGAGGAACAGCAGCTGAGATGTTGAACGAAGGACAAAGACTGTGCATCCCAAATGGCACCCTATTCCATATAGTGCTCCATATGGGTTAAAGTAGGTCAGTTATAAACAGAACAGGCAACAACACAGGACGCTCCCTGCCTCTCTACCAACATAGAGGATGCTTTCTGGCTTTCTCTAACGCTCTACTTCTCTGACTCCCCCTCTACCTCTTCCCTGTCTCCAGAGTAGACTATATGTAATGCCCGATATAGATGCTTCATTCTCTATAACACATCCTGTGTCAGGTGAACAAATAACTTGGTTGAAAATACAATATAGTAATTGGTTTGCTTATAGCGATAGAAAGTGTGAATTTGAATAGGGCTGTGCGAACAAAATATATAACCAATATTACGCGCTTGATTCGGATAGATGTAACGGTTTTTGCAGTGTCTTTCGTGCGCAGAGCCATTTCTGTATCTATATCGCCATTTCTTATTTCCTGCTTACTTTATTTTACATTGCATACCTATTTAATTGTCGGGAATCAGACTACTACAATTCATAAGAATTAAGATAATAATGATGGCAATGTACTGCTCACAAATAGACTAATTATAAAAACAAATGTATAGTCTTACCCCACACCGCTAGTTTTCTACCGCACAATGTTGTTGGAAATAACCAATAATCAGTCCGTTAAACCGGAATCAATAGCCAGGCTCGCAGCTAGTGAGATGGTAGAATAAACCACGTGATATCCCTCATGCGACTGAAGATGACAAAACATGGTACACGCTATTCTTGTCTAATTGAGAGAGAAAACATTATTGTTTATCATAAGCGATGAGCTCTATCTGTGGCAGAAATGTTTGAGGTATGGTGATGATGATGAAAGATAGGATGTTAATGATACAAATGATGGTAGTACATTTACATTTAAGTCATTTAGCAGACGCTCTTATCCAGAGCGACTTACAAATTGGTGCATTCACCTTATGACATCCAGTGGGACAGTCACTTAACAATAGTGCATCTAAAACTTAGGGGGGTGGGGTGAGAGGGATTACTTAACCTATCCTAGGTATTCCTTAAAGAGGTGGGGTTTCAGGTGTCTCCGGAAGGTGGTGATTGACTCCGCTGTCCTGGCGTCGTGAGGGAGTTTGTTCCACCATTGGGGGGCCAGGGCAGCGAACAGTTTTGACTGGGCTGAGCGGGAGCTGTACTTCCTCAGTGGTAGGGAGGCGAGCAGGCCAGAGGTGGATGAACGCAGTGCCCTTGTTTGGGTGTAGGGCCTGATCAGAGCCTGGAGGTACTGAGGTGCCGTTCCCCTCACAGCTCCGTAGGCAAGCACCATGGTCTTGTAGCGGATGCGAGCTTCAACTGGAAGCCAGTGGAGAGAACGGAGGAGCGGGGTGACGTGAGAGAACTTGGGAAGGTTGAACACCAGACGGGCTGCGGCGTTCTGGATGAGTTGAAGGGGTTTAATGGCACAGGCAGGGAGCCCAGCCAGCAGCGAGTTGCAGTAATCCAGACGGGAGATGACAAGTGCCTGGATTAGGACCTGCGCCGCTTCCTGTGTGAGGCAGGGTCGTACTCTGCGGATGTTGTAGAGCATGAACCTACAGGAACGGGCCACCGCCTTGATGTTAGTTGAGAACGACAGGGTGTTGTCCAGGATCACGCCAAGGTTCTTGGCGCTCTGGGAGGAGGACACAATGGAGTTGTCAACCGTGATGGCGAGATCATGGAACGGGCAGTCCTTCCCCGGGAGGAAGAGCAGCTCCGTCTTGCCGAGGTTCAGCTTGAGGTGGTGATCCGTCATCCACACTGATATGTCTGCCAGACATGCAGAGATGCGATTCGCCACCTGGTCATCAGAAGGGGGAAAGGAGAAGATTAATTGTGTGTCGTCTGCATAGCAATGATAAGAGAGACCATGTGAGGTTGTGACAGAGCCAAGTGACTTGGTGTATAGCGAGAATAGGAGAGGGCCAAGAACAGAGCCCTGGGGGACACCAGTGGTGAGAGCGCGTGGTGAGGAGACAGATTCTCGCCACGCCACCTGGTAGGAGCGACCTGTCAGGTAGGACGCAATCCAAGCGTGGGCCGCGCCGGAGATGCCCAACTCGGAGAGGGTGGAGAGGAGGATCTGATGGTTCACAGTATCGAAGGCAGCCGATAGATCTAGAAGGATGAGAGCAGAGGAGAGAGAGTTAGCTTTAGCAGTGCGGAGCGCCTCCGTGATACAGAGGAGAGCAGTCTCAGTTGAATGACTAGTCTTGAAACCTGACTGATTTGGATCAAGAAGGTCATTCAGAGAGAGATAGCGGGAGAGCTGGCCAAGGACGGCACGTTCAAGAGTTTTGGAGAGAAAAGAAAGAAGGGATACTGGTCTGTAATTGTTGACATCGGAGGGATCGAGTGTAGGTTTTTTCAGAAGGGGTGCAACTCTCGCTCTCTTGAAGACGGAAGGGACGTAGCCAACGGTCAGGGATGAGTTGATGAGCGAGGTGAGGTAAGGGAGAAGGTCTCCGGAAATGGTCTGGAGAAGAGAGGAGGGGATAGGGTCAAGCGGGCAGGTTGTTGGGCGGCCGGCCGTCACAAGACGCGAGATTTCATCTGGAGAGAGAGGGGAGAAAGAGGTCAGAGCACAGGGTAGGGCAGTGTGAGCAGAAC
The DNA here is from genome assembly GCF_021184085.1 of Oncorhynchus gorbuscha. Lineage (NCBI taxonomy): Eukaryota > Metazoa > Chordata > Actinopteri > Salmoniformes > Salmonidae > Oncorhynchus > Oncorhynchus gorbuscha. Next base: position 53,069,098 of record NC_060178.1, read on the forward strand.
CAGCGGTGTCGTTTGACTTAGCAAACGAGGATCGGATGTCGTCGACCTTCTTTTCAAAATGGTTGACGAAGTCATCTGCAGAGAGGGAGGAGGGGGGGGGAGGGGGCGGAGGATTCAGGAGGGAGGAGAAGGTGGCAAAGAGCTTCCTAGGGTTAGAGGCAGATGCTTGGAATTTAGCGTGGTAGAAAGTGGCTTTAGCAGCAGAGACAGAGGAGGAAAATGTAGAGAGGAGGGAGTGAAAGGATGCCAGGTCCGCAGGGAGGCGAGTTTTCCTCCATTTCCGCTCGGCTGCCCGGATGAATGGTGGTGTTGCTGCTCCTGCTTCTTGTTCACTTTATGTGCCCATATCCATATTGTTTAATCTAAACATAAAACATAAATGACATCTCAAAGACAAACCTACTAGGCACAGATGTGAATTCAACTTCTTTCCATGTTGATTCAATGTAATTTCATTGAAATGATGTGGACAAAATGATGATTCAACCAGTGTGTGCCCAGTGGGAAGACTGGAATTAAACAATTTATTATTTTGAAAAAAATCTATTCATAAAAATCAACAGCAAAATATATTGAATAGCAAAAACAAAGACCAAATCGATCAAATTAAATCTGAGTCAGGGGATACATGCATGAGAGTCAGTCAATCCCCATAGAGTTAAAATCACCATCTTCCTAAACAGCTACCTGCCTACCCTTCCTATCATAGAAGTTGGAACCAACCATAGAAATATAATTATATTGTTGAAACACCACAAAAGTTGTGTGCTTCAAGCAATTTGCCCTAGCCATAGGAATCTAATTGTTGGAGTATGTCTGAGTGAAATGGTTCACTCAATCATGGTATGTGTTGAGTACTTATTGCTCCCTCAACTTCACAGTAATCAGTAGTAAATGGACTACTCATCACTATCAAAGCATAATTGAAATATGTTAACTTTTAGGGAAATGTTAATAGTGGTAATGGAAAAACAATAAACGCAAAATAAAGGGTGAAACAAAAAAAGGAGAAGGATGTGTGTGTGAGTCAACACAATTCCTGTGTGTACACTACTGTTATACATCTCTCTCTTGGTCTGTCTCTCTCGGTCTCTCTCTCTCTCTCTCTCTCTCTCGGCCTGTCTGTCTGTCTGTCTGCCTGCATATCAGTCCTCAGAGCATTGTGTTATTGCACGAGACACACTATTGTGACACTATATTGGGATAATTTCACCTCTCATTCCACCTCTCTTCCACTAATCAGCCTTGACTACCACCCATGGATCAGTCGTTCTGATTGGTCCCAGAAACCGATGGGGTGGGCCAGAGCCAGAACACTTGGGCAAAGTGGCAGTTTGAAAATGTGTCATTGGCTTTGATACTCTGATTGGTTGGAGATGATCCAATCGCTGATTACTTTGTTTTGTACAACACTCATCATTTTGACGTCGCCACAAACAACTTCAATGATGGCAGTCTCAGACTGAAATGTGTAGTGAACGATAGAGTTGTCAGGCAAAGGCCTATGCCCTGCACTTATTGTTATTAATGCATTCCTGTTTTTAAGGTGCTGCTGATTAGAGGGGGAGGAGAGGAGATTAGAAGAGTGTATTGGGAGGGGACTCCCTAAAACACGCCATTTCGATACAGCTATGACCAGAAGGGACTTTTCGTAGCAGGTTAGGACAGCAATTTTGTAACCCTAACCCTTTTCCTAACCTTAACCTAATTATCCTAACCTGCTACATTAATTCTCCTAACTTGCTGCGTAAGTTCTCATAACATGCTACAAAAAAAGTTACTTCCAGTCATAGCTGTATCGAAGTGGAGTGTTTCTAGAGAGTTCCGACTGGGAAAACTGGGAAAATTTGTTTAGAATGGTCATCCAACTTGGAATTCCATCTTTCATTCTAAAGCACCAACTTTCCAACCTGAAGATCACTGAGATGCTCGGGGGCAGTTCCAAAGGCTCGGTCTAATATAGTGTATAAGAGGTCATACAATAAGTTTTGTAGTGATTCTTATGTTGTTGATGTAAAGAATATTTGTTGGTGTGTAATGAGGAGCTTAAAAAACATGAGCTTGTGCACATTTATAAGGCTTGTTCATAAAATAAAGAATTGTTCGTAAGATGGGCCTGAGATCAAAGTCAATATTCAGAACACTAGGTTTAATGTTTTTAGATAGGATATCCAGTAAGCCTCCCTTTGTAGTAGTAGGATCTCGATGTTACCTCCACTCCTTGGTAGAGCAACATGCTCAATGCCTGTGTATTTGAGGGAGGAGATTGGATGGTTAGCGTAAACAAAGTGAGTTGCTACTGGACAGTCAAAGTTCTTACACCTGATGGAGCTGCGGTGTTCAGCTATGCGTTGTTTTAATTGTCTTTTAATTTGTCCTAGAAAAGTAGGCTTTTCCACATGTACAGGTGATGCGATAGATTACTTCCTTTGTCTTGCATGAGATGATACCCCTAACATGGATTTTTCAAACTGTATGTGGGTGTCTGAAGAAGGATGTTTTTATAGTGCTGTTGCACTGTGCGCATGAGCCACATTTGTAGTTCCCATTTGGGATAGGTGTCAAGAGTGCCTGAGTGGGCTCAGGGGGCATGTCATCTCACCAAGCTACCTCCAATACTGCGACCACGCTTATAGACCATCAGTGGGGGATCCTTGAACAGGTGTGCGATTTTTAAATGTTTTAAATTTATTTATATAAACAACATAGCTCAGGCAGTAGGAAGCTCTCTCATCCATTTATATGCAGATGACACAGTCTTGTACTCAGCTGGCCCCTCCCTGGATTCTGTGCTAAATGCTCTACAACAACCTTTCTCTACACTTGTTATGAACACCTCCAAAACAAAAAGGTCATGTGGTTTGGTAAGAAGAATGCCCCTCTTCCCACAGGTGTGATTACTACCTCTGAGGGTTTAGAGGTTGAGGTAGTCACCTCATACAAGTACTTGGGAGTATGGCTAGATGGTGCACTGTCCTTCTCTCAGCACATATCAAAGCTGCAGGCTAAAGTTAAATCCAGGCCTGGTTTCCTCTATCGTAATTGCTCCTCTTTCACCCCAGCTGCCAAACTAACCCTGATTCAGATGACCACCCTACCCATGCTAGATTACGGAGACATAATTTATAGATCGGCAGGTAAGGGTGCTCTCGAGCGGCGAGACGTTCTTTACCATTCGGCCATCAGATTTGCCACCAATGCTCCTTATAGGACACATCACTGTACTCTCTACTACTCTGTAAATGGGTCATCTCTGTATACCTGTCATAAGACCCACTGGTTGATGCTTATTTATAAAACCCTCGTAGGCCACACTCCCCCTATATGAGATATCTACAGCAGCCCTCACCTCTCCACATACAACACCCGTTCTGCCAGTCACATTCTGTTAAAGGTCCCTAAAGCACACATCCCTGGGTCGCTCCTCTTTTCAGTTCGCTGCAGCTAGTGGCCTGGACGAGCTGCAACAAACACTCAAACTGGACAGTTTTATCTCGGCCTCTTCATTCTAGGACTCAATCATGGATACTCTTACTGACAGTTGTGGCTGCTTTGTGTGATGTATTGTTTTATCTACCTTCTTGACCTTTGTGCTGTTGACTGTGCCTAGTAATATTTGTACTATGTTTTGTGCTGCTACCATGTTGTGTTGCTACCATGCTGTGTTGTCATGTGTTGTTGCCTTAGGTCTCTATCTAGTGTTGTCTCTAATTTTTTCATGTATGTTTCGTTCTATATTTATATTCTATTTTTTATTTATTTTTGATCCTAGGCCCCCATCCAGACAGGAGGCCTTTTGCCTTTTGGTTGGCCGTCATTGTAAATAAGAATGTATTCTTAACTGACTTTCCTAGTTAAATAAATGTTAAATAAAAATAGCTGGTTGAGAGAATGCCAAGAGTGTGCAAAGCTGTGATCAAGACAAAGGGTGGTTACTTTGAAGAATCTCAAATATAAAATGTATTTTGATTTGTTTAACACTTATTTGGTAACTACATGACTGCATGTGTGTTATTTCATAGTGTTGATGTCTTCACTATTATTCTACAATGTAGAAAATAGTAAAAATAAAGAAAAACACTTGAATGAGTAGGTGTGCCCAAACTTTTGACTGGTACCGTGTATCCATAAGAAAGCGCTGTTCTGCCTTATAAAGCATTATCAACAAGGCAGGTCCTACAGGACCTAGTTGTGTTGCACCTGGACTACTGTTCAGTTGTGTGGTCAGGTGCCACAAAAAGGGGCGTAGATAAATTGCAATTGGCTCAGTACAGGTCAGCATGGCTGGCCGTTGGATTTACACAGAGAGCTAAAATTAATAATGATTAGGTGACTCATCACCTAGATTCGGTCTTATGAAGCAACATTTGAATTTCTGTTTTTTACATTGTATAAAAGTATAGACTCAGAGTTACAAAATGGTATATCACACACAGCATTTGAGGAAACAATTGGAAAGTAATTCCGCTTTTAAATTTGATCAATAAAACCGTCTTTCAATGTTTTGGTACTACTATTGTAGAGCCCTTATTTGTCAACACCCATTCAGCATTGTTCACACCCTCTTAAAGCATTAGCGGTTGATCCAACCATTCTGTACTAACTTGCCAGCTACTTCCAGACATCTAAGAGAGAGAGAGAACAGCTCACTGAACATTACTCGCCATACCGTTCTATTGTTTCGTGTTCAGAGCGCACCCAGGATGCTCTGGCCAATAAGTAGGGTTGTTCCGAAAGCTCTGACCACACAACTACAGTCAAGCACTCAAGCTAACTGGCTAGCTACTTCGAGACACATAATGAAAGAACACCCCACTCTGACCATTTTCCTTGTCCTAGCAGAGCTGGTTAGGCTTTTTTCATGTTATCCAGAGCATTGGGGATTGTAATTGGTGATTAAACAAGGTTCGTATCGCTCTGATTTTGAATGGACCAAAAGAGAAACACATCTTTCCTACTGATGAGTCAACACGGTCAATTGAAGGTAGGCTCTGAGGGTCAGGTCTTGACACGCTCCTGAATAATAAAGCAACACCTGAGGGAATGACATCTAAAACAATTGCAAAATCTTTGTGGAGAAAAATTATGCTTATAAATTAAGGACCATGACAAGAAAACCTGCCGATGAAAAGCAGAAAGTTTCACTGGAACTTTGTCAATATTATAATTGCAAACCGACATGAAGTTAAGGCCACCAAAGTAGAGAAAACATGATGAGGAATAAAATTCTGCATAGAAGTAGGTATTCGTAACAATTGTTTTATCCAATTGATCTTAAAAGTATTATTTAAGGTAGTAAAGTCCAGAAAATTCAGCCCAGTGTTCATTACAACAGTTTTCCTAATGTAATGGGTACGGTTTCTCAATAGAAAGTTGTAAAGCATCTGGTCTATCTCCTTGCTTATTTTACCATCAAGATATAAAGATAGAGCTCCATATGTTAGTCTAGAGGTACTTTCAGCCTTGGTTATTAGGACTCTTCCTTTTAGAGATAAGTCCCTCTGTAGCCATTGATTTATCTTCTTCTGGGCTTTTTAATAAGAGGGTTAAAATTTAGTAAGCCTCTAGACCTCTGATCCTTTGTAATAGTTATGAATATATAAGTACTTATTTTACTGGAATACCATAATATGACGGTGTCACACAATCTTTGACAGCCATGGGTTAATATTTATTAATTTTAAGATATAGACCAGATGCTTTGGAAAAGGATTGTAGTATCACATTGATCGGTATGGGAATTTGGTTAGTGTCTTTTCAGAAAAAGTTTAGTATCGTCAGCCAATAATAATTTCTTTACCAGCTATGGAAATACCTTGTACAGGACTATTATTTAAAGAAGTTGTAAGAAGTTGGGTGATTAATAAAAACGGATACGGAGAGATAGGACAACCTTGCCTAATTCCTCTCTTTAACTGAAATCTAGCTATTACCATTCGTATAGAGAGCCTAACAGAAAAAATCCCCAAAGCCACATTTCTCAAGGTAGTGGAACTTGTGCTCTACTGTGTCAAATGCTTTATAAAAATCAAAAAATAATATGAAGCTATTCTCGGTTATTAGGTCTGAGTAGTCACGTATGTCTTAAACTAGTCTGATATTGTTAGAAATATGTCTGTTCCTCATAAAGCCAGACTGTGTTTCATAAATGATTGCATCCAGGACTTCTTTATTTCTTTTTGCAAATAGTAAGGCTAATATCTTATAGTCATTATTAACCTCTTGGATTTAGGGGGCGCTATTTACATTTTTGGATGAAAAATGTTCCTGTCTTAACCGGTTAAGACTCTAGGGGCAGTATTTCATTTTTGGATAAAAAGACATGCCCGTTTTAAGCGCAATATTTTGTCACGAAAAGATGCTCGACTATGCTTGGAATTGATAGTTTTGGAAAGAAGACACTCTGACGTGTCCAGAACTGTAAAGATTTTCACTGTGAGTGCCATAGAACAGAATCTACAGGCAAAACCAAGATGTTTGAGTGACCAGGAAATCAACAGGATTTCTGGAGGCACGTTTTCCATGATCTCCTTATATGGCTGTGAATGCGACAGGAATGAACGGACACTTCCTATCGTTTCCCCCAGGTGTCTGCAGCATTGTGACATATTTGTAGGCATATCATTGGAAGATTGACCATAAGAGCCTACAATTACCAAGTGTCCCGCACGGTGTCTGCGTGGAAATTGGTGCGCAAAAGTCAGGTACCAGTATTTTTCCATCTGAATCAGAGAAGAATGCACGCTTCCAGGGAAGGGATTTCAATGAAGAGATATATGACAAAACACCTTGAGGATTGATTCAAACAACGTTTTCCATGTTTCAGTCGATATTATGGAGTTAATTCGGAAAAAAGTTTGACGTGTAGGTGACTGAATTTTCGGTTAGTTTCGGTAGCCAAATGCATAGTAACAAAACGGAACGTTGTGTCCTACACAAGCATCTTTCAGGAAAAACTGGACATCTGCTATGTAACTGAGAGTCTCCTCATTGAAACATCTGAAGTTCTTCAAAGGTAAATTATTTTAGTTGATCCCTTTGCTGGTTTTTGTGAATATGTTGCGTGCTAAATGCTAACGCTAAATGCTAAGCTAGCTATCACCACTCTTACACAAATTATTGATTTTCTCTGGTTCTAAAGCATATTTTGAAAATCTGAGACGACAGGATTGTTAAGAAAGGGATAAGCTTGAGGATAGGCATATTTATTTAATTTCATTTGCGATTTTTAGAAATCGCTAACGTTGCGTTATGGTAATGAGCTTGAGGCTATGATTACGCTACCGAATACGGTGTGGGTAGGACTAACAGGTTAAACAAGATATTTTGTCACGAAAAGATGCTCGACCATGCATATTAATTGACAACTTTGGAAAGAAGACACTCTGACGTTTCCAAAACTGCAAAGATATTGTCTGTGGGTGCCACAGAACTGATGTTACAGGCGAAACCCAGATAAAAATCCAACCAGGAAGTGCCGCATTTTTTGAACCACCTCATGCCAATGACTCCTTATATGGCTGTGAATGAGCTACGAATGAGCTTACGTTTCCCACGTTTTCCCCAAGGTGTCTACAGCATTGTGACGTCTTTTTAGGCATTTCCCTTGAAGAATGGCTGTAAGGGACCATATATGGCATGTGGTCACATGGTGTCTCCCGCAGAAAACCTTGCGTAAAATGCTGAGGTAGCCATTTTTCCAATCGCTTCTTATGAGAAACCAACTGACTCAACGGATATATTATCGAATATATTTGTTAAAAACACCTTGAGGATGGATCCTAAACAATGTTTGCCGTGTTTCTGTCGATATTATGTAGCTAATTTTGAAAAAAAGTTAGGCGTTATAGTTGTAGCATTTTTCGGTCGATTTCTCAGCCAAGCATGGTGAAGAAACGGGAGCTTTTTCGCCTACAAAAATAATATTTTTGGAAAAAAGGAACATTTGCTATCTAATTGGGAGTCTCCTGAGTGAAAGCATACGAAGTTCTTCAAAGGTAAATGATTTAATTTGGTTGCTTTTCTTATTTTCATGAAAATGTTGCCTGCTGCCAGCAGAGCCTAGCATAGCATTATGCCATAATAAACTTACACAAATGCCTGTCTAGCATTGGCTGTAATGGAGCAGTCAGAGCTGTCAGCCTGCATGGAGCAGTCAGAGCTGTCAGCCTGCATGGAGCAGTCAGAGCTGTCAGTCTGTATGAAGCAGCCAGAGCTGTCAGTCTGCATTAAGCAGCCAGAGCTGTCAGTCTGCAAGGAGCTGTCAGTCTGCAAGCTGCTGCCAGCCTGCATGGAGCAGTCAGAGCTGTCAGCCTGCATGGAGCAGTCAGAGCTGTCAGCCTGCATGGAGCAGTCAGAGCTGTCAGCCTGCATGGAGCAGTCAGAGCTGTAAGCCTGCATGAAGCAGCCAGAGCTATCAGTCTGCATGAAGCAGCCAGAGCTGTCAGTCTGTAAGAAGCAGCCAGAGCTGTCAGTCTGCATAGAGCAGCTGGATCCGCCAGTCAGCCATGATCTTCCAGATCTGCTAGTCAACCAGAATCTTCCAGATCCGCCAGCCAGCCAGGATCTACCGGAGCCTACTACCTGCCTGAGCTTCCTCTCAGTACTGGGCTTTCTCTCAGTACTGGGCTTTCTCTCAGTACTGGGCTGCCCCTCAGTTCCGGGCTGCCCCTCAGTTCCGGGCTGCCCCTCAGTCCCGAGCTGCCCCTCAGTCCCGAGCTGCCCCTCAGTCCCGAGCTGCCCCTCAGTCCCGAGCTGCCTCAGTCCCGAGCTGCCCCTCAGTCCTGAGCTGCTCCTCAGTTCAGTGGGATTCTGGGTGAGGACTATTAGGCCATGGTCGGCGGCGAGGGTGGATTATCCCAGGACGCGAAGGGCAGGAACTATGACTTTAATGGAGTGGGGTCCACGTCCAGAGCCGGAACCGCCACCATGGACAGACGCCCACCCGGACCCTGCCTATGGTTTTGAGTTGCGTCCGGGAGTCCGCACCATAGGGGGGAGGTTCTGTCACGCCTTGGTCTTAGTATTTTGTGTCTTCTTTAATTATTTGGTTAGGCCAGGGTGTGACATGGGTTTATGTTGTTGTATTTCGTATTGGGGTTTTTGTATTTGGGATCGCGGCTGATTAGGGGTGTTGTTAGGCTTGGCTGCCTGAGGCGGTTCTCAATCAGAGTCAGGTGATTCGCGTTGTCTCTGATTGGGAACCGTATTTAGGTAGCCTGGTTTCGCTTTGTATTTTGTGGGTGATTGTGTAGTTTCACCAGATAGGCTGTAATAGGTTTCACATTCCGTTTGTTGTTTTGTTATTTTGTATTGTTATTTTCATGTGTCATTTTTTCTATTAAAGTCATGAGTAACCACTACGCTGCATTTCGGCCCGACTCTCTTTCCACAAACGAAGAACGCCGTTACACAATGCCTTGCAAAGAAGGAAAAAAAGTAGACATTGAATATCCCTTTGAGCATGGTGAAGTTATTAATTACACTTTGTATGGGGTGTCTATACACACAGTCACTAACTCAGTTGCCAGAGTGGAAGGAAACCGCTCAGGGATTTCACCATGAGGCCAATGGCTACATTTAAACAGTTTAATTGCTCTGCTAGGAGAAAATTGAGGATGGATCAACAATGTTGTAGTCACTCCCCAATACTAATCTAATTGACTGAGTGAAATGAAGGATGCCTGTACAGAATAAAATATTCCAAAACATGCATCACAAGAAATGTGCCTGTGGACTGGGAAGTTTTTTAGGATAAAAAATAAATGGAATGGAGCTAAGCACAGCCAAAATCCCAGAGAAAAACCTAGTTCATTCTGCTTTCCACCAGACACTGGGAGATTAATTCACCTTTCAGCAGGACAATAACCTATACACTTGAATTGCTTATGAAGAAGGCAGTGAATGTTCCTAAGTGGCTGAGTTAAAGTTTTGACTTTTCCTAAAAATCTATGGCAAGATGTGAAAATGTCTATCCATGATCAACAACCAATTTGACAGAGCTTGAAGAATTTAGAAAATAATATTGGGCAAATGTTGCACTATCCAGCTGTGGAAAGCCGTAGCTGTGTGTATAAAATCGAGCACAGCCATGCAATCGCCATAGACAAACATTGGCAGTATAACAGCCTTACTGAAGAGCTCAGCACCATCATAGGATGCCACCTTTCCAACAAGTCAGTTGGTCAAATTTCTGCCCTCCTAGAGCTACCCCAGTCAACTGTGAAGTCGAAATGTCTAGGAACAACAATGGCTCATCAGCGAAGTGGTAGGCCACACAAGCTCACAGAATGGGACCACAGAGTACTGAAGCGCATAGCGCATAAAAATCGTTTGTCCTCGATTGCAACACTTGCCACTTAGTTCCAAACTGCCTCTGGCAGCAACGTCAGTGCAAGAACTGTTCATCTGGGGCTTCATGAAATGGGTTTCCATGGCTGAGCAGCCATACACAAGCCTAAGATCACCATGCACAATGGCAAGCATTGGCTGGAGTGATGTAAAGCTCCCCTCCATTGGACTCTGGAGTACTGAAAATGTGATCTCTGGAGTGATGAATCACGCTTCACCATCTGGCAGTCTCATGGATGAATCTGGGTTTGGAGGATGCCAGGAGAACGCTACCTGCCCCAATGTATAGTGCCAACTGCAAAGTTTGGTTCGAGGAGGAATAATGATCTTGGGCTGTTTTTCTTGGTTCGAGCTTGGCCACTTAATTCCAGTGAAGAAAAATCTTAATGCTACAGCATACAATGACATTCTAGATTTTTCTGTGCTTCCAACTTTGTGACAACAGTTTAGTGAAGGTCCTTTCCTGTTTCAGCATGACAATGCTCCTGTGCACAAAGCAAGGTTTATACAGAAATGGTTTGTCGAAATCAGTCTGGAAGAACTTCACTGGCCTGCACAGAGCCCTGCCCTCAATCCAATCAAACAATTTTGGGGATGAATTTGAACGCCGACTGCGAGTCAGGTCTAATCGCCCAACATCAGAGCCCGACCTTACTAATTATCTTGTGGCTGAATGGAAGCAAGTCAACACAGCAATGTTCCAACATTTGTGGAAAGCCTTCCCAGAAGAGTGGAGGCTGTTATAGCAGCAAAGAGGGGACCAACTCCATATTAATGCCCATGATTTTGGAATAAGATATTTGACAAGAAGGTGTTCACATAGTTTTGGTCATTTAGTGTAGGGCTTTTATTATTCATTAATCTTTTACAAATGTTCACATTTTATTTCCACTTTGACAATACAGAGTATTTTGTGTATGTCACGACTTCTGCCGAAGTTCGTTCCCCTGCCTGTTCGGGCGGTGCTTGGCGGTCGTTGTCACTGTCCTACTAGCCACTACCGATCCCTTTTTTTCGTTTGTCTGTTGGTTTTGTCTTATTAGTTTCACCTGTGTGTATTTTAGTTTAATGAGCGTCCTTATATTTAGTAGGTTGTCCCGCCCTTGTTTTGTGCGGGATAGTTTTTTGTATTCCTGTTATTTGGTGGTGTTCATGTGTTTTATTCTCCGGACTATTTTGGTCCTGTGTTTGGGCTAGAATATTTATTCACCCTGTGTGTTGGGTTGACCGTCGTTTTGTGAGCTGGAGAATAAACGGTCTATAACTGAAACCTGCTCTCTGCGCCTGATTCCACCCACCTTAGTAATTTGTGACAGTGTAGATCGTTGAAAAAAATCAATTTTAATCCCACTTTGTAACACAGCAAAATTTGGAAAAAGTCAATGGCTATAAATACTTTCTGAAGGCACTGTAGGTCTGGATTGAAATCATTGGATGCCTCATCCATGGCCTGAAGAATGGTGGTATGCTCATACATCTTCCACCTGTATTGTAATTGTGTATTGTATTTTACAGTATTGTATTGTACTTATGTACTGTAGTGGTCCTGTACGTGGCTCAGTTCATGAGAGCATGGCACTAGCAACACAAGTGGGTTTGATTCCCACTGGGGCCACATAAAAAATAACTTTGTATACAAGTGTCTGCTACATAAATGGCATATTAACTCAGCAAAAAAATAAATGTCCTGTCACTGTCAACTGTATTTATTACATTTACATTACATTTAAGTCATTTAGCAGACGCTCTTATCCAGAGCGACTTACAAATTGGTGCATTCACCTTATGACATCCAGTGGAACAGTCACTTTACAATAGTGCATCTAAATCTTAAAGGGGGGGTGAGAGGGATTACTTATCCTATCCTAGGTATTCCTTAAAGAGGTGGGGTTTCAGGTGTCTCCGGAAGGTGGTGATTGACTCCGCTGTCCTGGCGTCGTGAGGGAGTTTGTTCCACCATTGGGGGGCCAGAGCAGCGAACAGTTTTGACTGGGCTGAGCGGGAGCTGTACTTCCTCAGTGGTAGGGAGGCGAGCAGGCCAGAGGTGGATGAACGCAGTGCCCTTGTTTGGGTGTAGGGCCTGATCAGAGCCTGGAGGTACTGAGGTGCCGTTCCCCTCACAGCTCCGTAGGCAAGCACCATGGTCTTGTAGCGGATGCAAGCTTCAACTGGAAGCCAGTGGAGAGAGCGGAGGAGCGGGGTGATGTGAGAGAGCTTGGGAAGGTTGAACACCAGACGGGCTGCGGCGTTCTGGATGAGTTGTAGGGGTTTAATGGCACAGGCAGGGAGCCCAGCCAACAGCGAGTTGCAGTAATCCAGACGGGAGATGACAAGTGCCTGGATTAGGACCTGCGCCGCTTCCTGTGTGAGGCAGGGTCGTACTCTGCGGATGTTGTAGAGCATGAACCTACAGGAATGGGCCACCGCCTTGATGTTAGTTGAGAACGACAGGGTGTTGTCCAGGATCACGCCAAGGTTCTTAGCGCTCTGGGAAGAGGACACAATGGAGTTGTCAACCGTGATGGCGAGATCATGGAACGGGCAGTCCTTCCCCGGGAGGAAGAGCAGCTCCGTCTTGCCGAGGTTCAGCTTGAGGTGGTGATCCATCATCCACACTGATATGTCTGCCAGACATGCAGAGATGCGATTCGCCACCTGGTCATCAGAAGGGGGAAAGGAGAAGATTAATTGTGTGTCGTCTGCATAGCAATGATAGGAGAGACTATGTGAGGTTATGACAGAGCCAAGTGACTTGGTGTATAGCGAGAATAGGAGAGGGCCTAGAACAGAGCCCTGGGGGACACCAGTGGTGAGAGCGCGTGGTGAGGAGACAGATTCTCGCCACGCCACCTGGTAGGAGCGACCTGTCAGGTAGGACGCAATACAAGTGTGGGCCACGCCGGAGATGCCCAACTCGGAGAGGGTGGAGAGGAGGATCTGATGGTTCACAGTATCGTAGGCAGCCGATAGATCTAGAAGGATGAGAGCAGAGGCGAGAGAGTTAGCTTTAGCAGTGCGGAGCGCCTCCGTGATACAGAGGAGAGCAGTCTCAGTTGAATGACTAGTCTTGAAACCTGACTGATTTGGATCAAGAAGGTCATTCAGAGAGAGATAGCGGGAGAGCTGGCCAAGGACGGCACGTTCAAGAGTTTTGGAGAGAAAAGAAAGAAGGGATACTGGTCTGTAGTTGTTGACATCGGAGGTATCGAGTGTAGGTTTTTTCAGAAGGGGTGCAACTCTCGCTCTCTTGAAGACGGAAGGGACGTAGCCAGCGGTCAGGGATGAGTTGATGAGCGAGGTGAGGTAAGGGAGAAGGTCTCCGGAAATGGTCTGGAGAAGAGAGGAGGGGATAGGGTCAAGCGGGCAGGTTGTTGGGCGGCCGGCCGTCACAAGACGCGAGATTTCATCTGGAGAGAGAGGGGAGAAAGAGGTCAGAGCACAGGGTAGGGCAGTGTGAGCAGAACCAGCGGTGTCGTTTGACTTAGCAAACGAGGATCGGATGTCGTCGACCTTCTTTTCAAAATGGTTGACGAAGTCATCTGCAGAGAGGGAGGAGGGGGAGGGGGAGGAGGATTCAGGAGGGAGGAGAAGGTGGCAAAGAGCTTCCTAGGGTTAGAGGCAGATGCTTGGAATTTAGCGTGGTAGAAAGTGGCTTTAGCAGCAGAGACAGAGGAGGAAAATGTAGAGAGGAGAGAGTGAAAGGATGCCAGGTCAGCAGGGAGGCGAGTTTTCCTCCATTTCCGCTCGGCTGCCCGGAGCCCTGTTCTATGAGCTCGCAATGAGTCATCGAGCCACGGAGCGGGAGGGGAGGACCGAGCCAGCCTGGAGGATAGGTGACATAGAGAGTCAAAGGATGCAGAGAGGGAGGAGAGGAGAGGGTTGAGGAGGCAGAATCAGGAGATAGGTTGGAGAAGGTTTGAGCGGAGGGAAGAGATGATAGGATGTAGAGAGGGAGAGGGAGGAGGGGGGGGATTCAGGAGGGAGGAGAAGGCGGCAAAGAGCTTCCTAGGGTTTGAGGCAGATGCTTGGAATTTAGAGTGGTAGAAAGTGGCTTTAGCAGCAGAGACAGAGGAGGAAAATGTAGAGCGGAGGGAGTGAAAGGATGCCAGGTCCGCAGGGAGGCGAGTTTTCAGCAAACCTAACATGTATAAATATTTGTATGAACATAAGATTCAATAACTGATTCATAAACTGAACAAGTTCCACAGACATGTGACTAACAGAAATGGAATAATGTGTTCCTGAACAAAGGGGCCGGGGACGACAAAATCAAAAGTAACAGTCAGTATCTGGTGTGGCCACCAGCTGCATTAAGTACTGCAGTGCATCTCCTCCTAATGGACTGAAGCAGATTTGCCAGTTCTTGCTGTGAGATGTTACCCCACTCTTCCACCAAGGCACCTGCAAGTTCCCGAACATTTCTGGGGGGAATGGCCCTAGCCCTCCCCCTCCGATCCAGCAGGTCCCAGATGTGCTCAATGGGATTGAGATTCGGGCTCTTCGCTGGCCATGGCAGAACACTGACTTTCCTGTCTTGCAGGAAATCATGCACAGAACAAGCAGTATGGCTGGTGGCATTGTCATGCTGGTGGGTCATGAGAGAAGAGGATGTCTTCCCTGTAGCTCACAGCATTGAGATTGCCTGCAATGACAACAAGCTCAGTCCGATGATGCTATGACACACCATGACGGACCCTCCACCTCCAAATCGAGTACAGGCCTCGGTGTAACGCTCATTCCTTCAACAATAAACACGAATCCGAACATCACCCCTGGTGAGACAAAACCACGTTTTGTCAGTGAAGAGCACTTTTTGCCAGGCCTTTCTGGTCCAGCGACGGTGGGTTTGTGCCCATAGGTGACGTTGGTGCCGGTGATGCTTGATGAGGAGCTGCCTTACAACAGGCCTACAATCCCTCAGTCCAGCCTCTCTCAGCCTATTGCGGACAGTCTGAGCACTGATGGAGGGATTGTGCATTCCTGGTGTAACTTTGGCAGTTGTTGTTGCCATCCTGTACCTGTCCCACAGGTGTGATGTTCGGATGTACCGATCCTGTGCAGGTATTGTTACACGTGATTTGCTACTGCAAGGACGTTCAGCTGTCCGCCCTGTCTCCCTGTCTTAGGCGTCTCACAGTACGGACATTGCAATTTATTGCCCTGGCCACATCTGCATCATGCCTCCTCGAAGCATGCCTAAGGCACGGTCACATGAGCAGGGACCCTGGGCATCTTTCTTTTGGTGTTTTTCAGAGTCAGTAGAAAGGCATCTTTAGTGTCCTACGTTTTCATAACTGTGACCTTAATTGCATACCGTCTGTAAGCTGTTAGTGTCTTAATGACCGCTCCACAGGTGCATGTTCATTAATTGTTTATGGTTCATTGAACGAGCATGGCAAACAGTATTTAAACCCTTTACAATGAATATCTGTGAAGTTATTTGGATTTTTACGAATTGTCTTTGAAAGACAGGATCCTGAAAAGGGGACATTTCTTTTTTTGCTGAATTTATACAATACTGTATTGCCAATACAATTTTTTTGTAACTCATCAACTTCATTTTGGATATATGTTTACTGTATAGGGGATATATTTATTTCTTGTTTTGGAAACAAGCATTTCGCTGCACCTGCTGCAACATTGGCTAATCTGTGTACCCAATCAATAAACTTTGATATAGATTTGTTACATACAGTACATTTCTGATCTTGTCAATATCAGAATGGTCAAAAACATATTGTGAAGTAAAATTGATTTAATTTTTTTTTTAAATTTCACCTTTATTTAACCAGGTAGGCTAGTTGAGAACAAGTTCTCATTTGCAACTGCGACCTGGCCAAGATAAAGCATAGCAGTGTGAACAGACAACACAGAGTTACACATGGAGTAAACAATTAACAAGTCAATAACACAGTTATTTGTTAGTTTCTACACTGAACAAAAATATAAACGCAATACGCAAAGTTTTGGTCTCATGTTTCATGATCTGAAATAAAAGATCGCAGAAATGTTCCATACACACAAAAATATTATTTCTCTCAAATGTTGTGTACAAATTTGTTTAAATCCCTGTGAGTGAGCATTTCTCCATTGGCAAGATAAACCACTCTAAAAAAGCCACCCTATATGTGCAGTTGTCACATAACACATTGCCATAGATGTCTCAAGTTTTGAGTAAGCGTGCAATTGGCATGCTGACTGCAGGAATGTCCACCAGAGCTGTTGCCTGAATGACAATTTCTCTACCATAAGCCGCCTCCAATGTCATTATAGAAAATTTGGCAGTACATCCAACCGGCCTCACAACCGTAGACCATTTATAACAACACCGGCCCAGGACCTCCACATCCGGCTTCTTCACCACAGGGTTTCAACTGTGGGTTTGTACAACCAAAGAATTTCTGCACAAACAGTCTGAAACAACCTCAGGGAAGCTCATCTGCGAGCTTGTTGTCCTCACCAGGGTCTTGACCTGACTGCAGTTCGGTGTTGTAACCGACTTCAGTGGGCAAATGCTGACCTTCAATGGCCACTGGCACACTGGAGAAGTGTGCTCTTCACGGATGAATCCCGGGTTTCAACTGTACCGGGCAGGTGGCGGTGGAGTTATGGTTTGGGCAGGCATAAGCTACAGACAGCGAACACAATTGCATTGTATAGATGGCAATTTGAATGCACCGTGCCATTCGTCTTTCACCATCACCTCATGTTTCAGCATTATAATGCATGGCTACATGTCACAAGGATCTGTACACAATTCCTGGAGGCTGAAAATATCCCAGTTCTTCCATGGCCTGTATACTCACCAGACATGTCACCCACCTGAGCATGTTTGGGATGCTCTGGATCGACACGTACAACGGCGTGTTCCAGTTCCCACCAATATCCAGTAACTTTGCACAGCCATTGAGGAGTGGGACAACATTCCACAGGCCACAATCAACAGCCTGATCAACTTCCAATGCGAAGGAGATGTGTATGAGGCAAATGGTGGTCACACCAGATACTGACTGATTTTCTGATCCACTCCCCTACCTTTTTTTAGGTATCTGTGACCAACAGATGCATATGTGAAATCCATAGATTAGGGCCTAAATCATGTTTCAATTGACTGATTTCCTTATAAGAACTGTAACTCAGTAAAACAAATTGCATGTTTCGTTTATATATTTGTTCAGTGTACTTTACAGACATTCATTTTCATTTTGTAGTTGTCAGATTTACCAAACGTTTAAGTGAACATCAATTAAGAGCAGTCGAAAAACTAATGTGAGCATGGCATTGTGAAAGGCAATTACTTCATATGAAAATGTACTGCAGTGTGAAATGTGTATTCCTAGATGAATCACTGATTAAGTTCGGTGGAAAGTGACTATGATTTTGTGTGTTGTACATGGCTTTTTGATTATCTGTTTTGAGTTTTGTACTAAGACTTGTGAAAATGTACCACATACTTGTACAAATTGCTCCAAGGCAATAAATAACTGTAAGGTACTGAAGTGAGAACCACATTATTTTTGTTGTAGTAAGAAAAAAATTTCCTCAATAAAGCAGATATCAGCAAAGTCCGTATTAGTAAGTGTGAGTGATAGTGCAAGTGTGTTTTTTTCCTTCTGTGGAGGGAGGTTGCTGTAGGATTAATCCAGATACTTTTTGAAGAGGTAGGTTTTCAGACATTTTTGGAAGATGGGCATATAATACTAATCACTTGTAAGCATAGCTCCATCCCTATGTGTGTTATCTTGTGGTTATAGAAGTGTCCGTTGTTGGAGAATCTGTGTAAGCGCTGCAGGTCAGAGTGTGTGTGTCTGATCTTCTGGTGACACCCATGAAGGAGGCATCACACACGGTCCACAGTAGCTGGGGGGGGGGGATCTCCTCATTTTCCACCTCTAGACTAGCTGAGGGAGACACCACAGAGAGTTAGAAATTCCTCTTCCTTCTCCTTGTACTTCTCCACCTACTCGTCCACGTCAAAATGGTTTCAACTGAACTTAGAACCAGTAGACCACCAAAAGTAATGTTCATACAGTGTGTGGACAGGCGGTAATTTATTTTATTTGTATGTACACATTTTTAAAAATGTAATAACCAAATGTATGTATCTATGTTATTTATGCATTTATTGATGTAGAGTGCATTCAGAAAGTATTCAGATCCCTTGAGTTTTTCCACAATTTATTACGTTACTGCCATATTCTAAAATCGATTAAACTGTTTTCCCCCTTATCAATCTACACACAATACCCCATAATGAGGAAGCAAAAACAGGTTTTTAGGCGTTTTTTTGCTAATTTAAAATAAACTGAAATATCACATTTTACATAAATATTCAGACCCTTTACTCAGTACTTTGTTGAAGCATCTTTGACAGCTATTACAGTCTCAAGTCTTCTTGGCACACCTGTATTTGGGGAGTTTCTCCCATTCTTCTCTGCAGATCCTCTCATGCTCTGTCATGTTGGATGGGGAGCATTGCTGCACAGCTATTTTCAGGTTTCTCCAGAGATGTTCCAGCAAACCTGGCACCATCCCTATAGCTTCACCGTTTTTAGGCCAAGGAGTTCAATCTTGGTTTCATCAGACCAGAAAATCTTATTTCTCATGGTCTGAGAGTCCTTTACGTGTCTTTTGGCAAACTCCAAGTGGGCTGTCATGTGCCTTTTACTGAGGAGTGGCTTCCTACTGGCAACTCTACCACAAAGGCCTGATTGGTGGAGTGCTGCAGAGATGGTTGTCCTTCTGGAGGAACTCTGGAGCTGTGTCAGAGTGACCATTGAGTTCTTTGTCACCTCCCTGACCAAGGCCCTTCTCCCCCGATTGCTATGTTTAGCCAGGTGGCCAGCTTTAGAAAGAGTCTTTGGGGTTACAAACTTCTTCCATTGAAGAATGATTGAGGCCACTGTGTTCTTGGGGAACTTCAATGCTGCAGACTTGTTTTGGTACCCTTCCCTAGATCTGTGCCTCGACACAATCCTGTCTTGGAGATCTACGGACAATTCCTTCGACCTCATGGCTTGGTTTTTGCTCTGACATGCCCTGTCATCTGTGGGACCTTATATAGACAGGAGTGTGGCTTTCCAAATCATGTCCAATCAATTGAATTTAGAACAGGTGGACTCTAATCAAGTTGTAGAAACATCTCAAGGATGATCAGTGGAAACAGGATGCACCTGAGCTCAATTTCGAGTCTCATGGCAAAGGGTCTGAATACTTATGTTAATTGTTATATATTTTTCATACATTTGCACATTTCTAAATACCTATTTTCACTTTGTCATTATGGGCTATTGTGTGTAGACTGATAAGGAAAACATTTATCGTCACAATGTGTCACATCCTGACCTTAGTTCCTTTTTTATGTCTCTATTTTAGTTTGGTCAGGGCGTGAGTTGGGGTAGGCATTCTAAGTTTTGTGTTCTATGGTGTCTATTTCTATGTGTTTGGCCTGGTATGGTTCCCAATCAGTGGCAGCTGGCAATCGTTGTCTCTGAGAACCATACTTAGGCAGCCTGTTTTCCCACTATGGGTTGTGGGTAGTTTTGTGTTTCTGCACCTGACAGGACTGTTTAGTTTTCGTTCATTCTCTGAATATTTTCCAAATGCACTGTATTTAGAAAGTTTCCTTAATCAATGCTTTTGATCACTCATCTAACTTGAGCTGAGCTCTACACATGTATGTTTCCCCTCCCAGCTGAAATTACACGTCAGCATTTCAATAGCCGTAATCCCTGTTCAGGTGTCTGTGTGTTTATCTGCACATGTGCTGTAGCAGATGTGTACCCTAAAGATTGAATTATAGAGTAATCCGCCAGGTTACAGGATTGACAGACAACACACACATGTAATTCTGCTCTCTGTCAATTTGTGTGTACTTACTGGTCAAGGCAAAGTTAGTTCTGTCGAATGTTGTTAGATTCTGTCTGCTTTGGAAGAACCTGGGATCTCCCATTCCTACAACAACAAATGATTGACATTACTGATTGGCACTCACATAGGCCTAGTGCTTTTCTCAAACTCAAAGTTGATTAATTGGATGGGAATAACTCAAACTTCCCACAAACAAGGTAATATAATTTTGTGAGTTTTTGTAAACTCAGTACAAACAGTAAGGCTGGGTACACACACCACATAATATATTACCCGTCACAGTGTAGGGTGAAGTTACTCCTAGACGCTGATCTTGGATCAGTTTAGCATTTTCCCACTCGTCGGTTAAGATTGGGGGAGGAGGGCGAAAACTTCACCCCAGAGCTACAATTCACATTACTGGACAAGATACTGGAGAGTTTCACACTTAACGACTCCACCCTAGAACTTTGGGCTTTTCTGAAATTAAATTGTTTTATTTGAATCATGTCATACATAGGACAATCTTCTCTACTGACTACTGACTGAGATATCTCAGCCTCATTGCTAGATAAAGGTCTCTGAAGACTCAGCCATCAAGCTTATCTCAAGATTAACCCTTTCCTATCACTTAGTAGTCTAGATATGATACAATATGTGGAAAATGGGAGTGAGAAGAGAGATGAATGACTGGAAAGAGGAAAGAGAAGAGGGGAAAATGGTAGATACTCACAGATAACACACACCATTACTGCACTTCCCCCACACCTTTTTTCCTCTAACGAGAAGAACAGAATAAATCGTGGGAAGTGGGAAGGTTAGGGGTCATGAAGAGAAGGATGTGGTCGCCACTACATCTCAACGTGTGTGTGAGTGTACTTGTTGACTCTTGTTGTCGTCGTGAATCTGCAGTCAGGGGGGTCGCCACAGACACTTAACTCCTAACACTAAACATAAACTTTAACCCCTAACCCTAATTCAAAACCTAACACTTATTCTAACCTTACACCCTCTAGAAATATCCCTTTTCCTTGTGGGGACTGCAAAATGTTGGTCCCCCACACACACACGGACACACACAATAATCATCAGTCAGCAGCGTAATAACAATCATGGTTATTCCTGTATCAGAGAGGATTTCCTGCTGGACGGGGGCCATGCTGGCTCAGAGTCAGGTGTACGTGCAGCGCCAGGCACAGCCAGTTGCAGGTTCAGCCCTCTCATCTGAGGGAAACTGTGGGTGTCTGAAATACCCTACTGGACAATACTGAGGTCATGTCTGGGAGAGCAGTAATCATCAGACCAGCCCGTGTGCTGCTGTATTACACGTACTCGCTTACAGGTATGTTTTAATGACACATACATATATACCAGACTGTTTGAGGTAGACACTTAGTGGAACTTGAATTCCATTCAGTCAGGTGGAGGCGGATTGTGGTTTGATCAATCCCAACATGGTCAAAGGCTTCATATTGGAACGTACTGGGGTCATATTCATTAGTGCACATCTTAGCAAAATGTTTTGCAACGGAAAATGAACATTTGCGTTTCTCATTAGACAAGTTAAGGTGGGCCTCCCTGTTTCACTCCATTTTCTTTCGTTTGGTGTCTAGGGAATAAAGCCCAGGTTTATCACAGCTAGGAACAGCTTTCCCTCCCCTATCCTAACCTTAACCATTAGGTCGAAGAGAGCAAAACTGACCTTGGATCAGTGTCGATGGGGATCATCCTAATAGTGCCAGCAGACTGGACTGGGTTTGGAGAGATAAGAGTGGCTCAAAAAGAAAAGGAGAGCAGAGAAACAATGCCTTAACAACACCGACACTTTAGAGCCTAAAACAACCTCATATTATACATCTACAGTTATACATTATATCAGTTCTCACAGAATAATAGCATTCTCTGAACTGAAGCATTGAGAGAGTAACAAAGCCGCTTAAGGTGGTGATCATCTAAGATAGACAATAATACAATTTTCTGATAGGCCCAGCATTCAGTATGTACTGTATGTTAAAATGAAAGGAATCTAGCTAGCCATGGTTAAGAATAAGAATGTGATTTTAATCCTAAAATCAAAACATTAAAATGGAAAGATTCCCGAGACCTCGGCTGGAAAAAGGACCCTCAATTTGTTGTTAGTTACTGTGTGTCTGTGTGTGTATGCGTGAGAGAGAGCGAGAGAGAGAATATGTGTGTGGGAATGAGTGCATGATTATTCCAGGGCCTAATTGTTTCTGAAATATAAACTGTCACACACACACACACAGATGTGAGGTCAGTGGCTATATTTATCCTCCTCAGCCTTGGCTTGCTCCCTCCATGCAGTGTGCCTGTATAAAAGGCCCTGCCTCCCGCTCTGCTGTTACTCTCACTCAAGTGGCCGGTCACACACTCGCTCTGCGGACCAGCTACAGCTCTGTCAGTCTCAGAGTGGATTATTACTGTCACTGCAGCAAGCAGTGATCCAAAGGGATCTATATTTTGTCAGACTGACAACTGCACTTAATCACAGGTGAGCTCATCTCCAATATCACTGCTCATATCTTCAGCTAGGTCTGCAATTTGAGGAAATGGTATCGTTACCACTGGTCAATGTTATTCTGTTTAGACATACAATTTAGCTGGTTTTAGGTATAATCCCTTTTTAAAATCATATATATGTGCTCTTAATATTTTCTTTCATCACGTTTATACTATATTGACACAGTATGATAGGTGGGATGTCACTTTTTTAGAGTCCCATAGAAAACCTTATAGATTCTAAAATACATTTGGTTGTTCCCACATAGAAGAGGAAATATCCATACATGTATATTTATTCTCAATAGTAGATGCATGGGTAATATAGTGTCAATAGTATAGAGTGGTAAGGATGAATATTAAGGAAAAAGACAATGAGAATATCAATGAGTCCTCGTGACTCATTGATATATCATTTATCTAATCTAGTATTTGTTTTACAAACACAACACAGAGATCTCTAACCCTCCTGTCTCTCCCCTCTATCTCCTCTGTAGTATGAAGCATAGACGGCTGCTTCTGTCTCTGCCTCACCTGCCCACCATCACTGAGACCCTGGAAGACTCTAATACCCTGGGGGCCCCGGGCCACCTAGCCCATCCAGCCCAGTCTGTTTCCCAGTCCCTGGAGGAGTATATGACCAGCATCCAGGCGCTGGCCAGACCAGTGGTGCACCCTATCTGTGGCCCTGTGAGGCTCCAGAGGACGGGCAGGCCTCAGCTGTTCTCCAAGTCTCAGATGAAGCACTCTGTCTCAGCTTTGCTGCCCCGCGGTTCCCCCCGGGCCATCCGGACTAGCACCACCACAGGTCAAGCCCGAGAGCAGCTGTCAGGCAGGCGGGGGATGGAGAGGGAATGTGGGGGGAAAGATCCCATGGAATGGCTTTATGGACAAACACACACATAAACCGAGACAAGGACACACACCAAGCAGGACACAAATGAGGACATACTAGTTTAGGGGAGAATGCTCAAGCAGCTCTGTGGGTGCTCAAACCTGGAATATTAAATATCAGGGAATACTCTAACTGGCTGTAACCAATGATGTGCGGTGCTGTCCCCAAATGGCCCACTGATGGGTTCTGAGCTGGACTGGATTGAGCTGGTCTGGACTGGACTAATGTTGTTTCACTGAATTGTGACACTATGCTGGATATAATGCAGGGACTCTGTAAACATTAATCCAGTAAAACCAACCTGTGGAGTTTAATTGAAGAGATTATTCTATTTTGTAATAAAATACTCTTGTAACAATATTTCTTGTATTCACTGTATTTACGTTTGCATAGCTAATGTTTTAGGAACTTTAAAGATTCCAAACTGAATGTCTAAATGTCTAAATGTGATACCAGTGCTTGATTTGGGCCAGAACACATCACTTGGCACCTAATAATAATAATAAACAGTAAAATCCAAAATGAGTAACTGCATTTTCATTCCACTTCAAGCACTGTCTGATACAAATGTTACTTCTGAGATTGTGTCCTTGTGCCACTGATAAATCATGCTGACTGAGAGAGTGCAGCCAGATGTCAATTTAGAAATGTAGAATGTATTCTCACCACCAAATATGGTGATGAAAGGAAGTCCAGTGGTGGGAAATGGGAGCAGATGGAATTAGATTAAATTTGGCCGACATTCTGCTAAAATTCTCATTGATGAAACGTTCGATCTCAATTCAGTTTTCTGTTCCCAAAACTAAAAATCTGTTAGGAACAAATTGGACTGTTTTGTAGACTCAACCCTTTCTTAAAGGTTCTAAAAACGTCATTGTTTAGAATTATTGCAAGGGAGAATTCAATTGTTGCACATATGAAATTCACAGAGTAGGCGTTCCCTTACTGAAATATGTAATTTCATGCCAGAACTTGCCAATAGGATCTCACTAGCTCGTGCTTGGTTCTGCCCACCTCCTTGCTTCTTCTGCCCAGTATGCTTCATTTACTCCCCATTGGAAACAACAATGTTATGATTCCGGATAATCCTGAATGAATCGTGAATAATGATGAGTGAGAAAGTTAGATGCACAAATATCATCAAATATCAATCTGAAACACAACCAAAACAAACAGCAAATGCAAACAGCACGAGTGTCAAGGTCGTTGATAGAACAGGACCAAGGTACAGTGTGGTGAGCGTACATATTATTTTATTTCGAAAAAAGACGCCGAACAAAACAATACACACTACAAAACAAACCGTGAGGCTAACTGCTATGTTCCATAAACAGTCAACTTCCCACAAAGACAGGAGGGAAAAGGGCTACCTAAGTATGGTTCTCAATCAGAGACAACGATAGACAGCTGTCCCTCATTGAGAACCCTACCCGGCCAAAACATAGAAATACAAATAATAGAACCTAGAATACCCACCCCAAATCACACCCTGACCAAACCAAATAGAGACATAAAAAGGATCTCCAAGGTCAGGGCGTGACAACGAGCTTGATGTAGTCATTGCATGCTATGAAAATGGAACCAAATATTTAACTATTAATACAAAAGTGAATTTTCCCAATATTTTTGTTCCCCTAAAATTGGTGGATTATGTACAAATTGTTCTGTAATTTCAAAACGGTTCACCTGATCTGGATGAAAAAATCCTAAACTAAAAGCTGACAGTCTGTTAACCTCAAAGTTCATTGTATAATTTCAAAGTCCTGGAGTACAGAGCTAAAACAACAAATGTGTCACTGTTCCAATACTTTGGAGCACACTGTATATAGAAATGACAACTTGCAAAAAAACAACAATTTTATGATTTTAATTCCAACAATAAACTCTCCAGGAACAGGGAGCTCTGTTCTACACAGTCCAAACAATGTGTTTTGTTCCACAGTATTTGACAGTATTGCCACTAGCTAGCTAGCCATTCACACCCGCAGGAGCATGACATGAACATGAGCAGCCCCACTGTGTTCCCTTCGATGCATAGCTAGCTAGAGCTAGCTAATAAACTAGCTTGTTTCAACCTTGCTCGCAACAGGAACAATTCCGAATGACAAAGCTTACTTTGCAGCATATTACACAATACATTCTCTTTCCCGTACACTTTAAACACAATTACTTTTTAATCTTAACACATGTTGTTTAACTGATTCTAGCTGGCTAACATTTTTATCCATGTTCTTTGCTCTTGTTTGTTTGCCATGTGCAGAAAGGTATACTACAAAGCAGGATGAATATTTTGAAATAACTTTAGATTTTTTTTAGAAAGATGGGCATGGCCTAACTGACTCATCAACCAAAAACACATTACGTTGAAATTGGCCGAAGAAGGGTGGGACATACTAACACAACAACACATTAGAAGTGAGGTGAACTGCCCATGGCAAACCAACTGAAAAAAGTTGCTGGTTCAAATCCCCGAGCCGATTAGGTAAACATCTGTCGATGTGCCCTTGAGCAAGGCACTTAAAACTAATTGCTCCTGTAAGTCGCTCTGAATAAGAGCTTCTGTTAACACTATAACCACCTGACCAATCAATTTATAAGTACCCTCTAGAGAATGTTAAGAATGTTGCCCGGCATCCCATTTAGCATACGCATCAGATGCATATCAACCCGCAAGGCGAGTAAACATAAGCAACAAGGCTTGATAAATAGTGCATAAACAGTTGTGAAGAATGTATTGCATGAAGAGATATTAGTGGAAATACAATACCATCAAAGTACCAGCAATGGCTCAAATACACTAAATTCAATCCCCCCACCCAAAAATATGTACAGTACCAGCCAAAAGTTTGGACACACCTACTCATTCCTGGCTTTTTTCTTTATTTGTAATATTTTTTATATTGAAAAATAATAATTAAGACATCAAAACTATGAAATACACATATGAAATCATGCAGTAACCAAAAAAGTGTTAAACAAATCAAAATATATTTTATATTTGAGATTTTACATTCTCTCGACCAGCTTCATGAGGTAGTCACCTGGAATGCATTTCAATTAACAGTTGTGTTATGTTAAAAATTAATTTGTGGAATTTGAACCAATCAGTTGTCTTGTGACAAGGTAGTGGTGGTATACAGAAGATAGCCCTATTTGGTAAAATACCAAGTCCATATGTGACCTTATGTAGCAAACATTTTTATTCTGTTTTTAACATTGGATAAATGTAGAGACTAAGTGATACAAAATGGTATATCATATACTACTGAACAATGGGAAAGTCATTTTGCTTTGAATGTTGATAAACTTGTAAACTCACTTTTGAGAAAATGGCATTTTAATATTTTGGAACAACTTCTTTGTCTACACCCATTCAGCATCGTTCACACCCTCTTTAAACTTTATCCCCACCCATCTCTTTAAGGGTTCATCTGAGTGTTCTGTACGAACAACAGCTGTCAAGCACCCCGTAAAGACCTTTATGATACACAGATTAAAAATACAGTGCCTTGCAAAAGTTTTTCCTATTCTGTTGCATTACAACCTGTAATTTAACTGATTTTTATTTGGATTTCATGTAATGGACATACACAAAATTGGTGAAGTGAAATGAAAAAACAAATTGTTTCAAAAAATTCTGTGACACCAAGGATGTGACACCAAGGAACTTGAAACTCTCGACCAGTTCAGCAACGTCGATGTTAACGGGGGCCTGTTTAGCCCTCCTTTTTCTATATTCCACCATCAGCTCTTTGTCTTGCTCACATTGAGAGAGATGTTGTTGTCCTGTCACCACACTGCCAGGTCTCTGAACTCCTCCCTATAGGCTGTCTCACCGTAGTCGGTGATCACTGTTGTGTTGTCAGCAAACCTAATGATGGTGTTGGAGTCATGCTTGGCCACTGTGGTGGAATATTCTATTCAAGTGAGAGACTTGGTCATCACCTTTATTCAATATCAATTAATTATTGCAATAATGAAACCGTCGACCGAGAGCCTATCATTTTGCTGTTCCTTATATACCCGATACCAAGATTGCTCAGTCATAACTGGTTCAACTCCCCCCTCCCCCATATAGATTGGGGGCACCATAAGCAACACCCTGTGGTCGTCTGCCTCATGTGTTGTCTCCCAAATGTCAGGATAATCAGGAAAAACTGAGGCCTTGCCTGGAGGAATTAAACAATCTCGGTGGCACCCACCACATCTGATCTATGGAATGGTCAGCTGTAGGTTTTTTAATCACCAAGCCATCACTTAATCAGTTGCCAGCCCAAGCTTCAAAATATTTCTCTCAGTTAACTCAGAAAAGGAGAGATTCATAAGAACCTTACTCTACTAAATAAAACAACCATTTGGTGCATAAATATAACAATCTTGTAATCCTGCTACCACACCACACAGTCGTGGGTGAACAGGGAGTACAGGACTTGACTAAGCATGCATCCCTGAGGGTCCCCAGCATTGAGGATCAGCGTGGCAGATGTGTTATTGCCTACCCTTATCACCTGGGGGCGGCCCATCAGGAAGTCCAGGATCCAGTTGCAGAGGAAGGTGGTTAGTCCCAGGGTCCTCAGTTTAGTGATGAGCTTTGTGGGCACTATGGGTTTGAACCCTGAGCTGTAGTAAATGAACAACATCTTCACTTTTGTCCAGGTGGGAAAGGGCAGTGTGAAGTGCGATTGAGATTGCGTCATCTGTGGATCTGTTGGAGCGATCTGTGAATTAGAGTGGTTCTAGGGTTTCTGGCATGATGGTGTTGATGTGAGCCATGACCAGACTTTCAAAGCACTTCAAGGCTACCAACGTGAGTGGTACAGGGCGGTAAATCATTTAGGAAGGTTACCTTCACTTTCTTGGGCACAGGGTCTATGGTGGTCTGTATGAAACATGTAGGTATTACAGACTCGGCCAGGGAGAGGTTGAAAGCGTCAGTGAAAACACTTGCCAATTGGTCCGCGCATGCTTTGAGTACCCGTCCCGGTACTTCAGTGTTGCTTGCCTCAAAGCAAGCATAAATAGGAATTTAGCTCGTCTGGTAAACTGGTGTCACTGGGCAGCTCGAGACTTGGTTTCCCTTTGTAGTCCGTAATAGTTTTCAAGCCGTGCCACATCCAACGACCGTCAGAGTAGGATTCAATCTAGTCCTGTATTTACGCTTTGCCTGATTGATGGTTTGTCTGAGGGCATAGAAGGATTTCTTACATGCATCCAGATTAGTGTCCCGCTCCTTGAAAGCGGCAGCTCTACCCTTTAGCTTGGTGCGGATGTTGCCTGTAATCCATGGCTTCTGGTTGGGAAATGTACGTACAGTCACTGTGGGGACATTGTCAATGCACTTATTGATGAAGCCAGTGACTGAGGTGGTATACTTCTCATACCTTTGGATGAATGCCAGAAAAATATTCCAGTCTGTGCTAGCAAAACAGTCCTGTAGCGTAGGATCAGTGTCATCTGATCTGTGTATTGATAGAGTCACTGGTACTTCCTGCTTTAGTTTTTGCTTGTAAGCAGGAATCAAGAGGATAGAATTATGGTCAGATTTGCTAAATGGAGGGCGAGTGAGAGCTTTGTATGCATCTCTGGGTGTGGAGTAAAGGGGGTCTAGAGTTTTTTTATTTATTAAGTAAAAAATATTTAAGTTTGCCGGCATTAAAGTACCCGGCCACTAAGAGTGCTACTTCTGGAGGAGCATACTCTTGTTTGCTTATGGCCTTGTACAGCTCATTGAGTGCGGTCTTAGTTTGGTTTGTGGTTTGTGCATTGGTTTGTGGTGGTAAATAGACAGCTACAAATAATATAGATGTGAACTCTCTTGGTAGATAGTGTGGTCTCCAGCTTATCATGAGGTATTCAAACCTCAGGCGGGCAATACCTCCAGACTTCTTTAATATTAGACATTGCATACCAGCAGTTGTTGACAAATAAGCACACCCTTTCCCTTTTCTTACCAGATGTAGCTGCACTGTCCTGCCAAAAAACAGAGAAGCCAAGTCTCGGTGAAACATAAGATGTCCTGTTGGGAAGATCGTAGATTGTCCAGTTTGTATTCCAATGATTGCACCTTGGCCAATAATACTGAGGGCAGTGGTGGTTTATTCACTCACCGACAAATTCTCACAAGGCACCCAGACCTCCGCCCCTGTATTTCCGTCTTTTTTTCACGCATGACAGGGTTTTGTGCCTGGTCTCCGGGAAGCAGTATATCCTTCGCGTTGGACTCATTGAAGAAAAAAATTTGAATTGAGTATTTTCTGTTTTGATGTCCAGAAGATTTCTTTGGTTGTAGGAGACAGTAGGAGCAGCATTATGTACAAAAAGAGTAACACATTTTTTTTTAAACAAAAAAACAAAATAGCACAGTTGGTTAGGAGCCTGTAAAATGGCAGCCATTCACTCCGGGCGCTATTATATCATGTAACTTTACTTAAAACTTCTTCGGGATCGGTGTACCTTCCACGGGAAGGTTTAGCTAACGTAGGCCAATGCGATTAGCATGAGGTTGTAAGTAACAAGAACATTTCCCAGGCCATAGACATACTGTATCTGATATTAACATAAAGCTTACATTCTTGTTACTCTAAATGCACTATCCAATTTACAGTAGCTATTACAGCTAAATAATACTATGCTATTTTTTTGAGGAGAGTGCACAGTTTTGAACATGAAAAGTTATTAATAAACAAATTAGGCACATTCGGGCATTTTTAACAGAAGTACAATCCAAATTGCAAATCCAAATTGCAGCCGTGCTGGAATAATACATTATGGCCTTTCTTTTGCATTTCAAAGATGATGGTACAAAAAATACAAAAGAACGGTTGTTTTTTTCTTTGTATTATCTTTTACCAGATCTATTGTGTTATATTCTCCTACATCCCTTTCACTTTTCCACAAACTTCAAAGTGTTTCCTTTCAAATAGTACCAAGAATATGCATATCCTTGCTTCAGTGCCCGAGTTACAGGCTGTTAGATTTGGGTATGTCATTTTAGGCGAAAATTGAAAAAAAGCTGCAAATCCTTAAGAGTTTTTAAGGGATAAAGTGACTAGGCAACAGGATATATAATAAACAGTAGCAGCAGCGTATGTGATGAGTTAAAACAGTCTATGACTTGGGTGGCTGGAACCGCTATACCGTCTGGTATAGAGGTTCTGGATGGCAGGGAGCTTGGCCCTCTGTAGCACCTTGCGGTCAGATGCCAAGCAGTTGCCATACCATACCAGTCAAGATACTCTCAATGGTGCTGCTGTAGAACTTTTTAAGTATCTGAGGCCCGATGCCAAATATTTTCAGGCTCTTGAGGGGTAGAGGCATTGTCATGCCTTCTTCACGACTGTGTTGGTGTGTGTGGACCATGATAATTCCTTAGTGATGTGGACACAGGAACTTGAAGCTCTCGACACGATCCATTATAACACCATCGTTGTGGTGTGCTTGGCCTTCAGTTTCCTGTAGTCCACGATCAGCAACTTATTATTTTTTAAATATTATTTTTTAAATGTTATTTTTTTAACTAGACAAGTCAGTCAAGAACAAATGCTTATTTACAATAACGGGCTACCTCGGCCAAACCCGGACAACGCTGGGCCAATTGTTTGCCGCACTATGGGACTCCCAATCACAGCCGGGTGTGATGCAGCCTGGATTGGAACCCGGGACTGCATTGACGCCTCTTGCATTGAGATGCAGTGCCTTAGAACACTCTGCCACTCGGGAGCCCTTACTGACATTGAGGGAGAGGCTGTTGTCTTGGCACCACACTGCCAGGTCACTGACCTCCCAATAGGCTCATTGTCAGCGGTGATCAGGCTACCACCGTCCTGCTGTCAGAATACTTAATGATGGTGTTGGTGTTGTGCACGGATGTGTTGTTGCCTACCTTCACCACCTGGCGGCGGCCCGCCAGGAATTCCAGGACAGTATATTCTATGAAAGTATTCTAGTGAAAATCTGTTAGAAAAAAATTACAATGAGT
This sequence comes from Oncorhynchus gorbuscha, assembly GCF_021184085.1. Taxonomy (NCBI): domain Eukaryota; kingdom Metazoa; phylum Chordata; class Actinopteri; order Salmoniformes; family Salmonidae; genus Oncorhynchus; species Oncorhynchus gorbuscha. The sequence continues at coordinate 53,100,690 of NC_060178.1, forward strand.
ATCGCAGCAGCACTTCTCTTCCACTTATTTGTCTCATTTGGCCCTGTTTTACATTAGAAAGTGTTCACAGCCAGAGGCAGTGTGTGTAGCTCTTTGCCTGCTCTCTCAATGTGCTCTATGCTTAACCTTTCAGGAAGACTAAACTCAAGCAGCAGAAGAACAAACGGCATATGCTTCACTGGTGCTAAACGCTAAAAGTACTGCTGTTTACAAATCCCCAACTGCACAGCTGGGAGAGATGTGTGTGTGTGTGGATGGGAATATGTGTGTGTGTGTGTCTGATCTTTTAGTCCTCCCAGGCACCACTAAAGCATATTGGCGTAAGCTAACCAGCATATGCTGGAATGTGTGTGTGTCAGTGTGTGGATGTGTGTACAGCATATGTTGTAGAAAGGGGGGGGGGGGGGGGGGGGGGGGGGGGGGGGGGGGCACTCGCTTAGAAAGCGGTCTGCAGGGCTACCAGCAGAGACAGAGTGGCTCTGACTTTACCTATGGCATCAATGGTGTGTTTGTGTGTGTGATCTCTGCTGTGCACTGATGCATACTCTAGCCTTATCCCTGCTAACATTTGACACACTTTTAACATTTAAAGCTAAAGTGTAAAGTTCACTGTTCAGTGTGTGCGTATGCATGTGTTCACCATCAGGGAAAAGCAGTGTTTCAAAAAGGTCCAAGCAACTAAGGTAAAACATTTTAATTCTCTCTGAAATACCAAGTCATCGGAATTAGTCACACACACCTTACCCCTCCCTTTCCTACACACCACATCCCCACAATGAACCTGTCACTACTTCTTTAATTACAGAGATAACACATTCTCTTCCCTCCCTCCTTTTTCTTTCTCTTCTCTACTTTCTCCTCTCCCTTTCCCCCTCGTAGTGGGCAGGAACTGGTGGGGTGTTGGCCGCTGGCATATCAGTACACACACATACCCACGCACGCACGCACGCCAACACAAACACACATACACATCCTTGTCAGGCTTGCAGGTACAAATATAAGGTGACAACTCCTGTGTGTGTGGTGGTAGGCTAGCAGCAGATCAGGGCAATGCGTTTGTCTGTGTGTGTTCTTGTATGTGTGTGTTTGTGTTTGTGAAGGGGGGTTTGGCATGTCCAAATGTGGCCACTTCAATCATGTTAGTGCGACAGGACAGTAATGGGGTGCGAGTGGTTGGGGGTACAGGGAAGGGCGGAGAAAAGGGGAGGGGGAGGCAGGGTGATGTTAACAGTCATGTTAAAAACACATTACATAGCACCACTTTCGTTAATAATTACTCTTTTACACCGTAATATGAAAACAGATAACTTTGACTATATAATATATCTTAATTGAAAATGCATAAAAAAAGTTAAAATATTGTTATTTTACAGTGATTTCAGTTTAATGGACATTGCTTGAAACAGTCTTGCAAATATTATTGCAAAGTGTAAATATATTTAGTCCTACCTTTTTTGGTCCAGTAACCGAAAGGTTGCTGGTACGAATCCCAGAGCTGACAAGGTAAAAATCTGTCATTCTGCCCCTGAGCAAGGCAGTTAACCCCACTGTTCCCCGGGCGCCGAAGACGTGGATGTCGATTAAGGCAGCCTCCCGCACCTCTCTGATTCAAAAGGGTTGGGTTAAATCCAGAAGACAGTTGTACAACTGACTAGGTATCCCCCTTTCCCTTTAATCTAATGTACTGTTAAAGACGTCAACACATTAACTCCTCTTGATTGACAACTTAACCTCTAAATCTACTTATTCTGGGTGTATGAAACTGTCCAATAAGTCTCTTAGTTCACTGACCATTACTGTTCTCATCAATCGAATAGTAAATTAGGCTGTTTGGAACATGTTTAGTGACAGGCTGACCAGGCAAGGACATGCCATTCCTGATTAACATATTATTATACAGAACAGTCTTTATGAAGAAGGGTCTCACTCTCTCGGTCTCTGTTTCTTCCTCCTTTTCTTTTCCACTCACTCCCCGTATCAGTCTCTCCCTATTTCTCCCTCCCTTCACTCTTACCCTCTTGCGCACACACACACACCACACACACACACACAACCCCCATATTGGGACCTTAGAGACAGAGCAGCAAGAGCACTCTGCAAAGAGAGTCCTAATAAGGTCCTAAGAGTCCTAATAAGGTTAGACCTCATCGATCCTGCCGCCTCACACCAGACCGCCCTCAGTCTCCCTCTCGCTCTCTCTCACTCTCTCTAGCCTTCTCACATCTCTCTCTCACTCACTCACTCAAAATTGAATTTTGTTTTTAGAAATGTTTACAAATTAATAAAAAATGAAAAGCTGAAATGTCTTGAGTCGATAAGTATTCAACCCCTTTGATATGGCAAGCCTAAATAACTTCAGGAATAAAATGTGCTTAACAAGTCATAAAAAGTTGCATAGACTCAAATCTTTGTGCAATAATGGTGTTTAACATGCATCTCTGTACTCCATCTCTGTACTCCACACATACAGATAATTGTAAGGTCCCTCAGTCAAGCAGTGAATTACAAGCACAGATTCAACAACAAAGATCAGGGAGGTTTTCCAATGCCTCACAAAGGCCAACTATTGGTAGACGGGAAAAAAGCAGACATTGAATATCCCTTTGACCATAATGAAGTTATTAAGTACACTTTGGATGGTGTATCAATACACCCAGTCACTACAAAGATACAGGCGTCCTTCCTAACTCAATTGATGAAGAGGAAGGAAACTGCTCTGGGATTTCACCATGAGGCCAGGGGTGATTTTAAACCAGTTAAAGAGTTTAATGGCTATGATAGGAAAAAACTGCTGGATCTAATCCCCGAGCCTACAAGTTAAAGATCTGTCGTTCTGCCCCTGAACAAGGCACTTAATCCACTGTTCACAGGGCGCCAATTACATGGATGTCGATTAAGGCAGCCCCCCGCACCTCTCTGCATCATGTTACTGGTATGCTTGTCATTCCCATGGACTATGTAGTTTTTTAGGATAAAAAAAGGAATAGAGCTAAGCACAGGCAAAGTTCTAGAGGAAAACCTGGTTCAATCGGCTTTTCAACAGACACTGGGAGACAAATCAGCTTTCAGCAGGACAATAACCTAAAATTCAAGGACAAATATTCACTGGAGTTACTTGTTGCAGTTTTGACCTAAATTGGCTTGAAAATCTATAGCAAGACATGAAAAACACTTTATAGCAATGATCAACAACCAACTTGACAGAGTTTGAAGGATTTTTAAAAGAATAAATGGGCATTATATTGCACAATCTAGGTTTGCAAAGTTCTTAGAGACTTACTCATAAAGACTCACAGCTGTAATCGCTGCCAAAGCTGATTCAAATTAAGTGATAATACCCGAGAAGCTGGTGTTTGGAGGTGTTGTTAGGCCCGAGACAAAAGTCCTCCAAACACCAGCTTCAAAAGCATTGTCACTTTTATACAACGGGTTGCCAACATATTCAAATAATGATTAACATAGATTTAAAAAAAAACTTTATTTTGATGAATTTATTCATACTATTTCATCCTTCCACAAGATATAGTCCCGACACAAAGCTAGGGTTGTTTTATTAGTTTGGTTGCCAGAGACGCGACCCAGTCGTTCAGTCCTTTTGTTCTGTATCTATGGACACGACCCAGTCTTTTGTTCTAAATGTTCCATTGCCATACTGGCTGGCAACGTTCTTATCCCTTGCTTGCTCGCTAGCCAACTATGGCTAACTTACAGTCATGTCAAAGATTACAGAAATAATAACAACAGTAGCTGTTTTTGCATTTGTTAATTAAAGCTGTTATCTAGTGACATTTATACATCCATAACAATGAGCTAATGAAGCGCGATTTTGCCTGGCATAGAAAATATGCTTTCTCGTCAGGACACTGTTGTTCAGGGGAGCTAGCCAACAACACAGCTAACACAATCACTTCAAACTGAAGCTGGAAAGACTGCAAACTACACCACATACCCCCCTCTGACTGGTACAGTGTAAAGACCCACAGCTCTTATGTCAGGTCATCACATCACACAACATACGTCATCAGAGCGCTCAACAGAACATTGTACTGTCTACACTCGGTTTGTTGTTTATATTAAATATGTTTCATTAACTTTTTATGGCTGCAGGTTCAGTATTGAGTAGCTTGGATAAAAAGGTGCCCATTGTAAACGGCCAGCTCCTCAGTCTCAGTTGCTAATATATGCATAGTATTATTTGTATTGGATAGAAAACATTCTGAAGTTTCTAAAACTGTTTGAATTATGTCTGTGAGTATAACAGACCTCATATAGCAGGCAAAAACATGAGAAATTCCACTTCGTTTTTCTTTCTTCTGGGGGTGGCAGAATTTCAACCAAGCTCTCATTGAAATTACAGTGATATATGGATGCGTTTTCACTTCCTACACCTTCCACTAGATGTCAACAGTCAATAGAACTTTGTCTGATGACTCTCATGTAAAGGGGGGGGGGGTCGAATGACACAGGAAATAGTCACCACTGCCACGAGTTGATCATGCATTCACTATGCGCGTTCACAGATGAAGGACCTGCGGTCCATCGCTCATCTGAGGTCATTCTAATTCTCCGGTTGGAACGTTATTCAAGATATATGTAAACAACATTCTAAAGATTGATTCAGTACATCATTTGACATGTTTCTACTGACTGTTACGACAGTCAGTACATTTAGTTTTGGACATTTAGTCACGTTATAGTGGAGGCGCTTTGTGAACTTGGAATTGTTTACCAAACGGGCTAAACAAAGTAGCTAATTGGACATAAACAAATCAAGCATTTATTGTGGACCTGGGATTCCTAGGATTGCATTCTGATGAAGTTCATCAAAGGTAAGGAAACATTTATCATGTATTTTCTGGTTTCTGTTGACTCCAACATGGCGGCTAATTTGGCTTCTGTTCTGAGCGCCCTCTCAGATTATTGCATGTGTTGTTTTTTCCGAAAACGTTTTTTGAAATCTGACACAACGGTTGCATTAAGGAGAGGTATATCTATAATTCCATGTATATAACTTGTATTATCATCTCCATTTATGACAGTATTTCTGTTAAAACGATGTGGCTATGCAAAATCACTTACTGTTTTTGGAACAAGTGAATCTAATCAGCCAATGTAAACTCAGATTATTTTATATAAATATGAACTTTATCAAACAAAACATGCATATATTGTGTAACATGAAGTCCTATGAGTGTCATCTGAAGATAATTCAAGGTTAGTGATTAATTTTATCATTATTTCTGGTTTTTGTGAATGTAAATTTCGCTGGAAAATGGCTGTGCTTATTGTGGTTTGGTGGAGACCTAACAAAATCGTTAGTGCTTTCGCTGAAAAAGCCTATTTGAAATCGGACACTTTGGTGGGATTAACAACAAGATGACCTTTAAAATGATATAAAACACATGTATGTTTTAGGAATAGGATTTCTGTGGTTTGAATTTGGCGCCCTCTATTTTCACTGGTAGTTGTCACATCGATCCCGGTATTGGGATTGCAGCCATAACAAGTTAAATCGATTTTATTCAGAACTAAAGTTTTGTTGCAAAGGATTCCACAACTCTGTTAGCCTTTGCGGCTGGGACTGCAAGTTTGTTCCATTTTTTAGTGGATTCCGCGAGTGCTAGCTGGCTGTACTACAGACACCCGTCGTTGTCGTGGGAAAGACTCATTGTTATCTTTTTGTAAAACAACTGCTTGCAGTAAAGAACCAACCTGGATACTAATGAGATCCTGAGGGAAATCAACGAGTACCAACAGCTTTACGCTATGGAGGAACAACATACTCCATCATGGAAAGATCCGACTACCTCACAAAATAACTTTAACCCGACAAAAAAAGAAGACACGGGCAATTGACTTACTGTTGAAGTAGAGGCAAGTGCTCTGGCTGGAATCCATGCAACACTTGTGTGAGGAGGTAGCAGTAGCAGGGCTGAGGGGGAGTTTGGTCAGATTGAAATTCTCATGCTCCAAGCAGAGAACAAGGCACTCACAGCCAAAGTAAAAATCCACGATTCCAACATGGATTGTCTACTCAGGGAAAACAGGGTGATGAAGGAGTCGCTACTCGACATACAAAGTCGTAGCATGTGTGAAAATCGATTATTTTCTGGGAATCCTGAGGATGCATCCAATAATCCAGAGGGCGCGATCAGAGAATTCATGCCATCCACTTTGAAACTTCCTATAGAGACTGTAAACAAGATGGCTTTCCACCGAGTACACAAACGAGTACACAAGCTCGGAGCGACAAGTCCAAAAGTCCCCGACCGATCATCGCAAAATTTGAACACTACCAACGAAAGGAACTGATCAAAAGCAGTGAAAGGGAGTTTAAAGGGATCAAATTCGGTCTCAATTACCAATTTCCAAGGGAGATAAATGAACGTCGTAAGAGACTGTATCTGGTACAAAGGCACAGAGGGAGAAGGGTAAGTGTGCCTTTCTCATTGTGGACAAACTCTTCATAGATGGGAAGCTATTCTGAGAAAGCTCCATAACACCATGGCTGTACTAAATTCTACAGGGACCTCAGCTTATGAAAAAAAGAAAGTATGGGAACTGTAAAAATATCTAAACACTATGAAGTGGACATGACCGCACACGTACTCAATTACATGCTCGCTTACACATACAGACTTATTCATACACACACACACACACACACCGCGCTCTCTTCTCTCACTCTCTCTATTTTCGAGAACTAATTTAATGTTTCTTGTTTGTCTGTCTTTTTTATGTATTTTTCTACAAGTTTATATATGTTTACAACAAGCAAGGGGAAGATATCGTGAAGCCGTCTCTAGAGTAATGCAAGGTCTCTTTCATGATCATGTGAAATGTCAATTGCTATGGAAATGTTGGGATGTGTTTTTCAATGATGTTAAAGGTAATTATGATGCAACTATGATGGTGATACGATATGGATAACAATTATCAGCATGACTATTAAGGCTATACTCACTTCATGTTACACACAGACACTCAACCATGAAAATTGGCCGAGTTATTATTTATTTGGAAAGCACATTATAGTCTTAATCTTATACAGAAAACATACACACTCACACTAAATCACATACAATATCATACACATCAACCTACTCAGATTTACTGTATCTTGTCTCAATTGTCTAACAACTGTGGCACTGGCTCACAGTCAAACAGGCAAGGGAATAAAACAAATATTGCTAGAACCTATTTCTTGAATTCTAAATATCAGAAAGCTCTAATTTTGTCCGTCATAATACCTCTGATGGCAATAACTTTACAAGCACTAATTATGGTCAGTTTAGACTGAGAATAGTATCTAGTTATGGTAAGGGGTAAAATAAGTGTAGCCAGTTATAATGGCAAATATCACATTTCAAAACAACTTTACCGCAGTAATTAATGGCCACATTAAAGTTCATGCCAGGCTCCCTCCTACTCACTAAATTGAATTTAAAAAGTTACCATATACAGTATATGTTTATAGCATAGGCCACACTGTTTGAGGAAATATATGATTAAAATCATTTTAATGACAACAGAAAAGCATTAACGGTGGATGGGTAAAAATCATTGGGGAAGCCAAGCTCCCCACCCCATATTTCAATCTGCGTGTTGTGATAATTGCATTGTTTGCTCTATAACCTGTTATATCACAGTCGCAAGGCATATGAATTATAGGCCTAAAGGCAGAGACAATAAGACAGTGGCAGAATATATTCAACCACATCTTTGTTTTATCACAAAACCGGATAGCAGCTTCTGTCCAGGGAAGTCCACAAAACATATTGCATGTACAATAACATGACCTACAGCATGGTCAAGCAAGGACCACTAAACAACTATTGATTTAGAACCACAGAGTTATCGCAAGTCGCAAAGAAAATAGGAACTGCCTCCACTATTTCAGCACCATTTCAACTTCAAAATCACTTGTGCTTAGTCTATTACAGAGACAACTAAAAGATACCTAAAAACAATTGTCCAATAAAATTAAGCTAAATGTGGCTATCCATGGTCCTGATTTCTGTGGGCGTTCACGCACGCACACACACACAAAAATCAGAACCATGGAGAAACGCCAATGCCATAGTCTTTCATGTTGACTAAAAGGTCACAACAATGTATGAATTAATGGTTGGATCAGAATCCCAGTTATAATCAATGGCCTGTATGGAGAATTAAGTAAAACCACAAGTCCAAATCCCCATCTCCATCCATAGCTCATTTAGGAAAGGGACAATTGTAGCTAGCTATTCACCAGAGGACAACACAACCAGAAGCAACAATTCAAGTTTCTGTTAATGAGGTATGCTCTCAATGGGATTTGATAGGAGTGACACCAAATCCAAGCTGGCTTCCCACTTTTTTTGGTGCGCCAGGACCATTCCCAGTTGAACACAAGACTGATAGGTAATTTTTTAAATACTTTGTCAAGAGAGCCCAGATGCTCAGCCGGTAACAACGTCATACTCGTTTGGACCAAACAGCATCAGCTGGCCTACAGAGAAACACTGTTTCGCTCGCTTGGATGCTTTATCCTGGGAGATACATTCAGCCTCTTGCGAATTGAAGGGAAACTATGAAACAGGCACATTTATTTATTTTTTGTGGGGTGAAGCCTGGCTTCCCTTTGCATCCATAAATACTTGCCACTGCAGAAAAGTTACTGGTGGCATAGCTTGTCTCAGGGATGTTTTGTAGATACAGTATGCAAGAAATAATTGGGAAACCGGCCTTTCTGCTCCGGAAAGCAGACCACGTTTCCAAACTATTGGATGGGTTGCATGGCGATATGCAGTGGGGAAAAGAAAAATAACGGACACTTGTCAAAGTATAGGTCAAAGGCACGATGACGTCTGACACTGCAGGGCAAGGGAAGAATGAATTAATTTTAAATGGACCGCTCTTGCCCGGAAATGTGTCACTCGTTCATCTCAAAGGGTGTGTTTTCAGTCATTATGGAACTGTTGTGTGCCTTATGTGCTACAGTCAATTATGATTGTATTTCATAGCTTGGCTAGAAGACAAAGCATCCGCAGACATCCTATTATATCAGGTAAATTAAAATTACAATGTATAAGTGTGATGTCTGGGAAAGTTGTACGCATGTTAATGTTTCCAAAAGCTAACCAAACAAAAACATCATTACTTTTATGATACGTGTCTGAGCCATCATGTACATTAGTAGCACAATTTCTAACTTATTTACATTCGTTTTTACTTACACTTGTATGTTGACCTCCATATTAATGTTGGTTTTAAGTTTTGGCAGAATTTTCTTAGCGAATATACAATCATCACGAATTGAATTATGGGGCGTTTTAGGCCCGGAGTAAACATAATTTTACACTCGCAAACTCTATAAAAAAAACGAGGGCTGAGGGGCTTACAGTAAGTTGCCAACTTCTCTTGCTTGACTAATCATTTGGACAGACGACAAATATGGCCGCGGGATTCCCAAGGGCATAGGATTCAGGGCCGAGGGCTGTCTACTTTGAGTTTGAAACGCAACCCAGGGCTAAAGACACACGAATGGCAGCTCTCCTCATCTTTCCGGGACAGTTTTGTTGACTAATACTGCAAACCAAGTCCCTCTTTAGCTCTGCTTCCCCCAAGCATCCCCTGATGGAATTGTGGAGGACAGGACTCCGCTCAAGATAGGAAGGCAACAGCCAGCATATTTCCTTTTTTCGGTATAAAAACGAATCATGTGAAAGACAAAAATAGTAAATGAAAATCCCAAAAAGCCTATACCACAGTCGGAAGTTAACTAAATGTGTGTAGGCTATTTAACTATCCACGGCATTTCACTATGCACAAGAAAGTTCCCTTTTCTCTAGCCTCGTAATTACCAGACTTCATTTGGACTTCAACATGAATTGCCTTGCATAAAAAGTTAATCTTAAGATCCACAATTATTTTATGCTTTTTATGCATATGCCTTGAGGTGGTGGGGCCATAGAATAGATGGCAAAAAAATGGTTTCACATAAAAATACAAATAAACATTGTTATGCTTGGTGAAAGTTGCAATTAAGCCTACTTAAATGGATTTTAAATTAAAAAAACATGGAGGGCACACCAGTTAGCGGCAGTGGCTAGGCACACACCACAGGGCACAGCGTTAATTGTCACCAATTACTGTAATCAAGGTGAAAGCAGTGTTGGAAATGTGTCATGAGATTTTATTGTACTGGTTAGTGAGAGCAACTTTCTGGTGAAACTTTCATAAGTCTACTCAAATGTTAATTATTGATTCATCCACAATGTCTGAAAATAAGGATGCTGAATTGATTTGACTGTAGCCTATGGACGTAAAAAGTTCAAATACATATTCCATACAATTTATAAATCTTCCTATAGACTTTTGTTGAAATATGACATGTATGAAATTAACTAAATAATGATTGGTAATGATAGTAAATTTGAGTTTCAGGAAATGCATTAGCTCTGTAGAAGTTACAGTACATTGCATAGCAGAGAAACACAATTTGGCCTCTCACTGGGGTGATAATAATGATAGGCTACTGAGGGGCTGTACAATGTTGCATTATCTTATCCAAGGGGTCCAGCCTTGCCATTGGGCAATTATACCGGAACGTTTTATCAAATCTAATTAGCATTTAGTGGATTATTCTGCATCAAGGGTTTAGTTGGGGTACATTGAGTAATCTCTTCCAGGCTGAGGAAGTAGTGAAATAACTACCTACTAGTACAATGAGGGTTAATGTTTATATATTTTTCCACTATCCCTCATACATAGGGCATACTTTTGCATACAGTTGAATGTATAAAGCAATGTTTACATAAGACCACTTCGAAATATTGTGGCGAGTGTTCTGTGGATTTGAAATAGCATTCTTACGCAATCGAACGTATATTTATAGTAATCAAGCTTTTTCTTTGAGTGACATTTTCGAAATTCACGCCTTTGATTTGTCAAGGCAGAGCGCGTGTGCGTGTTATAGCACGCCTCACTACACCTTCTGCTGATAGGGATAAGTGTGTGTGTGAGAGCAGAGGCAGTAATGAGGCAGACACTTTCAAGATCACTCACTCTCAGATGCTAACAGCGACCAAAGGAAGGAAGGATAATCGTTATACCGGTCACGGTCAGAGTGCGCCTGCGGATAACCAGCCTCCTCGCAAACACCACACGCTACTTCAACGACCAGCGGGTATGTGATATGCACGTGCAACACAGTTCTGGAGTCTCTTGGATGAGTTGTTTTGCTTTTTTACCTTAAAAGGGAATGTGTCATTTTTACCAAAGCCTTATGCCAAGACAGGTGTTTGTGATAGAACATCGTGTCTTACAATGTTTATCCGACAACTTTACTAAATTTATTGGAAATAGACCTAAACCCCAATATAAGTGTTAATGTATAGTTTGATATATTCAGAGGAAAAATTACTTATTCATCAAAAGCCTGTCGCCTACACTAAAATGGGCATAACGTCCAACCCAAGTGAATAGACCAACACATGTGAATGGACATTGTTTGCAACAATACTGCAGACGCGTGTAGACAGAGGCAGCTGCAGTGCAGATGGGAAGACAATGAAACAAACTGACAACCTGAGACAAAGGACTCTAGAAGTCAAGCCCATATGCCTGCTCAATATTTAGGTAAGGGTCAATTTAGTTGAATGATATAAATTAAGAATATGCCACAAAATCATTGATAATGTTGAATAAAAACATATGGCATCGCTCTCATAAACCAGCTCACCAGTGAAAGTCAGTATTCTATGTCCATCCTTGTCTGAGGATGTCAGGAGATTACGTGGAAAAACCGGCCACTAGGAGCAAAATTTAGTGCTGTTACCTTCAAGTAGGTTTCGCTTTAGCTAGGTTGGAGGATAGGCATAAGAATCTGCATCTCACCCCAAATTTAAATACAGCGATATAAAGTTGTTTGAGATTTTTGTTGTAAGCCTATTCACTTAACCATTCAAAGTTAATGCCTAAACGTCACCATTTTACGTTTGAGAAACATGGATGAATGTCTAATTCTGACGTACGATTGAGCGCCAGTTACTGGGGATATGAACTCTCAAATGTGGTTTTAGAAAAAAAGTTATAAAATTGAGTGATTCAAATGCAGACATGATTAATTCAACACAACATTTTCCTTTAGGCCTATTTTTGATCTGGAGTATGCACTATTTGCTATGAAAAATTAAGAGATTTTATGGAAAACAATTTTGATAAAATGCATATTTATTCAGAGAAATAAATCAACTTCTACTCACCACTTTAATAGATATGCCATTTAGATCCTAAGGAAATTGAATAGATGATACACTAAGACTTTTCTGTAATCTCAGTGAAAAATGGTAGAATGCACAGTAAAATACCTTAAGTGTTTTACAGAATTAATGCTGAAAAGTACAGTTAACTGTAATTGGAAACCTGTAGAAATGACCAACATACTGCATTTCTTTACAGTGATAACTTATGCCTATTTCAAATGTTTAGTTTCAGGTGCCAACCTCATGCTGTCAGATTGAGGGAGAAAAAAAAACTCCACCCACAAATTGTTGTAATGATTAGGCTTCACTATACCACAGCCTCTGGATGCCATAGTGAATAAACTGATTTGTGACCGCTATGTTTGCACCATTACTACAGAGAAAACGGCTTGCTTCTAGCCCAAAGATATGACCCATATTATCGTGTTTTCCTTTCTAAATCTTTTTTTTACAGTATTCTACAATAAAACAGCAATGTACCATATTTATTTACAGTAAATTGCAATGCCATCTGGGTGAACTGGTAAATGATACCATACATTGCAATGAAATGTTGGTTTAACAGTATATTGCTTTAAAAAAGTACTGTATTCCACGACACACAGTACCTTACTGTCTTTTTGGATTGCCAAAATCCTTTTGACCAATATAGGGTGCATGGTCTTGTTTCTGGCTCGTTAACATATTGAGGAGTGCCTTGTAAGAGGCTACAATTGTTGCAACTGTGAGTTAAAGTGCTGTAGCAGTGCCCCAACAATTAAATGTTTATAGGGGACAGATTGGCATGGCAGCAAGCCTCAAACCTATTTGCCATGTCCTTGGTCTGTTTTACTTTGTAGTCACTACAAGTTTTGAAGCCTTTGTTAAGGCCTCTAGAAGTGCAAGTGATTCATACATATTTAATATATAGTACCAGTCAAAAGTGTAGACACACCTACTCATTCCAGGGTTCTTTATTTTTACTATTTCTATATTGTAGAATAAGAGTGAAGACATCAAAATGATGAAACAACATGAATGGAATCATGAAGTAACCAAAAAAGTGTTAAACAAATGAAAGTATATTTCATGTTAGATTATTGAATGTAGCCACCCTTTGCCTTGATGACAGCTTTGCACACTCTTGGCATTCTCTCAACCAACTTCACCTGGAATGCTTTTCCAACAGTCTCAAAGGAGTTCCTACATATGCTGAGCACTTTTTGGCTGCTTTTCTTAAACTCTGCAGTCCAACTCATCCCAAACAATATCAATTGGGTTGAGGTCGGATGACTGTGGAGGCCAGGTCATCTAATGCAGCACTCTATCACTCTCCTTGGTCAAATAGCCCTTACAGAGCCGGGAGGTGTGTTGGGTCATTGTCCTGTTGAAAAACAAATAGTTCCACTAAGCCATGCTGGTTAACCTCTTGCTCCTACCTGGCACGCAGGCGTCCCATCTAGAGCTCTGGAAATGCAAATGCGCTACGCTAAATGCTAATAGTATTAGTTAAAACTCAAACGTTCATTAAAATACACTTGCAGGGTATTGAATTAAAGCTACACTCGTTGTGAATCCAGGCAACAAGTCAGATTTTTAAAATGCTTTTCGGCGAAGGCATGAGAAGCTATTATCTGATAGCATGTAACACCCCAAAAGACCCGCAGGGGACGTAAACAAAATAATTAGCATAGTCGGCGCTACACAAACCGCACAAATAAAATAAAACATTCATTACCTTTGACCATCTTCTTTGTTGGCACTCCTAGATGTCCCATAATCACTATTGGGTCTTTTTTTTCGATTAAATCGGTCCATATATAGCCTAGATATCGATCTATGAAGACTGTGATAAACGGAAAAAAATAGCGTTTCATAACGTAACATAGTTTTTTTAAATTCAAAAAGTCGACGATAAACTTTCACAAAACACTTCGAAATACTTTTGTAATGCGTTAATAAGCGATCAAATTAATCACGAGACGAAGTGTTTTCTATAGGGGTCCGTCTTGAAATACTGTCCGTGTATTTCTCAACCAAAATATCCGGTCGGAGACCTGAAGAAAAAGCCTGTCTCTTGTTCGTTTGACCAAGAAACAAAGAATTGGCAAATGACAAGACTGTTGACATCGTGTGGAAGCTGTAGGTACTGCAACCGCAGCCCTATTTAATGTCTTTCGCCCATAACAATGGGTTGAAGTGGCGGATGGATATATTTTTCCACTTTCAGTGATCACATTTTCCTGCACTTTTCAATGAAAATTAGCTGGTATATGGGCCTAGCTCAGGCTGGTGCTTGCTTCGGGACAGAGGCGTTAGCTAACAGTAGCCACTCGTTTGCAGCTAGCTATCTGCGATGATCCAGTGTAATGATCCAGAGCGGCGGGAATCCGGTGATGTGGTAGAGAGAAGCAGTCCGATATGATCTGCTAAATGACTTAAATGTAAATGATCTGGGTTGGTATCGCACTGTGCAGACTGGCAGGTGTTGTCCGAGCTAAGGCTGGCTGGTGACTGAGAAAAAAGTGAAGACCGCTAGTAAACCATGACTAGTAGCTAGTTAGCTGGCTAGCTCCTGATGGAAGTTCCAGTTATAAGGAATAAAAATAGCAGATCCGTACCATATTGGGTGAGGGGGGTTGTAGAAAGTATATTTAGTTTGTAGATAGAAAGTGAGATTAAGATATATACGAAAAAATACTGGCTATTTACACGGGATCAGACAAAGACAAACACACACGTCCTACTGCTACGCCATCTTGGATTCGCAAGAAGTGTTGCTGCAATGATTACAGTTCTTACTGTAAAATGTTTTACAGCATCCCTGTAACAGCAACTCTGCTGCCAGTATAATGCTGTAAATTAACAGGGAAAAGTTTTACACTGCATTTATATTGGCCTACTAATTTGAGATTATGCATATTTAAGCCTAATATATTGTATTCTAATAACTCTAATAAGTCTTTCGCAAAAGCATCATATTCAAAGTCTCGATTCATCACATTTAAAATGTCCTACACTTTCGAATAACTATCATTTTAATAATGCATTATTAACATATATCATCTTCCTACAGACAAACCATGAACCATCATTTTTTACCTCATTCCCTCTGGACTAGCGAGGGTAAATTCCTCCACCGCCACGCGACAGTCCTCTACTCCAGCGTACTTGTCATGTGCAACATCTCTGCTGGGGCACAGTTCGGCCCATGCATCCTTCAGAACACGTTCCATGACACCATCGCCTTCATAGCGCTAAAATCCAGCGACAAGAGAAGCAAATCATATGTGTTCAGGGTAAATTTATTTTCTATTTAATAACACATTTTGGCTTGCAAGCTGGCATACCACACAGAGACACAAGGATACAAAACAGAGACTCATAGGCTAAATCAAAATCTTGTTAAGAAAATTATATACCACAAAATGGCTTGATTGTCATCCACGTACCAGTGGAAAATGATTGACCAGCCATTGCATTTACACCTTTACAAATTCCAATCAATTAAATGTTTTCACTATGATTGAGGAGAGGCGATCCTGATGTCTCTATGTCATAATGATTTCTCTGAACAGGTGGGCCCCGAGGCTATGCGGAGCTCTGCTCTTGTGCTGTCCTGGCTGCCTCTGGTGCAAGGGGCACATCACCGGAAGGAGCAGAACACCGAAGCGTTCCTGAAGGGAGGCCAGCTGTATTTCCGGACCACTAAGGAAATCCATCAGGATGAGGAACTCTTGGTGTGGTATGACCAGGAGCTGTCACATCTACTGGGCTTCACTGACATCTCAACCAGAGGACATAATGCCAGTGAGAGACTTGGGAAAGTGCTTTAGAAATACAGCTTTTATTCAGCAACCTAGCAAAAAAATCCTATAGGATTCCAATAAAACAACCCTAATAGAAAATCCTATCAGATTTTGGAACCTCTCCTATAGGATTTTATCTTATAGGACTGGTTCCAAAATCTGATTGGATTCTTGTATTGGAATCCTTTAAGATAAAATCCTATAGGAAAGAATCCCATAGAAGTCCAATAGGACTGGTTCCAAAATCTGATATGATTTGTCTATTGTATTAGAATCCTGTAAAATAGAATCCTATAGTATACAGTAGAATCCCATAGAAGTCCAATAGGACTGGTTCCAAAATCTGATACGATTTGTCTATTGTATTGGAATCCTACATTTACATTTACATTTAAGTCATTTAGCAGACGCTCTTATCCAGAGCGACTTACAAATTGGTGCATTCACCTTATGACATCCAGTGGAACAGTCACTTTACAATAGTGCATCTAAATCTTAAAGGGGGGGTGAGAGGGATTACTTATCCTATCCTAGGTATTCCATAAAGAGGTGGGGTTTCAGGTGTCTCCGGAAGGTGGTGATTGACTCCGCTGTCCTGGCGTCGTGAGGGAGTTTGTTCCACCATTGGGGGGCCAGCGCAGCGAACAGTTTTGACTGGGCTGAGCGGGAGCTGTACTTCCTCAGTGGTAGGGAGGCGAGCAGGCCAGAGGTGGATGAACGCAGTGCCCTTGTTTGGGTGTAGGGCCTGATCAGAGCCTGGAGGTACTGAGGTGCCGTTCCCCTCACAGCTCCGTAGGCAAGCACCATGGTCTTGTAGCGGATGCGAGCTTCAACTGGAAGCCAGTGGAGAGAACGGAGGAGCGGGGTGAAGTGAGAGAACTTGGGAAGGTTGAACACCAGACGGGCTGCGGCGTTCTGGATGAGTTGAAGGGGTTTAATGGCACAGGCAGGGAGCCCAGCCAACAGCGAGTTGCAGTAATCCAGACGGGAGATGACAAGTGCCTGGATTAGGACCTGCGCCGCTTCCTGTGTGAGGCAGGGTCGTACTCTGCGGATGTTGTAGAGCATGAACCTACAGGAACGGGCCACCGCCTTGATGTTGGTTGAGAACGACAGGGTGTTGTCCAGGATCACGCCAAGGTTCTTGGCGCTCTGGGAGGAGGACACAATGGAGTTGTCAACCGTGATGGCGAGATCATGGAACGGGCAGTCCTTCCCGGGAGGAAGAGCAGCTCCGTCTTGCCGAGGTTCAGCTTGAGGTGGTGATCCGTCATCCACACTGATATGTCTGCCAGACATGCAGAGATGCGATTCGCCACCTGGTCGTCAGAAGGGGGAAAGGAGAAGATTAATTGTGTGTCGTCTGCATAGCAATGATAGGAGAGACCATGTGAGGTTATGACAGAGCCAAGTGACTTGGTGTATAGCGAGAATAGGAGAGGGCCAAGAACAGAGCCCTGGGGGACACCAGTGGTGAGAGCGCGTGGTGAGGAGACAGATTCTCGCCACGCCACCTGGTAGGAGCGGCCTGTCAGGTAGGACGCAATCCAAGCGTGGGCCGCGCCGGAAATGCCCAACTCGGAGAGGGTGGAGAGGAGGATCTGATGGTTCACAGTATCGAAGGCAGCCGATAGATCTAGAAGGATGAGAGCAGAGGAGAGAGAGTTAGCTTTAGCAGTGCGGAGCGCCTCCGTGATACAGAGGAGAGCAGTCTCAGTTGAATGACTAGTCTTGAAACCTGACTGATTTAGATCAAGAAGGTCATTCAGAGAGAGATAGCGGGAGAGCTGGCCAAGGACGGCACGTTCAAGAGTTTGAGAGAAAAGAAAGGGATACTGGTCTGTAATTGTTGACATCGGAGGGATCGAGTGTAGGTTTTTTCAGAAGGGGTGCAACTCTCGCTCTCTTGAAGACGGAAGGGACGTAGCCAGCGGTCAGGGATGAGTTGATGAGCGAGGTGAGGTAAGGGAGAAGGTCTCCGGAAATGGTCTGGAGAAGAGAGGAGGGGATAGGGTCAAGCGGGCAGGTTGTTGGGCGGCCGGCCGTCACAAGACGAGAGATTTCATCTGGAGAGAGAGGGGAGAAAGAGGTCAGAGCACAGGGTAGGGCAGTGTGAGCAGAACCAGCGGTGTCGTTTGACTTAGCAAACGAGGATCGGATGTCGTCGACCTTCTTTTCAAAATGGTTGACGAAGTCATCTGCAGAGAGGGAGGAGGGGGGGAGGGGGAGGAGGATTCAGGAGGGAGGAGAAGGTGGCAAAGAGCTTCCTAGGGTTAGAGGCAGATGCTTGGAATTTAGCGTGGTAGAAAGTGGCTTTAGCAGCAGAGACAGAGGAGGAAAATGTAGAGAGGAGAGAGTGAAAGGATGCCAGGTCAGCAGGGAGGCGAGTTTTCCTCCATTTCCGCTCGGCTGCCCGGAGCCCTGTTCTATGAGCTCGCAATGAGTCATCGAGCCACGGAGCGGGAGGGGAGGACCGAGCCAGCCTGGAGGATAGGTGACATAGAGAGTCAAAGGATGCAGAGAGGGAGGAGAGGAGAGGGTTGAGGAGGCAGAATCAGGAGATAGGTTGGAGAAGGTTTGAGCGGAGGGAAGAGATGATAGGATGGAAGAGGAGAGATTAGCGGGGGAGAGAGAGCGAAGGTTGGGACGGCGCGATACCATCCGAGTAGGGGCAGTGTGGGAGGTGTTGGATGAGAGCGAGAGGGAAAAGGATACAAGGTAGTGGTCGGAGACTTGGAGGGGAGTTGCAATGAGGTTAGTGGAAGAACAGCATCTAGTAAAGATGAGGTCGAGCGTATTGCCTGCCTTGTGAGTAGGGGGGGAAGGTGAGAGGGTGAGGTCAAAAGAGGAGAGGAGTGGAAAGAAGGAGGCAGAGAGGAAAGAGTCAAAGGTAGACGTGGGGAGGTTAAAGTCGCCCAGAACTGTGAGAGGTGAGCCGTCCTCAGGAAAGGAGCTTATCAAGGCATCAAGCTCATTGATGAACTCTCCGAGGGAACCTGGAGGGCGATAAATGATAAGGATGTTAAGCTTGAAAGGGCTGGTAACTGTGACAGCATGGAATTCAAAGGAGGTGATAGACAGATGGGTAAGGGGAGAAAGAGAGAATGACCACTTGGGAGAGATGAGGATCCCGGTGCCACCACCCCGCTGACCAGAAGCTCTCGGGTGTGCGAGAACACGTGGGCGGACGAAGAGAGAGCAGTAGGAGTAGCAGTGTTGTCTGTGGTGATCCATGTTTCCGTCAGTGCCAAGAAGTCGAGGGACTGGAGGGAGGCATAGGCTGAGATGAACTCTGCCTTGTTGACCGCAGATTGGCAGTTCCAGAGGCTACCGGAGACCTGGAACTCCACATGGGTTCCACTGCGCGCTGGGACCACCAGAGTAGGGTGGCCGCGGCCACGCGGTGTGGAGCGTTTGTATGGTCTGTGCAGAGAGGAGAGAACAGGGATAAACAGACACATAGTTGACAGGCTACAGAAGAGGCTACGCTAATGCAAAGGAGATTGGAATGACAAGTGGACTACACGTCTCGAATGTTCAGAAAGTTAAGCTACGTAGTAAGAATCTTATTGACTAAAATGATACAGTACTGCTGAAGTAGGCTAGCTGGCAGTGGGTGCGTTGTTGACACTACACTAATCAAGTCGTTCCGTTGAGTGTAATAGTTTCTGCAGTGTTGCTATTCGGGGGCTAGCTGGCTAGCTAGCAGTGTTGTTTACGTTACGTTGCGTTAAAAGAACGACAATGGCTGGCTAGCTAACCTAGAAAATCGCTCTAGACTACACAATTATCTTTGATACAAAGACGGCTATGTAGCTAGCTATGTAGCTAGCTACGACCATAGGGCTGCAGTCAGGAGTAGTGGATTACTTCTAGCCAAGGACCATAGGGCTCCAGTCAGAAGTAGTGGATTACTTCTAGCCAAGGACCATAGGGCTCCAGTCAGAAGTAGTGGATTACTTCTAGCCAAGGACCATAGGGCTCTAGTCAGAATTAGTGGTGGACTATGTACATGAATAGGGTGGCATCTGGGACTTTAAACACAGACACTCGCTCTCCATCTTACATAAATGGAGAGAATCCTGTAAAATAAAATCCTATACTGGGGCGGCAGCGTAGCCTAGTGGTTAGAGCGTTGGAGTAGGCAAAGAGATGAAGATTATGCTCCGGAGAGACACGAGAGAGGGAGTGTTCCTCAGTTTACTGGTCTGATTGCAGCTGAACATAAATGTTTAGGTTTCTGTGCCATATTTAGCTGTGAGATTGTCCAATAAAGCTACAGATTACATTATTTTATTTTAGAGCAACTAAAATATTGTTATTAATGTTGTTGTATTGTACTGGAACTTAAAACAACTTATAATTTATTGGGTTCAATTAAGAAAAAAGTTCTAATAAGATTCTGATTGGAGTGACAAAATCCTACAAGTCGTATGAAAAAGGATCCAATCGGATTACTTTTGATTTGCAATAGGGGGAAAAGTTGTCCAATAGGATTCTGATAGAGGTGACAAAATCCTATAGGAATGTGAGAATCTATTTGACAAGGGCATCCTCATCTTCTTCATGATCGTCCTTAAAAGATAGGCCTACTAATGTTACCCTTGCTGTTTCAGCATTTTGTCAGAAGTTTTGTTGTAGCCTGTGCATAAATTCTTAATGGAAAGGACAAAATTAAGAGATGTACTGAAACTTTTTCAAAGATAATATATGTGGACTATTGTTATGTGCTTCATTTTGCACCAATGTGTTTTGTAATGTCCATATTAACTAACAAAATGCATATCTTCACAGAGCTCAAATGTGCAAAATGTAACCAGGTCTTGAAGAACGCGCATCCCTACTTGGCCCACTGCCGCTTCCTGTGCTCCCAGGTGAAGAATGACATGCCGAGCAGAGAGGCCTATGAACACAAACACATTGAAATAAAACGACAACACCGCATCACAGACTTCCACAACATCGCCAGGGATCTGGAACATAAAGAATCCAGCGCCAGTGAGGAAGAAGAGATTTCTCTGCGGAAAAGGAAACATGAGGAGACGGATTACCCCCGATGGAGGAAACCAGTGTTACTGGAGAAAACGAAAATATTGAATGACAACATCACACAGATAACCAGAGACTACCACCTCATTGTGCCAGAGTCAACTGGCTCTGTTTTGAAACTGAAGGCGGCGAAGTACCAGCTCAAAAAGGACCAAGTGGAATGCAACAATAGTGCGTTCACAGAAGTAGGAGCTGCAAAAAGGAGTGTTATGCACGAGAAAGAAAAGCCAACAGAGGCTGATTCTGAGACAGTGAGGGAGATAAGCTCTGGTTTGAACTCCAAGAGCAACAACAGTGAGTTTTCATTCGTCCTGCTCAGTGGACAGGAGGAGCAGAAAAGCGCTTTCTGTAAACCCAATAAAGGGACTTCTAACTGCTCTACAGCTCACCCATCCAACAAACCTGCCCCATCGAACCACCTAGAAGACGTTGTAACGGTTTTGACTTGAGGTTATTATTTATAGGGGTGCCAGGTAGGTTGTGCCTACCAGAGAAAACATTGGTTTCTCCTTTTAGTTTGGGTGGGAATGAGTCCCATCTGGTCCGTCAAGTCTACACCTCTTTAAGGAATACCTAGGATAGGATAAGTAATCCCTCTCACCCCCCCCCCTTTAAGATTTAGATGCACTATTGTAAAGTGACTGTTCCACTGGATGTCATAAGGTGAATGCACCAATTTGTAAGTCGCTCTGGATAAGAGCGTCTGCTAAATGACTTAAATGTAAATGTAATGTAAATGTACACCAATACAAAGGACTCATGTAAAAGTCAGGATGGAAATAAACTTTTCATAATCCCTTAAAACATTGGAAAGAACTTCCAAAACAACTATATTCTTTTGTGTGGGTTCTATTAACAACATCAAGGATTACGCACACATATAATATAACACAATGAGTTCTGGTTCCTCCAGAAATGTCCTGTACCTCGGGCCTAAAAAGAGTCCAGCCCGGTAAAGGAGTTCAGTGAACTCAAGTGACTTTTGTCACGCAATGTTTGTCCGTCCATTCAGTGTAGCGTAAACCCAGTATTAAACATACCATCAATATAACAATTATTTTACCACAGAACTTTAAAGCGTATCAACTCTTAATTAAGTCCTCAACTACAACCAACTACATAAATCACAGTATACATCACATCCAAACAAATTAAATACCGTATACAAAAAGGTGGTAGTCAGTCGGTCAGTCAGACAATCCAATCCGCCAATAGATCTCCAGCGGAGAAAGGCCACGAAGAACGGAGAGGTGTAGTCCAGGGACGCAAAGAGTGGATCCGATCCTGGGTAAACTCTCTTAGGCTACAAAACACACGTTTAACTGCAACAAAACAAACGGAATAGAGAAGCTTCGGAACTGAGGTTTGAACACATCCTCATGCACGTCTCCATCACAACCCCACTTTTGCGCAGCTGATGCTGGCTATTTAATTGGGAATTAAAGGGAAAGCGCCCTATTGGAAGGAGCTGCACTGAGACGGTTCAGAAAAATTCAGGGCCGTCACACCGTGAGAGACATTTTTTACCTCAAAGACTGTTCTGGGATACAACAATTTGTTGGCATCTAATAACATTATGTTGAATGGTGATTTACCTGGCGCACAGACTCTACCCACACCGGTTACTTGCAATGCTTTTCCTTACCCTCCAGAGCACTGGTCCAGGATTATTGGAGCCCAAATACAAACAACATCATCTCTAACAATTCTTCCTCCAACATGTAGCTCCTTTGGGGTGTCAGTGCAGAACTGGTGCGCCAAGTGTAACCTCTCCTTCCGCATGACTTCAGACCTGGTGTTCCACATGCGCTCCCACCACACAAAGGAGTTTCTGGAGCGGTCCCAGGTGAGGAGGCGAGAGGAGAAACTCACATGCCCTATCTGCCAGGAGTTCTTCCGGGAACGGCACCACCTGTCACGCCACATGACTTCTCACAATTAAAGCCTATTGGACATAAGAAAAGTGATGTTTAATGAAAACGACATCGGACATTCTGTATCTAATTACAAGAGCAGACCTGAATAATTAAACATTTAATTACAATTTGAAGTCACTAACACCTGAATGTAGGACCATCCACTTGTGACTATCGATCATTATGTGTAAGGGCACATAGGTGGCCATTCAGGATTGCACACAGTGTCCACTAGATGTCAACAGAATATGAAATTGAATACATTGCACATTTTTTAATATTTTTATTTCACCTTTATTTAACCAGGTAGGCTAGTTGAGAACAAGTTCTCATTTGCAACTGTGACCTGGCCAAGATAAAGCATAGCAGTGTGAACAGACAACACAGAGTTACACATGGAGTAAACAATAAACAAGTCAATAACACAGTAGAAAAAAAGGGAGTCTATATACATTGTGTGCAAAAGGCATGAGGAGGTAGGCGAATAATTACAATTTTGCAGATTAACACTGGAGTGATAAATGATCAGATTGTCATGTGCAGGTAGAGATATGGGTGTGCAAAAGAGCAGAAAAGCAAATAAATAAAAACAGTATGGGGATGAGGTAGGTAAAAATGGGTGGGCTATTTACCCAGCTGCAGCGATCGGTTAGCTGCTCAGATAGCAGATGTTTGAAGTTGGTGAGGGAGACTTTACTTTACATTACTTTACTTATCTGCACAGTGCGTGATAGGAATATTTTGGATCATTGTCCTGTTGTGTAGGTTGTAAAATGACTGAACTGTGCCTTATGAAACTCAGGATGGGACTGGAGAGAGACTGAAGGTAGCTTAATTGCAGCTCTTGCTATAGACCTTTTATTGTTTTCAATGTCTGTTGCTCATTGTTTGACTAGACATACAGAATTACCAGAGCTTGTATAGAGATATGTAGATTAATTTAGCTGTTTTTGATGAAAAACATCAAAGCCAAATTCTACTAGCACTGTGTCTTTATACTTAGGCCTAGATAAAGACATTTTGTGTGAAACATATTGACCTTGTATTACTTGGCCCACCAGATTCACTGGGTCACCCATACATGTGACACCCACAACCTGAACTATTTGACCCATTTCATTTTCATGACCTGAAAGGGGACATGTATTGCTGAATAAAGATATTAGATTTCACCTAACAAATGAAAATGACTGCAAATAAGTGGATAATTATGTGGAAACATAATTTATCTATTTGAAAAACCATTTCAGCAAGCTGTCGAACGTTAGAGTTCGCATTGCCTTTATACCCTTCTATTCCAACAGGTGGCATCAGACACCAATTTTCCTCAAATGCAGCGGCCAGTGAGTCCAGTAATTCAATCACATTCCAAGATACTTGTTGGTCTTTTCAACTTGTTTAATGAAGGTGGGTAATGAGGCCAAGTGGGGCTAGTACCAAAACCAACCATACTAATTAAAGTGTTATACAGTATTAGGTCATTCATTATAGTGGTGAAAAACAACGGATTATGTTATGAAAAAAAAAACATTCCACCTGGAACATCACTCACAATAGTCTGACTCTTGTCTTTATCATTCATCAAGCTTCTAATCTAGAATTTACATGCTGCCAGCGATAACAGATCTTAATCAATGACTTCATCTGGTAATTAGCACAATATCTGGTTAATCATGCTGAACATTAAACACTGAATCTAATAGCTGGTTACGGTGGCCTTAAGGTAACCAGCCATCTGGACCCTGAAGACAAATAGAACCAATATCGAATGGCACACAAGGTCAACTCTTTGGCAATTTCTCACATTGACAATTTCTTATCAGTTTTAGTAGAGCTCCTAGCACCTTAGTGTGTTATTTCCACATTTCAGAAATCAGGCCCAGTTACATTTCAACCTGCCCAAGTCCCTTTCCCCTGCCCTAAGTGTTCACAGATCTGAAAGAAGAGTGATGTCTCCAGGGTGGCGCTTTAGCCATATTGTTGACACCTATCTAGTCCCTTCAGATAGGCCTAGTGAGGTGGGAAGTGGGCACCAGGACCTGAAGGTTCATAGGAAAGTCAGACTTTGACCTTCTCAGAGTACAATCTTTGTAACGTAATTTTATTCACCATGGAAAGCACAAACTCTAACTGACTATTCAGTCAAACAATCATAGTTCTGTTTCAGATGTTATGGAATAAATGTGACTGTGATTATATAAACAGACACATTATTAGTCCTAATTAACAGAATGACGATTTGCTTCGGGTTCTAATCATCTGCGGAAAGAGCCATTTCAGGCGAGCACAGAAAACTGCACCCTATTTATAAAACAGGAGTACTGTAGTTTTTCCTTGAACTGTGGCTTTTAATTGTATATGTACAAATGGTCTAGTGTGAAAAGAGGATTTCCCAAATTATTCTCAGCATGATTTAAAAGTAGGGTACAGGGAAATTTGAGAACTACTTCAAGTTGAATCCAGAGGCGCAACTTTCACTGGGCACAGGGGGGGACATGACCCCCATATTCTGAAATTGCATGTTCGTACCCCCCACTTTTATCATCGCA
The DNA here is from genome assembly GCF_021184085.1 of Oncorhynchus gorbuscha. Classification (NCBI taxonomy): domain Eukaryota; kingdom Metazoa; phylum Chordata; class Actinopteri; order Salmoniformes; family Salmonidae; genus Oncorhynchus; species Oncorhynchus gorbuscha. The sequence goes on from NC_060178.1 coordinate 53,126,240, forward strand.
CTGTGATACAAAACGTGGCTCCGGTGTGCTTTAGTACCATGCGGACGCCTCAGAGAGGTTGGGTAGGCTGTTTTCCAGTTTCAGCCGGCTGGATTTAAGACCGAACAAGCACCGCAGAGCATGCGGACAGGCTGTGTGAAGGTAGAGCTTCTGCTGTCTGTTGTACTTTTTCTCAGAGTTGTAAAAACAAGCAGAGCAGAAACTGGCGACTCTAGTCGACTGATCTAGCAGGCAAGGTAAATGCTTTTTGACAGAAAAATATTTTTATTCCTAGACCTAAGCTAATAGTGTAGCTGACATGTTACATTAGGTAATGTTTCATCCCCTCTTGACTGAAGTGAATGAACTACTAGCAGCTAGTTATCTAGCTAGTAGCTACCACAGCCAGTTCAGCTCTAGCTAGCCTGTAGCTACAGTATCTGTCAGGTAGCAGTATCTGGCAGCTGTTGTATGTATGGAAATGTTTTGTAGCCTTTGTTTTGTCTCGTTTCAACAGAAGTACCATTAGCTAGCAGAGATAGTGAGACAACTAGTTAGCTAAAGTCAGCTCACTAACTTTAGCTATTATTTTTGCCTCAATCGCACTTGACCTGAATCAAAATTATTAAATCAACTATTCTGAAGGTTTTTCAGTGAAATATCAGTTTTTACTAGTCAGTATAGCAATGTTACGTTATTGACCTGTCAGATTCCCTACTTTCACACTGATACAGTATAAACAGCTCTACAGGCTGTATGGTCATGGGGCACAGTCAGTACACAACACTATGCTCATCGTATCTTAGCAGGATCAGATGGAGACAGGTGTCTGCAGGGTCAGACAGCCAGGGAAGACCAATCTACAGACCTCAGGACAATTGTAAAGTATATTATAATATAGTATATTATAACACTCAGTGAATTGAGTTAAGGGGTAAGCTACAGTCTGGGATCTGGGAATAATGGTAATTTCACTTGTTTAAACATTGATTCTATTCATGGATAATGTATAACTGTACACCAATGTAATTCTTTGTCATGCCTCATCTGAGAAGGATCAGATGGTGAAAGGGGTCTCATCGGGGTCAGGCAGCCAGGGAAGACCAGTCTGTGATGGAGCTGAGGTGAATTTCTGCAGATACAACCCTTTATTTTGCTATGCTTGAGACAATGTGTTGGGGAGAGAGTTGAGTTATTGACTAGACTGGTAGGGGTTGGGCTTGCAGGTGGCTAAGGCTGGCTGGGCGGTCTGGCTGAAGTTTTCAGTTTCAGCCGGCTGGATTTAAGATCAATCCTTTGGGTAAAAGTCTTAACTTTATTTGTAAGAGTTGTTCATTTGTTAGGCTATTGGGTAAAGGTGTAACACAATATTGATTATTGAATTATCATTGATCTAGTTCAGTCTTATCAATCACTTAAACATATTTAATAATGATCTCTTACCTAGCTTGATGAATGGACATTTCTGCTTTATGTTCTAAATAAAGATGGCTAGAAAGGCCATGGGTCATATTAGATTGTGTAGAAATTCAGGAAATGGGTCCTCTCAAAAATGAGAGTTATGCCCCCCCCCCACTTCTAAAACCAAAGTTGTGCCCCTGGATCTCCCTACTACCCTATTTAAACTCACCAGTCCGTCAACATAGAGAATGTCCAGGCTACTGTTTTTAGTGTCAATATCATGAACCTTTAAAAAGTAGATTTGCCTCAAAGATAGTGGAGGCCATCGTGTCAGACACGCACAAACAAGGTGTGTGCATGAATGAACAACGCAACAAAATGTCCCTTTTGAAAAAAAAAGAAGCTAACTTTAGAAGAGAAATTGGATCAGCAAGAAAACGGAATGAGACGTAACTACATGAGAATATTGTCTTTACTAGAAGACGAAAAATTGATCTTTCCATTTACGTGGTCAAACTGATAGAGTAACTTGAAGTGGGAATATCACCAGAGCATCTGGAATAACGCAAAAGGATCGAACGCTAAATACCCACACCGAGTAATCTTCAAACAATGGAACAATCAGACCAAAGTCAACATTCTGAAGGCCCAACCGGGAAAGGGGATGAGAATCCAAGGCTAGACCATTGGATTAGTCCAGGACCTGTCTGCAAAACGGAGAAAGAAACGTAAGGATTACCTGCCAATCACAGTCACTGGAGGAAAATGAGATCAAATCTCAATTCTGCCTTCCAGCAGTGCTGTGGGTATGGAAGGGAACGCAAAATATGGATTTCACAAGCGCTGATGAAGCCTTTATCAAGCTGCAAAAAACCTTTCCAGTTGATGGCCCCAATGAACTGTTATCTATAGAAGTAGCCGATGCCAACAGGCTACATAGACACTGATAAGACAATTAAATGTACAGTACCCACGGAAAGTATTCAGACCCCTTGACTTTTTACACATTTTGTTAGGTTACAGCTTTATTCTAAAATGTATTAAATTGTATTTTTCCTTCATCAATCTACACACAATACCCCATAATGAGTGGCCTCCATCTAGCCACTCTACCATAAAGGCCTGATTGGTGGAGTGCTGCAGAGATGTTTTGTCTTTCTGTAAGGTTCTCCCATCTCTACAGAACAACTCTTGAGCTCTGTCAGAGTGACCATCGGGTGCTTGGTCACCTCCCTGACCAAGGCTCTTCTCCCCCGATTGCTCAGTTTGGCGGGCGGCCAGCTCTAGGAAGAGTCTTAGTGGTTCCAAACTTCTTCCATTTACGAATGGTGGAGGCCACTGTGTTCTTGGGGACCTTCAATGCTGCAGACATTTTTTGGTACCCTTTCCCAGATCTGTGCCTCGATACAATCCTGTCTCGGGGATCTACAGACAATTCCTTTGACCTCACGGCTTGGCTTTTGCTCTGACATGCACTGTCAACTCTGGGACCTTATATAGACAGGTGTGTGCATTTCCAAGTCATGCCCAATCAATTTACCACAGGTGGACTCCAATCAAGTTGTAGCAACATCTCAAGGATGATCAATGGTAACAGGATGCACCTGAGCTCAATTTCGATTCTCATAGTGAAGGGTCTGAATACTTATGTAAATAAAGTATTTCTGTTTTTTATTTTTAATACATTTGCTAAAATTTCTAAAAAAGTTTTTCCTTTGTCATTATGATGTATTGTGTGTACATTAAATGAGGAAAACATTTGATACAGCCTTACATTTTAGAGTAAGGCTGTAAGCTAGCAATTGAGACATGGATTGGGTATGTGTGCCATTCGAATGCCTTTGAACAGGGTATAGGTTGTAGGTTGCAACATATTGTTAAATATGGTCATGGCAATAAATTGGAGCTGGAATTACCACGGCTGCCGGCACCAGACTTTCCCTCCAATGGATCCTTGTTAAAGGATTTACAGTGTACTCATTCCAATTACAGGGCCTCGAAAGAGTCCTGTATTGTTATTTTTCATCACTACCTTCCAGAGTCGGGAGTGGGTAATTTGCGCGCCTGCTGCCTTCCTTGGATGTGGTAGCCATTTCTCAGGCTCCCTCTCCAGAATCAAACCCTGATTCCCCGGTACTCGTGATCAACATGGTAGGCACAGAAAGTACCATTGAAAGTTCATAGGGCAGACATTCGAATGAGATGTCACCGCCACAAAGTGTGCGCAATCAACTCAAGGTTATCTAGAGTCACCAAAGCGGCTGGGGCGTCCGAGCGCACCACTCATGGGTTTTGGGTCTGATAAATGCACACATCCCTGAAGGTTGGAAATGATTTGCTTTAGATATGCCACAGTTATCCAAGTAAAGTTGGACTGATCAAAGCAACCATAACTGATTTAATGAGCCATTCACAGTTTCACTGTACCGGGCCGTGTGTACTTAGACTTGCATTGCTTAATCTTTGAAACAAGCATATGCTACTGGCAGGATCAACCAGGTATCCCCCCCCCCCCCCCGCAATGTAGAGGTTGTCCCTGGGCGCGCTGGGCAGACAATGGCTGGGGGGGAAGGGTCCTACCCCGTGGGGGAAGGAGGCCCCGGTGCAATCCAGTTGGAGGCCCTGAAATGCCCGTGGCCACGGGAGACAGGGCACGCTCGAGAGGTCTTTATCTAGCTGGAGGGTTTAGTAGGAACCGAGCCAACAACAGGGTTTGAGAAACACACGTCTTTGGCACCGGTGTGTAGAGGGGAGTGGCACACCCATTCAGTAATACCTGCAGCGGTTCCTACTAAACCCTCCAGCTAGATAAGACCTCTCGAGCGGCGTACCGGAACACCAACGTAGGGCCACTGGGACAGACGGGTCAACTGGGTCTTGCTTGGACGGGGCTCGGCTGGACTGTATCGGAGAAACTGGGTGAACCGTCTCCAAAAGGGGTTCCACCAATAGCAGCGAATCCACATTGGGCGGGAGGAACCGTCCGTCTAACTCAGTTGCCAGAGAAGAAGGACATTTCTCAGGGATTTCAACATGAGGACAATGGTGACTTTAAACTCATACTTTTTTAATGGCTGTGATAGGAGAAAACTGAGGATGAATCACCAACATTATAGTTACTCTACAATACTAACCTAATTGTACAGAATAAAAAATATTCCAAAACATGCATCCTGTTTGCAACAAGGCAGGCACTAAAGTAATACTGCAAAAATATGTGGCAAAGCAATTCACTTTTTGGCTTTAATACAAAGTGTTAAATTTGGGGCAAATACAATACATTACTAACTACCACACTCCATATTTTCAAGCATAGTGTCATGTTTTGTCTTATATTGTCTTGTCATTATGCTTTCCCTTCTGTTCATTTCCCCCTGTTGGTCTTATTAGGTTCGTTCCCTTTTTCTATCCCTCTCTCTCCCCCTCCCTCTCTCTCCTCTCTCTATCGTTCCGTTCCTGCTCCCAGCTGTTCCTCATTCTCCTAACTCACTCATTTAGTCTTTTCACACCTGTCCCCTATTTTGTCCTCTGATTAGAGTCCCTATTTCTCCCCTTGTTTTCCGCTTCTGTCCTTGTCGGATCCTTATATGATGTTCGCTGTGCTGTGTCATTGTCTCGCCCTGTCGTGTCTTGTCTCCTTCAGATGCTGCGTGTGAGCAGGTGTCTAAGTCTGCTACGGTCGGTGCCTTCCCGAGGCAACCTGCAGTCAATGGTCGAGTCTCCAGTCTGTCCTCGTCACTACGAGTGGATTTAAGTTTTTTCATGTTTTGTTTTTGTCTTTAATTGTCCAGGAGATTGCTTTTGCCTTTTATTGGAATAAAGACTCTGTTTTCGCCAAGTCGCTTTTGGGTCCTCATTCACCTGCATAACACATAGTGCTGGCTGCATCATGTTATGGGTATGCTTGTAATCATTAAGGACTGGGGAGTTTATCAGGATAACAAAGGAATGGAATGGAGCTAAGCACAGGCAAAATCCTAGATTAAAAACCTGGTTCAGTCTGCTTTTTGACACTGAGAGATCAATTCACCTTTCAGCAGGGCAATAACCTAAAACACAAGACCAAATCTACACTGGAGTTGATTACCAAGAAGACCGTGAATGTTCCTGAGTTTCCGAGTTACAATTTCGACTTAAATCTACTAGGAAATCTATGGCAAGACCTGAAAATGGTTGTCTAGCAATGATCAACAACCAACTTGACAGATAATTTAGAAAATAATAATGGGCAAATGTTGCACAATCCAAGTGTCACGTCTGGAGGAAACCTGGCACCATCCCTACAGTGAAGCATGGTGGGGGCAGCATCATGCTGTGTGGATATACTTCAGAGTCGGGGACTGGGAGACTAGTCAGGATCGAGGGAAAGATGAACAGAGCAAAGCACAGAGAGGTCCTTGATGAAAACCTGCTCCAGAGAGCTTAGGACCTCAGACTGGGGTGTAGGTTCACCTTCCAACAGGATAATGACCCTAAGCACACAGTCAAGACAATGCAGGAGTGGCTTTGGGACAAGTCTCTGAATATCCCCATCCAGCTTGACAGGATCTGCAGAGAGTAATGGGAGAATCTCCCCAAATACAGGTGTGCCAAGTTTGTAGCATCATACCCAAGAAGACTCGATGGCAAAGGTGCTTCAACAAAGTATTGAGTAAAGGATCTTAATATTTATGTAAGTTTTTCATTTTGTATACATTTTCAACATGTCTAAATACCTGTTTTTACTTTGTCATTATTCTGTATTGTGTGTACATTGATGAGGGGAAAAACGATTTGATCAATTTTAGAATAAGGCTGTAGTGTCACAAAATGTGGACAAAGTCAAGGGGTCCAAATACTTTCTAATGCACTGTACATAGCTAGCTCAAAGCTAGGATAGGTTAAAGATACTACTAGTAGCTAGCGACCGCCACCTAATCATTAGCGTCACAATAAACGGGAGGCAACGGTCATATAATATAATTAGCTTAACAGCCAATGTGTATGATTTAACATAAATATTAAAATAATACCCACTTATAGGAATGGGTCATTTTTAAAAAGTTGCTAGCAATTCCATGAAGCCATAACCAAAAATCAAATATTTTCATCTTCAGTGGTTTGTTCTTCTACAGACTCTGGGTGGACTTAAAATGCCAGCTGGTCAGCACATGCTCTTTACGCGTTCTGGTAATCTGTCTGTGAATGTTAACCTGTTAAAGGTCTTACTCATATCGGCTATGGAGAGCATGATCACACAGTCATTCTGAACAGCTGGTGCTCTCATGCATGGTTCAGTGTTGCTTGCCTCAAAGCGAGCATATAAGGCATTTAGCTCGTCCACAGCCTTGCATAACAGGGCAACTCGCGACTGGGTCTCCCTTTGTAATCCGTGATAGTTCGCAAGCCACACCACATCCGACAAGCATCAGAGCCGGCATAGTAGGATTCAATCTTAGTCCTGTATTGACGCTTTGCCTGATTTATGGCTTGTAAGAGGTCGTAGCAGGATTTCTTATAATGACACAAAGTTTGGAAAATGTAAAAGTATGTGGTGTCCATCTCGCAATGAAGCCTTCAACCGTAAGCGGGCGTTGCGATTCCATCACCTTGTGGATGTCTCCATTGAAATGCATGACATCCGGCACAGTGTAATGGAGTGCTAATGGGTAATGTGAACAAGCCTTTAGATTACGAGCGTTTTCAAGTGCAACGTTAATAACGATGGTTTTGGGAAACATTTCAGAGATTTAACAATGCTCCTACAAAGGTTCTAAAGACAAACTTAGCCTTAATCTGTTTTTTGGAAACCGGGCACAGGTCAGTGATCCTGAAGTTTTTGCATCCTCTGCCACAGAAGTTGAAACTTTGTTTTTTGTACAATGTTTATAACTGGCTCCAAACATTATTGTCACCATTCTATGGAGGACCAAGACAGCCAAAAACAGAAAAATAAATGAATACATAAATAAATCTATAAATATACATGCATATGAATGTAAAAATAAATGAATGTACATGGAAATCAATCAATACATAAACACAATTTGATATGAGTACTTTTGCACCATTTATTCCTGTTTTATTTATTTGCTTATTTCTTTATTTCCGTCAACTTTTCTTTATTAATTTATCTATTTATTTATGTTTTTCTTCATCCCTATGCAAATGACGAGGCTGTCAATCAAGCTATGTCACTGTGACCTTACTCCCATTGGTTGATCGGTATCAGAGCACGAAGTTCGACTTCACATGCCTGGTTGCTATGACACAGACACTACGTAATATGGCTACACACATGGCATGGCTACATACATGCCAGATATTTGAGAGTGTTGGCTAACCTTGCTGAAAATGCTAGTGCTGAATCTGATTAATTACTTTTTTGTGTGGAGTCTCTGGCTGACAATTTGTTCCAGTTAGCTGCAACTACTGACACAGAGGTTGACCCTTTAGTGTTCAGCAATTTGGATGAAGTGTGCCATCGTCTGAATCATTCAATCCAACATTCAGATGACACCGGACCAGTTGGACGCCCTGCTCACATACTGCCTATGGATGCTGTAGAAAGTTATTTGTTAGCACGTTTGTCTGTTCGTGACATTGCAACTCTTTTTGGGGTTGGTTAAAGAACAGTTCACCATCAAATGGTAGAGCATTGGATAAGGGGAGTGTACCTGATATCATGCGGGAACAAGCCCCCAAAAGAGTCGGTGTGTGAATGCGTCTTGGGGTTAAGAGTAACGTTAGCTGTTTAGATTTGTATGTTTTTGTCTGCTACTGGCTTAAAAGCATGTGGTGCCATCTAGCTGATGAGGACCCCGATCCTTAAGAAGTTAACAATTGTTGGAAAAATTACTTTTGGCATGCACAAAGTAGATGTCCTAACCGACTTGCCAAAACTATAGTTTGCTAACAAGAAATTTGTGGAGTGGTTAAAGAACCAGTTTTAATGACTCCAACCTAAGCGTATGTTAACTTCTGACAACAACTGTATATTTATTTATTTATGTTTTCATTTATTTTGGCCATATTAGTCCTCCATACCATTCAACATCATCTTCACTAGATGGTTATTTAAAAACAATGACATATTATATTGACAAATTTGGATTAAATTACTTTTTATTACAATTCAATACACATTTACAAAAATACATCCCTTTATAAAATGTAATAATAATACGGTAACCAAGACAAGTTCATTTCAAAATATAATATAGAAATATATATATTTTTTTATTGTTTCTTCCACTTACCTGGCCGGCTTGAACATATTATTAAGGAGGGAAATAAACAAATTAATTCCAGATCTTTACTATTCACTTGAAGGTCATTTTGTTATTTGAACAAAACTTTATAAAATAATTTTTACAACATAACAGAAACGTCCCTCAAACAAATACTGGTATGTACTCAGTATGCATAACCTTATAGAGTCACTAGAATGCATCTGTATGACGTTCTGTGTATTAGTACTGTGTAAGCTGCCTATATAGAATTTTTATTTTATCTTTAACTAGGCAAGTTTGAAGGACCTTCATTTAACTGAACAGTCTTTTACCATCATTCTAGCTTGAGCGACCAATGTGTCTGGGCCAATAAAACATGAACACAAACCATCAGCTCCATCCCTTTAACATCCTTGTGCGCATTGTTTGGATGGAGGGAGGTATCGGGATGTACAGTGCATTCGGAAAGTATTCAGACACTGACTTTTTCCACATTTTCTTAGTTTAAAACCCTATTCTAAAATTAAATTTCCCCCCCTCATCAATCTACACGTAATAGTATTTTCTGCAGATCCTCTCATGCTCCTTCAGGTTTGATGGGAGCGTTGCTGCACAGCAATTTTTATGTCTCTCCAGAGATGTTCGATCGGGTTCAAGTCGGGGCTCTGGCTGGGCCACTCAAGGACATTCAGAGACTTGTCCCGAAGTCACTCCTGCGTTGTCTTGACTGTGCGCTTACGGCAGTTGTCCTGTTGGACGGTGAACCTTTGCCCCAGTCTGAGGTCCTGAGCAGGTTTGCAGTTTGCTCCGTTCATCTTTCCCTCGTCCTGACTCGTTCCTCAGTCCCTGCCGCATGATGCTGCCCCCAACTTGCTTCACCGTAGGGATGGTGCCAGGTTTCCTTCAGACATGATGCTTGGCATTCAGGCCAAAGTGTTCAATCTGGGTTTCATCAGACCAGTTAATCTTGTTCCTCATGGTCTGAGAGTCCTTTAGGTGCATTTTGGCAAACTCCAAGCGGCCTGTCATGTGCCTTTTACTGAGGAGTGGTTTCCGCCTGGTAAAGCCTGATTGGTGGAGTGCTGCAGAGATTGTTGTCTTTCTGGAAGCTTCTCCCATCTCCACAGAGGAACTCTGGAGCTCTGTCAGAGTGACCATCGAGGTCTTGGTCACCCCCCTGACCAAGGCCCTTCTACCACGATTGCTCAGTTTGGCTGGGCAGCCCGCTCTAGGAAGAGTCTTGGTAGTTCACAACTTCTTCCATTTAAGAATGATGGAGGCCACTGCGTTGCAGACATTTTTTGGTACCCTTCCCCAGATCTGTTTCTGGACACAATCCTGTTTCGGAGCTCTACGGACAATTTTTTCAACTTCATGGCTTGGTTTTTGCTCTGTCGTGCACTGTCAATTGTGGGACCTTATATAGACATGTGTGTGCATTTCCAAATAATGTCCAATCAATTAAATTGACCCCAGGTGGACTCCAATCAAGTTGTAGAAACATCTCAAGGATGATCAATGGAAACAGGACGCACCTGAGCTGAATTTCGATTCTCATAGCAAAGGGTCTGCATACTTATGTAAATAAAGTATTTCTGTTTCTGCAAAAATGTCTAAAAACCTGTTTTCGCTTCATCATTATGGGGTATTGCGAGTAATGAGGAAATATTTTTATTTAATACATTTTGGAACAAGGCTGTAAAATTTGGAAAAAGTCCAGGGGTCTGAATATTTTCCGAATGTACTGCATATACAATATTAGTGAATGAGGACCTAGGGTCTTGTTCAGTAGGCTTAAAACATAAAGAATAGTCCAAAACCGGGAGGTACTCTATGAACGTGTTCAATAAGAAACCCTCGTTTTAATTTTCTGTTGCAAATTTTTTTGTCTGAGGCGTGTACTAATGAAGATGACCCAGGACTCTAATTACAACAAGCATGATCAGTGCCACAAAAACAAAACAAATTCCCCTCTCTTTTCCTCCAGTTGTTTGGAGGGAGAGAGAGGGGAATTGAGAAGCGGTGATGCTGTTTTGTGGAGGATATGGTAGATGTGAAGGATATTGTGGTGGTGTGTCTGCTGCTACCAGAGGACTTGACTGGTGCTGCCAACAGCAGATAATGTGCCTCTTCAACACCTCATCATGCTCAACTATCGTTCTCTCAGTGTCAAAGCCTGAGGGATATAAAGGACATCTTGGCCACGTTCTGTTATAATCTCCACCCGGCACAGCCAGAAGAGGACTGGCCACCCCACATATGCTCTCTCTAATTCTCTCTTTCTTTCTCTCTCTCGGAGGACCTGAGCCCTAGGACCGTGCCCCAGGACTACCTGACATGATGGCTCCTTGCTGTCCCCAGTCCACCTGACTGTGCTGCTGCTCCAGTTTCAACTGTTCTGCCTTATTATTATTTGACCATGCTGGTCATTTATGAACATTTGAACATCTTGGTCATGTTCTGTTATAATCTCTACCCGGCACAGCCAGAAGAGGACTGGCCACCCCACATAGCCCGGTTCCTCTCTAGGTTTCTTCCTAGGTTTTGGCCTTTCTAGGGAGTTTTTCCTAGCCACCGTGCTTTTACACCTGCATTGTTTGCTGTTTGGGGTTTTAGGCTGGGTTTCTGTACAGCACTTTGAGATATCAGCTGATGTACGAAGGGCTATATAAATAAATTTGATTTGATTTGATTTGATTTGAAAGGACCAACAGACGGAAAGACACCTCAACTCGCCTTTTTACTTCCCTTTTTTTGTCCTTTTAAATTCAGTCCATCCCGTTTAGCCTGGTTTATTCCCCCTCTGACTCTTGCAGCTATCTGCAGGCACAGCTCTCCACAGATATACTGGGGTAGACCTTGAGCACCAGATTACCCCTTTCATCCTGGTAGAGAACACCCAGGAGACTCATCTTCTCTGGGACACAGCAGGGCTTTGGGACCCCCTGGAACTATCCCAACCGCACAGACTATACTCTGGATGGTAGCATGATTAGAGGGATGCAGTACCTAGTAGAGAGAGGGAAGGGTGGGTGGAGTAGAGAAAGAGGGAGAGAGAGAGATTACAGCATTTACTGGCAATGCCGATAATAATTAAAATGGAAAAATTACATTAAGGTTACTCTGCATTTAAAAAAAGGAAAAGTGGTCTTGATAAAAGCCGTCTATGATTTAGAAGCACAATGGTTCATTCATTTAATAAAGTGCAAGTTGGAAAACATGATACAGTAGTACAATTAAGTACATTTAAGTGTGTCTGCAATGGCCAGTAATGATGCTGAATTATACTATTTCCTAAGTGTTGTAGACATAACATCAGACTATGAGCAATGGAGCAGTTCTAAGATGGAAACCATAAAAACATTCTCGACTGTTGTGCTCACCTTAAAATAAGTGTGACGTTATTCCTCTCTGTCCTATCGTAGCGTTGTTCTGCTCTCTAAAATTGACCATGTTTATTACGTCTGCTTTAGTTCAGAGGAAGACCAGATTTGAACCAGTTTCAGATTTGACACAGGTTCATCACAGTCTTTACCTTGGGATCAGGGATTCCACAGGTGCCAGCGCAGTAGTAGCAATCGAAGGCTTTGGGCACCAGGACCCACTCACTCCAGCCAATGTCTGCAAAGTCTACCCTGAGTGTCCTCCTAGAGCAGCTCCTAACCTGGGGCTTCGAGCCCCACTGTTTACTTTTTGCCTTATCCAAGATCGGCTCATCAAAACACAGCATTGAAGACTTACCTCCTCCTTCATTCCCTATATCACTCTTTCCATCCCTCCTTCCCTCACTGTTGTCTTGCGACCTACTACCTCCAACGCTGCTTTCTTGTGGTCCTCTCATCCAAGCTCAGGACTGGCGATTGACCCCCTCCATCCCTCTCTCCATCTTTCACTTCTTCCCCTTTCCTCCCTTCTCACATGATCATTTGACCCCAATTTAGCGTGAAGAAGAGAACGGTGAGGAGACTCTTTCTCCGCCTCAGGATCATACCTCTGTAAAGTCTGTGCCAAACTCCTGGTCGTCAGCATACACCAACAAATAAGGTAGGCTGGCCCCAAACAGTATGTCCTCTGGTTTTCTGTGGTACTGCAGCCCAAAGTCCACCTCCACAAAATAGCTTCCCTTTCCCTGGCTTCCTTTATCGCTGTGGTTACGTCTTTAATCTGCTACGACCCTCTCTGGTGGGGGTGAAAGGTCACACTGCCTAGCAACAACCCATGAGACCCTGGATTGACCTCTGACCCAGAGGGGTCAGAGCGAAGGAGAAGGTGGATGGAGGAAGCAGAGTGGAGGCGTAGAGATCAACACACCAGGGTTTTGTAGTGTTTGCAGAACCAGGCGGTCGGCCGCGATTGCCGGTCGAACAGGAAGTGGAACGTGGCAGAGAGGATGATCTCCAAGTCCTGGAGAGGCGTCAGGTTCAGATGGTACAACGTCCTCTGGTCAGACGAGTCTACAGGGGGAGAAATCAGTTACTTCAGAGAGTGTGTTTCACAGTGACCCAGGCCTAAACCCCGAAAGAGTAGGCAGAGGTACAGTGATTCCCTATAGTGGGAAGAAACCTTGAGTGGAACCATACACTGGAAAGGGAACCCATCATGCTCTGGCTTCTATAGGATAGTATTGAAGAGGGGAAGTCAGGAGGGAGATGATTTGTATTGACTAAAGAGATATACATATTTTTGTTGTTAAAACTCCCTTAAGATCTCTCCTTAGAGTACATGGTTTCTGCAGGAAAAACACAACATGTATAATGATATGCTATCTTAGAACAGAATTTTGAGTCAATGTCGGGCTGTTTTGTCCTATAAAAAAATAAATGAAGCGCAACTGTGCGCTAAGGCTTCATAATCCAGCCCAGGATACAGTCGCCTCTTGAGGGAAATAGAGCGGCCTTGATTTGGCACATTATTGGTTTCCCGTCTCCTAGTTACCTCATAGATTTCATAGCCGGCAGCACCGGCGCTTGACTTGGGGCGAATCCTACACACATTATTTGCGCTTCTGCGGCAGCAGGGCTATACACTACAGCTGACACCACACAGACAGATCTGCCCCTGAGTGCTGTCCTAAAAAGCACTCATTGGCAGATGGTTCCAAAACAAGCCTACCTATTTAGGCAGCCTTGTCTCAAAGACTAGCCTTTTAATATTAAATGTAAATCCGGGCATTCAAACTAGTATGATATGTTATGTTTAGTATGGTATATAAGACAGATGGTTACTGAAGGCAAAGGTTGTAAGTTCAAATCTCATCACTGACAACTTTAACATTTTAGCAACTTTCAACTACTTACTACTTTTTAGATGCTTTGCAACTACTGAGCATGTTAGCTAACCTTTCTCCTAACCCTCCTAACTCCTGAACTTAACCCTAACATTAACCCCTCCTCCTAACATTAGCCACCTAGCTAGAATTCGCAACATATCATACGTTTTGCAAATTCGTAACATATAATACCAATTGTAATTGGTAATGTATCATACGAAATGGGTGATGGACATTCACAAATTAATACATATGATATTAGGGGGTAACTAGCCCCCTGGGGTAACTGGCCCCACCCTGTACTTCAGATTAAGACCACAAGATGTCACTGCTCAACAAGAAATGTCCTCTGTGTAATCACAACTTTTGGAGATATTTCAACAAAACAATTTTGCAGTAAGTTTTTTTTTTAAATTACATTTTGAAATAGTTGTAAATATATTTCAATGAAGTTAGATCTATAATGGTTTTTTAAATATACAAGTAGGAAAGTGTGTTTCCTGTCATTTAAACAATGATAAACCCAGTTAGTGGTAGTTTATGCTAACTTTCTAGCTAGCAACTTCAGTACTAGTTTTTTTATTGTATTTATTTTTTATTTCACCTTTATTTAACCAGGTAGGCCAGTTGAGAACAAGTTCTCATTTACAACTGCGACCTGGCCAAGATAAAGCAAAGCAGTGCGACACAAACAACAACACAGAGTTACACATGGAATAAACAAATGTACAGTCAATAACACAATAGAAAAAGTCTATATACAGTGTGTGAAAATGGCGTGAGGAGGTAAGGCAATAAATAGGGCATAGTAGCGAAGTAATTAAAATTTAGCAAATTAATACTGGAGTGATAGATGTGTAGATGATGATGTGCAAGTAGAAATGCTGGTGTGCAAAAACAATATGGGGATGAGGTAGGTAGATTGGATGGCTATTTACAGATGAGCTGTGTACAGCTGCAGCGATCAGTATGCTGCTCAGATAGCTGATGCTTAAAGTTAGTGAGGGAGATATCAGTCTCCAGTAAATAATAGCCATCTAGCTAGTTAGCATAAGCTGCTAGGAGTGCTAGCTAGCAACTTTACTGCCAGATCGTCTGAGGTAAAATACATTAAAAAGATAACGTAACTTAATTGCAGTTGTAAATGTTTCCCCTAGTGACCGATAGCTTTGCAGTTAATGTTACTTCATAGCCTTTGAACTATTTTACACAGCATTTAATAATTATTGTCATTTTAAAAGACTTCTGGGATTTAAAATATTGCATCATTCAAATAATATTTAGTGCAATTATACATAATTGATTTTATGGAAAAGGAACAACAAAGAAAGAACAAAGAAAATGAATGTGCAGGTGAGTTAAAAAGAGGGACTTTACATCAAATCTTTTCATAGTGTGGATATTAATGGTGACATGTGCAACATCAATTCCCCCCCATATTTTATAAAAACAATTTAAATAAGACAACTAGACTTAGCTTGTAAGTATTACTTACTTAAGAATCCCTATGCCATAATCTTCTAACGGGGTAACTGGCACCCCATGGGGGAGGGGTCAGTTACCCGGGATAAAAAATAAAAAAGAATAACAAAAAAAGTAAGTTTATAGTTTATTCGCCTAAGCAAGACCTTCATCCACATACAATTATTTTCCCCAAACTTTGCTTTTTTTGTGTCAGCCATTAGACATTGTTCTTAGGGGGGGCTAGTTACCCATGAGTACCCTACCAAACTAAACATATCACACTAAATGAGTGTCTCGGATTTACATACAGAATAATACGGGAGGGAGTTGGGCGACAGTAGCCTACATTGATGTTATTGGAAAAAATAAAACATTGGGTTGTTATACAATAACAACCATCACCATCTCTCTGTAAACGAAGAAGACACCACCAAGTTGCGTTTCTCTCAGTGCCAATCTCAACAGCACCGAGAAAAGTTTCTTACTCTGTCTGAGAACAGATATACAGTGTGTCTCCAACACTCATATGTGCATCTCAATAATTGAGGAACCACATCAACACTAATTTATCTACATTTTTCTGTCCAGCATCTGAACAATTATGTTGGACGTGTGAATTTCCCTTTTCTCAATGTTCATCATAGACATCTATAGGCCTTCCACAACCACACTCACCTTGGCTGGCTCTGAAACTCCTGACAGTGTTTCCCTCTACGAGTTGGTTCAGTTCTCTGTTGTATTTCTCATACAGCCTGTGCATGTGCTGTGAGACCACGTCATGATCTGCGCTGTCCCGTTCAAACGAAGACTCTGTACCATCTCTGACCTGTCCCTGCACGATCCTTGGGTTTCGTGCTCGCGGTCCGACCCTCCAAAGCTCCAAGACAACTCCCCAGCAATAGAAAAAACTGAAACCAGACTGCTATTTCAGAACAAAATGCAAAATCCTAGATCCTAGGAAGAAAACATGCATCCGAGGAACGACTTGGTATATAAGTGACTGGAATCCAAGGGTATGTGCCTCGTGTCCGCTTTCACTGCTCTTTCTAGGTTGCACTGTCCAGCATGCACGGTGTGGATGTCTCTCCCTCTCTCTTCCATTTGAAAACAAACTATTAAAACTCACAAATTTAGCAATCCAAATACATGCTTAGGGTCATGTATAAAAATGCTGGGCAGTCCCATCAGTAGCGGTGCACGGGCAAAATCACTGGGGAAGCCAAGCAAAACATAAAAATAAAATAAAAATACATATTAAAACCTGTGTTGTGATAATTGCGTTGTTTGCTCTAAAACCTGTTAGTTCAAATTCCTCACGACCGTGATGAACAGGCCTAAGGAAGACAAAGAGGCAGAATAAATTATTTGTTTCATCACAAAACCAGAAAGCAACAAACAATTACTAAACAACTATTGATTTAAAACCACAGAGAGTTACTGCAAAGAAAGAAAACAGGAGCTGCCTTCACTATTCCAGTACCATTTCAACACCATCAAATCACCTATGCTTAGTCTAATGCAGTGCCAACTAAAGGATACCAATTTTTTTTTAGTCTAATCAATGTAAGCTAAATAGACTATATATACAAAAGCACGTAGACACCCCTTCAAATGAGTGGATTCGGCTCTTTCAGCCAGTTGATTCGGCTCTTTCAGCCACACCCGTTGCTGACAGGTGCATAAAATCGAGCACACAGCCATGCAATCTCCATAGACAAACATCCTAGACGCAGGCTTTCTCTACCGGAAGTTGATGCTGTTGCTATGCAAATGGCGGACGGAAGACAGGGTGGTGAGGCAGGTGCCACTTCTCATTCGAATGCTGTAATTTTATCTAAACCATCAGGTGTACGCCGATCCCAGTTAAGTAACTCATGCAAAGAGTTAAAGCTCAATAATGCGTTTTATCTCCAGTACTCTGCCATGACTGTCAGTTATGTAGCTGCTCTACTGATAATCTCAGTGCGTCCTTGCTGGGATGACACAATCAGTCTACTTCCGGAGAATATCAACACCAAACACATTGATTCACCGTTCCACGGGAGCGGACAGTACACAGCATACCATAATGTTCTGAATAATGGCCAAGTCTACCTCGCTCCTTATTCTACTGAACCGCTTAGGCGTAACAAACACAAGTCCAACATTTATCGGAAACTGTTAAACTACCTGTTCACTACCCTCCTGCTCTCCGGGGATGTACAACTCAATCCTGGGCCCAATATCACCGAGCCAGTGATACGCACCGGAGTGGAGAGCGGTGGAAGGCCTCGTCCACTGGTCGTCGCTGCTGTGGAGGTGGGTGAGTGCTATGGTCCTATGGTTTCTCTCGACGCACCCGGCTCCAGCATAGATTTTGACTCTTCAAACACATACCAGAGTCGCTATATGCGATCCCTGACTCTGCTTCTGGTACGCAAGCTATTTTAATTAGTTCCCCGCATCCAGTGCAGGCGGGAGGGATTGTTAATTGCGCTACCGAACTGCCCCTAATCAAAACGAAACAAAACGGCCTAAACCCAGCCGTCAGAAAACACAGAAAATGTAACTTTTTTCAATGTGTCAATCACTCTCGAGTCATCTGGGACCCACGAGCTAAGCGCAAGGGACTACTAGGGGGGCACTTGAACATTCGTAGTGTCATTCCAAAAAGATCAAATTCAACATCTACTCACAGACTCCAACCTTGACTTTCTCTGCCTCTCAGAGACATGGCTCCATAAACACTCTCCATATGCTGCTTTGATTGTGCCTGGCTACAATGTTTTCAGGAGAGACAGGATTGAAGGAAGAGGAGGGCGTGTGATGATTTGCATTAAAGAACATATCCGATGTAAACAAATTGAGTGGTCATGTGATAATGAACTAGAATGTATCGGCCTGAACGTTACACTGTCTCCCCAAATGTCTTTTACCCTCATTGGAATGTATAGGCCACATTCCACCAAAAGTGTGTTTTTTGATCAGTTTAATACCATGCTTAGGGAATGTGATTTTGGGAAAGAGGTCATCTTAATGGGAGATTTTAATATTAATTATGAAGACAAGTGTTGTAGGAAAACCCTCAAACGGATCACTAATACCTTTGACCTTACACAGCTTGTTAAAGGGCCAACCAGGGTGACTTGTTGCTCTAAAACACAGATTGATTTGGTGTTCAGTAATTAAACCAGAGAGAGTGACTAAATCATTCAATATGGTTACTGGGCTGTCTGATTATAATCTGACACTTATAGCCAGAAAGCTGTCTAAGAGCAGGTTTAAGCTCTCTACTGTTAGAAAGCCGGATCAACTCAGAATACCTAAGAGTGAATTAAACTATTTTGAAAAAGCAATTAAGGGAATAAACTGGAATGATCTCTTGTCCTATACAGACGTGGAAGCTGTCAGGTTTTTCTATCCACAATCCAGACTACAATAAATGGCTTCCTAAAGAAAATCAAATCCAAACCTGGCCAAAAGAGCACTCTTCCTTGGCTAAATGGAGAAATCTGGAAATTGATGAAAGAACGAGATTATGCTCTAAAAATAGCCCTAAATTAGAGCATGACAGACGTAGGTTTACCATGTTGAGAAATAAGGTGATAAAAGAAATCAGACAGGCCAAGGCAAACTTTTTTTATTAACATAATTGGTGAAGCAAAGGGAAATTCTAAATTGATATGGGAGAATCTAAAAAAGTTAACAGGGAAAGACCATAGTAACACTGCAAAAAGACTAGAAATCATGGTGAATAACAATCTAACACAGGATGCAGTTGAAATAGCAACAGCCTTCAATTCCTACTTTATTGACTCTGTCAGGTTACTGACACAGAACCCCTCCACTGATTTCTTGGGCTCAGTGCTAGTGAATGACACTCAACCTGTCTTCATCATAAGGGAGGTTTCTGAGTCAAAGGTGAACAAGGTGATTAGCTCACCAAAGAACTCTAAAGCCAAAGATGTGTTTGGGATGGACTCTACCTTTCTTAACTACAAAGAGTCACTCATTGGCCCCATTACTAAGGTCACCAACACATCTATTGGTCTCGGTGTGTTTCCAAGGGTATGGAAGTCGGCCATAATAACGGCCATCTTTAAATCAGGCGACCCTGCTGACGTGAGTAACTACAGGCCCATTAGTATACTACCTGTGGTGTCAAAGGTTGTTGAAAAGTGTGTAGCAGAACAACTGATTGCCCACCTCAACAACAGCCCCTTCACATTACACTCCATGCAGTTTGGCTTCAGAGCGAAACACTCCACAGAAACGGCCAACTGCTTTCTTCTGAAAATGTGAAGTCCAAGATGGACAAAGGGGGTGCTGTTGGGGCTGTGTTTCTGGACCTAAGGAAGGCTTTTGATACTGTTAACCATGAGATTCTCATCACAAAATTGTCCAAGTTCAACTTTTCCCCTGATGCCTTGAGATGGATGAAATCATACCTTGAAGGCAGAACTCAGTGTGTCAGAGTGAGCAATGAGCTGTCGCCCACTCATAGCTATGATGTGGGCGTGCCTCAAGGGTCAATACTGGGGCCCCTCCTGTTCAGCCTGTACATTAATGATCTGCCTTCTGTCTGTACTGGGTCTGAAGTTCAAATGTATGCAGATGATACAGTGATATATGTGCATGCAAAGAGCAAACAACAAGCTGCACAAGAACTCACTACTGTAATGGTCCAGGTTACAAAGTGGCTCAGTGACTCGTGTTTGCATCTCAATGTGAAAAAAACTGTTTGCATGTTCTTCACAAAGAGGGCAACAGATGCTACTGAGCCAGATGTCTATGTGTCAGGGGAGAAGCTCCAGGTGGTATCCGATTTTTAAGTACCTTGGCATCATACTTGATTCCAACCTCTCTTTTAAAAAGCATGTGAAAAAGGTAATTCAAATAACTAAATTCAATCTAGCTAATTTCCGATTTATACGAAATTGTTTGACTACAGAGGTAGCAAAACTGTACTTCAAATCTATGATACTCCCCCACTTAACATACTGCTTGACTAGTTGGGCCCAAGCTTGCTGTACAACATTAAAACCTATTCAGTCTGTCTATAAACAGGCTCTCAAAGTGCTTGATAGGAAGCCCAATAGCCATCATCATTGTCACATCCTTAGAAAACATGAGCTCTTGAGTTGGGAAAATCTTGTGCAATACACCGACGCATGTCTTGTATTCAAGATCCTTAATGGCCTGGCTCCCCCTCCACTCGATATTTTTGTTAAACCCAGACATATGGCAGCAGATCCACAAGGTCTGCCATGAAAGGTGACTGTATAGTTCCCCTAAGGAAAAGCACCTTTAGTAAATCTGCATTCTCTGTGAGAGCTTCCCATGTCTGGAATACACTGCCATCAGACACACATAACTGCACCACATATCACACTTTCACAAAATGCTTGAAGACATGGCTAAAGGTCAATCAGATTTGTGAACATGGTCCCTAGCTGTGTGTTGCCGCTTTCCATGCTGTCTGTTGTCTGTAGCTTGTGAGGTGTGGAAACACTTTGTTGCTTTTATGAATTTTGTCTTGCTGCTTTTTGTTCTATGTTGCTCTGTCTGTATGCTATGTCTTGCTTGTCCTATGTTGCTATGTTGCTATGTCTATGGTGCTATTGTCTATATTGTAATTGTTTTTAATAACCTGCCCAGGGACTGCGGTTGAAAATTAGCCGGCTGGCTAAAACCGGCACTTTTACTGAAACGTTGATTAATGTGCACTGTCCCTGTAAAAAATAAAATAAACTAAACTAAAACTAAACATTGGAAGTAAAATGGCCTTACTGAAGAGCTCAGTGACTTTCAACGTGGCACTGTAATTGGATGCCACCTTTCCAAAAAGTCAGTTCATCATATTTCTGTCCTGCTAGAGCTGCCCCGGTCAACTGTAAGTGCTGGTTTTATGAAGTGGAAACATCAAGGAGCAACAACGGCTCAGGAGCGAAGTGGTAGGCAACACAAGCTCACAGAATGGGACCGGTGAGTGCTGAAGCACGTAGTGTGTAAAAATGGTCTGTCCTCAGTTGCAACATCCAGTACTGCCTCTAGAAGCAATGTCAGCACATTAACTGTTAGTTGTGATCTTCATGAAATGGGTTTCCATGGCCGAGCAGCCGAACACAAGCCTAATATCACCATGCGCAATGCCAAGCATCGGTTGTAGTGGTGTTAAACTCGCCGCCATTGGACTCTGGAGCAGTGGAAATGCGTTCTCTGGAGTGATGAATTACACTTCATCATCTGACAGTCCGATGGACGAATCTGAGTTTGGCGGATGAGAACGCTACCTGCTCCAATGCATGGTGCCAACTGTAAAGTTTGATGGAGGAGGACTATTGGTCTGGTTTGGGCTAGGCCCCTAAGGTTCCAGTGAAGGGAAATCTTAACACTACAGCATATAATTACTTTCTGTACTTCCAACTTTGTGGCAACAGTTTGGGGAAGGCCCTTTCCTGTTTCAGCATGACATTGCCCCCATTCACAAAGCGAGGTCCAGACAGAAATGATTAGTCGAGATCGGTGTGGAAGAACTTGACTGGCCTGCACAGAGCTCTGACCTCAACCCCATCGAATACCTTTGGGATGAATTGGAATGCCGACTGCGAGCCAGAGCTAATCGCCCAACATCAGTGCCCGACCTCACTGATGCTCTTGTGGCTGAATAAATGGAAACAAGTCCACGCAGCAATGTTCCATCTAGTGGAAAGCCTTTCCAGAAGAGTGGAGGCTGTTATAGCACCAAAGGGGTAGCAACTCCAAATTAATGCCAATTATTTTGGAAGGAGATGTTCGACGAGCAGGTGTCCACATACTTTTTTTCGTGTTGTGTATGATGTGGCATTGTTTTGATTTCTGTGTGTGTGTGTGTGTGTGCGTGTGCGTAAACCAAGTGATTCGCCGGGATGTTGAAGCACTTGGTCCCCTTCTTGATTCTCCTCCAGTAGCTCTCCTTCTGTTTCTCCTGCACCTTGTTGATGTACATACCTATTGGAGGGTCAGAAAACAAATTAAGAGCAGACAGTTTTTACCTGGTCAAAAACCTCCACATCCTTCTCATTCTGTGCCTAATGTGGTCCTAGAAGGCATTCTGATCTGGTTTGATAACTTCCACCACATCAGGTGGAGTTTCAGTGATCTGAAATTGTTATTCAAAAATAGCAGTAGACAAACAATAACACATGAAGTCGATCACAAATTTGAATGACTGCACTGTATGCAACAATTGTATATACAATTGCATTGTTCACCTCAGTCAACAGCTGCTCCCGTCCGTACAGCAGGCGATAGGGCAAGTACTTGGTGGAGGCCTGGACACTGCTGTTGTGTGCAAAGAGAATTACCTTCAGGTTATCCTCCCACCGTTCCTGGTCCCCTTCAAGAGACTTGCCCATGGCAGTCTTGAGGGTCTGATTGGTCCGGTCATCCAAACCTGGAGGAGTGGGAGTGGGTTATCTATTGACTATGTAAGATATTGTGTCTGATTATGTACCACGGAAAAACAATTTTAAAAACGCTCTGTAGATGATATGCAGTGGAGACCCGGTGCTTTAGCCCATGTCCTCGAACTAGGCTTTGTTGGTCTAAGGAAAATCGCATATCAGTAAATAAACGTGGTTATATAGTTGGTGACAGAATACAGCCTATTTTATTACCTTGTGCCAGAGTTCACGACCTCGGTCACTCAAGATGACCTCAGGAGCACCGTGGGTGTTAAAGATGTCCATCATCGCCTTGGAGGTGGCCTCACCAGTCTTGTCCTTGATGGGTATCATACAACATGAAAATAGTTTTTTTGGTTCCAAGCACCCTTTTTATGGGTTACAGAAGGGAATTTAGAATTAAGCTAATTTTCTTCCTTTACTGACCTTAATGGGTATAGCCTCCACCCACTTGGTGAAGTAATCGGCCGTCTGACACCAGCAGTTGCCATTCCTGGATTTTTTGAAGGGTCCGATGAGGTCCACCCCAACATTTAAAATGTTACTTTATTCTGATACCGACACAAACATTTGATCATATTGAAGTCTGCTGTGGTCAAATAAAGCAACCATTTTTTTAAAGCGTGTCAATGCAAATTTGAAGTTGACACCGATCATGTGCCATGGTGAAACAACTCTGGCGCCACAGTCTTCACCCTCTTAAACTTCTGGCAGGCTAGTCAGGTACTGACCTATAAGCAAAAGTGTCCAATTGAAACACTGTGTGCTCTCTGATATGACATTCATCAAAATCATAATAATTTCAAATATAATAGCATGTGATTGATAAACAAAAGGTTATTTCACTTGCCCAGCTGTCCACATCCTTGACAATCCCAGGCCAGAAGAAGCGGAGGTTGATTATGGCAATCATACACTTCACCCCCGAAATTTCCAGCATGCATCTCTGTCAGCACGGCCTCCTTCTCCTCCTTAGTGAAAATACCCTCCTGTGTGGCTAGCCATCCTTCCCCCATAGGTACATGTGATTGCCTAACAAGTTGGAAGACAATAGTTGTCTAAGTAAATTTGCACTGATGTATTTATCTTTCTGTTTCTCTCTTCATCTCTCTCTGTCTTTCACTCTTCCCACCTCTCTCCCTCCCTGTCACTTTCTTCCTCTCTCTCTTTCTGTATGTGTCTCTTTCTAACGAAGACATCTAGTTAAGGGCAATTGGACTTACAATAATTGTTTACACCTAACCATTTGATCGATCAGGGTTAACTTATAGCTAGATACCTTAATGTGACATACATATAACTACATGTATAGCCAGCAACATGTAGATGACAAACTAATGTTAGCTAGATGAAAATGTGTTGTTAAATGGTTGTACATAGCTAGAAGGATTTATCGAACATTAATATAAATTAACTGCTTAACGTTACCCATGAATTGTGAATTTCTCTGCCCCCCTACGAATGTTGTGCCTCTTGTCGAGATCAGTGGTGCCTCCATAGTACTTCGCCTGGTTGTAATGATAAAAGAACATCTCCTCGAGGGATGCCATTAAAGTGCAAGCTACATACAAACAGAAAGCAGCTACAATAACAATTAGCTAGCTAACTTAGATAACGTTAGCTAAATAAAACTTCCTGGCTGAGGTAAATAAGTAGCTAGCAATGTCACTATTAAATACATCTAAAAAACAGCTTAAATTATTTATTGCTATTTAACAAAATGTTCTTATGTAATGAAAAATACAGTGCTGTGAAAAAGTATTTGCCCCCTTCCTGATTTCTTATTGTTTTGCACATTTGTCACACTTACATTTTTCAGATCATCAAACTCATTTTAATATTACTCAAAGATAACCAAGTAAACACAAAATGCCATTTTTAAGTGATAATTTTATTTATTAAGGGAAAAAAGCTATTCGAAACTTCATGGCCCTGTGTGACAAAGTAATTGCCCTCCCTTGTTAAATCATGAATTTACTGTGGTTAAGTCGCATTTTTTGCAAAACTGAGTTCAATTTCACTAGCCAAACCCAGGCCTGACTACTGCCAGACCTGTTGAATCAAGAAATCACTTAAATGGAACCTGTCTGACAAAGTGAAGTAGGCCAAAAGATCTCAAAAAGCAAGACATGCTGCGATCCAAAGAAATTCAGGAACAGATGAGAAACAAAGTAATTGAAATCTTCAGTCTGGAAAGGGTTACAAAGCCATTTCTAAAGCTTTGGGACTCCAGCGAACCCCGGTTAGAGCCATTATCCACAAATGGAGAAAATTTGGAACAGTGGTGAACCTTCCCAGGAGTGGCCAGCCTACCAAAATTACCCCAAGAGCACAGCGACGACTCATCCAAGAGGTCACAAAGAACACACAACAACATCTAAAGAACTGCAGGCCTCACTTACCCCAGTTAAGGTCAGTGTTCATGACTCAACCATAAGAAAGAGACTGGGGAAAAAATGGCATCCATGGCAGAGTTCCAAGGCAAAAACCACTGATAACATGAACATGAAGGCTCGTCTCACTTTTGGCAAGAAACATCCTGATGATCCCCACAGAATATTTTCCCCAAAGTCTTGGACTGACGAGAAAAAGCATTTAAGAAAAAGAACATCATACCAACAGTCATATATGGTGGTGGTAGTGTGATGGTCTGGGGCTGCTTCAGGACCTGGACGACTTGCTGTGATTGATGGAACCATGAATTCTGCTCTCTACCAAAAAGTCCTGAAGGAGAATGTCCGGCCATCAGTTCGTGACCTCAAGCTGACGCGCACTTGGGTTCTGAAGCAGGACAATGATCCAAAACACAGCAGCAAGTCCACTTCTGAATGGCTTAGTGGCCTAGTCAAAGTCCGGACTTGAATCCGATTGAGATGCTGTTAAAAATCACGCAACATTTCAGCGCCCTGCTACTCATGCCAGGAATATAGTATATGCATATGATTAGTATGTGTGGATAGCAAACACTCTGACGTTTCTAAAACTGGTTAAAACTGGTTAAAGCTGTGACTTTAACAGAGCGTGAGTTTCATCAAATAGCGCAGGAAAACCTGATCACTGAAAATGGAAATAAATATCCTTGCGCTTACTTCCAGGAATTGTTCAAAGTGAACCGAATTACACGAGACCGAGGTTTCAGCGCCTACAGCTACCACACGTTGTCTAGAGTCTTGTCATTTGATTCGCAATTGATTCTTGGTCTAACCGGTTCAAGGGAACTCCTTCCCTCCGTTCTCCGACCGGATGTTTTGGTCGAGCTCTCTCGGCCATGTTTTTTTTCCAGACGACACCTATAGAAGTTACATCGCCTCCTGATTAATTTTATCGCTTATTAACGTGTACTAATACCTAAAGTTGCATTACAAAAGTATTTTGAAGTGTTTTGTGAAAGTTTATGGTCGACTTTTTGAATTAAAAAAAAATGACGTTACGTTATGAAACGCTCTTTTTTTCGTTTATCATACAGTCTACATAGAACGATATCTAGGCTATATATGGACCGATTTAATCGAAAAAAAGACCCAATAGTGATTATGGGACATCTAGGAGTGCCAACAAAGATGGTCAAAGGTAATGAATGTTTTATATTTTATTGTGCGGTTTGTGTAGCGCTGAATATGCTAATTGTTTTGTTTACGTCCCCTGCGGGTCTTTTGTGGTGTTACATGCTATCAGATAATAGCTTCTCATGCTTTCGCCGAAAAGCATTTTAAAAATCTGACTTGTTGCCTGGATTCACAACGAGTGTAGCTTTAATTCAATACCCTGCATGTGTATTTTAATGAACGTTTGAGTTTTAACTAATACTATTAGCATTTAGCGTAGCACATTTGCATTTCCAGAGCTCTAGATGGGACGCCTGCGTGCCAGGTAGGAGCAAGTGGTTAAAAAGGCGGTTGTTGCTTGAAAACCCTCCAATGTGGCTGAATTAAAACAATTCTGCAAAGAAGAGTGGGCCAAAACTCCCCCACAGCGATGTGAAAGACTCATTGCCAGTTATCGCAAACGCTTGATTGCAGTTGTTGCTGCTGAGGGTGGCACAAACAGTTATTAGGTTAAGGGGGCAATTACTTTTTCACATAGGGCCATGAAGGTTCGGATAGCTTTTTCCCTTAATAAATAAAATCATCACTTAACTGCATTTTGTGTTTACTTTGTGTAATATTTACATTTGTTTGATCTGAAACATTTAAGTGTGCAAATGTGCAAAAAAACAAGAAATCAGGAAGGGGCAAATACTTTTTGTCAGCACTGTATATGGAAAATAAATAGTGTTATCTTTACAGTCTTTTCGGTCCTCAAACAGCAGGTAGTCAGCAGGTTGTTACCTTCAAAACACCATCCTTGGAGAGCAATTCTGAGGAAATAATTTTGTGCGAACTAAGTGAACGCTTCTGAGGTTAAATAAAACTAGAACTGCTGGCGTCCTCCTTCCTTCGCGACCGCTACGAGGCAGCCAAGCAACCAGCATAGCAACAAACGTGTTGGTTCATTATGTAATCCGGTCAGAATGTTTCAAGTTCTAGCAATAGCCCAAGCAACAGAAGCTAGAACTCATCAAATTCCATTGTGATGTAGAGGGGGACACTATTTGTCCGGGGGACACTATTTGGCATGACAGGCCCCATGACTCACCATACGCCCAGAAGCTTGACCTCGGATGTGTCATAATAGGTAAGTCTGCCTGGGGAGCATTCACAAGCCTCTCTGTGAGGTACCTTTTACACAAACACTGTGGAGAAAGGACGCTCTACTCTCTTCGAGCCAAGTCTCAACCTCTCCTTGGTGAAAGAAAGATGCCTGTCAACCTGCATTACGCAGCTACAAAAGTCTTCCTTGCAACAAAGAGTAAGTTCACTTGGACTGCAATGTGTTCCAGGAAACAAGATGACAATAAAGTGGCCTTCTCCATCGAAGACAGCTCTTTTCTGAAAATTATGATGGAAGGGATCACGAAGGACGACAGCAACAGCTAGGTGGCACCATTACCATTCTAGTCACCAAGACATTGTCTCCCCGACAATAGACCTCTAGCCTGAAACGCTTCTCCTCCCACAGATGCAACTTCCTTAGGAAACCCAAAATGAAAGACTACTTTGTCTCTTTCATGGAGGAGATTTTCAAGCATGGTCATGCTGAAGTGGCTCTACCCTGAAAGAAGAAGAACGGTGGTAACTACCTATATTTGGTTTCCATTATCCAAAGAAGCCTGGTCAAATCCGTGTGGTTTGACTCCAGTGCCCAATACGATAGAGTATCCCTCAATGATGTCCTCATGACTGGGCCTGACCTCAACAACACACTCCTTGGGGTGCTTACCTGCTTCCGTAAGGAATCTGTTGCTGTGACAGCGGATATCCAACAAATGTTCCACTGTTTCCTGGTGAAAGAAGAACGTAACTTCCTGTGGTTCCAGGGCAACGACTTGTCAGAAGACCTCATCGACTACTGCATGAAGGTCCATGACTTTGTCAACAGTCCCTCTCCAGCAGTGGCCATCTACAGGGTAAGCTTCGGTGAGTATGTTCATTTTTGGTAAATAAATGTCCCTCCGAATTCGCTACAATCATTCATTCTTTGGTGTGCAACCTTGACTGATGAGCAATATCCTGAGCTCTGTTTTTAAACCAACAATCTTGCTAGGGAACCAGTCTGCCACATATCAGGCCGGTGACAAATTACCTTTGGCGTGGCACATCTGATAAAGTTTCTCATGTTCCCGCCATGACAGTGAGCCACGTTATTCTGCAGTGACATAAAAAGCTCTCTAAGGTCAGGGCGTGACAAAGACTACTCTTCAATGAATAATTATCAGGAAAAAGAGGTGCTATTATGGCTACCTAGGTTAAGTAAAGATTTCTAACCAGTCTTTTGGAACACTGGACAGTGAGTTTTATTAAGTGAGTGTTTTGTTTCTCCCTGAATGTGTGTATGTGTGCGCACAAGCATGCAAGTCTATTGGGCTATGTGACGTGTATGCAGGCATGTGGTAATTTAATTGCTCGGTTGGTGCGTTCTCTCTATCCCTCCTTTACACACATGCAGTGTCCATCAGAGCGGACATCTCCATTGGAAGCAGACACATATTGACGGTGCTAGCCGCCAGTGACGACTGGTCGTCTTCCTCCTCCACGGTGCTCCTGGTTAAGGACGAATCTCTGAGCCAGAGATCCAAACCAGAGGTCTCATCAGCACCGCGCTGCCTGTCAGTCACAGTTTAATCACAAACCCTAATTAGAATTTACACTAATGAATACAAACGACTCCCAGGACTTCACAAGCTGATAGTTATAAATTATCATTGTCGCTAAATAGCATCAATTCACAGCTCCATAGTCATTTTTCAATTACCTGCTCCCGCCGGAGCCACTCGAGTATGATCTGCCGTAGATGAAGATAAACAATGTTTCTATCCATGGAGTGTGTGTGTCTAAAATAGTTTTCTCGTTATGGGAACATCTTTGAAGTGGTGAGCTAGTTATTATTTTCAAATAACAGCTTGACAGAGAGGGTTGGTTAATTATCAGCAGGTGTTAATCATGATTTTCTGACATGGCTGATGAGGGGTGGGGGAGTTTGGGAAGTGAAGACAGTCCATTCCATTCCATGTTCTATATACTGTAGTTGTGCGAACAGAACGCCTGAAAAGGCAGGTAAGTCACAGAAGATCATGACCCAAATTATTTGTAGATTACTTTTTGCTGGATAAATGTCTTTCTGAGATGATATATCAGACAGCTTTTTATTTTGAGAAGTGTATATACCCCTGACCTATAGGAGTTTAAAGGGACATTACACTCCAAAATCAAGGTTTGCCAGATGTTTTCATACGTTGGTTCTCGGTTGATATACTGTAGTTTCACGTAGCAGGCCATCTAATGAAAAAGATAGTGCTTATCTTTTCCATTCATTTGGGTTGAGATGTAGAGCTGGACCTACACCACCGATGGCGTGATATTTGGACTACTTTTGAGGTCTGAAAATATCTGCCAAAATGTGATATTGAAGTGTAATATCCCCTTTCTAAGTGAAGGTGTTTTTAATCCTATAGCTGTGGTGGTGAAACACATTCACATTGAGCCTGCCTCTCTCCCTGCAATGAAAAATAAATACAGTAATGGAGCGAAACCACTGTGTGTTTGTGTACGCACTCTCACATGTCTGTGCTTGCATGTGTGTGCCAGTGTTTCCAGTGCTCTGAAGATGGGCCCTGTCCCGGCCCTATCCCCAAACACCTCATGATTCACTCTCTACAGACCAAACCTCTTTACTATGCTTCCTACTTTTCTGGGAGTGAAGAAAGAGCCCCATAGCCCTGTGTGTGTGTCATTATAAATTTGTGCCCCTTTCAGATCTGCCAAGCACAACTCTGCCTCTACTGGTTACTTGCAGAGCAGCTCTTACAAGCACAGATGTTTTTGTTTACAACTACAAAACGTTTGGCACAGTTTAGTCGCTAAATTTGTGCCAAAACATATTCAACACAGGCAAATATAGTTTTGATTCACAGGAGAAAATTCACTAGTCGCAAAATCTTATTGGAACTCAAACATGAGTTACATGTTTGCAATTGTTGTATTTATTCACACAATACCTGCTTGCTAGGGTTGTTGCATTTACTCTCAAAAGAATTTTGCAGATATTTTTTGCAACTATACAACTGATTATACAAGTAACAGCTCATATTTTACATGTGCAAATCATACTTTATATGCTTGTACACTTAATTTAACTTACAAATATGTATTTTACAGTTATAAGGAAGGTGTAATCGTATAGTTTGTAATTTTATATTTTGATTATGCTATATTTAGAATTTATATAAGTAATTTCAAACCTTATTCAAAGAGTTTTGTTGAATAGGAAACACATCATAAAATATTTCATCTGTTTTAACCGTATTTGTACTGTTTAGCCTACTGGTTAGCGCATTGGGCCAGTAACCAAAAGGTTGCTGGATTAAATCCCTGAGCTGACAATGTAAAAATCTGTTGCTCTGCTCCTGAACAAGGCAGTTAACCCACTGTTCCCTGGTAGGCCATCATTGTAATTAAGCATTTGTTCTTAACTGACTTGCCTAGTTAAAGGTTAAAGTCATGTGCTTTTCTAATAACCAATTTCTGTGTTCATGCAAGTGACTAATTGAGCGAATTCTCACTATCAGTATCTGCAATTTGACAGTACACCCAGAACCTTGTTCTGAGAATGGGATTTAGAGAGAAGAAGCCTTGTGAGGTATTGGTTGGTCACATGAAGGAAGCAAACGTTAATGATGAATTAATTTTGAATGATGAATAAGCTAAATCATGCAAATATAACTTGTCTGTATATAAGAGAACTAATGGGACAGCCCCGGGTGGAGTTTCTGATCGCAATGTGTGGTGCATTGAGTTGGTTGGAATCTCTCCAGCATGCTGATAATAAACAATGATTCATTTAAGATGGACATCGACTGTCCCTGTATAGAATTTCTACGATATTATTGATTCTGCCTGCTGAGCTTTCCAGTGGGGGTCTGCGAGGAAAACCGGTGGCACATTTTAAGAAGTGTGAGGGAATTTTCCGTCTGACCAAAAGACGATGAGACCTGCCCAGACCAGACCCTTACTGTGAGATGCCCAAGAGGAGACATATCATCCCCACACAATTGAGGGACACAGCTGATTTCAGTAAGTCAATTTAAATTAATTTGAAAAAATAAAAATAATGAAACCAATAATATTAATGTGAGTAATGCATAAAAAGATACCCATAGTCATATAGAGAGAAGGTTATTTACTAGGCTTAAGAGAAGACTAGAGCGATGGTGTAATGGTACCATGGAAAGCCCCGCTGATAGCGGTCTACGTGGTCTGCAGCTACTATCAATAATGTGGTGTTATTATAAACAGTGGAGCAAAAAAAGTATTTAGTCAGCCACCAATTGTGCAAGTTCTCCCACTTAAAAATATGAGAGAGTCCTGTAATTTTCATCACAGGTACACCTAAACTATGACAGACAAAATTAGGGGAAAAAATCCAGAAAATCGCATTGTATGATTTTTAATGAATTTATTTGCAAATTATGGTGGAAAATAAGTATTTGGTCAATAACAAAAGTTTATCTCAATACTTTGTTATATACCCTTTGTTGGCAATGACAGAGGTCAAACGTTTTCTGTAAGTCTTCACAAGGTTTTCACACACTGTTGCTGGTATTTTGTCCCATTCCCCCATGCAGATCTCCTCTAGAGCAGTGATGTTTTGGGGCTGTTGCTGGGCAACACGGACTTTCAACTCCCTCCAAAGATTTTCTATGGGGTTGAGATCTGGAGACTGGCTAGGCCACTCCAGGACCTTGAAATGCTTCTTACGAAGCCACTCCTTCGTTGCCCGGGCGGTGTGTTTGGGATCATTGTCATGCTGAAAGACCCAGCCACGTTTCATCTTCAATGTCCTTGCTGATGGTAGGCTTTGTTACTTTGGTCCCAGCTCAGGTCATTCACTAGGTTCCCCCATGTGGTTCTGGGATTTTTGCTCACCGTTCTTGTGATCATTTGACCCCAAGGGGTGAGATCTTACATGGAGCCCCAGATCGAGGGAGATTTTCAGTGGTCTTATATGTCTTCCATTCCCTAATAATTGCTCCCACAGTTGATTCCGTCAAACCAAGCTGCTTACCTATTGCAGATTCAGTCTTTCCAGCCTGGTGCAGGTCTACAATTTTGTTTTTTGGTGTCCTTTGACAGCACTTTGGTCTTGGCCATAGTAGAGTTTGGAGTGTGACTGTTTGAGGTTGTGGACAGTTGTCTTTTATACTGATAACAAGTTCAAACAGGTGCCATTAATACAGGTAACGAGTGGAGGACAGAGGAGCCTCTTAAAGAAGAAGTTACAGGTCTGTGAGAGCCAGAAATCTTGCTTGTTTGTAGGTGACCAAATACTTATTTTTCACCATAATTTGCCAATAAATTCATAAAAAATCCTACAATGTGAGTTTCGGGATTTTTATTCTCATTTTGTCTGTCATAGTTGAAGTGTACCTATGATGAAAATTACAGGCCTCATCTTTTTAAGTGGGAGAACATGCACAATTGGTGGCTGACTAAATACTTTTTTGCCCCACTGTATAGGAGATACATATGGTGCATAGGAAGTAACAACAAGAGAATTGTTGAAGTTGCACATGGGGTAATAAAGGAGATTACCGAGTGTGTTCGGGAATATACTAAGTGAATGTGGGTGTGAAAGTTGTGAGAT
Organism: Oncorhynchus gorbuscha; assembly: GCF_021184085.1. Classification (NCBI taxonomy): domain Eukaryota; kingdom Metazoa; phylum Chordata; class Actinopteri; order Salmoniformes; family Salmonidae; genus Oncorhynchus; species Oncorhynchus gorbuscha. Next base: position 53,159,227 of record NC_060178.1, read on the forward strand.
ATGACATATTAAGCTGATTTAAAATTTGGATAATAAATGGATTTAAATTATTACTATTAAGATTGAAATTTGATTAATAAGTTGATTGATTGAAATGTGGATATTAAAGCTGATTGAAATGTGGATATTAAAGCTGATTGAAATATGGATAATAAACAGATTGAAATTTGGATAATAAGAAATTGAAATGTAGCTATAACATACTGAGTGAATGAGAACTGTCAGGGGACTGTCTCCAGTGTGAATGTGAGCTGAGTTTTCCAGTTCTGTGTGAGAGTTTTTCAATCTATAACGTTATCTAGGGGTTCTTTCCACCACCGCCCATTGTAATCTGAGACTACTAATAAGAGCACAAGTGTTTTTGAGCACGGGGTGTTGTTTTATATGTACAGGAAGAAGGGGTCTATAGGCATTTCTGGGAATTGTCCATGTGGTCTTGGACCACTGTCTCTGGGAGGTACAGCGAAATGGTTACTTGCATAGTAGCAATATCAGAAACAGTGTCTATAAATAACATAACATACAGTATGAACAAGAACAATTACCGCCCTAACAGGTCCACAGACGATGCAATCGCCATCACACTGTACACTGCCCTATCCCATCTGGACAAGAAGAATACCTATGTAAGAATGCTGTTCATTGACTACAGCTCAGCATTCAACACCATAGTACCTTCCAAACTCGTCATCAACCTGGAGGCCCTGGGCCTCAACCCCGCCCTGTGCAATTGGGTCCTGGACTTTCTGATTGGGCGCCCCCAGGTGGTGAAGGTAGGAAACAACATCTCCACCTCGTTTACCCTCAACACTGGGGCCCCACAAGGGTGCCTGCTCAGCCCCCTTCTGTCCTCCCTGTTCACCAATGACTGCGTGGCCATGCACACCTCCAACTCAATCATCAAATTTGCAAACGACACAACGCTAGTGGGCTTGATTACCAACAACGATGCAACCTCTCGCTCAACGTCAACAAAAAAAAGGAGATGATCGTGGACTACAGGAAACAGCAGAGGAAGCATCCCCTATCCACATCGAAGAGACAGCGGTGGAGAAAGTGGAATGTTTTCACATCAACGACAATCTGAAATGGTCTACCCACACAGACAGTGTGGTGAAGAAGGCGCAACAGTCCGAATTCAACATCAGGAGGCTGAAGAAATTTGGCTTGTCACCCAAAACCCTGACTAACCTTTACAGATCCACAATCGAGAGCATCCTGCAGGGCTGTATCCCAGCCTAGTACGGCAGCTGCTCATGCTGAACCGCAATGGACTCCAGAGGGTGGTGTGGTCTGCACAACGCATCACCGGGGGCAAACTACCTGCCCTCCATGACACCTAGAGCAGCCGATGACACAGGAAGGCAAAAAATATAATCTAAGACAACAACCATCTGGCCACTGCCTGTTCACATCGCTACCATCCAGAAGGCGCGGTCAGCACAGGTGCATTAAAGCTCAGACCGAGAGACAGAAGCTGTTCTTCAATCTCAAGGCCATCAGACTGCAAAACAGCAAATCACTAACTCAGAGAGGCTGTTGCCTACATGGAGACCCAATCACTGGCCACTTTAATAAATGGATCACTAGTCACTTTAAGAACAAATTCTTAATTACAATGACGGTCTACTACGGAACAGTGGGTTAACTGCCTTGTTCAGGAAAAGAGTGACAGATTTTTACCTTGTCAGCTCGGGGATTCAATCCAGCAACCTTTTGGTTACTGGCCCAATGCGCTAACCACAAGGCTACCTGCCACCCCAGGTAGCCTAGTGGTTATTGCTTATTAGAAAAGCACAAACTTAAACATTTCCATCACAAGCCTCCAACCATTGTAATCTCATATTTGGTTCCTAGCCTCCCACGCATAGGCCTAACATGAAAACTGAAACTAAATAATAGCCCCCCTTCTTCTCAATTTCCACCTAAAGACATACATAAATCCAACTGCCTGTAGCTCAGGCCCAACAGCAAGGATATGCATATTCCTGGTGTCATTTGAAAGGAAACACTCTGAGTTTTGTGGAAATGTGAATTGAATGTAGGAGAATGTAACACAATAGATCTGGTAGAAGAAAATACAAGGAAATAAACATACGTTTTCTGTTTTTTTTATTGTTGCTGCATCTTTCAAGTGACCAAGAACAGCCAAACATACAGATAGGATGCTGAATGAAGAACATAAGATGGCAACAATAGCTGAGCAAAGTTTTAGACAGATAACTTCAAAAATGAGCAAGCTACATGACATTGAGCATGAAGTCACCCAGGTGTCCCACACAAATGTACCCAAATGTACCCAAGTGGCCGAATTGGTACAGTGATACATTTTGAAGGAAATAACTATATACAATATACATAAATGCTATTCTAACACACACCAAAAAAAAATATATATATATATCTAAAAAATATTTTTAAAAACAAATAAAAAATAACAAGGGTAACTATTTACACATTTTCTATTTACAATATTGTGAAGCCCTTCGGTCCTATACACTTTGTGCTGCTGGTGCCATGGCCCATAGCGGTCTCTTTCTGCTGTAAAGCAGAGGCTTACTGAACAGGTGGTGCAGGTGATGGGGCATTTCCTGTGACAAAGGGCACAACGACGTCTCCCTACTGTGCCCTTTTTGCCCTGGGGCACATTCATGCCTGCAGAGATGAACCTGGGCAGGTGAACACCACTGGTTGAAGCAGAAGGGACAGAGGTAGAGGGGACAGAAGGTGCTACAGTGGACTTGCTGTAGCTAGCAAGCTTTCTTCTGGAGGATGAAGGCATTCACCACAGCAATGTCAATGAAATTATAGACAAATGTCTTGTACCATTTTGTGGTCTTGTGGAGAACATTGTAGTATCCTATCAATTTCTTCTATAATTTGGGTTCCATCTGTATATCTAGACTTTGTTTTAGCTTTTTCCTGATTTATTCGCCATAATTTAAATATATAAAATTGCTGAAAATGCTCTTCAACACTCGTGACTCCGTCAAGTAGGATTTTCAATGGCGAATGAACCTCTTTTACGCCAGAGTTTACGACAAAGGCTGGTCTTCGAACGTATAACCATTACATATTGCAGTTTACCTCAGCTCATTGGCTATCTTCCAAGCTAGATTTCAAGATGATCAGTGTTCATTGGGCCAAAATAAAGTCAATCAACGATAGACTGCTCCTACCATTGGTGCGCAATGAGGTCATTGATTGGTGTCTTTAAATCTGTTTGTTTCGGTCAATACGTCCCGAGAAAAGAGCCATCAAGTGTGATTGTGTTACTAACAAACAGGATTGCAATGAAACCAACCATGACTGGATAAACATGTTCAGTGTGTGTATTCACCACAAATGTTTCGTCCAAAGTTGAATGAGACAGAAATCACAACGCAAGCGGTTTACAAATGTTTTGTGTTATGTTTGATAAAATCCATTTTTATAGCCTAACTAACATTCACTGTGGAGCTAGGACAATTGGCATTGCCACTAGAGGAATATTTTCTGAGGTAACAATACAATAAATCGCTTATTTCTGACTTTTGTGATGCTAATGCTTGGTTGGAAAATGCTAGTAATATTTTTGTTAGCTGGGTGCTCTCCTCAGATAATCACATGGTTTGCTTTTGACGTAAAGCCTTTTAAAAATCTGACACAGCGGCTGGATTAATAAGATATTAAGCTTTGAAATGATGTAAGACACATGTACCGTAATTTCCGGACTATAAGCCGTGGTTTATACAATGACGCGGCTAATTTATGGATTTTTCCCGCTTTCACAAGATTTATGCCGCCAAAAAACTGAGCACCGTCACATAATGTGACGCAAATCGAGCGCGCTCAAAAAAGTCATTTTGTCACCCTCATCATGGCAAAGACACGGAGAAATGTGTGATAAACGGAAAAGAATTGCGTCTTATAACGTAACGTCATTTTTTTTTAATTAAAAAAGTCGACGATAAACTTTCACAAAACACTTCGAAATACTTTTGTAATGCAACTTTAGGTATTACTACACGTTAATAAGCGATCAAATTGATCACGAGGCGATGTATTTTCTTTAGCTGTCCGTCTGGAAATAATGTCTGGGTAAATCTCAACCAAAATATCCGGTCGGAGACCTGAACAAATGGCTTGTCTCTTCTTTGTTTGACCAAGAAACAAAGCCTAGGCAAATGACAAGACTGTTGACATCGTGTGGAAGCTATAGGTATTGCAACCTCAGCCCCATTTATTGTGGTTCACCTTTATCAATGGGTTGAAGTGGCGGATGGATATATATTTCCATTTTCAGTGATCAGATTTTCCTGCGCTTTTCGATGAAACGCATGTTCTGTTATAGTCACAGCCGTGATTTAACCAGTTTTATAAACGTCTGTGTTTTCTATCCACACATACTAATCATATGCATATACTATATTCCTGGCATGAGCACCAGGGCGCTGAAATGTTGCGCGATTTTTAACAGAATGTTCGAAAAAGTAGAGGGTAGGTGTAACAGGTTAACAAGAAGTGTATCTTTCATTTGGAGTATTGCACTTGTTAATGTATGAAAGTTACATGTTTAAAAAATATATTTTAGAATTTTTTCTTTTCAGCGGAATGTTGTCGAGGGGGTGCTGCTAGCGGAACCCCTAGCCGTAGGAAGTTTTTAAACAATGCCACTTTAAATAATGCCACTTTAAGAATGTTTACATATCTTACATTACTTATATCATATGTGTATATACTATATTTTATACCATCTATTGCACCTTGCCTATGCAACTTGGCCATCGCTCATCTATATATTTATATGTACATGTTGTCATTCACCACTCTTAAAATGTGTATGTTTTGGGTAGTTGTTGGGGAGTTAGATTACTTAGATATTACTCCACTGTCGTAACCAGAAGCACAAGCATTTCGCTACACTCGCATTAACATCTGCTAACCATGTATATGTGACAAATAAGATTTGATTTGAACAATATCAATAACGATATCAGTGATTGATGAGGTAGTTATATGCATACAATCAGGGGTAAAGTGGCTGAGCAGCATAAAAAAGAAAATAGTAGCAGCGTGTGTGTTAGAAGAAAGTAATTTTAATAGTAGGCACTGCAGATAGTGCTGATGACTGGGAAATCACCCCCCAGTGACGAACTGGCCGGCCGCACCATGCATGAACAAGATAATCTATATTCAGAGAGCCTGTTTTGGTCCTACTCTTGACTTTGGTGCAGGGCATGTGATGTCCATAGCCTCTTCGTCATCTATGGGAGGAAGGATGTCAGCATTGCAAAGCAGCTGAAACTTGGTCCCGACTGAGCCCGAACGCTCCTTGGCGACAACAACACCAGGTTCCAGAGCATCAAAGATGTAAAACAGGAAATAACAGAAAAAAGGATGTGAGATTAATAAAAGTAATGCCAGTCATGTTGGAGGTAAATAAAAAAATAAAAACATGTTGTTTATTTGTGATTAGAGAATGAAAACCAGGTGTGTATGGAACAAGACAAAACAAATGGAAATATGAAAAATGGAGCGGCGATGGCTAGAAAGTCGGTGACGTCGATCGCCGAACGCCGCCCGAACAAGAAGAGGAGCCGACTTCGGAGGGAGTAGTGACACCTGGCTAACTTGATGGGTCCTCTAATCATCTGGTAAAGTGGAGTCTTTTGGTTAGACCTGCTAGCTAAACAATGAACCACAATCCTAATCCAGTACTAGCAATACAAACCGATTGTCATAGCTAGCTAAAGTTAACCAAATAGGTTTATTGTTAGCTAGTTAGCTAGCTAATATTAGGCTATAATTAGCAATGTGATATGGCATTCTGAGAAAACATTACTACACACAGATCATAAACGTAATGTTAGCTAGCGAGCTAGCCATCTAATATCAGCTAGCTAGCTAACAGTAAGCTTAACTTGCAATGAAAACAACTTTCTGACAACATTAGAAATGTATAACATCTGAAACTGTAGCTACACTCTTACCCGTATACATGGATGAACAGTTCACGGCAGACTGCAACCCCTCCTGTGTCTTTTCCGTTTTGTTTGTACAACTTGCTTGACCTGTTGTGTCAAGTCACTTTGGTTCACACTGACCGTGTGCAATGCCATAAGAATCATCTTAAGCTTTAGCCCCCACCCAAACTTTTACTCGCCCTAGCAGAGATGGTTAGCCTGTTTTCATGTTATCCAGAAAGTTGGTGACTGTAACTGTGCTCCTGGCAACAATTTAATCCCACTTTTTTGCAGACGTTTACTGGACATATTCAACCGGTGTTGAGCGTTTGTAAATTCATTAGTTATTCTGCACAGTTGTTGCAGTGACATTCTATTGAAATGGATACTTGCACAGTATTTTTTTTGTTAAGTTTTACGATGCAATACATAAAAAAAAGCAGCATTAGATAGGATTACCTACACTACACATACTGACCAGTTCAAATAGACAGAAGCGTGCTATATGGCAGACCAATCCAAAATCATCTCTCGGCATGTCCAGCCCACTCATCTCAGCCAATCATGGATAGCGCGAAGGTTGCTCACTTTTTCTGTGGCTTAACCAATTATGCTCGTAATTAAAAAATAGTATGCATATTTACAGATGGCATACAACTTTGTTATCAAGGCACATGAAAGTTCACATTTTCGAGAAGGCATTTCTGCCAAAAAACGCATTTTGATAAAAATAAAAACTTTACGTTCAAACGGTTCTCCTGTGAAGTAGTGACCCATGACATATGCCTAGTTTCCTGAAACGGGTCACTTATGGTGCATATACGCACATCGAGTTGTGTGGATATGAATACCTAAGTATAGTTATATAAGGAAAATAATGAATACCCCAACCAGTTCTGTGTGAGCTGAGTTTTCAGATCTATAACATCATCTTGGGGTTCTGTCCATCAGCGCCCATCGATCTACAGGTAGTGAGCACTGACAGGAGAAGACATTGAAATATTTGAGAGGGTAACAGCCCCCGGACACTGATTTCCTCGATATGAAAGATATGTGTACCTCTTGGGCTGCTGCGTTGTGATCGTTGCTGTGGTGTGGACATGAATAACTAAAGATTTATAACATTATATAGGGATTCTGTATGGAGATATGAAAGAACAGAGTATTATTTCCGAATATGAAGCTATTCTATATGTATAGAAAGATGCATATGGTGCATATCCTATATAACGACAGGAGAATCGTTCAAGATGCACATGAAGTAATAAGGGAGATTACTGAGTATGTTTGGGAATAGTACTAAGTGAATGTGGATGTGAAAGTTGTGTGAGTGTGGAAAGGATGTGTTAAGGTGATTGAAATTTGGATGATAAGCTGATTGATTGAAATTTGGGACAGAGGTATGAATTATTGAACAAGGCTGGTTTTTGACCATTTCCAATTATTAATAATCAAATCTATAGTTTGGGTAGCACCAGTTTGTGCAGAACTGTATTTCAATGCAACAGGTCAAAATTTCTCTCACGTCACCCCGCTCCTCCGCTCTCTCCACTGGCTTCCAGTTGAAGCTCGCATCCGCTACAAGACCATGGTGCTTGCCTACGGAGCTGTGAGGGGAACGGCACCTCAGTACCTCCAGGCTCTGATCAGGCCCTACACCCAAATAAAGGCACTGCGTTCATCCACCTCTGGCCTGCTCGCCTCCCTACCACTGAGGAAGTACAGTTCCCGCTCAGCCCAGTCAAAACTGTTCGCTGCTCTGGCTCCCCAATGGTGGAACAAACACGACGCCAGGACAGCGGAGTCAATCACCACCTTCCGGAGACACCTGAAACCCCACCTCTTTAAGGAATACTTAGGATAGGATAAAGTAATCCTTCTCACCCCCCCTTAAAATATTTAGATGCACTATTGTAAAGTGGCTGTTCCACTGGATGTCATAAGGTGAATGCACCAATTTGTAAGTCGCTCTGGATAAGAGCGTCTGCTAAATGACTTAAATGTAATGTAAATGTAAATGTAAAATAACAATGATTACAAGAGAGGGGCTCTGGGATTGTCTACTTTAGAATGTGCCTATTCAGCTTGATGTAAGGGTAAGGCCTGGCCATTTGGTTTGTTTTTACCCTAAGTGTTTTACCACACACACACCAGCACCCACACACAACCCACCTGTTAATTCATATTTGTTAGTGGTTAATACTCTGATTTATTGTGTGGGGTATATTTATTTTTGTTTTAGTGGGTTGGAAAGGATGCAACTTAAACGGTAAACAAATTACATTTTTCTAGGGTTTCTATTGTGAGAGTTTTGGTTGTACACTTGTAATTTCTCTTGATAAGAAATGTACTGAAAATGTAAACCTGATACACAAAATGTTTGAAATATCTTTAAAAATGTCTGAGATACAGGGAGACAAACACTCACTTGATGGGGTTGAATGACCTCTGACTTCTGTTCTGACTTACTGGTGAGGCCTGATCACCCTCACTAGAAAGACTAGAGACATTGGAGGAGATTTAAATGTGCAAATGTGTAATTTATCAATAGTCCTATGTGTGACAAGAGAAGAAGAGCGTCAGAACGGTTTGGCCTACAAAATAATATGACCACTATGGAAAGATGAGTCTCTCACGAACACGATGGCATTCTCCATTTCTATTTACGACCCCCACAAGCCTCACAAACTAGTCTTAAATCGGTACTGCTGATGTGCTAACTTCTGTCTGTAATCATTTGGGTTACAAACTACACATAACAAAAATATCAACGCAACATGTAAAGTGTTGGTCCCATGCTTCATGAGCTGAAATTAAAGATCCCCAAAATGTTCTCCAATTTTGTGCACAATTTTTTTGCATCTCTATTCGTGAGCATTTCTCCTTTGCCAAGATAATCCATCCACCTGACAGGTGTGGCATATCAACAAGCCCCTTGTGCTTGGGACAATAAAAGGCCACTCAAATATGCAGTTTTGTCACACAACACAATGCCACACATGTCTCAAGTTTTGAGGGAGTGTACAATTGGCATTCTGACTACAGGAATGTCCACCAGAGCTGTTGCTAGAGAATTTAATGTTAATTTCTCTACCATTAAGCTGGTTCCAACTTAACATTTTAGAGAATTTGGCAGTATGTCCAACCTGCAGTTTGCTGATGTCAACATTGTGAACAGAGTGACCCATGGTGGTAGTGGGGTTATGGTGTGGGCAGGCATAAGCTACAGACAACGAACACAATTGCATTTTATCAATGGCAATTTGAATGCACACAGATATCGTGATGAGATCCTGAGGCTCATAGTCATGCCATTCATCCACCGCCATCACCCCATGTTTCAGCATGGTAATGCACGGCCCCATGTCGCAAGGCTCTGTACACAATTCCTGGAAGCTGAAAATGTCCCAGTCCTTCCATAGCCTGCATACTGTTCTCACCAGACATGTCACCCATTGACATGGATTGACATGTACGACAGAGTGTTCCAGTTCCCGCCAATATCCAACAACTTCGCACAGCCATTGAAGAGAAGAGGGACAACATTCCACAGGACACTATCAACTGCCTGATCAAGATTATAAACACACTAATACACCACAGAATGCATGTAATATCTGCATAAGTACAATGTAATTACAAGGTGTATCTTGAGGGGTACTTACTTGTAATTATAGTGTATCTACAGTACATAGTAGGGATGTGACAAATGTACAATTGTTCTTAACATTTAAACCACAATCATAAAATGACGTCAATTCAAAAATGGTCCTGTATATGACCCAATGATGTATATTAACCATTCATATGACTGTTAGGGGGCAATGCAGTTCTACCACTGTCCTGGCTACATAACAGACAGCGCTCACCTTATGCTGGGCATATACTACACAACTTCTAAAATATTAACAACTTGGATGTGCTCACAATTCGCAATTTCCGTGTCTCAGATCTTTCATTCCATCCATCCTCAACCCCAGGACGTGGGTGCTAGTTGATCCTGCCCTGTGTTTCTCAGTTGTTGTAGAAAAAAATGTAGACACGCAAACATTATGTAGACACATTAAGAAACATTATAGAGGCAGAGGTGCAGAATATGGAATTAATATGAAATAATAATCATATGAAATTGATTTTTTTGTTTCTGTCATAGTAGGACGCAGATGTACTACTGGTGGTGTTCATTTTGCATGGCCCGGTGCCTAGGGTGGGTGGAGATTTCACTTAAGGACCATTGGAATGGTCTAAAATAATAAAACTCTGCCCCATGTAAAATGAACTTGCCTGTTGAAAAGGCAGCTGTGTTCTCTCCACAGCGCCTCCAATCTGTCTTCTATCACCTCGGTCCACACGATGCGTGCTGTTGCTTTCCTCTTCAACATCTTTGTTTTGGTTTTAGATGCTGGATGGTCATTGGCTATTGGCAGCAGTCCTTGCCCAATTGCATCATACCACAACTCATATTACAAGAGGCACGACCAACATTTCTGAACTCAGAAAATTATTGTGATATCAGACAGGGGTCTGGAGAACGGAACAGCCATCATCGGTGTGTCCTTGACCTGCTCGAACTACGTGAGTCCCAACGTACTGAATCTTGCCCAAGTTCAAAGGATTTCACCCCGATCATGAAAATTAGTATTGGACGGGAAAAAATTGTGTAGTGTATGCCTGGTATTATTCACCCACTGAGCAACGATGGTAGTTAATGCCGTTTTAGGTTCTCTGTTATGTCCCTCTCCTCCATGTTCTCAGTTGCCAGTACATGGAACTTCATGTCCCACTTCTCATCAATGTGAAGGCTTGTTGCAGTGAAGTACGAAAGCGTGTTCATAGACAGCCAACAATTTGCTGTTACCGCAAGCCATGTATGGTGTTGGAAAGCTCACTCTTTGTATAAAATTATGAAATAACACACATGGAATCATGTTGTTACCAAAAAAGTGTTAAACAAATTAAAATATATTTGATATACCTCAAAGTAGCCACCCTTTGACAGCTTTGCACACTCTCGACATTCTCTCAACCAGCTTCATGAGGTAGTCACCTGGAGTGCATTTTAATTAACAGGTGTGCCTTGGTAAAATAAATTTGTGGAATTTCTTTCCTTCTTAATTAATGCATTTGAGCTAATCAGTTATGTTGTGACACGGTAGGGGTGGTATACAGAATATAGCCTTATTTGGTAAAAGACCAAGTCCATAATATGGCAAGAACAGCTCAAATAAGCAAAGAGAAATTACAGTCCATCATTACTTTAAGGCATGAAGGTCAGTCGCAAAAACCATCAAGCGCTATGACGAAACTGGCTTTCATGAGGATCGCCACAGGAAAGGAAGACCCAGAGTTACCTCTGCTGCAGAGGATAAGTTCATTAGAGTTACCAAACTCAGAAATTGCAGTCCAAATAAATGCTTCATAGAGTTCAAGTAACAGACACTTCTCAACATCAACTGCATGAATCAAGCCTTCATGGTCGATTTGCTGCAAAGAAACCACTACTAAAGGACCCCAATAAGAAGAAGTGACTCGCTTCGGCCAAAAAACACTGGACATTAGACCGGTGGAATGAAATGTTAATGATATGTTAGAGAAAGAACTCAATGAACGATTTAGAACATGAATAACCATATTTGTCTTGGCAAAATGTATTTCATAACATAAGGAAGTGAAATGTCATCACCAGAGTGTGCTTTCACCCACTCTGGTCAGTTCTACACATTCTGCAATGACATGCAATGTTAATTATATACAGTTGAAGTCGGAGTTTTACATACACCTTAGTCTAATGTTGTTATGGTCTAATGGTCTAATGTTGTTATGGTCTAATGGTCTAATGTTGTTATGGTCTAATGGTCTAATGTTGTTATCGTAGAATATAATAATAATAATAATAATATATGCCATTTAGCAGACGCTTTTATCCAAAGCGACTTACAGTCATGTGTGCATACATTCTACGTATGGGTGGTCCCGGGGATCGAACCCACTACCCTGGCGTTACAAGCGCCATGCTCTACCAACTGAGCTACATGTATGCACACATGACTGTAAGTCGCTTTGGATAAAAGCGTCTGCTAAATGGCATATATTATTATTATATATTATTAAATACATTTAAACTCAGTTTTTCACAATTCCTGACATTTAATCCTAGTAAAAATTCCCTGTCTTAGGTCACTTAGGATCACAACTTTGTTTTAATAATGTGAAATGTTAGAATAATACTAAAGAGGGATTTATTTAAACTTTTATTTATTTCACCATATTCCCAGTGGCTCAGGAGTTTACATACACACAATTAGTATTTGGTAGCATTGCTTTTTAAATAGTTTAACTTGGGTCAAACGTTTCGGGTTGCCTTCCACAAGCTTCCCACTACAAGTTGGGTGAATTTTGGCCCATTCCTCCTGACAGAGCTGGTGTAACTGAGTCAGGTTTGTAGGCCTCCTTGCTCACACATGCTTTTTCAGTTCTGCCCACAATGTTTCTATGGGATTGAGGTCAGGGCTCTGTGATGGTCACTCCAATACCTTGACTTTGTTGTCCTTAAACCATTTTGCCGCAACTTTGGAAGTATGCTTGGGGTCATTGTCCATTTGGAAGACCCATTTGCGACCAAGCTTTAACTCCTGACTGATGTCTTGAGATGTTGCTTCAATATATCCACATAATTTTCCTCCCTCATGTTGCCATCTATTTTGTGAAGTGCACCATTCCCTCTTGCAGCAATGAACCCTCACAACATGATGCTGCCACCCCCATGCTTCACAGTTGGGATGGTGTTCTTCGGCTTTCAAGCCCCCCCCCTTTTCCTCCAAACAAAATGATGGTCATTATGGCCAAACAGTTCCATTGATGTTTCATCAGACCAGAGGCCATTTCTCCAAAAAAGTATGATCTTTGTCCCCATGTGCAATTGCAAACCGTGGTCTGGCTTCTTTATGGCGGTTTTGGAGCAGTGGCTTCTTCCTTGCTGAGCGGCCTCTCAGGTTCTGTCGATATAGGACTCGTTTTACTGTGGATATAGATACTTTTGTACCTGTTTCCTCCAGCATCTTCACAAAGTCCTTTGCTGTTGTTCTGGGATTGATTTGCACTTTTTGCACCAAAAGTACGTTCATCTCGAGGAGACAGAACACGTGTCCTTCCTGAGCGGTATGCCGGCTGGTGGTCCCATGGTGTTTATACTTGCACACTATTGTTCGTACAGATGAAAGTGGTGCCTTCAGGCGTTTGGAATTTGCTCCCAAGGATGAACCAGACTTGTGGAGGTCTACAATTGTTTTTCTGAGGTCTTGGCTGACTTCTTTTGATCTTCCCATGATGTCAAGCAAAGAAGCACTGAGTTTGAAGATGGACCTTGAAATACATTCACAGGTACACCTCCAATTGACTCAAATTATGTCAATTAGCCTATCAGAAGCTTCTAAAGTCATGACATCATTTTCTGGAATTTTCCAAACTGTTTAAAGGCACAGTCAACTTAGTGTATGTAAACTTCTGACCCACTAGAATTGTGATACAGTAAATTATAAGTGAAAAAATCTGTCTGTAAACAATTGTTGGAAAAATGATTTGTCATGCACAAAGTAGATTGTCCTAAACCGACTTGCCAAACCTATAGTTTGTTAACAAGAAATTTGTGGAGTGGTTGAAAAATGAGTTTTAATGACTCCAACCTAAATGTATGTAAACTTCCTACTTCAACTGTATATATTGTAATGACTTATGATTTTACTTCAGACTAAGTAAAAAAAAAATACTATAATGACAAATGCCCTATACAGTGTTGGATTCGGGCTAAACTTTGAATATTGAGATATTAAAGACATGATAGATGCATAGTATATAAAGGAGTGAGATCTGTAGAAAGACAGTGGCTGTGGAATGTGATGCGTGGACGGGAGAGAGTCACGGGAGTGCGATAGGTGATACGAGAGGACATCTGTGGATTAGGCGAAGGAGGGGTTGAGGTCAGGATGTCAGGTCAGATCCCCTGTATCCTGTTACCCTCTTCCTGTTAAACCATACGATGTAAAGATTAGAGAGGAGTGTCCAAAGTGGGGTATATATACTTGTGATGGTGAGAGCACGTTTTTTGTCTGAATACAGCTGTGTGGACCCTTTAGGAAGAATTAAACTTGGTCAAGCTTCTCTAGTGTCTGTGAATTTACTCTGAAAAATAAGAACCTAACAACAGTAAACATGTATCCAAAATTAAATTGCCGGGGTATTTTTGATGGGGGCAGACGCTTTTATCCAAAGTGACAACAGTGACTCCACACATTTTCGTATGTGACCCCAGTGGGAATCGTACCCACCACTCTTGTGTTGCTAAAGTCGTGCTCATACTGAGTCACATAGGAACACTACAATACACAAGTACAATACAAACTGTAAAATACAATACATGACTACAGTACAGGTGTAGTACAGGCACACTCCCCATGAGTGAGCCACCCTCCTTCAGGCGATGAATGAGGCATGCGATGACATCTTTCCAGACCAATGTCACACTTGGATTCGCCATGCCAAAAGTTTTTTTCCCAGCTGCATAAACAATGAGGACATTTACAGTAATGACGAAGAGAACCTATGGCCAAATGCTCAGGACAGGCCGAATGCAAACTAGTGCCTGCTAAACATTGTTTATTTTATGTTTAATTTCATTACAGTACACCTATCTTGTAATTATATTGTAACAATACATTTTATTTTTTGCATTTTGTGAACGTTGTCTTCAGGGATCACAACTTTGATAACACATGGGATAGAAATGATGTAAATGTGATTTTCAGTCGGTAGTGCAAATGTATTGCCTAATGTAAAAACGGTGTAATGTCGTGTAATTTATATTACTATAGCATATTACATTCAAAGGGCAATTTAAAAAAAATGATCTAGCATTTTTTACAATTGGATTAACTGGTTGTTAAAACAACTACATTGAGAAGATATCATTGTTGTGTTTTGGTGAAATGTTAAGTCCCCTATTTACAGTGCATTCAGAAAGTATTCTACCCCTGGACTTTTCACACATTTTGTTGTGATACAACCTGCATTTTAAATGTATTAACAGAAAAGATGGTTGTGTGTGTGTTTCTTTGTGAATCCAACAGAGAGGAGGATTTACTGGAAGTTGGTAAGTTCCTTTCTACATGTTCCCATGGTTTGTAAATCACTGAACACACAACTAATTACTCTACCACCTCCCCATGTTCTCCACACTCCTATCACCTCTGGACGTCCTCTCCTCCACTCCTTACAGCTAAAGCATAATCCTCTCACATGTGCCTTATAGTTAGAGAGAAGATTACAGTGTCTACAGTGCTGCTATAGAACGGTGGCTGGTGACGGATGAGGAGAATGTGAGACTTTATCAAGGTTAGAATCTCAAATGCATTTCCTTGATTCCTTGCATCCTCTCGCCTCTTCAAAACCCATTGGATGAGAAGGTCAGAGGTCCCTCACGACTCCTGTGATCACCTTTTATAAAGATGAAAGAACTATTTACACAAAACTATAAAAGGCATTGAACTCGACTCACGTTGGTTGATAGCCCTCTCCTTATATACAAAACTATTCAAATTAACAACTACTTATATAAAACTAGGAAGGCAAGTAGGATTTATATAACTCCATAAACCTATAAAAGTAACTGGACCCTGAATAACCCATGTCGTGCCTATTATGCAATAACTCAAAACTATAATAAGGTCTGGGTGAGAGGGAAGTAGGGAAAGAGTGCGAGAGAGGGAATGAGGAAGGGACTTATTGAGTGAATGAGTCAGGTTGGGAGTCCTGATGGAGACTGAGTGGGAGAGAGGTAGACTGTACAACAGGGCTTTCCACAAACTCAGGTTTTAAGACTTCCCACTCCAGAGCCTGTGTGTGTGTGGCGAGCTGTTTCCTCTTAGGGAGCATACTGTTAGATTTTTTTCCCCCCATGCAGTCACAAGGGCCCCTCTGAGACACACTTATTTACCCTTCAGTAAGCCTGCAGAGGGACTCTTTTCCATGTTCTGTCAGTTAGCACTTGTAGGTAAATCTCTCACTCTCTCTGCTTGTAGATATTACTATAGCCAACTGCCTTGTCATATACAGCACCTGTGACCTACCAAATAAAAAATATCAGTTTCTAATTGTGATCCAGCCCTTACGACGCCATGAAACAAAGCAGTATTTCAGAACAACTTTTATTTGACGGTCCAAGGTAATAGGAGGATCATGTCAGGATTTGGCCAGGGTTGTTCCGGTTTTTGGTCACTAGATGCCCCCATTATGCCTTTTGACCTTTTGTTTTCCCTTGATCCCCATTATTATTTGCACCTGTGCCTCGTTTCCCCTGATTGTATGTTAGCACCCAGCCCTAGTACTCTGAGAACTCTTGTTGATCCCGGTGGACTCTCTTGTGGAATTCTGTTTTTTATTCTTGTTTGTTTGTTTTTTGAGTATCTTTTGAGGCTTTTTGTGCTTTACCTTCCACCTTGTGGATTTACCTTTTTTGTCTTGGAGGATTACCTTTTGTTCTTGTAGGATTCCTTTTGAGGTTGTGGAGTTACATGTTTTCCTGAAGAACTTCACTTTTTACTTCATTAAATACACCGTCTCAAGTACTGCTGTGTCTGCCTCATCTTCTGGGTTCTACCGACTATTCGTGGCTCAGTTGGTTGAGTGACTGTCTCTCACTCCAGAGACCCGGGTTCGTAACCGGGTCCTGACAGATCAGTGATCAGACCGAGGCTATACTGTACTGGTAGTGAATGTTAAAGCATATTATCATGCTACTGAAACTGCAACTACAATGGTGATGTTACTGTACAATGATTTTGTGCATTTGACCCCCATTATATTTCAAACTTCAAGCACTTGCTCAGTGGTCATAGAGATTAGACTGCAAAATGAATAGAGTTTCACTATTGTGCTGCAAAATTCACACACAGTGAATCAGAGTTTTGGGACAACAAGATTTGAACAAAAACAGTATCGGACAGACATTCCTTACAGAATCACACAGAGCATTTGTACTGAGGTTACTGTTCAATCAAACCTGGTTTCTGGGGGTGAAACAAACAAAAATGTGAGTCTCTTAGCACTCCAAGATCACATGTTTGGATTCACCCCCAGAAACCTGGATCATTAATCAGTGTCACATAAAGCTGCAAGTCTTTCCAAGGCACTTGATTCTATTCACTTTTGGTTTCAGTCATGGACAGAATTAATAAATGATTAACATGCACTTATTTCACAATTTTTTAAATACTATAATCACAGTTTGAGAACACAGAAAGACCCAACAGTAAGAATGTCTACCTCCATCAATAAATGCATAACCCAAATATCAAAACACTGCAGAAACATAGCCTGGTCTTCCATCTATATGTGCTATAGCCAACTGTTAATAGTCATGTTAGGCATGACAACAAATAAAGTAGCTGGCTAAAACACATACTTACAGTGCTCATAACAAATTAAACTGCTAACAAATGTATAACTTACACAGTCAACTATTCAAATATTACACATCTTCATTGATAAGGTATCTTCTTTGGGAAGGTGGGAAGTAACTGGTTAAACAAATTGGTTATCTTCATGGGGGCTCTCGGGTTGCCATCGGCTACTGTGTTTGTGAGGGCCCATAAGTTTGCGGGGGGCTCTCAGGTTGCAATTTGCGGGGGCTCTCAGGTTGCAATTTGCGGGTGCTCTCAGAATGCCATCGGTTACCATGCAGCTGCAGGATGCCCTGTAGAACCTCCAACCATAACTTGTAGCAGAACAGGTACTGTTCCTATGCAGAGACAAGACAGGTGTTACAACATGCGCGCGCACACACACACAGTCTTTCATAACTAACCTCAATTCAGTCCCATTGAAGATCCTTTTTTCCCTAAGCCTAAACCTAACCTCAACCCTAAACTTAATCCTAACTCGAAAACGAGCCCTAGCTCCTAACTCTAAACCTAATTCTAACCCTAACACTAAATTCTAACCTTAACTCAACCCCCCTAAAAATAGCATTTGACCTTGTGGGGACCAACAAAATGTCCCCAGTTGGTAAAATGTTTGTTAAATTTACTATTCTTGTGGGGACTTGTGGTCACACACACACGCACACGCACACACACACACAGAGTGCAGTAAAGAGCCGACTGTAGTCAAATTATTATAGGATGTTTTAATGACTAATGATGTGGTACATGAGTGGTTAGGGGGAAATAGCTTCTGGGTGGAAGCCTCTTTCTCTAGCTCTCTGGGGGTCCACTTACTCTATTCACACACTGTCATTAATGATGAGGGTGGGTTTCTCGTAAGTTTCTTAGCTAAAATACTTTCTCTGGTCCAACCAGACTCAGGCCACTCCAACCGCAAAGTGCTTTATTTTTTTAATGAATTAGATATGGTCATGCATATATTGACTGTCAAACATTGGTTTGATTGTTGTTACTCTCTTGCGGCTGTGTGGCAGAGAAAAATAAAATACAACTCGCTATGAAGTCTTTGGAAACCCACACCAGGTTAGTAGGTCCAAAGAACTACTACTCAACCTGGGTTTCTGGAATATGTGTAATTTAATATCTGACTATGTAGGAAACAATAAAGTGGACAGGATTATGGAAGCCATAGACAAAGAATCATTGGTACCCTGAATGGCCAAAAAACCGTTTAACCCCTGAACACTAACCTCTGTATGGTAGGCCTACCGTACTGACCTTGGTCTGAATCATGCCATATCGCTGCAGTCTCATCTCCCTAACAATGCTACTGACCTTGATCTGTGGACAGAGAGAGGGACAAGGAGTTACTGTAGGTTCATGGTGGTCAGTACAGGTATATGTCTGTGATATACACACAAACTTTTGTGAACACCAACTGAAGAGCATAGTTTGTGTCCTTATTTTAAGGTAAGGAGTGTGTGCGTGTATGTACATAAACACTAGATGACAGTCTGTCAGTCAACAAGGGCGGCCATTTTAACAAAATGGCTGCCATTTGGGTTTCCTGTTAGAATAAAATAGGGTTGAATCATTCCAAACAATCTGAAAATGACTTTGTAATGTTATCTACCCACCAAATAAACCCCACGATTAATGTAGACAATAATGCTGATCATAAAATACTCAAGACCTTCATGGGGGTCATATTGAGGTCCTTTTAACCACAGTCCAGCGGAGAGGGGAGAACATTTTGGACTTGTTATAGTCACCAAATTTCACACACAGCTGGCGCATGTCTAAAGAAGATTTTGCCCATTACCCCCTGGTGGTCAACCAGCTACATGGGGACATATTGGACAAGATTTTCTTGGTCATATCTCCATAAATAATTTATACAGTAGATAGAGCCCAATGATGGCTTAAAATGTTTGAGGGGGTCTGGAAAACACTATATAAATAAAATGGCCCAGAAATGTCACATATGGATGCATTCTTTAAGATTTAAGTAGAAAAGTGGTGAAAATGCGTGTCAATGTTTTCATGGTTAGTTCCAATAGTTTTACAAGTAAACACTCTTAAAAAAAAGTCATATGGGTGTTCCCTGAAGTCTACTGTGATTGCAGTGATATATACTATGATATTCTGTTTTGTTTCAATTGTAAAAAAATAAAAAATAAAGAGGAAACCTGCCCCGTACACGTCACTTTAGGGCAAATCCCATAGGAATGAATACATGTCCACCAGAGAGACAGGTAACCGAGGGTTCGCCCCAGGATTTTGTAACCCATTTTAACAAAATACTTTTATGTTGAGACCTTTAGGCTAATTGTGAAAGATAATTATTATTGTTTTACGGGTGAAACATCCAAGCTGCACCCGAATGCCAGTTTTAACTGCATCATGAGAAAAATTGTAACCATTCAGCACACAATTTCAAGAAAGGTGACAAGAAACCTTCCCTGTATTGGGGCGTCAGGTTTCCTAGTGGTTAGAGCAGGGGTGTCAAACTCATTTCGCATCGTGGGCCACATACGGCCTAGGGAGATGTCAAGTGGGCCGGACCATTAAAATTATACCATACTCTGCTATAAATAACCAAAATAACATGTCTTTCCTTTGTTTTGGTGTAAAGAAGCACAAGAACATTAGGAAAATATTGAAATTTAAGGAACTATCCTTTTACAAAACATTTCATGAAACACCTCATATTTCCTTAGACAAATGTGCAATTTACTTTTATCATTCACAAATATGCATTGCAACTGATCCCACTGATTGTACAAAGGCACAAAACTTTAATTGGTACTGAAAAATATAGTAATGCACTTTAAGATTAAATGAGACTTTTAAAGAAATGAATTTTTAAACCACTTACACATACGCATATAACATCTAAATGTAATCCCTGCGTACACCTTACAAACTAAGGAGAGTGATTTTAAATGTGTAATGAAGAAAGTGTTCGCCTGTCCTGTAAATCTGTAAACTTCATACATGAAACATACATACACATACAATACATACTGAAAATTTATGGAGTTGTATGAACAGTAGAATTCCATCACACAACTTTTGTTTTGAAGCTGCTGACTAACATTAAAGTGCACATTTTTTAAATCACCACAGTAAGGATTCATCTTCACAGAGCTGTATTCTTTCAATGCAAACCGTATCTAAGGCAGCATTTTAAAGGTGTTAGTCTAGTCTGGACTTGTATTTGTACCTGAAACTTGGCATCTTTTGGCCTGTACAAGTGCATCAACACCAGGTGTCATGTCCTGACTAGCTGTCACTTTCAGAACGTCATTTAAGTGCTTGTTTGTGAGCCTTGAACGCATTTTTGTTTTATTGATATTCATCACTGAGAAAATTTGTTCACAAAGGTAGGTTGTCCCAAACATGCACAAAATTTTAGCAGCCAGGGCTGTTAATTTGGGGTAACCTGGTAGTAGATACTGATAAAATCTGTCCAGACCTACAGAGGCAAATTTGCCCTTCAAATCTGCATCACACTGCAAATCAATTATCTCTAGCTGAATTTCGACCGGCAGATCAGAAGCTTTAACTGTGAAAGGTGAGCGAAAAACTGAAAATTCTGTCTCAAGTTCACCAAATACCTGAAAACGTTTCTCAAACTCCCGCAGTAGTCCTGCAATTTTGTCTTTGTACCGTTTCATGTCCGCATCAGGTCTGGTCACACACACATCTCTCAGACAGGGGAAATGAGCAGGGTTGCCATTTGCCAGTTGCATCTCCCACAAAGTCAGCTTCAACTTAAATGCATGTATGTTGTCAGAAAACTGTGTGACAACTTTTTGCGGCCTTGCAACATTTTGTTCAGATTGTTCAAGTGTTCAGTAATATCAACCAAGAATGCAAGGTCCCGTAGCCATTCCTGAGATTGTAATTCCAACACCGGTTTTCCTTTTTCTCCATGAACTGTCCGATTTCCTCTCGTAGATCAAAGAAATGCCTCAGCACAGCGCCTCGGCTTAACCATCTCACTTCAGTGTGGTATGGCAGGCTGTGGGTAATGTTGCTGTCGCTGAGAAGTTTGTCAAACTGACGATGGTTCAGACCTCTGAATATGGCTTCGATGCTAATGCTATTTCGCTAGCAATTAGGTAGCTGGCTTTTACCGCTGCTTCACTGACTTCTCGGCTCTGGATGAAAGTTGACTGCTGTTTCCTCAGACCCGCCAGCAATTCGTTAATCTTATCTCTTCTCAGTTGTCCTTGCAAGCCGTCATATTTTTCGCTGTGATGAGTCTCGTAGTGGCGTCGAATATTATATTCCTTCAATACCGAAACTTGTTGCAAACACACCAAGCACAAAGGTTTTCCGTGCATCTCTGTAAATAAATAGGACTTGGTCCATTTTTCTTTGAAAATTCTACACTCCTTATCTACTTTTCTCCGTTTGGATAACGACATTTTGGCTAATGATGGTGTAGCGGAGAGGTAGAGACCAAGGTATTAACAACGTCGTAACAAGCAGCAGATGGCGCATTGATACCGTCTGCTGTTTTCAGTCTGTCTCAGTGATGCGGCTTGTCTTCTACTCTGATGGAAAGAGTGCGCCCCTTAGCGGATAATCCATGAATTGCAGCGAATTAAAAATATTAATTCCATGTCTTTTATGCATTTTTTCCACTTTCAAATTATCCTGCGGGCCTGATCGAACCTCCTTGGGGGCCGGTTCCGGCCCGCGGGCCGTATGTTTGACACCCCTGGGTTAGAGCGTTGGGCCAGTAACTTGAAAGGTTGCTGGATCGAATCCCCGAGCTGACAAGGTAAAAAGCTGTTGTTCTGCCCATGAGCAAGGCAGTTAACCCACCGAAGATGGCGATTCAGGCAGCCCCCTGCACCTCTCAGATTCAGAGGGGTTGGGTTAAATGCAGAAGACACATTTCAGTTGAATACATTCAGTTGGACAACTGACTAGGTATCCCCCCTTCTCTATTTAGAATGTTGAAAATGGAAACATGGATGTGAAGCCATTAGAAGTCAATAGAAGTCTACCTTTTTAAATGGGATGTATGGGACTACTAAGGCTGCCATTACGCACATGTTGTATATAATTTTAATCCACAGATATCACACAGTATTGTGGAGCATGCTGAACCATCATCCACTCAATTGAGATATGAAAATATTTTCAGAATCTGTGATTTAGACAGCATTTTGGGCAATTATTTTGTTTTATTTTCAAAAACATCTTTAAAAAACATACATGATTCATTATATTGTATTTACCAAGCTATCCTGAACAAGTTAAGCTATCATTAGGCTAAATACACCACTTACCAATGAAGTTATGGCAAATTCAAAGTTTTAGGGGGCATTTTCACAAGGCATACTTGGGTCATTTTATTGTGTTCTCCACACCACCACAAACATTTTAAGCCATGTATGTACCAATTATTTATGGCTAAATGGCCATGTGAATCCTGTCCAGTTAGAACCAATGTAGCTGGTTGGTGGTCATTTTGGAAAACTGGTATTTTAGAGTATAATTGTTTATTATATCTGCGATGGCACTATAGCTAGACATCTTTATGTAGTAGTTGACTCACTTTGTGTAAAGACTGAAAGGTATAATATTAATGGATTACCTGTCTGCTGGACATAATGCATTCCTATTGGATTTTACCTAAAGTGATGTGTACAGGGCTGTTTCCTGTCACTTTTCTTAAAATAGACACAAAACAGAATATCATATTATACTGTATATCATTGCAGCTGTTTGGCAGCTGTACAAAAGCCCTCGGAGTGGAGCAGCATACAACTGAGATTAACTTGATCAACCAAGTTGATTTCACCTGTTGGCTCTCTCTCTCAATGCCACACTCTTGCCACTCATTATCAGGACTGCCCTGATAGGCCGCCCTGGTTGACTGACAGTCTTCCCAGACTGAATATGATCTTTAAAATGTTCCTTAAGGTATCTAGTATTAGTGTACCATGTTTGATACTTGTATCATAAAATGAAACAATGACTTCACCAACCTGCTGGACTATGTGATTTTTATGTGAACTGTATGTCCAATTACAAAACAAACCTGTTCAGTAAATAATCTCACTTGTTAGCTGGTGGTGAATTATGTGGCCATTGAAGACAGCAGTGACGATCAAATGGAAAATTATCTTCTTATACTACTTGGTAGTCTTCCAAGCACATTCCACAAAGCTGTTTATAATGTCTGCTTTGTCCACTGCCCCCATTTTAAGGTTATCGTCAAGTACAGTCTGACTTGATCTTTCTCTTTCCCGTCAGGTCATGCAGACTCCTTGTGGCTGACATGGTTGCGGTATGGCAAGGATCCTCAACAAGATTCAGCCGTGGGCCAATTGTTTCTTGAGCGGATGGTCAGGGGACCAGAATATAATAAAAACAAATATTTTTAGATTGCAAATTGACTTCAAGAATTAATTCAAATCTTCATTACATTTGGGGACATTGCCCTGCGTAGGATACCGTCTGACAGATGGGACGTTAAAATGGGTGTCCTGACTCTCTGTGGTCATTCAAAGTCCCATGGCACTTATTTTACGAGTAGGGGTG
Source organism: Oncorhynchus gorbuscha (assembly GCF_021184085.1). NCBI lineage: Eukaryota > Metazoa > Chordata > Actinopteri > Salmoniformes > Salmonidae > Oncorhynchus > Oncorhynchus gorbuscha. Next base: position 53,183,174 of record NC_060178.1, read on the forward strand.
TTCACCCCGGTGTTATGGCTAAATTCCCAACCTGGCCACATTCAATCATGGCCACCTAATAAGCCCACTCATTCCTAATTCGCATATATCACTCCTCACATCTCCACCTGATAGCTGATGTGTGGTGAGCAATCTGGCACAAAAATAGTCGGGTGCTACACATTGATGGTGGATGAGGCAAGTTTCTCCCGAGAGCTCTTTGAGTACCTCAGTTGGTACAAAATCACTATATAAATCAAATTAATTATGATTTATTATTAGTATATGACCACATATGTCTCTATAATGCATGATAATATTTGGGAACAGATTTCCTAAATAAAATTACTTGGAGCTGATTTCCTGGTGTTTTTATAATTGTTGTCATTGTTGATAGACAAAAAAAATGTGTTCACCTCTTCCACACTCACTTTACAGAATTCAAAATTACAATTTGTGTCTTACATAATTTGGTCAGATATAGAGTACCAGAAAAAAGTTTGGACACACCTACACACATCAAGGGATTTTCTTTATTTGTACTATTTTCTACATTGTAGAATAATAGTGAAGACATCAAAACTATGAAATAACACATAGGTAACCAAAAAAGTGTTAAACAAATCAAAATATATTTGAGATTTTAGATTCTTCAAAGTAGCCACCCTTTGCCTTGATGACTGCTTTGCACAGGTGTGCCTTCTTAAAAGTTAATTTGTGGAATTTCTTTCCTTCTTAATGCTTTGTGAACAAATCATTTGTGTTGTGACAAGGAGGTATACAGAAGACAGCCCTATTTGGTAAAAGACCAAGTCGATATTATGGTAAGAACAGCTCAAATAAGCAAAGAGAATTGACAATCCAGCATTACTTTAAGACAAGTCGGTTAGTCTCCGGAAAATGGCAAGAAATTTGAAGGTTTCTTTAAGGGCTGTCGCAAAAACCATCAAGCGCTATGATGAAACTGTCTCTCATGAGGACCGCCACAGGAAAGGAAGACCCAGAATTACCTCAGCTGCAGAGGATAAGTTCATTAAAGTTACCAGACTCAGAAACTGCAGCCTAAATAAGTGCTTCACAACAGACACATCTCAACATAAACTGTTCTGAGGAAACTGTGTGAATTTTTATTTATTTTATTTATTTCACCTTTATTTAACCAGGTAGGCTAGTTGAGAACAAGTTCTCATTTGCAACTGCGACCTGGCCAAGATAAAGCATAGCAGTGTGAACAGACAACACAGAGTTACACATGGAATAAACAATTAACAAGTCAATAACACAGTAGAAAAAAAATGGGCAGTCAATATACAATGTGTGCAAAAGGCATGAGGAGGTAGGCGAATAATACAGTTTTGCAGATTAACACTGGAGTGATAAATGATCAGATGGTCATGTACAGGTAGAGATATTGGTGTGCAAAAGAGCAGAAAAATAAATAAAAACAGTATAAAAAACAGTATGGGAATGAGGTAGGTGAAAATGGGTGGGCTATTTTCCTATAGACTATGTACAGCTGCAGCGATCGGTTAGCTGCTCGGATAGCTGATGTTTGAAGTTGGTGAGGGAGATAAAAGTCTCCAACTTCAGCGATTTTTGCAATTCGTTCCAGTCACAGGCAGCAGAGTACTGGAACGAAAGGCGGCCAAATGATGTGTTGGCTTTAGGGATGATCAGTGAGATACACCTGCTGGAGCGCGTGCTACGGATGGGTGTTGCCATCGTGACCAGTGAACTGAGATAAGGCGGAGCTTTACCTAGCATGGACTTGTAGATGACCTGGAGCCAGTGGGTCTGGCGACGAATATGTAGTGAGGGCCAGCCGACTAGAGCATACAAGTCGCAGTGGTGGGTGGTATAAGGTGCTTTAGTGACAAAACGGATGGCACTGTGATAGACTGCATCCAGTTTGCTGAGTAGAGTGTTGGAAGCCATTTTGTAGATGACATCGCCGAAGTCGAGGATCGGTAGGATAGTCAGTTTTACTAGGGTAAGCTTGGCAGCGTGAGTGAAGGAGGCTTTGTTGCGGAATAGAAAGCCGACTCTTGATTTGATTTTCGATTGTAGATGTTTGATGTGGGCCTACATGGTCGAATTGCTGCAAAGAAACCACTAATAAAGGACACCAATAAGAAGAAAATACTTGCTTGGGCCAAGAAACACGAGCAATGGACGTTAGACCGGTGGAAATCTGTCATTTGGTCTGATGAGTCCAAATTTGAGATATTTGGTTCCAACCGCCGTGTCTTGTGAGACGCAGAGTAGGTGAACGATTGATGCTGGTGACACTGTCTGTGATTGATATTTGAATTCAAATCACACTTAACCACCATGGCTACCACAGCATTCTGCAGAGATACGCCATCCCATCTGGTTTGCGCTTAGTGGGACTCTTTTTTTTTTTTTCAACAGGACAATGACCCAACACACCTCCAGGCTGTGTAAGGGCTATTTGGCTAAGAAGGAGGGTGATGGAGTGCTACATGAAATGACCTGGCCTCCACAATCACCCAACCTCAACCCAATTGAGATGGTTTGGGATGAGTTGGACCGCAGAGTAAAGGAAAAGAAAAGTAGGCAACAAGTGCCCAGCATATGTGGGAACTCCTTCAAGACAGTTGGAAAAGCATTCCAAATGAAGCTGTCATCAAGGCAAAGGGTGGCTACTTTGAAGAATCTAAAATATACGTTGACTTGTTTAACACTTTTTGGTTACTACATGATTCCATATGTGTTATTTTATAGTTTTGATTACTTCACTATTATTATACAATGTAGAAAAACCCTTGAATGAGTAGGTGTGTCCAAACTTTTGACTGGTACTGTATATAAACAGTAATAATAATAATAATTATTATTGATATTATAATAAATCTATAATATACAGTGCCTTTGGAAAGTATTCAGACCCCTTGACTTTTATCATATTTTGGTAGGTTACAGTCTTATTCTAAAATTGATTACGTTGTTTTTTCCCCATATCAATACCCCATAATGACAAAGCAAAAACAGGATATTAGAAATGTTGCTAATTTATTTACAAAAATAAATAAAATGAATATGACATTTACATAAGTATTCAAACACTTCACTCAGGACTTTGTTGAAGCACCTTTGGCAGCAATTAAAGTCTAGAGACGTCTTGGGTCTACACTACAAGCTTGGCACACCTGTATTTGGGCAGTTTCCACATTTTTCTCTGCAGATACCCTCAAGTTCTGTCAGGTTGGATGGGGAGCGTTAATGCACAGCTATTTTCAGGTCTCTCCTGTCACGTCCTGACCATAGAAAGCCTTTATTTTCTATGGTAGAGTAGGTCAGGGCGTGACTAGGGGTTTCGTCTAGTTTATATTTTCTATGTGGGGTTCTAGTTGTTTTTTCTATGTTGGTGTTTTGGTATGATTCCCAATTAGAGGCTATCGTTGTCTCTAATTGGGGATCATACTTAAGTAGCATTTTTTCCACTTATGTGTTATGAGATATTGTTTTGAGTTAGTGCACGTAGCATCTCTGTAGTCACGGTTAGTTGTTAGTTTATTGTTTATTTGTTTTTGTCTTTGCTTAGTTTCACTTTCTAATAAATAATGTGGAACTCAACATCCGCTGCGGCTTGGTCCGATATTCATTCCAACGAACGTGACAGAATATCCCATCAAACCAGGACCAAGCAGCATGTTCACCAGGTGAAGGATTTCTGGACATGGGAAGAAGTGATGGGGAGATACGAAACCCTTCCTTGGCGACAGACATGGGGTGGTTGGCGAAGTTGAGGGGTGAGTCAGAGACCGTCGAGGAGTTATTGGATAAATTGGAGGAGAGTAAATGGAGGGGAGAATTAGAGACCTTCGAGGAGTTGTTGGATAAATTGGAGAAGAGTGAAGCGAGAGAGCTGTTGGTTTGGCATAGTATGCACGGCATTCGCCCTGAGGAGCGTGTTAGCCGTCCGATGCCACCTGAGTCAGCTCCCCGTACTCGTCCTGAGAAGTGTGTTAAAGTTTCGGTACAATTGCTGCCGGCTATACGCACCAGGTCTCCAGTGCGCCTTCACAGCCCAGTACGTCCTGTGCCAGCTCCTCGCACTTACCGGGTGAGGTGTGTCATTGAACCGGTACCATTGATGCCGGCTATACGCACCAGGTCTCCAGTACGTCTCCACAGCCCGGTACGTCCTGTGCCTGCTCCCCGTACTCTCCCTGAAGTGCGTGGCCCCAGTCCGGTACGTCCTGTGCCTGCTCCTCGCACTCCCCCTGAAGTGCGTGTTCCCAGTCAAGTACGTCCTGAGCCTGCTCCCCGTACTCGCCCTGAAGTGCATGTCACTAGTTTGGCGCCATCTGTCCCGCCGGCTCCACGCACTAGGCCTCCAGTGTGCCTTCCCAGTCCGGTGCGTCCTGTGCATGCTCCTAGCCCTGAGGTGGGGGTCACCAGTTCGGTACCACCAGTACCGGCCCCATGCACCAGGCTTCCTGTGACAATCCCCAGTCCAGAGCTTCCGGCGACATTTCCCAGTCCAGCACTTCCGGCGACAGTTCCCGGTCCGGAGCTTCCGGCAATGTTTCACAGTCTGGAGCTTCCGGAGACGTTTCACGGTCCGGAACCTCCAACAACGGTCCACGGTCCGGAACCTCCTGAGACGTTTCACGGTCTGGAACCTCCAACGACGGTCCACGGTCTGGAACCTCCAACGACGGACCATGGTTCGGAACCTCCTGAGACTGTCAACGGTCCGGAATCTCCAGCTCCATGCCCGGAGCCTTCCCCTGCGCCGATGCACAGTCTGAGCACGGTGTCCAGTTCAGCTCCAAGGCCAGAGTCTTCTTCTGCGTTGGTGCCCAGTCCAGGTACAGCGTCCAGTCCCGCTCCATGGCAGGAGCCTTCCCCTGCGCCAATGTCCAGTCCAAACACGGCGTCCAGTCCAGCTCCATGTTAGTAGCCCTCCTCTGCGCCGATGCCCAGTCCAGACACGGCGTCCAGTCCCGCTCCATGGCAGGAGTCCTCCTCTGCGCCGATGTCTGGCCCGAGGGGGTGTCTAATATCAGTGTCTGGCTATCGTTGTCTCTAATTGGGGATCATACTTAACTTCGTCGAGATAGGGGGTGCTCTTTTAATTTTTGGATAAAAAACATTCCCGTTTTAAACAAGATATTTTGTCACGAAAAGATGCTCGACTATGCATGTAATTGACAGCTTTGGAAAGACTGCAAATCGTTTCCAAAACTGCAAAGATATTATCTGTGAGTGCCCCAGAACTAATGCTACAGGCGAAACCAAGATGAAATTTCATACAGGAAATGCCCCAGATTCTGAAGTCGCTGTGTTCCAATGTCTCCTTATATGGCTGTGAATGCGCCAGGAATGAGCCTGCCCTTTCTGTTGTTTCCCCAAGGTGTCTGCAGCATTGTGACGTATTTGTAGGCATATCATTGGAAGATTGACCATAAGAGACTACATTTACCAGGTGTCCGCCCGGTGTCCTGCGTCGAAATTATTGCGTAATCTCCAGGTCCATGCGCGTTCCATTTCTTCAGAGGAGAAACTAAACTGCCACGAATGACTTATCATCGAATAGATATGTGAAAAACACCTTGAGGATTGATTCTAAACGTTTGCCATGTTTCTGTCAATATTATAGAGTTAATTTGGAAAAAGGTTTTAATGACTTTTGGGTTTTTTCTTACCCAAACGTGATGAAGAAAACGGAGCGATTTGCCTACACAAATATTTTTTGTTGTTGTAAAAACTGAACATTTGCTATCTAACTGAGAGTCTCCTCATTGAAAACATCTGAAGTTCTTCAAAGGTAGGTAAATTATTTTATTTGAATGCTTTCCTTGTTTTTGTGAAAATGTTGCATGCTGAATGCCAGGCTTAATGCTATGCTAGGCTATCAATACTGTTACACAAATGCTTGTTTAGCTATGGTTCAAATGCATATTTTGAAAATCTGAGATGACAGTGTTGTTAACCTCTTCAGTCGACCCTCTACTTTTTCGAACATTCTGTTAAAAATCGCGCAACATTTCAGCGCCCTGCTACTCATGCCAGGAATATAGTATATGCATATGATTAGCATGTGTGGATAGAAAACACTCAGACGTTTATAAAACTGGTTAAATCACGGCTGTGACTTTAACAGAACGTGCGTTTCATTGAAAAGTGCAGGAAAATCTGATCACTGATAGTGGAAAAATATATCCATCCGCCGCTTCAACCCATTGTTATGGGCGAAAGACATTAAGGCTGCGGTTGCAGTACCTACAGCTTCCACACGATGTCAACAGTCTTGTCATTTGCAAATGGTTTGTTTCTTGGTCAAACGAACAAGAGACAGGCTTGAGGGTTGAGAAATACACGGACAGTATTTCAAGACGGACCCCTATAGAAAACACTTCGTCTCGTGATTAATTTGATCGCTTATTAACGTTTACTAATAGCTAAAGTTGCATTACAAAAGTATTGCGAAGTGTTTTGTGAAAGTTTATCGTCGACTTTTTGAATAAAATAAAATGACGTTACGTTATGAAACGCTATTTTTTTCCGTTTATCACACAGTCTTCATAGATCGATATCTAGGCTATATATGGACCGATTTAATCGGAAAAAAGACCCAATAGTGATTATGGGACATCTAGGAGTGCCAACAAAGAAGATGGTCAAAGGTAATGAATGTTTTATATTTTATTTGTGCGGTTTGTGTAGCGCCGACTATGCTAATTATTTTGTTTACGTCCCCTGCGGGTCTTTTGGGGTGTTACATGCTATCAGATAATGGCTTCTCATGCTTTCGCCGAAAAGCATTTTAAAAATCTGACTTGTTGCGTGGATTCACAACGAGTGTAGCTTTAATTCAATACCCTGCATGTGTATTTTAATGAACGTTTGAGTTTTAACTTATACTATTAGCATTTAGCGTAGCGCATTTGCATTTCCAGAGCTCTAGATGGGACGCCTGCGTGCCAGGTAGGAGCAAGAGGTTAACAAAAGGCTAAGCTTGAGAGCTAATATATTTATTTAATTTAATTTGCGATTTTCATGAATAGTTAACGTTGCGTTATGCTTATGAGCTTGCCTAGAGAATTACACTCCTGGATACAGGTTTTTTTCGTAGCCAAACGTGATGAACAAAACGGAGCGATTTGTCCTACACAAATAATATTTTTGTAAAAACTGAACATTTGCTATCTAACTGAGAGTCTCCTCATTGAAAACATCTGAAGTTCTTCAAAGGTAAATGATTTTATTTGAACGCTTTTCTTGTTTTTGTGAAAATGTTGCATGCTGAATGCTAGGCTAAATGCTATGCTAGGCTATCAATACTCTTACACAAATGCTTGTTTAGCTATGGTTCAAAAGCATATTTTGAAAATCTGAGATGACAATGTTGTTAAACCTGTTATGTCTACCCCCTACTTTTTTGAACATTCTGTTAAAAATCGTGCAACATTTCAGCGTCCTGCTACTCATGCCAGGAATATAGTATATGCATATGATTAGTATGTGTGGATAGAAAACACTCTGACGTTTCTAAAACTGGTTAAATCACGGCTGTGACTATAACATAACGTGTGTTTCATCGAAAAGCGCAAGAAAAACTGATCACCAAAATCTGGAAAATATATCAATGCGCCACTTGCATGTATTGTCTATTGGAAAGCAAATTACATGGGGCTGAGATTGCAAGTCCTACAGCTTCCACACGATGTCGCCTGTCTTGTCAATTGCCTGCGCTTTGTTTCTTGGTCAAACGAGTAAGAGAGAGCCCATTCCTTCCGGTCTCCGACAGGATGTTTTGGCAGAGAAATTTCCGACCATGATTTTAAGACGTGGAGCTATTGAATACACATCGTCCCGTGATCAATTTGATAGATTATTAAAGTTGACTAATACCTAAAGTTGGATTACAAAAGTATTTCGAAGTGTTTTGTGAAAGTTTATCGTCGACTTTTTAAATTTAGCTTTACTTCAGTACCCTGCATGTGTGTTTTAATGAACGTTTGAGTTTTAACGAGTGCTATTAGCATTTAGCGTAGCGCATTTGCATTTCCAGATGGCTAGATGGGACGCATGCATGTCGGGTCTACTTAATAGGTTAACAAAAGGCTAAGCTTGAGAGCAAATATATTTATTTCATTTCATTTGCGATTTTCATGAATAGTTAACGTTGCATTATGGTAATGAGCTTGAGGCTGTATTCACAATCCCGGATCCGGGATGGCTAGAATCAAGAGGCACCAAAGCCGCCACTGATACTAGACACCCCCCCCCTTAACCCTCCCTTTTTGTTTCAGGTTTTGCGGTCGGAGTCCGCACCTTTGGGGGGGGTAGCCTTTTTTCCACCTGTGTGTTTTGGGATCTTGTTTTCAGTTAGTGCACGTAGCACTAATTACATTTACATTACATTTAAGTCATTTAGCAGACGCTCTTATCCAGAGCGACTTACAAATTGGTGCATTCACCTTATGACATCCAGTGGAACAGTCACTTTACAATAGTGCATCTAAATCTTTTAAGGGGGGTGGGGGTAGAAGGATTACTTTATCCTATCCTAGGTATTACTTAAAGAGGTGGGGTTTCAGGTGTCTCCGGAAGGTGGTGATTGACTCCGCTGTCCTGGCGTCGTGAGGGAGTTTGTTCCACCATTGGGGGGCCAGAGCAGCGAACAGTTTAGACTGGGCTGAGCGGGAACTGTACTTCCTCAGTGGTAGGGAGGCGAGCAGGCCAGAGGTGGATGAACGCAGTGCCCTTGTTTGGGTGTAGGGCCTGATCAGAGCCTGGAGGTACTGAGGTGCCGTTCCCCTCACAGCTCCGTAGGCAAGCACCATGTTCTTGTAGCGGATGCGAGCTTCAACTGGAAGCCAGTGGAGAGAGCGGAGGAGCGGGGTGACGTGAGAGAACTTGGGAAGGTTGAACACCAGACGGGCTGCGGCGTTCTGGATGAGTTGTAGGGGTTTAATGGCACAGGCAGGGAGCCCAGCCAACAGCGAGTTGCAGTAATCCAGACGGGAGATGACAAGTGCCTGGATAAGTACCTGCGCCACTTCCTGTGTGAGGCAGGGTCGTACTCTGCGGATGTTGTAGAGCATGAACCTACTAATAAATAATAAATCATGTGGAACTCAACATCCGCTACGCTTTGGTCCGATATTCATTCCAACGAACGTGACATCTCCGGAGATGTTTGATCGAGTTCAAGTCCGGACTCTGGCTGGGCCTTTCAAGGAAATTCAGAGACTTGTCTCAAAGCCACTCCTGCATTGTCTTGGCTGTGTGCTTTGGGTCATTGTTGGAAGGTGAAATTTCACCTCAGTCTTAGGTCCTGAGCGTTCTGGATCAGGTTTTCATCAAGGATCTCTCTGTACTTTGCTCCGATCATCTTTGCCTCGATCCTGACTAGTCTATCAGTCCCTGCCGCTGAAAAACATGCCCACAGCATGTTGCTGCCACCACCATGCTTCACAGTAGGGATGGTGTCAGGTTTCCTCCAGAAGTGACGCTAGGCATTCAGGCCAAAGAATTCAATATTGTTTTCATCAGACCAGAGAATCTGGTTTCTCAGGGTCTGAGAGTCTTTAGGCTGTCATGTGCCTTTTACTGAGTAGTGGCTTTTGTCGTACCATAAAGGCCTGATTGGAGTGCTGCAGAGATGGTTGTCCTTCTGGAAGGTTCTCCCTTGCTCACTGAGGAGCTCTGTTAGAGTGACCATCGGGTTCTTGGTCACCTCCCTGACAAAGGCCCTTCTCCCCCGATTGTTCAGTTTGGCCGGTCGGACAGTTCTAGGAAGATTCTTTGTGGTTTCAAACTTCTTCCATTTAGGAATGATGCGGCCTCTGTGTTCTTGGGGACCTTCAGTGCTGCAGACATTTTTTGGAAACCTTCCCCAGATCTGTGCCTCAACAGAATCCTGTCTCTGAGCCCTACGGACAATTCCTTTGACCTCAAAGCTTGGTTTTTGCTCTGACATGCACTGTCAACTGTGGGTCCTTATATAGACAGGTGTGTGGCTTTCTAAATAAATTGAAATTCATTGAATTTACCACAGGTGGACTCCAATCAAGTTGTAGAAACCTGAGCTCAATTTCGAATCTCATAACAATGGGTCTTTCTGTTTGTTTTATTTAATTTGTAAAAATGTCTAAAAACCTGTTTAGGCTTTCTCATTATGGGGTATTGTGTGTAGATTCCTGAGGATTTAATCCATTTTAGAATAAGGCTGTAACGTAACAAAATATGGAAAAAGTTAAGGGGTCAAATTACTTTCCGAAGGCACTGTAGGTGGGCAGTAGCATTGTTGACGAAATGCAGCCATCACAGCATAACTAGGAAGAGGTCTTGGAAAAAGTGGATTTGTGCTTCACTATTCCCAAAGAGAAGGACTGTCACCAGAAAGGTATTCATTTCACTAATTGTGGTTGTCACTCATTTAGTGAGCTTCCCCCTCAATCCTGGCTTTCTCTTCTCCTATAACTCCAAGGCATAGCGATTGGTCTCCCCCACTATGTCTCTGACCAGCTTGTCTGTCAGAAACAGCTTGGAGCACTCCAGGCTTTGCATTTCAGACTGAGACTCATCAAAGTCAACAGCAGGGCCAAGACGGGTGAAATGGCTGGTGGCTTTCCAGCTACCGCAGACCTCCCGTACCCCATCCATTGTTGGTCTGCCTCCATCACCACCAGCATCTTCAGAGGGACCTGGGACTTGGTGGGCCAGGGTCTTGGTGGGCCAGGGTCTTCAGATGCAGGGTTCTCAATGGCCAAAAGGTTGGGGGTTAGCTCCTCACTGTCACAATCTGATTTCTCACTTTCATTCTCAGACATTTAAAACAATTGCCAGAAATTCCACATTTGTGAGTTATCGCCTTTTGATTGACATTGCTAGTGCTACTGCTTAGCCCACTAGCTACATACTTAAACAACAATACTGAAAGGCTCTGAGTGAGTGTCAAGAGGTTACGTGATTGACTGACGGAACGTGCCACATGTACGTATCTGTAAATCATTATCAGAAAATGGTTTGTGTTGTGGTGAAACCCTGGGCTGACACTTTTAGAGCACATCAGCAGTAAGGTAGGAGGAAATAAAGATAGCTATTCCGGCTCTCTGAAAGGTAGCTCTTGGTTGGCGCGGCAGTTGGATAGTGTGTGCAATGCAATGAAGTCTTGTTTATTTTCAGCGTGTTTATTTTGTAAAGTGTTTAATCACTGTTGAGCTCACCCATGATGTAATGAATTGTAAATAGTAATTGCTATTTCTTAATTTATAGTATGTTTTCTGTCAGATGAGAGTTAGCTAAATATGACCACTCAGATTAGCTCACTCTTTCCTCAGTTAGCGCTAGGACTCATATAGCCTACATTTTTTAGGTTTGGATGAGAATTGTGTTTTGCTGTTGCTATTTCTTTGAATGTCTGAACATTCCATCCAAAAATAAACTGCTCACACTGAGAACATAAAGTTGTGAAGACTGTTTGTGTAAAATGTTTCTGTGACAAAACAGTGTGGCCAGCTCAAATGTTGACTGTTGCATCTTAGACGTGGTCGGATGACGCAGATGCTACGCTCTAGGACTGTTTTGCTAGCACAGACTGGAATATGTTCTGGGATTCAGGCAATGGAATTGAGGAGTATAACACCGTAGTCACCAGCTTCATCAATAAGTGCATCGATGACGTCGTCCCCAAAGTGGCCGTACGTACATTTTCCCAACCAGAAACCATGAATTACAGGCAACATCCGCACTGAGCTAAAGGCTAGAGCTGCAGATTTTCAAGGAGCAGGACACTAATCTGGACGCTTAGAAGAAATCCTGCTATTCCCTCAGACAAAGCATCAATACAGGACTAAGATTGAATTCTACTACACCAGCTCTGACGCTCGTCAGATGTGGCAGGGCGTAAAAAATATTATGGACTACAAAGGGAAACCCAGTCACGAGCTGCCCAGTTACGCGATCCTACCATACTTATTTTCCACCATATTTTGCAAATAAATTAATGAAAAATCCTACAATGTGATTTTCTGGATTTTTTTCCTCTCATTTTGTCTGTCATAGTTGAAGTGTACCGATGATGAAAATTACAGGCCTCTCATATTTTTAAGTGGGAGAACTTGCACAATTGGTGGCTGACAAAATATTTTTTTGCCCCACTGTATATGTATATAGCCTCGTTATTGTTATGTAATTTTCTTGTGTTACTTATATATATATATATGTAACGAAGTTCGTCTGTTGTTTGAAGAGAGTCAGACCGAAATGCAGCGTGTAGGTTACTCATGACTTTTAATGAAGATAATGCGGTACATGAAATAACTGAAAATACAAAAACAACAAACGAGTGAAAATAAATACAGCCTAACACAGAGACAGGTACAATCACCCACGAAATACAACGCGCACTCAGGCTGCCTAAATACGGTTCCCAATCCGAGACAACGAGAATCAGCTGACTCCAATTAGGAATCGCCTCAGGCAGCCAAGCCTAACTAGACACACCCCTAATAATACACACTCCCAATTAATACAAACCCCAATACGAAATACAACATATAAACCCATGTCACACCCTGGCCTACCCAAACAATTAACAAAAACACAAGATACAATGACCAAGGCGTGACAGAACCCCCCCCCCCCCCTAAGGTGTGGACTCCGGGACGCACCTCAAGAGCATAGGGAGGGTCCGGGTGGGCGTCTGTCCATGGTGGCGGTTCTGGCTCGGACGTGGACCCCACTCCATAAATGTCCTAGTTCCTCCCCTTCGCGTCCTAGGATAATCCACCTTCTCCGCCGACCATGGCCTAATAGTCCTCACCCTGATCCCCACATAATTGAGGGGCAGCTCGGGACAGAGGGGCAGCTCGGGACAGAGGGGCAGCTCGGGACAGAGGGGCAGCTCGGGACAGAGGGGCAGCTCAGGACAGAGGGGCAGCTCGGGACAGAGGGGCATCTCAGGGCAGCTCAGGACAGAGGGGCAGCGCGGGACAGAGGGGCATCTCAGGACAGCAGGGCAGCTCAGGACAGAGGGGCATCTCAGGACAGAGGGGCAGCCCGGGACAGAGGGGCAGCCCGGGACCGAAGCAGCCCAGTACTGAGGGGAAGCCCGGTACTGAGAGGGAGCCCAGTACAGAGAGGAAGCCTAGTACTGAAAGGAAGCTCAGTACTGAGAGGAAGCTAAGGCAGGTAGTAGGCTCCGGTAAATCCTGGCTGGCTGGTGGACCTGGATGATTCAGGTTGTCTGGCCGATCTAGAAGATCTTGGCAGACTGGCACTTCTGGCGGATCCTGGCAGACTGGCACTTCTGGTGGATCCTGGCAGACTGGTGACGCTGGGCCGACTGGCGGCGCTGGGCAGACAGGAGACTCCGGCAGCGCAGGAGAGGAGAAAGGCTCTGGCTGCGCTAAACAGGCGAGAGACTCCAACAGCGCAGTAGAGGAGAAAGGCTCTGGCTGCGCTGAACAGGCGAGGCGCACTGGACGCGCTGGGCCGACTGGTAGCACTGGTGGCGCTGGACAGACAGGAGACTCCGGCAGCACAGGAGAGGAGAAAGGCTCTGGCTGCGCTAAACAGGCTGGAGACTCCGATAGCACAGGAGGGGAGAAAAGCACTGGCTGTGCTGAACAGGCGAGGCGCACTGGAGGCCTGGTGCGTGGTGCTGGAACTGGTGGTACTGGCGCGAGGACACGCACAGGAAGCCTGGTGCGGGGAGCTGCTACCGGAGGACTGGTGTGTAGAGGTGGCTCTGGATAGACCGGACCGTGCAGGCGCACTGGAGCTCTTGAGCACCGAGCCTGCCCAAGCTTACCTGGCTCGATGCCCACTCTAGCCCGGCCAATAGGAAGGGCTGGTATGAGTCGCAGCTGGCTCTGCACCCGCACTGGAAACACCGTGCGCTCCATAGCATAACACGGTGCCTGCCCGGTCTCTCTAGCCCAACGGTGAGCACAGGGAGTATGCGCAGGTTTCCTACCTGGCATAACTATTCTCCCTTTTAGCCCCCCCCAATACATTTTTTGGGGTGACTTTCCGGTTTCCAACCGCGTCGCAGTGCTGCCTCCTTATACTCGCGCCTCTCCGCTTTAGCTACTTCTATTTCCTCCTTGGGACGGCGATATTCTCCCGGCTGCGCCCAGGGTCCTTTTCCATCTAATATCATCTCCCAAGACCAGAAGTCCTCATATTGCTGCTCCTCACAATTAACAGGGAGAGTAGGCTCAGGTCTGACTCCTGACTCTGCCACTCTCTCTCTGCGCTTTCCCCGTTACCTACGGTTTTCGCTCTGTATAGCCGTGCTTTCCTTTTAGATTCCATCCGTGTATAGCCCTCTTCGCATTGCTGTAGGGAATCCCAGGCGGGCTCCTGCACTCGCTCTGGGTCGGCCGCCCACCTGTCGATTTCCTCCCACGTAGTATACTCCTTGCTTCTGTTGTCCATAAAGTCCTCCTTCAGATCCTGCCAGTTCACACGCTGCTCGGTCTGTGAATGGTGGTGGGTGATTCTGTAACAAAGTTCGTCTGTTGTTTGAAGAGAGTCAGACCGAAATGCAGCGTGTAGGTTACTCATGACTTTTAATGAAGATAATGCGGTACATGAAATAACTGAAAATACAAAAACAACAAACGAGTGAAACTAAATACAGCCTATCTGGTGACTAACACAGAGACAGGTACAATCACCCACGAAATACAACGCGCACTCAGGCTGCCTAAATACGGTTCCCAATCCGAGACAACGAGAATCAGCTGACTCCAATTAGGAATCGCCTCAGGCAGCCAAGCCTAACTAGACACACCCCTAATAATACACACTCCCAATTAATACAAACCCCAATACGAAATACAACATATAAACCCATGTCACACACTGGCCTACCCAAACAATTAACAAAAACACAAGATACAATGACCAAGGCGTGACAATATATATTTTTTTAAATTCACTTTAGTTTATTTAGTAAATATTTTCGTAACTTTATTTCTTGAACTGCATTGCTTGTAAGTAAGCATTTCACGGTAAGGTCTACATGTTGTATTCGGCGCATGTGACAAACAAAATTAGATTTGATAAACACAACATGTAAAGTGTTGGTCCCATGTTTCATGAGCTGAAATAAAAGATCCCAGACATTTTTCATATGCACAAAAATATTATGTTGCAGAAATGAGTTTACATCCCTGTTAGTGAGCATTTCTCTTTGCCAAGATAATCCATCCGCCTGACAGGTGTTGCATATCAAAAAGCTGATTAAACAGCACGTTCATTACACAGGTGTACCTTGTGCTGTGGACAGTAAGGCCACTAAATATGCAGTTTTGTCACACAGCATATCCCTAAAGTTTTGAGGGAGCATGCAATTGGCATGCCAACTGCACAAATGTCCACCAGAGCTGCCCAAAAACGGAATGTTAAATTCTATACCATAAGCCTCCCGACCTAAAAACCACAGACCATGTGCAACCATGCAAGCCCAGGACCTTCACACCTGGCTTCTTCGCTGGGCCTGGCTCCCCGGTGGGTGGGACTGGCTCCCCAGTGGTTGGATCTGGCTCCCCAGTGGGTGGGCCTATGCCCTCCCAGGCCCACCCATGCCTGTGCTCATGCCATGTGAAATCCATAGATTAGGGCCTAATTAATTTATTTCAATTGACTGATTTCCTTATATGAACTGTAACTTGGTAAAATCTTGAAATTGTTGCATATAGCATTTTACATTTTTGTTCAGTAGCATTTTAGGCCAAAGCTTGTAAACAGAGTGAATGTAAACACACACTCTAAAGCATCAAAACATGATTAACAACTAAAATGTTGGTCAGGCGTTGCATCCATAGCTCAGTCTATGAATATGAGAGTGGTTACAATTTTCCAGCCCCATACCTCAGATGTTTATCGAAACAGTGGCGGGGAAACACTTTGTTAATGTGTCAATTGCAGATTGAAGAGCGTCTGAACTAACTGATATTGTCTGGGCTTTTCTGCTGCTCAAAACAAGATTTGCGTCTTCGATGTGGGTGTGTTATGTTCGCTATATCGTACCCTGACATTTGTTGTTCTTTGTCCATCTTGAGTCACCATAGCAACAACATTGCCACTACTACTTTTTTCAGAATTAATCTTTGATGAATCAGGAAGAAAATGTGACATTTTTACAGAGGTTTTAGTCGCACAATTTTACATCTAGCTAAGGTGTTTTGTGCATTATTTCTGAAGAAAAACCATTTCCATTTAAAGTAGACAGTGTAGACAGCTGACACAACATTGCTTAGAAACATGCTGTCAGTACGGACTGATTTCTGAGAACACTTATTCATCAGAAAGCGGTCAAACTATTGTCAATAAAGAACAAGCTACATGTTGTTTATCAGTGCCTAAAATCAGTAACTAGTAAGAACATAGCTCTGTTTATCAATTTGAGATTGGTTACATTTCTCCTGGCCCATCCTTCAGCTTTTATTGTGTCAACAGTGGATTGCCCCTTTAAAATAGAATTTGTAGAGAGTACTAATGTTACTGTCCCCACTACAACAATAAATACTTAAATACAGTGTACATGTACTTTTGTCCTTGAAACATTTAATTGAAATACTGTAGAATTCCATTCAATCCGATGGAGGAATGCTCCTTCTGAGGAGTACCAATATAGTGGACGGGGGATTCAAAATCTCTCATTGCCAAAACATAGTATCAGTAATCTAGCGTTTACATCATTGGTGAGCACGTGTGCTCCAACTTACCGGGAGATCGTATTCTATGAGACTCAGTATGACATCGGTGCAGATCAGTACTCCTGTTTGTCCTATTCCAGCACTACAGTGTACAGTGACAGGTCCTTTATGGTGGACCGCTCGGAGGTAACGGATAAACCTGACCAGCTGCTCTGAACACTGCGGCACACCGTGATCAGGCCAACGGGTAAACTTCAGGTGATGGACAAAGTGGGTCTTACCAGACTGGAACAGGAGGGAACAGATATCAATCAACTAATCAATCAATAAAATATCAAATTATAATATTTGTACAAATGCATTTTAACATAACAAAAACCAGGGCCTAAACCCTCTAAGAGATGACAGTGGCTTATCGACGACTTAATTGAAATGAGAGAGATTGTGCATCCTTCAAAACTGCTTTCATTGGATTTAGTAGATACAAAATTAGCACATTATACTCATGCTAATTCATGCTTTACATATTTCAGCTTCTACTATCCTCTCTCCGTCACATCTATGAGTAGATCGTATTTGAGCTGTGTTCTCTTTCTGTCATCCCACTCTCCCCCTCACCTCTTTCTCCACCATGCGGATGATCTTGATGTGGAAGTATTCCTGGATCTGCTGGTTCTCCAAGCTGAGATGGAAGGGTCCCGTGTCCAGGGGACAGCTAACCTTCTTTGGCCAGTAGTGGTGACACTTCACCCTGCCTCTCTCCACATCCTGGGTCATCATGGCTATCACATCAGACCTGGGAAGTGGGGGAGGAGGGTTGTTAACAACTTTGGCCTGTTCAATTATATGCTATAAGATTTTAGTTAGAGGTCAGCACTGACACACCAGTATAGTGTTTATTAGGCATCAAATAGAAGAAAACAGACTGAAACAGGGAGGGACTACATGGACTAATAAATATGGAATAATAAATGCAGATTTTCTACTGGAAAATGTTTTCTGTCAAAACACTTGTGTGTGCACTGATGTCATGTACTGTATGTAAACACTTTTCACAACACAGTAATCACCACAGACCTGTTCTCCCAGACCATCTGCCAGAAGTCAGGCATGGTGGAGGGCAGAGGACCCTGGCAGGAGATATAGAATAACTCCTCACTGCCAACCTCCATACGGATATAACTGGCGTTAATATAGTCCTGGTTATCACCCACTAGAACACGCGCCTTATCATCTAGAGAATGGGAAGAGAGAGCGAGAGAGGGGTTAGAGTGGCAGAGAAAGTTAGTTACAGTGGGGCAAAATAGTATTAAGTCAGCCACCAATTGTGCAAGTTCTCCCACTTAAAAAGACGAGAGGCCTGTAATTTCCATCATAGGTACACTTCAACTATGACTATGACAAAATGAGAAAAAAATCCAGAAAATCACATTGTAGGATTTTTTATGAATTTATTTGTGTGTTCCGGAGTTCTAAATTGAGCCGCTGCTGAAAAAATGAGCTCCTGTATATATTGAGATTTAAATGTTTTTTTAGAGTGAAGTACATCGAAAAAATCAAGAGAAAACTGCAAGACTCAATAGAAGACAAAACAAGGAACAAACCAAAAAAGACAGGCTTTTGAAAAATTAACTATTTTTCATAAAATTGTACAGTTATCTTAGCTAGCTGAATTGCTAGCAGAATTATTTACTTGTTGATAAGCAGTTGCTAGGGACTCTCCTGGAAGAAGCTAGCTAGCTTACAAAGAATAACAACAAAAAATATCTAGTTAACAGAAGAAAGGAAGACAAAATAAGGACAAAAGAAGGACAGAAGAAAAAGGAAAAGAAAGAGGACAACAAAGTGAAACAGTCAGCACTTCTATTGCAACTTCGTATTTCGTCGTCCTAACGTAGTCTACACTGCTATCTGCCCAGCAGCTAGCCAGCTAGCATACGTCCACCGTCTACCGAATAGCAGCACTGTAGAAACTATTACACTCAACTGAACGACTTGATTAGTGTAGTGTTAGCTAGCTACATAGTTGTCTTTGCTGTCTTCGTATCCAAGATAATTGTGCAGTTTAGAGCGTGTAGTCTTAGAGTGATTATCTTAATTTACCGAGGTTAGCTAGCCAGCTATTTGTCGTCCTTAACGTAGGAGACACTGCTAGCTAGCCAACAGCTAGCCAACGTCTACTGAATAGAACTTCCGCACTCAACAACCCGGTCGCATTCCGCTTCGCTCCACAGGTAGTATCACATTTTTCATTTCATTTCATTACAGCACAACGGTTTGATTTGTTTGATCGTAGCTAGCTACATAGCTAGCTACATAGCCGTCTGTGTATCAAAGATAATTGTGTAGTCTAGAGCGATTTTCTAGGTTAGCTAGCCAGCTATTGTCGTTCTTTAACGCAACGTAACGTAATCAACACTGCTAGCTAGCCAGCTAGCCCCCGAATAGCAACACTGTAGAAACTATTACACTCAATGGAACGACTTGATTAGTGTAGTGTCAACAACGCAGCCACTGCCAGCTAGCCTACAAAGTCAACAACGCAGCCACTGCCAGCTAGCCTACTTCAGCAGTACTGTATCATTTTAATCATTTTAGTCAATAAGATTCTTGCTACGTAAGCTTAACTTTCTGAACATTTGAGACGTGTAGTCCACTTGTCATTCCAATCTCCTTGCATTAGCGTAGCCTCTTCTGTAGCCTGTCAACTATGTGTCTGTCTATCCCTGTTCTCTCCTCTCTGCACAGACCATACAAACGCTCCACACCGCGTGGCCGCTGCCACCCTAATCTGGTGGTCCCAGCGCGCACGACCCACGTGGAGTTCCAGGTCTCCGGTAGCCTCTGGAACTGCCGATCTGCAGCCAACAAGGCAGAGTTCATCTCAGCCTATGCCTCCCTCCAGTCCCTCGACTTCTTGGCACTGACAGAAACATGGATCACCACAGATAACACTGCTACTCCTACTGCTCTCTCTTCGTCCGCCCACGTGTTCTCGCACACCCCGAGAGCTTCTGGTCAGCGGGGTGGTGGCATCGGGATCCTTATCTCTCCCAAGTGGTCATTCTCTCTTTCTCCCCTTACCCATCTGTCTATCGCCTCCTTTGAATTTCATGCTGTCACAGTTACCAGCCCTTTCAAGCTTAACATCCTTATCATTTATCGCCCTCCAGGTCCCCTCGGAGAGTTCATCAATGAGCTTGATGCCTTGATAAGCTCCTTTCCTGAGGACGGCTCACCTCTCACAGTTCTGGGCGACTTTAACCTCCCCACGTCTACCTTTGACTCATTCCTCTCTGCCTCCTTCTTTCCACTCCTCTCCTCTTTTGACCTCACCCTCTCAACTTCCCCCCCTACTCACAAGGCAGGCAATACGCTCGACCTCATCTTTACTAGATGCTGTTTTTCCACTAACCTCATTGCAACTCCCCTCAAAGTCTCCGACCACTACCTTGTATCCTTTTCCCTCTCGCTCTCATCCAACACTTCCCACACTGCCCCTACTCGGATGGTATCGCGCCGTCCCAACCTTCGCTCTCTCTCCCCCGCTACTCTCTCCTCTTCCATCCTATCATCTCTTCCCTCTGCTCAAACCTTCTCCAACCTATCTCCTGATTCTGCCTCCTCAACCCTCCTCTCCTCCCTTTCTGCATTCTTTGACTCTCTATGTCCCCTATCTTCCAGGCCGGCTCGGTCCTCCCCTCCCGCTCCGTGGCTTGTCGACTCATTGCGAGCCTCACAGAACAGGGCTCCGGGCAGCCGAGCGGAAATGGAGGAAAACTCGCCTCCCTGCGGACCTGGCATCCTTTCACTCCCTCCTCTCTACATTGTCCTCCTCTGTCTCTGCTGCTAAAGCCACTTTCTACCACTCTAAATTCCAAGCATCTGCCTCTAACCCTAGGAAGCTCTTTGCCACCTTCTCCTCCCTCCTGAATCCCCCCCCCTCCTCCCTCTCTGCAGATGACTTCGTCAACCATTTTGAAAAGAAGGTCGACGACATCCGATTCTCGTTTGCTAAGTCAAACGACACCGCTGGTTCTGCTCACACTGCCCTACCCTGTGCTCTGACCTCTTTCTCCCCTCTCTCTCCAGATGAAATCTCGCGTCTTGTGACGGCCGGCCGCCCAACAACCTGCCCGCTCGACCCTATCCCCTCCTCTCTTCTCCAGACCATTTCCTTCTCCCTTACCTCACCTCGCTCATCAACTTATCCCTGACCGCTGGCTACGTCCCTTCCGTCTTCAAGAGAGCGAGAGTTGCACCCCTTCTGAAAAAACCTACACTCGATCCCTCCGATGTCAACAACTACAGACCAGTATCCCTTCTTTCTTTTCTCTCCAAAACTCTTGAACGTGCCGTCCTTGGTCAGCTCTCCCGCTATCTTTCTCAGAATGACCTTCTTGATCCAAATCAGTCAGGTTTCAAGACTAGTCATTCAACTGAGACTGCTCTTCTCTGTATCACGGAGGCGCTCCGCACCGCTAAAGCTAACTCTCTCTCCTCTGCTCTCATCCTTCTAGACCTATCGGCCACCTTCGATACTGTGAACCATCAGATCCTCCTCTCCACCCTCTCCGAGTTGGGCATCTCCGGCGCGGCCCACACTTGGATTGCGTCCTACCTGACAGGTCGCTCCTACCAGGTGGCGTGGCGAGAATCTGTCTCCTCACCACGTGCTCTCACCACTGGTGTCCCCCAGGGCTCTGTTCTAGGCCCTCTCCTATTCTCGCTATACACCAAGTCACTTGGCTCTGTCATAACCTCACATGGTCTCTCCTATCATTGCTATGCAGACGACACACAATTAATCTTCTCCTTTCCCCCTTCTGATGACCAGGTGGCGAATCGCATCTCTGCATGTCTGGCAGACATATCAGTGTGGATGACGGATCACCACCTCAAGCTGAACTTCAGCAAGACGGAGCTGCTCTTCCTCCCGGGGAAGGACTGCCCGTTCCATGATCTCGCCATCACGGTTGACAACTCCATTGTGTCCTCCTCCCAGAGCGCTAAGAACCTTGGCGTGATCCTGGACAACACCCTGTCGTTCTCAACTAACATCAAGGCGGTGGCCCGTTCCTGTAGGTTCATGCTCTACAACATCCGCAGAGTACGACCCTGCCTCACACAGGAAGCGGCGCAGGTCCTAATCCAGGCACTTGTCATCTCCCGTCTGGATTACTGCAACTCGCTGTTGGCTGGGCTCCCTGCCTGTGCCATTAAACCCCTACAACTCATCCAGAACGCCGCAGCCCGTCTAGTGTTCAACCTTCCCAAGTTCTCTCACGTCACCCCGCTCCTCCGCTCTCTCCACTGGCTTCCAGTTGAAGCTCGCATCCGCTACAAGACCATGGTGCTTGCCTACGGAGCTGTGAGGGGAACGGCACCTCAGTACCTCCAGGCTCTGATCAGGCCCTACACCCAAATAAGGGCACTGCGTTCATCCACCTCTGGCCTGCTCGCCTCCTTACCACTGAGGAAGTACAGTTCCCGCTCAGCCCAGTCAAAACTGTTCGCTGCTCTGGTTCCCCAATGGTGGAACAAACTCCCTCACGACGCCAGGAAAACGGAGTCAATCACCACCTTCCGGAGACACCTGAAACCCCACCTCTTTAAGGAATACCTAGGATAGGATAAAGTACATTTACATTTACATTTAAGTCATTTAGCAGACGCTCTTATCCAGAGCGACTTACAAATTGGTGCATTCACCTTATGACATCCAGTGGAACAACCACTTTACAATAGTGCATCTAAATATTTTAAGGGGGGGGTGAGAAGGATTACTTTATCCTATCCTAGGTATTCCTTAAAGAGGTGGGGTTTCAGGTGTCTCCGGAAGGTGGTGATTGACTCTGAGAAGTAATCCTTCTCACCCCCCCCCCCTTAAAATATTTAGATGCACTATTGTAAAGTGGCTGTTCCACTGGATGTCATAAGGTGAATGCACCAATTTGTAAGTCGCTCTGGATAAGAGCGTCTGCTAAATGACTTAAATGTAAATGTAAATGATTTGCCAATTATGGTGGAAAATAAGTATTCTTTCTTTGATGAAAAGCTCATGATCATTAGAATGCAAATTACAGACTCCTCTTTAAATTTGCAGTCTGCACAACACTGCCAGGACCTAGTATCAAGGGAGACCCTCAAGTTTATCAATACTATATCTCTTGACACGTTGATGAAAATATTAATGGACCATAAACCTTCAAGCTGCATACTGGACCCTATTCCAACTAGACTACTGAAAGAGCTGCTTCCTGTGCTTGGCCCTCACATAATAAACGACTCCCTATCCACCGGATGTGTACCAAACTCACTAAAAGTTGCAGTAATAAAGCCTCTCTTGAACCAGAAAATATAAAAACTATTGGCCTATATCAAATCTCCCATTCCTCTCAATTAAAAAAAAAGCTGTTGCACAGCAACTCACTGCCTCCCTGAAAACAAAGGTATATGAAACGCTTCAGTCTGGTTTCATACCCCATCATAGTCTGAGACTGCACTCGTGAAGGTGGTAAAATACCTTTTAATGGCGCCAGACAAAAGCTCTGCATCTGTCCTTGTGCACCTAGACCTTAGTGCTGCTTTTGATACCATCGATATCCACATTCTTTTGGAGAGATTGGAAACCCAAATTGGTGTACATGGACAAGTTCTGGCCTGGTTTAGATCTTATCTGTTGGAAAGATATCAGTTATTATCTGTGGATGGTTTGTCCTCTGACAAATCAACTGTAAATTTCAGTTTTAGGACCACTATTTTCTTACCACTATATATTTTACCTCTTGGTGATGTAATTCGGGAAACATAATGTTAACTTTTATTGCTATGTGGACGATACACAGCTGTACATTTCGGTGAAACATGGTGAAGTCCCAAAATTGCCCTCCCTGGAAGCATGTGTTTCAGACATAAGGAAGTGGATGGCGGCAAATGTTTTACTTTTAAACTCAGACAAAACACAGTTGCTAGTTCTAGGTCCATAAAAACAAAGATATCTTCTGTTGGATCTGACAATTAATCTTGATGGTTGTACAGTCGTATCAACTAAAACTGTGAAGTACCTCGGCGTTACTCTGGACCCTGATCTCTCTTTTGACAAACATCAAGACAGCTTTTTTAGATCAACATAACATTGCAAAAATCTAACTTTTTGTCCAAAAATTATGCAGAAAATGTAATCCATGCTTTTGTCACTTCTAGTTTAGACTACTGCAATGCTCTACTTTCTGGCTACCCAGATAAAGCACTAAATAAACTTCTGTTAATGCTAAACACGGCTGCTAGAATCTTGACTATAACCAAAAAATATGATCATTTTTATCCAGTGCTAGCCTCTCTACACTGGCTTCCTGCTTCCTGTTTCAAGGTTTTACTGCTAACCTACAAAGCATTAGATGGGCTTGCTCCTACCTATCTTTACGATTTGGTCCTGCTGTACATACCTAAACGTACCCTATGTTCACAAGACGCAGGTCACCTTATTGTCCCTAGAATTTCTAAGCAAACAGCTGGAGGCAAGGCTCCTATTGCGCTAAAGTCATTGTGTACTACTATAATAACACACATCATATATCATAAAAATTATTTTTCTATGCCACATACTCTCTGGTCAGTTTCATTATCTTCCCTAACCATGTTTCCTCATACAGGAGTTAACTCGAGGACAAACCCATAAACCATTTTAGGTTTATAAACACCACATTTATTGTCCATGGAATGTCCTGTGAAACACACATTCCTCAGTAGTTTTCCAAAATAGAACAATAAAACAGCATTTCCCTACCCTTTCAGGTCAGACATATTGCACACAAACACACACACGCGCACGCACGCATGCACACACACACTTTACGAGGTGACCAGTGTGTTCCACTGTCTAACAATACTCTGTTGTTGTTTTACCAGGAACAGTTCAGTCCAGGGAATAGTAAATACTACATAGAGGAAAACAACATAGAGGAAAAAACATAGATTAACGAATAAAGAGAGGGCACTGGGGAGTAAATGACGTGGGAGGAGAGGCATGATAGACATAGGGTGAGAAAAGGGAGACGAGTGATGGAGGGAGGAGAAGAGAAGGAGACAAGTGTTGTGGTCTATCTCACAACGGGATCTGATGGAGATCGGGAGTCTCATCACTCAAAACCTCATCCCCCATCACTCCTCACTCTTCCTTACCATATCCCTCCTTCGCTCTGTCGTCTCTCAGTCAAATCTCAACGGAGGCCAAGGTTTCCCAGAGTGAGAAAAGTAAACACTCCATTGTGTCAGCGTGTGTGTACATTAGCCCTGGGCGGTATTTCATATTTAACTATATACCAGTATTGATGCACGGACGGGTTTGGGTTTTTACTTTACCTTCTAAAATGTTTCTTTGTTAAATGAGATACGCCACTCAGTTTTTATAGTTTACTTCTGCTACTTGAGTCACCTCTCTCCCTCGGTTGTCAATAGTTACCACAGCCACAATGTCGAAATTGGCTATATCGTAAAAGTTCATGAAACCAAAGCAGTTAGCAGTATGGTTAAGGTTAGGGAAGGTTAGGTTAAAAATCAGATTTGAAGAACATTGTAGAAATAAGCAGCGTTTAGCCATAATTATTACTTTGTGACTGTGGTAACTAGTGACAACTTTCTTCCTCTCTCACCAAGCCTCGCCCCTCACTCAAGGAGCGCAGTTGTTGCTCGACCACGAGATCACAGAATACTGTCTTTGATGAGATCACTTGCCGACCGTTCACTCTTCAGTCTGCATCAATGCAGCAGATGCAATAACATGTTAATGGCAACAATGCTGCTTTCCACTTTGCTTCTTAATATAAATCCACGGCCTCCCGGGTGGCCTAGTGTCGTTCGGATTAGGGCGGGTTTGGCCGGTAGGGATATCCTTGTCTCATCGCGCACCAGCGACTCCTGTGGCGGGCTGGGCGAAGTGCACGCTAACCAAGGTAGTCAGGTGCATGGTGTTTTCTCCGACACATTGGTGCGGCTGGCTTCTGGGTTCAACGCGCGTTGTGTTAAGAAGCAGTGCGGCTTGGTTGGGTTGCGTTTCGGGGGACGCATGGCTTTCGACCTTTGTCTCTCCCGAGCCTGTACGGGAGTTGTAGCGATGAGACAAGATAGTAATTACTAACAATTGGATACCATGAAAAGGGGGTAAAATTTAAAAACAACAAAGAAATATATATACATATACAGTGGGGCAAAAAAGTATTTAGTCAGCCACTAATTGTGCAAGTTCTCCCACTTAAAAAGATGAGAGAGGCCTGTAATTTTCATCATAGGTACACTTAAACTATGACAGACAAAATGAGAAAATAAAAACCAGAAAATCACATTGTAGGATTTTTAATGAATTTATTTGCAAATTAGTACATCTAGTTTGTGCATGACACTAATAATTTTTCCAACAATTGTTTAAGGACAGATTATTTCACTTATAATTCACTGTATCACAATTCCAGTGGGTCAGACGTTTACATACACTAAGTTGACTGTGCCTTTAAACAGCTTGGAAAATTCAAGAAAATTATGTTATGCCTTCAGAAGCTTCTGATAGGCTAATGGACATAATTTGAGTCAATTGGAGGTGGACCTGTGGATGTATTTCAAACTCAGTGCCTCTTTGCTTGACATCTTGGGAAAATCAAAAGAAATCAGCCAAGACATCAGAAAAACAAAGTAGACCTCCACAAGTCTGGTTCATCCTTGGGGGAAATTTCCAAACGCCTGAAGGTACCACGTTCATCTGTACAAACAATAGTACGCAAGGATAAACACCATGGGACTATGCAGCCGTCATACCGCTCAGGAAGGAGACACGTTCTGTCTCCTAGAGATGAGCGTACATTAGTGCGAAAAGTGCAAATCAATCCCAGAACAACAGCAAAGGACCTTGTAAATATGCTGGAGGAAACAGGTACAAAAGTATCTATATCCACAGTAAAACGAGTCCTATATTGACATAACCTGAAAGGCCGCTCAACAAGGATAAGCCACTGCTCCAAAACTGCCATAAAGAAGCCAGACTACGGTTTGCAACTGCACATCAAATCAAATCAAATCAAATCAAATTTATTTATATAGCCCTTCGTACATCAGCTGATATCTCAAAGTGCTGTACAGAAACCCAGCCTAAAACCCCAAACAGCAAACAATGCAGGTGTAAAAGCACGGTGGCTAGGAAAAACTCCCTAGAAAGGCCAAAACCTAGGAAGAAACCTAGAGAGGAACCGGGCTATGTGGGGTGGCCAGTCCTCTTCTGGCTGTGCCGGGTAGAGATTATAACAGAAAATGACCAAGATGTTCAAATGTTCATAAATGACCAGCATGGTCAAATAATAATAAGGCAGAACAGTTGAAACTGGAGCAGCAGCACAGTCAGGTGGACTGGGGACAGCAAGGAGCCATCATGTCAGGTAGTCCTGGGGCACGGTCCTAGGGCTCAGGTCCTCCGAGAGAGAGAAAGAAAGAGAGAATTAGAGAGAGCATATGTGGGGTGGCCAGTCCTCTTCTGGCTGTGCCGGGTGGAGATTATAACAGAACGTGGCCAAGATGTTCAAATGTTCATAAATGACCAGCATGGTTGAATAATAGTAAGGCAGAACAGTTGAAACTGGAGCAGGAGCATGGCCAGGTGGACTGGGGACAGCAAGGAGTCCTCATGTCAGGTAGTCCTGGGACATGGTCCTAGGGCCCAGGCCAGTTGAAACTGGAGCAGCAGCATGGCCAGGTGGACTGGGGACAGCAAGGAGTCATCATGTCAGGTAGTCCTGGGGCATGGTTCTAGGGCTCAGGTCCTCCGAGAGAGAGAAAGAAGGAGAGAAGGAGAGAATTAGAGAACGCACACTTAGATTTACACAGGACACCGAATAGGACAGGAGAAGTACTCCAGATAAACAAACTGACCCTAGCCCCCCGACACATAAACTACTGCAGCATAAATACTGGAGGCTGAGACAGGAGGGGTCAGGAGACACTGTGGCCCCATCCGAGGACACCCCGGACAGGGCCAAACAGGAAGGATATAACCCCACCCACTTGCCAAAGCACAGCCCCCACACCACTAGAGGGAAATCTACAACCACCAACTTACCATCCTGAGACAAGGCCGAGTATAGCCCACAAAGATCTCCGACACGGTACAACCCAAAGGGGGGAAACCCAGACAGGCCGACCACAACAGTGAATCAACCCACCCAGGTGACGCACCCCCCCAGGGACGGCACGAGAGAGCCCCAGCAAGCCAGTGACTCAGCCCCGTAACAGGGTTAGAGGCAGAGAATCCCAGTGGAAAAAGGGGAACCGGCCAGGCAGAGACAGCAAGGGCGGTTCGTTGCTCCAGAGCCTTTCCGTTCACCTTCCCACTCCTGGGCCAGACTACACTCAATCATATGACCCACTGAAGAGATGAGTCTTCAGTAAAGACTTAAAGGTTGAGACCGAGTTTGCGTCTCTGACATGGGTAGGCAGACCGTTCCATAAAAATGGAGCTCTATAGGAGAAAGCCCTGCCTCCAGCTGTTTGCTTAGAAATTCTAGGGACAATTAGGAGGCCTGCGTCTTGTGACCGTAGCGTACGTATAGGTATGTACGGCAGGACCAAATCAGAGAGGTAGGTAGGAGCAAGCCCATGTAATGCTTTGTAGGTTAGCAGTAAAACCTTGAAATCAGCCCTTGCTTTGACAGGAAGCCAGTGTAGAGAGGCTAGCACTGGAGTAATATGATCAAATTTTTTGGTTCTAGTCAGGATTCTAGCAGCCGTATTTAGCACTAACTGAAGTTTATTTAGTGCTTTATCCGGGTAGCCGGAAAATAGAGCATTGCAGTAGTCTAACCTAGAAGTGACAAAAGCATGGATTAATTTTTCTGCATCATTTTTGGACAGAAAGTTTCTGATTTTTGCAATGTTACGTAGATGGAAAAAAGCTGTCCTCGAAATGGTCTTGATATGTTCTTCAAAAGAGAGATCAGGGTCCAGAGTAACGCCGAGGTCCTTCACAGTTTTATTTGAGACGACTGTACAACCATTAAGATTAATTGTCAGATTCAACAGAAGATCTCTTTGTTTCTTGGGACCTAGAACAAGCATCTCTGTTTTGTCCGAGTTTAATAGTAGAAAGTTTGCAGCCATCCACTTCCTTATGTCTGAAACACATGCTTCTAGCGAGGGCAATTTTGGTGCTTCACCGTGTTTCATTGAAATGTACAGCTGTGTGTCATCCGCATAGCAGTGAAAGTTTACATTATGTTTTCGAATAACATCCCCAAGAGGTAAAATATATAGTGAAAACAATAGTGGTCCTAAAACAGAACCTTGAGGAACACCGAAATGTACAGTTGATTTGTCAGAGGACAAACCATTCACAGAGACAAACTGATATCTTTCCGACAGATAAGACCTAAACCAGGCCAGAACATGTCCGTGTAGACCAATTTGGGTTTCCAATCTCTCCAAAAGAATGTGGTGATCGATGGTATCAAAAGCAGCACTAAGGTCTAGGAGCACGAGGACAGATGCAGAGCCTCGGTCCGATGCCATCAAAATGTCATTTACCACCTTCACAAGTGCCGTCTCAGTGCTATGATGGGGTCTAAAACCAGACTGAAGCATTTCGTATACATTGTTTGTCTTCAGGAAGGCAGTGAGTTGCTGCGCAACAGCCTTCTCTAAAATCTTTGAGAGGAATGGAAGATTTGATATAGGCCGATAGTTTTTATATTTTCTGGGTCAAGGTTTGGCTTTTTCAAGAGAGGCTTTATTACTGCCACTTTTAGTGAGTTTGGTACACATCCAGTGGATAGAGAGCCGTTTATTATGTTCAACATAGGAGGGCCAAGCACAGGAAGCAGCTCTTTCAGTAGTTTAGTTGGAATAGGGTCCAGTATACAGCTTGAAGGTTTAGAGGCCATGATTATTTTCATCATTGTGTCAAGAGATATAGTACTAAAACACTTGAGCGTCTCTCTTGATCCTAGGTCCTGGCAGAGTTGTGCAGACTCAGGACAACTGAGGTTTGGAGGAATACGCAGGTTTAAAGAGGAGTCCGTAATTTGCTTTCTAATAATCATAATCTTTTCCTCAAAGAAGTTCATGAATTTATCACTGCTAAAGTGCAAGTCATCCTCTCTTGGGGAATGCTGCTTTTTAGTTAGCTTTGCCACAGTATCAAAAAGGAATTTCGGATTGTTCTTATTTTCCTCAATTAAGTTAGAAAAATAGGACGATCGAGCAGCAGTAAGGGCTCTTCGGTACTGCACGGTACCATCCTTCCAAGCTAGTCGGAAGACTTCCAGTTTGGTGTGGCGCCATTTCCGTTCCAATTTTCTGGAAGCTTGCTTCAGAGCTCGGGTATTTTCTGTGTACCATGGAGCTAGTTTCTTATGAGACATTTTTTAGTTTTTAGGGGTGCAACTGCATCTAGGGTATTGCGCAAGGTTAAATTGAGATCCTCAGTTAGGTGGTTAACGGATTTTTGTCCTCTGGCGTCCTTGGGTAGGCAGAGGGAGTCTGGAAGGGCATCAAGGAATCTTTGTGTTGTCTGTGAATTTATAGCACGACTTTTGATGTTCCTTGGTTGGGGTCTGAGCAGATTATTTGTTGCAATTGCAAACGTAATAAAATGGTGGTCTGATAGTCCAGGATTATGAGGAAAAACATTAAGATCCACAACATTTATTCCATGGGACAAAACTAGGTCCAGCGTATGACTGTGAGAGTGAGTGGGTCCAGAGACATGTTGGACAAAACCCACTGAGTCGATGATGGCTCCAAAAGCCTTTTGGAGTGGGTCTGTGGACTTTTCCATGTGAATATTAAAGTCACCAAAGATTAGAATATTATCTGCAATGACTACAAGGTCTGATAGGAATTCAGGGAACTCAGTGAGAAACGCTGTATATGGCCCAGGAGGCCTGTAAACAGTAGCTATAAAAAGTGATTGAGTAGGCTGCATAGATTTCATGACTAGAAGCTCAAAAGACGAAAACGTCATTTTCTTTTTTGTAAATTGAAATTTGCTATCGTAAATGTTAGCAACACCTCCGCCTTTGCGGGATGCACGGGGGATATGGTCACTAGTGTAGCCAGGAGGTGAGGCCTCATTTAACACAGTAAATTCATCAGGCTTAAGCCATGTTTCAGTCAGGCCAATCACATCAAGATTATGATCAATGGGGACAAAGATCGTACTTTTTGGAGAAATGTCCTCTGGTCTGATGAAACAAAAATAGAACTGTTTGGCCATAATGACCATCATTGTGTTTGGAGGAAAAAGGGAGATGCTTGCAAGCCAAAGAACACCATCCCAACCATGAAGCACGGGGGTGGCAGCATGTTGTGGGGTGCTTTGCTGCAGGAAGGTCTGGTGCACTTCACAAAATACATGGCATCATGAGGGAGGAAAATTATGTAGATATATTGAAGCAACATCTTAAGACATCAGTCAGGAAGTTAAAGCTTGGTCACAAATGGGTCTTCTAAATGGACAATGACCCCAAGCATACTCCCAAAGTTGTGGCAAAATGGCTTAAGGACAACAAAGACAAGGTATTGGAGTGGCCATCACAAAGCCCTGACCTCAATCTCATAGAAAATGTGTGGGGAGAACTGAAAAAGCGTGTGCGAGCAAGGAGGCCTATAAACCTGATTCAGTTACACCAGCTCTGTCAGGAGGAATGAGCCAGAATTCACCTAACTTATTGTGGGAAGCTTGTGGAAGGCTCCCCAAAACGTTTGACCCAAGTTAAACAATTTAAAGACCAAATACTAATTGTGTGTATGTAAACGTCTGACCCACTGGGAATGTGATGAAATAAATAAAAGCTGAAATAAATCATTCTCTCTACTATTATTCTGACATTTCACGTTCTTAAAATAAAGTGGTGATCCTAACTGACCTTAGACTGGGGATTAAATGTCAGGAATTGTGAAAAACTGAGTTTAAATGTAGTTGGATCAGATGTATGTAAACTTCCGACTTCAACTGTACATTCTAACTGTAGAATTAGAATAATGATTCTATTTCTAAAATTTCAACAGATCACCCAAGTGTTTTGATCTAAATCACCAGTCAAAAGGAAATAGCAGTATTTGTTTACAAATAAGGCCTAGATTTTTTTGCCCATATTGTGCAGACCTATGTGGCAGTGTGGAAATTATCTCAAATAAGATAAACTTTTGGTTGAAGTTTGAGTGATGAAACAATCAGAAAGCCCCACTGAAATGGTGAAAACCCCATTGAAATGGTGAAAACCCCATCGAAATACTTAAAATGTATGTGTTGCTAAGCTAGGGTCATGCACAACTCATAAAGCCAATGTAGAACTTTTATTATTCAAAAAATACAGTAAAAAATATAATTATATGATATTCTGTCTATATCGCCCAGCCCTAGTGTGTGTGTATGTATTTGAGGATCAGGTCTGATCTTTTCCCATGATAATGTTCTCAAACCCTCTAACGTGCTAAACTGTTTATGTTTGGAGAACTTTCTGTCTCCATCTTGTAGGAGGGAGAGAAGTCTCTGACAAGCAGACTTGCCTCACCTATCACTCACATAGCCGTAAACTACCACAGCAATCGGATTAGTTTCATTTAATTGCCATGCTGCATGTAGTCCAGTGTGTGTGTGTGTGTGTGTGTGTGTGTGTGTGTGTGTGTGTGTGTGTGTGTGTGTGTGTGTGTGTGTGTGTGTGTGTGTGTGTGTGTGTGTGTGTGTGTGTGTGTGTGTGTGTGTGTGTGTGTGTGTGTGTGTGTGTGTGTGTGTGTGTGTGTGTGTTGTATGGAGTCAAGTGCTCACTGTTCACCTGTAAACGTATACCTTCTGTTACACTCTTTCCATCCTATCACTAGCTGCTGTATATGGGGGTGCTGTGGCAGTTTCCTCTCAGGTAATAGTGATCAGTCAACACTGTAAACATGCTGACTAGAAATGTTTCAGTTGTGAGAGAAAATAAATATCCTAAATATGGGAAGTCATAAAATAAGGGATAAGATTTGTGTAAGCACTGCCCAGCAAGCAAAACTGGTTGCAATGACGATATTATGGTCAGGTTATATACTGGTTGTATAAGGACGTTTTGTTGATGTCTTTAAAGCGGCAACCTGCTACATCAATTTCTGGACTTTTAAATTAATGACATACTGTATACCCATTGATTATTGAAGAATATAACTTGTGAATGCCTCATGAGTTAGTTCAACTGTAGTTCGTTCAACAATAGCCTTCAGATCCCAAAATAAAATCAATGTTTGTAACCAATGTCATTGTAAACAAACACTGTATAGCCTCAAAACAGGGCTAGAACTGTACACTTGATCTCATGGATGGTAAGTCCTTGCATCCATAGCTCTGTCTATGAATTTGAAAGTGGTTACATTTCTCCAGCCCCATCCCTCAGCTCTTTAAGCTACCACAAAAAAACAATATTTATCTTGAACTATTATCTGACCAGATAACAACCAAAATATGACATCTTTCCCATAATGTCTTGTTATTGTCATTAAAAATACCTCTTCATCTGGTTGCAACAAGGACCACTGGGTTGTAATCTTACAACCAGAAAATGATGACATTAAGACGTCTTGTGTCAATTTTGGCCCGCAGCTGTTCTCTCCAGCCCCAGCCCAGATTAGATAGTTCTAGTGCAGACTACACAGCAGGGTAAAAGGGACTGTAGTTTAATTAGTTTAACCTCTTCCTCCTACCCCCTAATTTTTTGAACATTCTGTTAAAAATTGCGCAACATTTCAGCGCCCTGCTACTCATGCCAGGAATATAGTATATGCATATGATTAGTATGTGTGGATAGAAAACACTCAGACGTTTATAAAACTGGTTAAATCACGGCTGTGACTATAACAGAATGTGAGTTTCATCGAAAAGCGCAGGAAAACCTGATCACTGAAAATGGAAATAAATATCCTTGCGCTACTTCCAGGAATTGTTCAAAGTGAACCGAATTACATGAGACCGAGGTTTCAGTGCCTACAGCTTCCACACGATGTCTAGAGT
The DNA here is from genome assembly GCF_021184085.1 of Oncorhynchus gorbuscha. Lineage (NCBI taxonomy): Eukaryota > Metazoa > Chordata > Actinopteri > Salmoniformes > Salmonidae > Oncorhynchus > Oncorhynchus gorbuscha. The sequence goes on from NC_060178.1 coordinate 53,216,825, forward strand.
CTTGTCATTTGATTCAGCTTTGATTCTTGGTTGAACCGAATTAAGGGAACCACTTCCCTCCGGTCTCCGACCGGATGTTTTGGTCGAGCTCTCTCCGGACATGTTTTTCCAGACGACACCTATAGAATTTACATTGCCTCCTGATGAATTTTATCGCTTATTAACGTGTACTAATACCTAAAGTTGCATTACAAAAGTATTTCGAAGTGTTTTGTGAAAGTTTATCGTCAACTTTTTTAATTTAAAAAAATGACGTTACGTTATGAAACGCTATTTTTTTTGGTTTATCACACAGTCTACATAGAACGATATCTAGGCTATATATGGACCGATTTAATCGAAAAAAAGACCCAATAGTGATTATGGGACATCTAGGAGTGCCAACAAAGAAGATGGTCAAAGGTAATGAATGTTTTATATTTTATTGTGCGGTTTGTGTAGCGCCGAATATGCAAATTATTTTGTTTACGTCCCCTGCGGGTCTTTTGTGGTGTTACATGCTATCAGATAATAGCTTCTCATGCTTTCACCGAAAAGCATTTAAAAAATCTGACTTTCAATACCCTGCATGTGTATTTTAATGAACGTTTGAGTTTTAACTAATACTATTAGCATTTAGCGTAGAGCATTTGCATTTCCAGAGCTCTAGATGGGACGCCTGCGTGCCAGGTAGGAGCAAGAGGTTAACAGAACTTACAGGGCAGGATGTCCCGGTAGAGGTTCTTCTCCCGGTTCTCAGGAGCTTTCCCCACCAGACAGTTATCAAATGGCTGTAGATGCTCCAAGGCCTAAAACAAACAACACAAATAACAGCAACTGAAAATGTTTGCTTCTGCTATTGAAAAGCCAGACCAACGTGCATGATATGGTTAGCATATTTCATTAGTGTGTGTTTGCGTGCGTGTATGTGTATGTGTATGAGGAACACAAACTATATACCCACCATGAACTCTCGGACCAGTTCTTGCTGGTCTAGTTGATGTTGTAGTATCTGTATCAGGGCTTTCACTCTGGGCCCAGAGTATTGACTGGTTTTAGCTGGACTGATCATGGCTAGGCTGGCCAACTCTTCTTCTGAAACTATAAGGGGGCCTGGAGAGAGAGGGGAGGGAATCAGTTCTTACATTTTAGTAATTTAGCAGACCCTCTTATCCAGAGCGACTTACAGGCGCAATTAGGGTTAAGTGTCTTGCTCAAGGGCACATCGGCAGTTTGCTAACTAGTCGGCTCGGGGATTGGAACTAGCGGACTTTAGAGCAAAGGCTCTTAAACGCTAGGCTACCTGTAGTAAGGTTTTTGTAGACCAACCATTTAACAGTGCTTGAAAAAGAAAAAGCCATGATGCAAGAGCTCCTGGAGCAGTTTAGTGGTTAAGTGCTCTTGCTCAAAAAAAAAATGGGGATTTGAACCGGCGGCCCTGCCATGTACCTTTGGAAGGTGACATCGCCTCCTGACCATTAGCTTCAAACGCCCCATCATCCTCATCCACGCTGCTCCAGCCGTCTGATTGGCTGTTCTTGCTGCCCGTGATAGGTTCGCCCAATGTCGTCACAGAGATTTGGTTCCTGGAAGGGGGGCGGGGGTCAGGGATGAGACCATTCCTACTCTTCTGTAGGGGTCAGACCAGACCATTATAGTGTTCTGTAATAGGGTTGAAATCGTGCAAGGATGACCCTCCTTTCCCTGCTTCTTTTTTACCTTTACGCTTTACATGACTTTCAGCTTATAAAGGCTTTCTAAAACCGTACTAATGCCTTCATAAGCACTAAATAAATGTGTTAAAGCATCTATAACCATATGTCATGCTTTATAAAGGGTTCATAAATGTGGCATAACTGTGTGACAATCACCAATGTCAAATGTGACATAACAAATGTGACATTTAATGAAAACATGTGCTTTATAAAGGGTGACATTTTGGGCTGAAGGATGGCATACGCTCTAAAGGGATGACATCTTAGACACATTACACCTAATCTCATTCCTAGACACTTCCGCCCAAATGTGCAAAAGGTCTGGTGGACCAACGCATCAAACTTCATTAGTTAGGGTTAGGTTTAAAATACAATTTTATGAAGATAAATTATGGAAATAGGAAGGGTTAAGTAGTGTTTAGCAGTGACAATGACAAATACTTTACTCAGTAAGGTCATTCCTATAGAATTCTATGGGCACTCCCACTAAGGCCAAATTGGTTGATAGATATTCACAGGCTTATATGGGATGACGCTACCACAAGAAACACTTGATTGAAAGCCCCCAACCTAATGAAATTGAAAGTGTCTTTCTTCTGGAACCAAGTTACATGTTCCTTAATACACAAACATACACACAACAAAAACATTCACACCCTACAAATACCTCTCACACCCTACAGTAACCACCTGCGGATCATGAAGGAACCTTCATAAATTAGCAGAACATTAATAACCTATTTATTGGCACTATGTGGTGTCCTGTAATACTATGTTTAAAGTGAGACACCTTCGGTCATTCATAAAGTATTCAGACCCCTTGACTTTTTCAAAAACAAATTATGTTACAGCCTTATTCTAAAATGTATTCATCGTTATTTTCCCTCATCAATCTACACACAATACCACAATGACAAAGCAAAAACAGGTTGAGACATTTTTGCAAATTCATAAAAAATGTAATACTGAAATATCACTTTTACATAAGTATTCAGACCCTTTACTCAGTACTTTGTTGAAACACCTTTGGCAACGATTACAGCAGCGAGTCTTCCTGGGTTTGGCACTACAATCTTGGCACACCTAAGCTCTGTCAGGTTGGATGGGGAGCATTGCTGCATAGCTATTTTCAGGTCAATCCAGATATGTTAGATCGGGTTCAAGTCCGGTCTCTAGCTGGGCCGCTCAAGGACATTCAGACTTGTCCCGAAGCCACTCCTGCTTTGTCTTGGCTGTGTGCTTAGGGTCGTTGTCCTGTTGGAAGGTGAACATTCGCCCCAGACTGAGGTCCTGAGTACTCTGGAGCATGTTTTCATTGAGGATCTCTCTGTACTTTTCTCCATTCAGCTTTCCCTCAATCCTGACAATTCTCCCAGTCTCTGCCACTGAAAAACATCCCCACAGCATGATGCTGCCACCACAATGCTTCACCGTAGGGATGGTGCCAGGTTTTCTCCAGAAGTGACACAAGCATTCAGGCCAAAGAGTTCAATCTTGGTTTCATCAGACCAAAGAATCTTGTTTCCCATGGTCTGAGAGTCTTTAGGTGCATTTTGGCAAACTCCAAGGGGCTGAATACTAATGTAAATAACGCTGTAATGCTGTAATTCTGTTTTTAAAAATATATATTTTGCAAAAACGTCTAAACCTGTTTTTGCTTTGTCATTATGGGGTATTGTTTGTAGATTGCTGAAAAAATAAAAATATTTAATCAATGTTAGAATAAGGCTGCAACGTAACAAAATGTGGAAAAATCAGTGTCTCAACAACAACACTAAAAAAAGTACTTCCGAGACTAAAATACAAAATCTAAATAAAGGTCCCCCACGTAATAGTAGAAAAGTGTCAATAACTATTCATGATATATGTAAAATAATTGTCTAAACATTAACAATGATTTATATTTGTTCATATTTAAGTGACATGCATTAAATGACTGTTTTAAAACATGTTCCATTGTCAAATAAATGAAGACAATGAGAATCACTGTATATGGAATACATATTGGCTTAGAGAAATAACTCATTCTGCAAGAGAATAGAATAAGGCTGCAACGTAACAAAATGTGGAAAAATCAGTGTCTCATCAACAACACTAAAAAAAGTACTTCCGGGTCACGAGATTCAAATACAAAATCTAAATAAAGGTCCCCCACGTAATAGTAGAAAAGTGTCAATAACTATTCATGATATATGTAAAATAATTGTCTAAACATTAACAATGATTTATATTTGTTCATATTTAAGTGACATGCATTAAATGACTGTTTTAAAACATGTTCCATTGTCAAATAAATGAAGACAATGCGAATCACTGTATATGGAATACATATTGGCTTAGAGAAATAACTCATTCTGCAATAGCAAAATAATTGTAGTGAATACTCAGTAGGGTCTGTAGAATGTACTGTATGGTATCATTTCATGGGGGTCTGAATGATACGGAGTGGCCTTTTCCTCCACCCATTCCATTGGTGGCCGAATCACATTCAATGTGCGCTTACTGCATTACAGAAAATCTGCTAACCAAACAACAGTGCAGGGAATGCTCACTGAATTAAAGGGCAAGTACACTCAAAAATCAACGTTTCTTAGATTGTTTTCAGACCTCAAAAGACATCCCCTTGATGTGGTTTATCCAGTTGAAGCTAGGGGGGGGCGCTATTTCATTATTGGATAAAAAAAACGTGCCCGTTTTAAGCTCAATATTTTGTCACGAAAAGATGCTTGACTATGCATATAATTGCCAGCTTTGGAAAGAAAACACTCTGACGTTTTCAAAGCTGCAAAGATATTATCTTTGGGTGCCCCAGAACTGATCTTACAGGCGAAACCAAGATGCAACTTCAACCAGGAAATGAGCAGGATTTTTGAGGCTCTGTTTCCCATTCACTCCTTATATGGCTGTGAATATGCTGTGAACGAGCTTATGCGCTCTGCCGTTCCTCCAAGATGTCTGCAGCATTGTGACGTATTTGTAGGCATATCATTGGAAGATTGGCCATAAGAGACTACATTTGCCAGGGTCCCGTCCGGTGTCCTTTGTCATTTACATTACATTTACATTTAAGTCATTTAGCAGACGCTCTTATCCAGAGCGACTTACAAATTGGTGCATTCACCTTATGACATCCAGTGGAACAGCCACTTTACAATAGTGCATCTAAATATTTTAAGGGGTGGGGGGGTGAGAAGGATTACTTTATCCTATCCTAAGTATTCCTTAAAGAGGTGGGGTTTCAGGTGTCTCCGGAAGGTGGTGATTGACTCCGCTGTCCTGGCGTCGTGAGGGAGTTTGTTCCACCATTGGGGAGCCAGAGCAGCGAACAGTTTTGACTGGGCTGAGCGGGAACTATACTTCCTCAGTGGTAGGGAGGCGAGCAGGCCAGAGGTGGATGAACGCAGTGCCCTTATTTGGGTGTAGGGCCTGATCAGAGCCTGGAGGTACTGAGGTGCCGTTCCCTCACAGCTCCGTAGGCAAGCACCATTGTCCACGTTAGTGCGTAACTCTCAGTGGCAAAACTTTTACCAATGCGATACAGACAGCGAGGTGTCGTTCCTGGAAGTGTGCATCATTGAAGAGATATGTGAAAAACACCTTGAGGATTGGTTCTAAACAACGTCTGCCATGTTTCAGTCGATATTATGGAGTTAATTTGGAAAAAAGTTTGGCGTTTGGATAACTGAATTTTCGTTTTTTTTTGGTAGCCAAACGTGACGCCACCAAACGGACCGATTTCTCCTGCACAAAAAATCTTTCAGGAAAAACTGAACATTGCTATCTAACTGAGAGTCTCCTCATTTAAAACATCCGAAGTTCTTCAAAGGTAAAAGATTTATTTGAATGTTTTTGCGAAAATGTTTCCTGCTGATGCTAATGCTACACTAGTTATCAGTACTGTTACACAAATGCTAGTTTGCTATGCTTGAGAAGCATATTTTTGAAAATCTGAGATGACAGTGTTGTTAACAAAAGGCTAAACTTGAGAGTTAGCATATTAATTTCATTTAATTTGCGTTTTTCATGAATAGTTAACGTTGCGTTATGGTAATGAGCTTGAGGCTGTATTCACGATCCCGGATCCGGGATGGCTAGAATCAAGAGGTTTTAAGCAAGAAACACAGAAAATAAAATGCTGTTGTTTTTTAGTGAAAAAACTGGGGTAAACCGAAACCTGGAAAACCAAAAGCAAGAAAACGGAATATTAGAAAAAACAGAAGTAGGCAAAACATTTAAACCGATTTAAAAGGCCCTAACAAGTTGAAGTTGAGATTTGGTCCAATATTGAATATGCACCCTAGTGGGAAAGAGGTTGGGCCACCCTAAAAATGTTTTAATGAAATATAATATAATTCATAAAATGTACCATACAGTCATGCGTGAATACATTTTTACGTATGGGTTGTCAAGGGAATTGAATCCAATATGTAATCCTTTATGAAGCACAGGTTTATGTCATATTTGACATAGTGGGTTATGTCAGATTTGACATTGGTCACAGAGTTAGGCCAAATGTATGAACCCTTTATAAAAGCATGACATATGGCTATAGATGATTTGTAACACATTTATGTAGGGTTTATGAAGGCTTTATAAGCTGCATGTAATTTAAGCGGGACCAAATACTGTCTAGAAAAGCTGCTATTATATCTGATATCAAACGAGATGGTAATTTTACATGAAGTAAAATGATGTGCCTTGCTTCATCTCTTTAAAATTGTTTTTCTAGTACTGTAAGAAGTGTTTTGGCTTTAGATTTGAATAGTAGAGAAGTAAGATCAATACTTCATACCCACTAAGTTTGTGTCAAAAGTGCTGGTAAATGGTCAAAATGTCTGTTATTTGTAAAAGTTGAGATGAAAAATAGTTGATGTGGTTACTAAAACAGAGGTCACTCTTGATTTCTGTTCTGATTTTAGTTTTGAAAAGTAGACCAAGATGTCATGCCCTCCAAGTTTCTGTCTAAGTTGTTGGGAAATGGTCAAAGTAGCTGATTTGTATCAAAAGTCATAATGTTTACTCATCGTCTCAGGCTTAGAATGTTATAAAGGAAATACTGTAACTTGGAAAGTATACCCACTACATGTATAAAGTTTCCTTACTGTGCTTTGAGCATGTATTATTAAAAATGATGAACGTGTTTTTGTTCAGAGTGGGATGTGATTTGATTAGCTATAAGAAGTAATTGTTTTTTAAAGACTTTGCACAGTGTGTAGTCACCGCCACTGAGTGAGATCAGAAAGTGTGTCAGCCTGCCGGAACCGCCCTTTTCCTACAAACTGTATAAATGATGGTAAATGCAAAGTATATGGTTACTGTAAGTGACAATCATTTCTGAATGTACTAACGCTAAGTGTCTCTGTCCCTCTCTCTCTCCATCTCTTCTTTAACAAGCAGCCATATTGTTGTCATTCTGCGAGGGACCTGTCTTCAGCATATTAAGTCAATAACCGATGCAACGTGTGTATGTTTATCCTGTGTTCCCATTTAATTAGCTAGTAAATAAATAATTAAACCAATTTGTGTAGTACTGAATCATAAGTAAGGCTCAGGTTTTTGCAGAGGCAAGGAGGTTACAACTGTTCAGAGTGATGATATGATACGAGGTTATGATTAATAAGTTAACTGATTATATATGTGATAGCTAAAGACATTTTTAGAGTTTAATTCGGGAGATGGTAACACTTTAAAGAACTGCTTTCATGGTGCCCCAGATCCTAATGAGATAATTGTTACATTCATTTAATCAGGTAACAATTAAACATAGTTAGTTAATTAGATAAATAAGTCTTCAGATTAATGTTAAAGTAAAGTTAGGACACTCTTAATTGGTAGAAGATAATTGTGTTCTTATTCCAGATTTAAATAACAAAGATGTCATACATACCCTTTAAGTTTTTGTTTAAAGTACTGGGAAAGTGGTCAAACATTCAGTTGTTTCTAAAAGTTGAAAAAAAAATGGAGTTGATGCAGTTACTAAAAGAGCTGTATTGTTTTGATTTTATATTTGAAAAGCAGAGAAGTAGATAAGGATTTCATACACTCTTAAGTTTTGTTTTAAATTATGGGAATGTGGTCAAAGTAGCTGATTTGTGTCAAAGGTCACAATGCTTAAAATGTGCTCACCCAGTGCTATAATTAGACATTTTTGAAAGGTCTTTAACAATTAATTCAACAGTAGGAAGTTAGCTAATGAAAGTAGTTGATGCGGTTACTAAAACAGCTCTACCTCTTGATAGGTAGTAGATAATTCTGTACCTATTCCAGATTTGAATAGTAGAGAAGACAAAGATGTCATGCATCTTTTTCTCTAAGTTGTTGGGAAAGTGGTCAAAGTAGCTGATCTACATCAAAAGTTACACTGTTTAAAGTGAATAGGATGTTGAAAGTCATAGCTTCAGCACGGGATTTTTTAACAATGGGAGGTTTACAATGTTCAATAAATCCCATTAAAAGGTAGATGAAGTTTAATACATATTAGTTGTAAATAGGTCAATCAAATGCAGACCATGGGAGATAGAAGGACATTGGATTGGCGCACATTTAACACATCTGATCTAACAGTGGATATTTGTCAAATCTGTCATGATTGATGTATTGTAACAGGCCCACAGCTCTACAATGTGGTTACTAAAATACGATTTAGATATATTTGGCTGCATAGCATTTGGAAGTTGTCCCTTTTAAGGTTTAGAAAAAGTGACTGCCAAATGCTAGCTCCCATTCGTATAAGCTGGTAGCATAGCTGGCACACAGAAATCGTTTATGGTAGTCAAAGTAGTTTTTAACGGTTATGTAGTTGATTGATGACAATGGGGTTGAAATCCATACAAGCATTATACTCAGATTTTTACTTCAACTTTGTTTGAAATACACAAATAAACAATAGCCTACATGTAGGCTAATTTTGCTGAGAAATGTGGTATTGAGATGCAGGTGGGAAAACAGGGCAGTCTTTTTATTTCATGCTATCTTGGCTGAGCTCCTATGTCAAGCACCGGGAAATGAACTCCAACATCTCAGAAGAGGTAAGGTATTTTCATTGAGCCAGTTGCTTGAAATTAACTGGATGGCTATAGAGATTAACCCTCAATCATTACGAGTAGCGCAGTACAGAAAAATGTATTGGATGTGAATGACAGCTCCCTGAAGTGCAAAAAGCATGAATGCTCTGACTTTTGGGGAGGCAGTAAATGCTGTATGGCCACTGCAGTTCGGATTGACCATGAAGAGCCTTTAAGAGTCAAGTCAACTTCTATTCAACTAGAACATTCTATTGTGATATGGGTTTATCATCATAGGAAACATGAGTTTGTGTTTTATTAGTGACTCTTTGCTCCCTCCTTGTGGTCAAAGTTAGTCTACACTACAGTAACGTGTAGTAACAGTGTGTGGTCTGGCACTACAGATGTACACAGGGTACTTTGAGAACAACAACTGAAACATTACTTTAATATTAATACACATAACTTACATGGCAGTTAACTCATCAAGGAAACATCTATTTTGTGTCTGAAACTGATCATTCAACTAAAGTGAATTTAGCTTTAAGAATCCAAATCGTACAGGCCCAAATGTGCGATTGTTATTGAGAGACAGATAGAGCAGAGGAAGAGAAGAGAGGAAAAGAGGAGGATAAAATTAGTCTTACCTGTCAGAGGCTTCATGCAGCAAGTTAGCCACACTCTTGCTAGACAGGCAACAAGCCAGATGAGAGGGTATACTGGTACAGCTCTCCTACACAAAACACACACACAGAGAGAGAGAGAGAGTGAGAGAGTAAGAGAGAGAGGGAGAGAGAGAGAGAGAGAGAGGGAGAGAGAGAGAGGGAGAGAGAGAGAGCGAGAGAGAGAGAACAAGAGAGAAAGAGAGTGAGGTGACAGGTGGCTCTTAAGATACACTGCAATGTTACAGTGGTGTGTATGTGTGTAAGACTAAAGCGCAAACATTTTGTTACATACAGAAAATATATACTTTTTCCACATTTTGTTGTGTTACAGATTGAATTTAAGATGTATTAAATTGAGATGTATCACTGGTCTACACACAATACCCCATAACGACAAAGTTAAAAACATGTTTTTAGAAATGTTTGCAAATGTATTGAAAATTAAGTACTGAAATATCTCATTTACAAAAGTACAAAAGTATTCACACGTTAGAATCACCTTTGGCAGTGATTACAGCTGTGAGTCTTTCTGGGTAAGTCTCTAAGAGCTTTGCACACCTGGAAAAGAACAATATATGTGACCGACTGGCTCAAATCATGTAGCAAAATTTGAAATGGTGTTTTTTACATTGGATAAAAGTAGAGACGAGGATCTAAAAAATTGTATATCATACACTACAGTTAAAGAGCAATGGGGAAGTTATTTTGCTTTGAAAGTTTATAAACTCACTTTGAAAAAATGGCCTTTGAATGTTTTGCTACTACTACTGGAGAGCCTTTCTTTGTCTACACCCACTCAGCATCGCTCACACCCTCTTAAGCTTTATCCCCACCCATCTCTTTAAGGGTTTATCTGACCTTTTTAAGTAAGATTCAAAATGATAACAAATTTTATTTTGTGGTTGTGACCCAAAGACTCTTGGCCATTTATTTTGAGACTGTTCTTATTTCAGAAGATTTTGGAGTACATTAGAAGATTTTAGTATAAAATGAACTACTATTAATGTTAATTTGAAAGACTGATATCATGATTAATATTTGTTTTACCCCTTTTCTCTCCCCAATTTCATGGAATCCAATTGGTAGTAGTTACAGTCTTGTCTCATTGCTGCAACTCCCATACAGACTTGGGAGAGGCGAAGGTCACGTCCTCTGAAACACAACCCAACCCAACCAAACTGCTTCTTGACACAATTCCAACATCCAACCCGGAAGCCAGCTGCACCAATGTGTCAGAGAAAATACCGTACACCTGGCGACCTGGTTAGCGTGCACTGCGCCCAGCCCGCCACAGGAGTCGCTAGTGCGCGATGAGACAAGGATATCCCTGCCAGCCAAATCCTCCCCAATCCAGACGACGCTGGGCCACTTGTGCGCTGCCCCATGGGCCTCCCGGCTGCGACAGAGCCTGGGCCTGAACCCAGAATCTCTGGTGGCACAGCTAGCCTTAGACCACTGCGCCACCCGGGAGGCCATTATGTTTTATTTGATCCAAATTATACGGACCCTGATTTAACTTACATTGTTAATTTGTAGATTTTTCACAGCAGATTCTTTATCCATAAAATGACGTGTGTGGAGAACAAACCCATCTTTACATTGTTTAAAATATAATCTAAATATTATTTCGAATTATCAGTAAGTGTAAAAACAAAAAAGCAATACATACCATAAAACTTTTTGACAAAATGAAAATGTATCATCTCGATATGTAATACTGTTAGGTTTATGTACTCTTGTTTGTATACAAGAGTTTTTGTATTTGTTTTGTTGATAATAACAATAATAATAATACAAAACACATTTTAACTTCTATGGGCTAGGCCCTTTTTTTTCTCCATTTCCGTCTGGAAATGTTTATTTTTTTTTTGAGAGCGAGAGAAAGAGAGAGACCATCCTCTTAGAAATACAAGAGAAAGGTCATATTGAAAATGGAATTCCTATGGCTTCCACAGGGTGTCAGCAGTCTATGTTCAAGGTTTCAGGCTTATAACTTCAAAAATGAATAAGAAATAATCGTTTTAGTTTAAGGACACAGTCTTAGAAATCCGAATTTGCATGCGTCATGAAGAAATTACGCAACTACTAAATTTTCCAAAATAAATATTATAGTTTGATTACATTTTAGGGTATCTGAGGGGTAAATAGAAATGTATTTTGACTTGTTGAAACAAAGTTTAGGGGTAGATTTTTGGATTCCTTTCTCTGCAAATTGAATGAGTGGATTACTCAAATCGATGGCGCCAACTAAACAGACCTTTTGGGATATAAAGAAGGATTTTATCTAACAAAATGACACTACAAGTTATAGCTGGGACGCTTTGGATGACAAATCAGAGGAAGATTTAATCTTTATATGTAAATGTATGAAACTTGTGTGGTGGAAAAATATGTTGATGTGGGGCGCCATCCTTAAACCTGTTGGGGACACCCGTTCCCAGCTGGGACCTCCCCCCCCACACCCTCAGCTGGAATGTGGCGCATGGAACGCAAAAATATTCCTAAAAATATTTAACCTCCACACATTAACAAGTCCAATAGCTCAAATGAAAGATAAACAAGTTGTTTATCTACCCCGAAGTCAGATTTCTAAAATGCTTTACGGCGAAAACATAGCACATATTTATGTCAAACCACCACCGCAGACATAGCTCATTTGCATAGCCAAGTAGGAAAAAATATGCAAACAACAAACGCAGGATTAAAAGAAAAATGATTTCGCTAACCTTTTGAAATCTTCATCAGATGACAGTAATATAACATGTTACACAGTACATTCATTTTTTTCCCAATAATCTGCAATATATATCCATAAATCTCTGTTTACAATGATGCATCGTTCAAAAAATGCTACTAAAATGTCAGATAGCTCCGGCAGATAACGTCAGCTAACAAGGAATACACATCATAAACTTTGACTAAATATGCATGTTCTACATATGTGTAGGAAGATACACTTCTTCTAAATGCAATCGCTGTGTTACATTTATTTTTAACGTTACAGGTTGCGTTCACTAGGCTATATTAGGAGTCGGCGCTCCAAATGTAGCATTCTGGCTCCTCTATCTTGGAGTCCACAGAAACCCAAATTTACCACATAAATATTCCCTTACCTTTGCTGTTCTTCCATCAAAAGACCTGGAAGGGATTATACTTACCAAAACAGCGTTTAGTTTTCAAGTCTGCGTCTTTCGGTTCTCAAAAACTACACATTTCGGTCAAAATGTAGCCAAAAGTCAAGTGGATGCGCAACCAAAACGTCGAACTTACATATTATATGTCGAGTAAACTTGTCAAACTAACTTCATAATCAAGCTTTAACATGTTATAAAGGTGTACAGCAATTGTGAGGACGAACAGAAACACAGGCATCGTTCAATCGATCTTGGAAAAAAGACAGGGCTTGACCAGAGCGCGCATAAAAGTGACCTATTTTTTTGCGTGACCGAGAGCTTTCGGCACGCTCAAACTCCCGTGAGCGCGCGATTCTCACAATGAGAAGCCCCATTGAAAGCAGGGATCGCACTGAACACGTAGGAACTGTTCCCAGAGCTGTAACTGTTTGTGAAGGGTGTTTGCGATGACGTCAAAGTTGGGCCAACTTTTATCATGACAAGAGATAGTTTGGGAGAATGCATGCCCTGACAGTTCTGCTTTACATAGAGATAAAATTTAAACGGTTTTAGAAGCTTTAGAGTGTTTTCTATTCGATAATATTTTTTATATGCATATATTAGCAACTTTTGACAAAAATGTATCCTGTTTAATAAGGGCACCAAATTCCTCCAGTAGGGGCAGTACAGCCCCAGCACTGACAGGTTAAACAATCGCATGGCATGTTTTCGCTGTAATAGCCACTGTACGGACAGTGCATTTAGATTAACAAGAATTTAAGTTTACATCTGATATAAGACACTTATATGTACCTAAATGTTTAAAATCCATAATATTTATGATTATTTATTTGAATTGTGTGCCCGCTAACGGGACACCGATCCTGATTAAAAAGCAGTCAGGCACTCAAGCTAACTTTCTAGCTACTTCCAGACACAAGTGAGGGAACAGCTCACTGAACATTGCTCGCTATAGCAGAGCTGGTTAGGCTGTTATGTTATCCAGAGCGTTGGTAACGGCAACTGGATAAAGCACTAAATAAACTTCAGTTAGTGCTAAATATGGCTGCTAGAATCCTGACCAGATGTCACGGATGACTCGAAGGGGAAGGTAGGAATCAGGCGCAGAGAGCAGAGGGTTCACGGAAAAATGCTCTTTAATCCGGCACAAAATGGTCATGCCCAAAACACAGGGTAACAATGGTCCGGAGCACAATAACACCTCCAATACAAGATGTGAACAAAATATAATCCCACACAAACAAGAGCGGGCTACACAAGCTTAAATAGGAAAGCAAATCAAGAAATCACAACTAGGAACAGGTGCAACTCATAAGACTAAACTAACAGAAAAGGGAATAAGGGATCGGTGGCGGCTAGTAGGCCGGTGACGACGACCGCCGAGCACCGCCCGAACAGGCAGGGGAGCCAACTTCGACGGGAGTCGTGACACTAGAACCATTTTTAAAAAATCATATTACTCCTTACTCCTTTGCTAGCCTCCCTACACTGGCTTCCTGTTAAGGCAAGGGCTGATTTCGAGGTTTTACTGTTAACCTACAAAGCATTACATGGGCTTGCTCCTACTTATCTTTCCGATTTGGTCCTGCCGTACATACCTGCACGTATGCTACGATCACAAGGCTCAGGCCTCCTAATTGCTCCTCTAATTTCTAAGCAAACAGCTGGAAGCAGGGCTTTCTCCTAGAGCTCCATTTTAATGGAATGGTCTGCCTACCTATGTGAGAGACGCAGACTCTGTCTCAACCTTAAGTCTTTACTGAAGACTCATTGCTGTCTCTGCCTGGCTGGTTCCTCTCTCTCCACTGGGATTCTCTGCCTCTAACCCTATTACAGGGGCTGAGTCACTGGCTTACTGGTGCTCGTCCCTAGGAGGGGTGCGTCACTTGAGTGGGTTGAGTCACTGACGTGATCTTCCTGATCTTCCTGTCTAGGTTGGCACCCCCCCTCCTTGGGTTGTGCCGTGGTGGAGAACTTTGTGGGCTATACTCGGCCTTGTCTCAGGATGGTAAGTTGGTGGTTGAAGATATCCCTCTAGTGGTGTGGGCGCTCTGCTTCGGCAAAGTGGGTGAGGTTATATCCTGCCTGTTTGGCCCTGTCCGGTGGTATCATCGGATGGGGCCACAGTGTCTCCTGACCCCTTCCAGTCTCAGCCTCCAGTATTTATGCTGCAGTAGTTTGTGTCGGGGGGCTAAAAACATAATACAAAAAAAAAAAAAAAAATCACACTAAGAGCATGTTGACGTGCAAAGAAACATGGAATGTCATGCTACAGGAAGTAAATCTCCCATTTAAAATAGTTGTTTTGCTTAACTTTGGAATATCTGTTATATCTGGAGTACTTCTCTTGTCTTAGCCAGTGTCCTGTGTGAATTTAAGTATGCTCTCTCTAATTCTCTCATTCTCTCTCTCGGAGGTCCTGAGCCCTAGGACCATGCCTCAGGATTACCTGGCATGATGACTCCTTGCTGTCCTAAGTCCACCTGGCTGTGCTGCTGCTCCAGTTTCAACTGTTCTGTCTGCGGCTATGGAACCGAGACCAGTTCACCGGACCTGCTACCTGTCCCAGACCTGCTGTTTTCAACTCTCTAGAGACAGCAGGAGCGGTAGAGATACTCTTAATGATCGGCTATGAAAAGACAACTGACATTTACTCCTGAGGTGCTGACTTGTTGCACCCTCGACAACTACTGTGATTATTATTATTTGACCATGCTGGTCATTTATGAACATTTGAACATCTTGGACATGTTCTTTTATAATCTCCACCTGGCACAGCCAGAAGAGGACTGGACACCCCTCATAGCTTGGTTCCTCTCTAGGTTTCTTCCTAGGTTTTGGCCTTTCTAGGGAGTTTTTCCTAGCCACCGTGCTTCTACACTTGCATTGCTTGCTGTTTGGGGTTTTAGGCTGCGTTTCTGTACAGCACTTTGAGATACCAGCTGATGTAAGAAGGGCTATATAAATAGATTTGATTTGTTGATCATTGCTAGACAGACATTTTCAAGTTTTGCCATATATTTTCAAGATGATTCAAGTCAAAACTGTAACTAGGCCACTCAGGAACATTCAAGGTCGTCATGGAAAGCGACTCCGTTGTATATTTGGCTTTAGGTTTATTGTCCTGCTGAAAGATGAATTTGTCTCCCAGTGTCTGTTGGAAGCAGACTGATCCAGATATTCTTCTAGGATTTTGCTCATGCTAAACTATATTCTGTTTCTTTTTATCCTAAACTCCCAAGTCCTTACTGATGACAAGCACAATGCAGTAGTGGAAAAAGTACTAAATTGTCATACTTGCTTGAGTAAAAGTAAAGATACCTTAATACAAAATTACTCAAGTAAAAGTCACATAGTAAAATACTATTTGAGTAAAAGCATTTGCAATAAGCATCACTGTACTGCTGTTTCCAAGTGCCCTAGAGAAAAAAGTGAGTGCAGTGCAGATTTGTGACCTTGGCAGTTGTACCAATACTACATTGAAAACCGCTTGTCTCTAGCCCAAACTGTTCAGAATTTGTGACCCATATAATCTACGTTGCAGCTGGATGCATCTCAATTGGCGGGCCACATTTTACATTCATAAACCATCTTGTTTTAAAACTAATTGTAGGCTGTTAATACCTTGTTCAGTCATGTTACCTCAATAGGTAGCTAGCTAACCACCTGCCAACTTTACCAGTATATCCAAACATTTTGGGGCACAGAAGGAATGGAAATTAGAGATCAATAGCAATTAATGAATGACATATTTGCATGTTGTCACTCAGAACATCACTGACATTCTTAAAGAGACAGTGAACAATTTTCAATGTAATGCATCTCAATTGGAAACTTTGTGATTTCAATGACAGGTATTTGTATCAAGATTTTAGCTTTTATAATAAACAAATGTCTTTACAGGGTTACATATTTGTTTCTAGGGCACAACATCTGCTTGAAAACTACAATAACTAGAATTATTATATGCCCAATAAAGACTGTCTCAATCAACAAGAAATTATATTTTCTGGTGCTCCTAAATTTTATGTGGTACTTCTAACTTTCTAAAGTTGGGAGCACCAGTGCCACCATTTATGTTGTTTTATTTAGAGCTCTGTGAGTTTGTGTGTGGGTGTGTGTGTTACCTGTCCAGCCATGCCTTCTGTCAGGGCCTGCAGGCGGTGTGCGGGATGATGGGGAGGAGAGGGTTGGGGGGGAGAATGGGGGGCATCCTCCTCTACATAAGGTACTGGATCTGAAGTCAACTCTGGAATCAAACATACAGTATAACTCAATTATTTAAGTACATTTTGTTTAGGTTTGAGGACTTCAGATTCGAATATATACTTAGCTAAAAATAGCTAAAAATACAACTTTTTAAGTATGAAACCCCCCCAACAAACATTAATTTGGGATTAACTGGCCCTCTTATATCTCACCAGGGGGAAGGTCCTCCTGCTGGACATCAGGTAAGAAGCAGGCAGCAGGTTTAGAGACAAGCTCTGCTTTATCCCCCATGTTGACGCCTTGGCAGGTCATCATATTTGACCCAGGACAAGGGGAAATATTTGATCCAGGACAGGAGGCCACATTGGACCCAGTACAAAGGGCCATATTTGATCCAAGACAAGAGGCCATATTGGATCCTGATCCAGGACAGGAGGCCGTATTTGACCCAGGGCATGCGGCCATGTTGTCTCTAGGGCAAGAGGCCATATAGAAGAAACCATCAGTGCAGGGTGCTGTATTGGCCCGTCGTATGATGTCTCTACAGATGTTGAGCTGGACGTTTCCCTTTACCTTACGGAGGATATCCACCACCTTACTGTGGCTCAGACCTGATACTATTATCCCATTCACCTAAAACACATTGGAATACAACAATGACACATACAATGAACTCCAAAAGTATTGGGACAGTGATACATTTGTGTTGTTTTGGCTCAGTACTCCACCACTTTGGATTTGAAATGATACAATGACCATGAGGATAAAGTACAGACTATCAGCTTTATTTTGAGGGTATTTTCATCCATATCAGTTTAGAAATTATAGCACTTCTTTATCATAGTCCCCCTATTTTAAAGTATTGGGACAAATTCACTTATATGTGTATTAAAGTAGATAAAAAGTTCCATATTTAGTCCCATATTCCCAACACACAATGGCTACATTAAGCTTGTGACTGTACAAAAGTGTTGGATGCAAAGTTACATTCATGTGGGAAGCTGCTATAGACCACCAAGTGCTAACAGTCAGTAGCTGGATAACATGTGTGAAATGCTTGACAACGTATGTGATATCAACAGAGAGGTATATTTTCTGGGTGATTTAAATAGACTGGCTTTTATCAAGCTGCCCACTCAAGAAAAAGCTTCAAACTGTAACCAGTGCCTGCAACCTGGTTCACGTTATCAGTCAACCTACCAGGGTAGTTTCAAACTGCGCAGGAATGAAATAATCAACATATAATCAATGTACTGATCACATCATTACTAATGCTGCAGAAATGTTCTTGAAAGCAGTTCACAGATCCATTGGATGTAGTGACCACAATATAGTAGCCATATACAGGAAAACCAAAGTTCCAAAGGTTGGGCCTAAGACAGTGTATAAGAGGTCATTCAATAAGTTTTGTAGTGATTCCTATGTTGTTGATGTAAAGAATATTTGTTGGTCTGTGGTGTGTAATGAGGAGCAAACAGACGGTGCACTTGACATATTTATGAAATTGCTTATCCCGGTTACTAAAAAGGATGCACACATTAAGAAACTGTTAAATCCCCATGGATTGATGAAGAATTGAAAAAGTGCATGGTTGAGAGGGATAAAGCAAAAGGAATGGCTTCACAACCGATTGGCAAACATACCGCAAATTGAGAAATCATGTGACTAAACGGAATAAAAAGAAGAAACTACACTATGAAACAAAGATAAATGACAAAAAATAACAGTAAAAAGTTTCGGAGCACCTTCATAGATATTTTGGGGGAAAAAGGCAAACTCAGCTCCATCATTCATTGAATCAGTTGGCTCATTCAATTCAAAACCAATTGATATTGCCAACTACTTTAATTATATTTCATTGGCAAGTTTTTCAAATGTAGGCATGAAATGCCAGCAACAAAAGCTGACACTACACATCCAAGTACATGTACAGTACTAGTCAAAGGTTTGGACACTCCTACTCATTCCAGGGTTTTTCTTTATTTTTTACTATTTTCTACACTGTAGAATAATTGTGAAGACATCGACACTATGAAATAACACATATGGAATAATGTAGTAACCCAAAAAGTTTTTATATTTTATATTTGAGATTCTTCAAAGTAGCCACCCTTTTCCTTTATTTTTTTGTTTGTTGGGTGGGTATGATATGTATGTCTCTGTAACTTTCTCAATCATCATTATTCACGATTCATTCAGGATTATGTTATGCAGGTGAATGAGGACCCAAAAGCGACTTGGCGAAAACAGAGTCTTTAATCCAGTAAAGTAATTCTACAATCATAAGACATAATTCCACTCGTAATGACGAGAACAGACTGGAGACTCGATCAAGAACTGCAGGTTGCCTCGGGAAGGCACTTGAACGTAGCAGACTCAGACACCTGCTCACCACGCAGCATCTGAGGGAAACACGACACGACAGGGCGATACACAGACACAGCACGGTGAACAATAGACAAGGATCAGACAGGACACGGCGCGTGTCACGCTCCTGAGTAGGCCACCAAAACCGCTGGCGAATAGAAGCAAGCGTACCCCGAACGCCGGGATGGCCAGCGAACTTGGCAGAGTGAGCCCACTGAAGAACAGCCAGACGAGTAGAAACAGGAACGAAAAGAAGGTTACTAGGGCAAGCGCGCGGCGACGCAGTGTGCGTGAGTGCTTGCTTAACCTGTCTCTCAATTCCCCAGACAGTCAACCCGACAACACGCCCAACAGGAAGGATCCCCTCGGGATTGGTAGAAGCCACAGAAGAACTAATGAGACGGGATAAAGCATGAGGCTTGGTGTTCTTAGTACCCGGGCAATAAGAAATAACGAATTCGAAACGAGCGAAAAACAACGCCCAACGAGCATGACGCGCATTCAGTCGTTTGGCAGAACGGATGTACTCAAGGTTCTTTTGGTCAGTCCAAACGACAAAAGGAACGGTCGCCCCCTCCAACCACTGTCGCCATTTGCCTAGGGCTAAACGGATGGCGAGCAGTTCGCGGTTAGCCACATCATAGTTACGTTCCGACGGTGACAGGCGATGAGAAAAATACGCACAAGGGTGGACCCCATCGTCAGTATCGGAGCGCTGGGACAGAATGGCTCCCACGCCCACCCCGACGCGTCAACCTCAACAATAAACGGTTTAGTGACGTCAGGTGCAACAAGGATAGGAGCGGATGCAAAACGCTTCTTGAAGAGAACAGGACAACAATCATACGACCGGTGAGGAGGAAGGGAGTTGGTTCTGGACCGACTGAAGACCGTGCGCAGACCATGATACTCCTCCGGCACTCCTGTCAAATCACCAGGTTCCTCCTGAGAAGAGGGGACAGAACAAACAGGAGAAATAGCAGACATTAAACACTTCACATGACAAGAAACGTTCCAGGAAAGGATAGAATTACTAGACCAATCAAAAGAAGGATTATGACACACTAGCCAGGGATGACCCAAAACAACAGGTGTAAAAGGTGAACAAAAAATCAAAAAAGAAATGGTCTCACTATGGTTACCAGATACAGTGAGGGTTAAAGGTAGTGTTTCATATAATATACTGGGGAGAGGACTACCATCCAAGGCAAACATGACCGTGGGCTCCCTAACTGTCTGAGAGGAATGTCATGTTCCCGCGCCCAGGCTTCGTCCATAAAACAGCCCTCTGCCCCAGAGTCTATTAATGCACTGCAGGAAGCTGCCGATCCGGTCCAGCGTAGATGGACCGGTAAGGTAGTACATGTACTTGACGGAGAGGACCGTCTAGTAGCGCTTATCAGTCGCCCTCCGCTTACTGATGAGCTCTGGCCTTTAACTGGACATGAAATGACAAAATGACCAGCGGAACCGCAATAGAGACAGAGGCGGTTGGTGATTCTCCGTTCCCTCTCCTTAGTCGAGATGCGAATACCCCCAGCTGCATGGGCTCAACACCTGAGTCAGTGGGGAAAGACGGTAGTGTCGGAGAGAGGGGAGACACAGTTAACGCGAGCTCTCTTCTATGAGCTCGGTGACGAAGATCTACCCGTCGTTCAATGCGAATAGCGAGTTCAATCAAAGAATCCACGCTGGATGGAACCTCCCGAGAGAGAATCTCATCCTTAACCTTAGCGTGGAGTCCCTCCAGAAAACGAGCGAGCAACGCCTGCTCGTTCCAGTTACTGGAGGCAGCAAGAGTGCGAAACTCTATAGAGTAATCCGTTATGGATCGATTACCTTGACATAGGGAAGACAGGGACCAGGAAGCTTCTTTCCCAAAAACTGAGCGATCAAAAACCCTTATCATCTCCTCTTTAAAGTTCAGTTAATTGTTAGTACACTCAGCGCTTGCCTCCCAGATAGCTGTGCCCCACTGCCGAGCCCGACCAGTAAGGAGTGATATGACGTAGGCAATCCGAGCTCTCTCTTGAGTATGTGTTGGGTTGGAGAGAGAACACTATATCACACTGGGTGAGAAAGGAGCGGCACTCAGTGGGCTGCCCAGAATAACATGGTGGGTTATTAACCCTAGGTTCCGGAGGCTCGGAAGACCCGGAAGTAGCTGGTGACACGAGACGAAGACTCTGATACTGTCCTGAGAGGTCGGAGACCTGAGCGGCCAGGGTCTCAACGGCATGCCGAGCAGCAGACAATTCCTGCTCGTGTCTGCCGAGCATCGCTCCCTGGAACTCGAGAGTAGAGTAGAGAGAATCCATAGTCGCTGGGTCCATTCTTGGTCGGATCCTTCTGTTATGCAGGTGAATGAGGACCCAAAAGCGACTTGGCGAAAACAGAGTCTTTAATCCAGTAAAGTAATTCTACAATCATAAGACATAATTCCACTCGTAATGACGAGAACAGACTGGAGACTCGATCAAGAACTGCAGGTTGCCTCGGGAAGGCACTTGAACGTAGCAGACTCAGACACCTGCTCACCACGCAGCATCTGAGGGAAACACGACACGACAGGGCGATACACAGACACAGCACGGTGAACAATAGACAAGGATCCGACAGGACAGGAACGGAAAACAAGGGAAGAAATAGGGACTCTAATCAGGGGAAAAGATAAGGAACAGGTGTGGGAAGACTAAATGATTGATTAGGGGAATAGGAACAGCTGGGAGCAGGAACGGAACGATAGAGAGAAGAGAGAGAGGAAGGGAGAGAGAAAAAGGGGAACGAACCTAAAAAGACCAGCAGGGGGAAAACTAACAGAGGGAAAAGCAAAATGACAAGACAAAATAAGACAAAACATGACAGATTATCTGTAATCATGGTAGCATCCACATTAATGTAGAAGTGTTCATTTACAATAAAAGTGACTCCAAAACGACACAATACATTATTTACTATGAATTACTATTGGGCACAAAACAATTTGAAACACAAGCGAAACAAACAGCAAATGCATCCAACAAATTGTAGAGTCACAAGCTTGATGTAGTCATTGCGTGCTTTGAATACGAGACCAAATACCTTACTTTTTATTATTTTTATACATATATAGTATGTGAATTTGTCCCAATACCTTTGGTCCTCTAAAATTGAGGGACTACGTACAAAAAGTGCTGTAATTTCTCAAACTGTTTACCCAAAATGCACTTTAACCTCATAGTCATTGTATCATTTCAAATCCAAAGTGCTGGAGTACAGAGCCAAAACAAAAAGTCACTGTCCCAATACTTTTGGAGCTCACTGTATTTACTACAAATATATTAAAAGTAATGTTAGGACTCATGACTCAATCAGTTATTGATAAGTGTGTGTGTGTACGTGCTTGTGCGTACCTCGAGCAGTATGTCTCCCACTCTGAGCCGCCCGTCTTGGTGGGCCACGCCTCCAGTGCAGATCTTCTTCACTCTGAGCACGCTCCCATTGCATCCTCCAATCAGAGCAAAGCCCAGCCACCCTCCCTCTGGCTTACAGACATCTATCTGCAAGATACAGCTCTGATTGAGGGAAAGGGGGATGTTACAAATCCACAGGGGTCAATTCTAACTTCCACTTAAAATCAAATTTGCACTAAATCTCCCATTGATATCAATGCATGATTAAGTGAAAATTCAGTTTAGGAAGTTAGGCATTTCCCCATACCCCTTGTACCAAGACAGTAAAAATATAGGTGCATTAAGCAATTCTCTGCCAACAGGCTGAAGTGAGCAGTGTTTGAGCAGTAAAATATGAATGCATTAATCAGGTGAAGAGAATGCCCACATGCTCCCCAGAGCCGAAAGCACAGATGACTCTAGCTTCAACCTGTGTCATCACTGAGAGAAAGAGAGAGAGCGAGAGAAAGAGAGAGAGCGATAGAAAGAGAGAGAGCGATAGAAAGAGAGAGAGAGATAATGAGAGCGAGAATGAAAAAGAGATAGGTAGACAGCGATATTACTTACATCTTGATCTGAGGTGACAGAGAGACGTGATCTGAATTTCCCAGTGGTCTCGGTCACGGCTTTAGCTGCAGAACAAACACAGAGAGACGGAACAAAATGAGACAGAGGAGAGTTTAAAAAACATGTCTCTGCAAGAACATAAAAGTTTGCTATGTTATGTAAGTCCTATGGTCAACGCAAAGGCCAGTAGGGCAGGTAAGGTACTGTTCCTCAACCCTGATCAACCTAACCAAATCTACTGAGAGGCAAAAGCAACATGAAATGCTTGGCCTCCTGGGTGGCGCAGTGGTTAAGGGCGCTGTACTACAGCGCCAGCTGTGCCATCAGAGTCCCTGGGTTCGCGCCCAGGCTCTGTCGTAACCGGCCGCGACCGGGAGGTCCGTGGGGCGACGCACAATTGGCCTAGCGTCGTCCGGGTTAGGGAGGGCTTGGTCGGTAGGGATGTCCTTGTCTTATCGCGCACCAGCAACTCCTGTGGCGGGCCGGGCGCTAACCAAAGTTGCCAGGTGCACGGTGTATCCTCCGACACATTGGTGCGGCTGGTTGGGTTGCACTGTGTTATGAAGCAGTGCGGCTGGTTGGGTTGTGTATCGGAGGACGCATGACTTTCAACCTTCGTCTCTCCCGAGCCCGTACGGGAGTTGTAGCGATGAGACAAGATAGTAGCTACTACAACAATTGGATACCATGAAATTGGGGAGAAAAAGGGGTAAAATTTAAAAAGTTGTTGTCCTGGCCTGACCTGTCTCATCGCTGTAGATAATCAGGCAGGACAACAGGGTTCAAACTGTTGTGTCATCAGCAAACTTAATGATGGTGTTGGAGCCGTGTTTGGCCATGCAGTTGTGGGTGAACAGGGAGTACAGGAGCGAACTAAGCACAGACCCTGAGTATTGTTGCCTACCCATCAGGAAGTCCAGGATCCAGTTGCAAGAGGGAGCTGTTTAGTCCAAGGGTACTTAGCTCATTGATGAGCTTTGTGGGCACTAAAGTGTTGAACACTTTAGCTTTAGTTAATGAACAGCATTTTACATTTTTTTTTTAACCTTTATTTAACCAGGCAAGTCAGTTAAGAACACATTCTTATTTTCAATGACGGCCTGGGAACAGTGGGTTAACTGCCTGTTCAGGGGCAGAACGACAGATTTGTACCTTGTCAGCTTGGGGGTTTGAACTCGCAACCTTCTGGTTACTAGTCCAACGCTCTAACCACTAGGCTACGCTGCCACCTCAAGCTGAACTTCGGCAAGACGGAGCTGCTCTTCCTCCCGGGGAAGGACTGCCCGTTCCATGATCTCGCCATCACGGTTGACAACTCCATTGTGTCCTCCTCCCAGAGCGCTAAGAACCTTGGCGTGATCCTGGACAACAAACTGTCGTTCTCAACTAACATCAAGGCGGTGGCCCGTTCCTGTAGGTTCATGCTCTACAACATCCGCAGAGTACGACCCTGCCTCACACAGGAAGCGGCGCAGGTCCTAATCCAGGCACTTGTCATCTCCCGTCTGGATTACTGCAACTCGCTGTTGGCTGGGCTCCCTGCCTGTGCCATTAAACCCCTACAACTCATCCAGAACGCCGCAGCCCGTCTAGTGTTCAACCTTCCCAAGTTCTCTCACGTCACCCCGCTCCTCCGCTCTCTCCACTGGCTTCCAGTTGAAGCTCGCATCCGCTACAAGACCATGGTGCTTGCCTACGGAGCTGTGAGGGGAACGGCACCTCAGTACCTCCAGGCTCTGATCAGGCCCTACACCCAAATAAGGGCACTGCGTTCATCCACCTCTGGCCTGCTCGCCTCCCTACCACTGAGGAAGTACAGTTCCCGCTCAGCTCAGTCAAAACTGTTCGCTGCTCTGGCTCCCCAATGGTGGAACAAACTCCCTCACGACGCCAGGACAGCGGAGTCAATCACCACCTTCCGGAGACACCTGAAACCCCACCTCTTTAAGGAATACCTAGGATAGGATAAAGTAATCCTTCTCACCCCCCCCCCTTAAAATATTTAGATGCACTATTGTAAAGTGGTTGTTCCACTGGATGTCATAAGGTGAATGCACCAATTTGTAAGTCGCTCTGGATAAGAGCGTCTGCTAAATGACTTAAATGTAATGTTAAATGTAGGTTTCTTCCTAGGTTTTGGCCTTTCTAGGGAGTTTTTCCTAGCCACCGTGCTTTTACACCTGCATTGTTTGCTGTTTGGGGTTTTAGGCTGGGTTTCTGTACAGCACTTTGAGATATCAGCTGATGTACGAAGGGCTATATAAATAAATTTGATTTGATTTGATTTGATTTGAATTAGGGCAGATTAAGTTTTCATAACAATTGGTAATCAGTATTTTTGGACACCGATTTGCCGATTATTTTTATTTTTTATTTAACTAGGCAAGTCAGTTAAGAACACATTCTTATTTTCAATGACGGCCTAGGAACGGTGGGTTAACTGCCTTGTTCAGGGGCAGAACGACAGATTTTTACCTTGTCAGCTCGGGGATTCGTTTTTGCAACCTTCCGGTTACGAGTCCCAACGCTCTAACCACCTGCCTTGCACCCCACGAGGAGCCTGCGTGGCAGACTGACTAACTGTTACGCGAGGGCAGCAAGAAGCCAAGGTAAGATGCTAGCTAGCATTAAACGTACCTTATAAAAAACAATCAATCTTAACATGATCACTAGTTAATTACACATGGTTGATGATATTACTAGTTTATCTAGCGTGTCCTGCGTTGCATATAATCGATGCGGTGCATGTTAATTTCTCATCGAATCACGCCAAACGGGTGACGATTTAAAAAGTGCATTTGCAAAAAAAGCACTGTCGTTGCACCAATGTACCAAACCATAAAACATCAATGCTTTCTTTAAAATCAATACACAAGTATATATATTTTTTTAAACTGCATATTTAGTTAATTTTGCCTGCTAACACGAATTTCTTATAATTAGGTAAATTGTGTCACTTCTCTTGGGTTCCGTGCAAGCAGTCAGGGAATATGCAGCAGTTTGGGCCGCCTGGCTCATTGCGAACTGTGTGAAGTCAAAGGTATATGAAATACAAATGGTATAGAGAGGAATAGTCCTATAATTCCAATAATAACTACAGCCTTAAATAACTACAACCTGGAAATATTGAAGACGCATGTTAAAAGGAACCACCAGTTTTCATATGTTCTCATGTTCTAAGCAAGGAACTTAAACGTTAGCTTTTTTTTTACATGGCATGGCATTTTTTACATTGTTTTTGCATTATTTAAACCAAATTGAACATGCTTCATTATTTATTTGAGGCTAAATTGATTTTATTGATGTTAAAATAAGTGTTCATTCAGTATTGTTGTAATTGTCATTATTACAAATAAAACATTTTTTAAATCAGCTTTAAAAAAAAAATTGGTAATCTGCTTCTTTTGGTCCTCCATTAATCGGTATCGGCATTGAAAACTCATAATTGGTCGACCTCTAGAGTGGACCATTATCATGCACCTGTCTCAAAACGGGCGGAAAAAAATCCATGTCATCTATGCACTTAACCTGTTACTCCTACCCCCTACTTTTTCGAACATTCTGTTAAAAATCGCTCAACATTTCAGCGCCCTGCTGCTCATGCCAGGAATATAGTATATGCATATGATTAGTATGTGTGGATAGAAAACACTCAGACGTTTATAAAACTGGTTAAATCACGGCTGTGACTATAACAGAACGTGCGTTTCATCGAAAAGTGCAGGAAAATCTGATCACTGAAAATGGAAATATATATCCATCTGCCACTTCAACCCATTGATAAAGGCGAACCACAATAAATGGGGCTGAGGTTGCAATACCTACAGCTTCCACACAATGTCAACAGTCTTGTCATTTGCCTAGGCTTTGTTTCTTGGTCAAGCGAAGAAGAGACAAGCCATTTGTTCAAGCCTCCGACCGGATATTTTGGTTGAGATTTACCCGGACATTATTTCCAGACGGACAGCTAAAGAATATACTTTGCCTCGTGATCAATTTGATCGCTTATTAACGTTTACTAATACCTAAAGTTGCATTACAAAAGTATTTCGAAGTGTTTTGTGAAAGTTTATCGTCGACTTTTTTAATTTAAAAAAATGACGTTACGTTATAAGACGCTATTTTTTTCAGTTTATCACACAGTCTTCATAGATCGATATCTAGGCTATATATGGACCGATTTAATCGAAAAAAAGACCCAATAGTGATTATGGGACATCTAGGAGTGCCAACAAAGAAGATGGTCAAAGGTAATGAATGTTTTATATTTTATTTGTGCGGTTTGTGTAGCGCCGACTATGCTAATTATTTTGTTTACGTCCCCTGCGGGTCTTTTGGGGTGTTACATGCTATCAGATAATAGCTTCTCATGCTTTCGCCGAAAAGCATTTTAAAAATCTGACTTGTTGCCTGGATTCACAACGAGTGTAGCTTTAATTCAATACCCTGCATGTGTATTTTAATGAACGTTTGAGTTTTAACTAGTACTATTAGCATTTAGCGTAGCGCATTTGCATTTCCAGATGTCTAGATGGGACGCCTGCGTGTCAGGTATGAGCAAGAGGTTAAATAACGTACCATAGAATTTTGCGGCCACATGCAAGCTGTGCTGCAGTACGCTGCAAATTTGGAAGGACAAACCACTGTATCTGTGATGTATACGGTTCAAGTCCTTTGCTCTGTTACAGGTTTGTTAGATCTATTATAGGGGTTCAAGTCCTCTATTAAAAGGCTTGAGGCCTCTGTTTCTTTGAAACCTTGAGGCATAGAATCAAGTTGCTAGTTGAGTAGCAATTTTTACATGTGTGATTAATGTAAGCCTTCCACAAGCTTTTGAAGTGAACACAAGTGTTACGGGCAACCAGGCCCTACAGAAACAATGTGTTCTATAGATAGGAGGTTTGAGTTCTCAAGGGGTGAAATATATTTTTCTTTCTTTCTATGAAGTTAATGTAATGCCATTGTTAAGTGAAAAAACACTTTGGAAAGAGCGGGACAGCTTCTCCGTATGTGAGCATGAAAACGATTTTGTGATCTGAAGAACCATTTCAAAGTAGAAAGGTGTAGGCAAGTGATCAAGAAATACTCCGTCATTGTTGACAAAGATGGAATCTGTCTGATATACAAACAGCTTGGGGAAAAATAGAGGAAATCTAACTAGTTGACAAAAACAAGATGGTCTTTAACTGTTTTGCCAAAGTAAGAAAACGGGATGAGAAATTGTTTCTGGAGAATCATGACAGGACATTGCAGAGAGATAAAGATAGTTTGAGAGCTCTTGGTGAACCGATAAAAATCTTGTAAGTAGAAATACAACAATTATAGGCAATGGTCATAAAAACAGACTTGGCTCCAACATATGGACCCTTTGTTCCCTCAATCTACCCACACTGAGTCGCGCAGGGCAGATCAGATTTCAAGCATCTGGTCAGCATTGCCTGGCTTTGAGTCAACATGTTTCCACAACTAATGACTGGGAGAGACAAAACTTTGGCACCAGGTTGCCACGATTGGAGAAAGACATCAATCAACATAATAAACCGTCTGTCCGAGTTGTGCAGGTTCCGAGTGAAACCAACATTATTCGTTCAGTAGAAGAGAAACCTGGTGAATGTCATTGAGGGATTTCTGGTCACTGGCAACGAGAATGTCGGGAAATAAAACGTGTTCTTATTGGAAGGGTCCGTCTAAGGGAAAATGGAATCAAGACAACAGCCCCAACGACGCAATGCTGATGGAGAAATAGAAAAATCTCTCTCCGGCTCAGCAGCAGAGTTTTCTGGATGCTGTGGAGGTAAACTAATAGACCACCTCTTATGTCCCATCTCAGCTGGGGTACATATGAAATCGGATGGGATATATGTGAACATGGCTAATAGCTTTGCAGTAGATATGGGTGAAGAAGTCACAGTATTGCCCATATCTTTTACAAAACATATACAGTTGAAGTCGGAAGTTTACATACACCTTACCCAAATACATTTAAACTCTGTTTTATTTTTTTTTTTTTTTTTTTACAATTCCTGACATTTAATCCAAGTAAAAATTCCCTGTCTTAGGATCACCACTTTATTTTAAGAATGTGAAATGTCAGAATAGAGAGAATTATTTATTTCAGGTTTTATTTATTTCATCACATTCCCTGTGGGTCAGAAGTTTACATACACTCAATTAGTATTTGATAGCGTTGCCTTTAAATGGTTTAACTTGGGTCAAACGTTTTGGGTAGCCTTCCACAAGCTTCCCACAATAAGTTGGATGAATTTTGGCCCATTCCTCCTGACAGAGCTGGTGTAACTGAGTCAGGTTTGCAGGCCATGCCTCCTTGCTCGCACAGGCCTTTTCAGTTCTGCCCACACATTGTCTATAGGAATGAGGACAGGAATTTGTGGCCACTCCAATACCTTGACTTTGTTGTCCTTAAGCCATTTTGCCACAACTTTGGAAGTATGCTTGGGGTCATTGTCCATTTGGAAGACCCTTTAATAACTTCCTGACTTTAACTGATGTCTTTAGATATCTTTAGATTTAACTTCCTGACTGATGTCTTTAGATTTTGCTTCAACATATCCACATCATTTTCCTCCCTCATGGTGCCATCTATTTTGTGACGTGCACCAGTCCCTTCTGTAGCAAAGCACCCCCACAACATGATGCTGCCACCCCCATGCTTCATGGTTGAATGGTGTTCTTCGGCTTGCAAGCCTCCCCCTTTTTCCTCCAAACATAATGATGGTCATTATGGCCAAACAGTTATATTTCTGTTTTATCAGACCAGAGGACATTTCTCCAAAAAGTACGATCTTTGTCACCATGTACAGTTGCAAACCGTGGTCTGGCTTTTATATGGCGGTTTGGAGCAGTGGCTTTTTCCTTGCTGAGCATCCTTTCAGGTTATGTCGATATAGGATCTGTTTTACTGTGGATATAGATACTTTTGTACACGTTTCCTCCAGTATCATCACAAGGTCCTTTGCTGTTGTTCTGGGATTGATTTGCGCTTTTCACACCAAAGGTCGTTCATCTCTAGGAGACAGAACGAGTCTCCTTCCTGAGCGGTCTGACAGCTGCATGGTCCCATGGTGTTTATACTTGCGTGCTATTGTTTGTACAGATGAACGTTCAGGCGTTCGGAAATTGCTCCCAAGAATGAACCAGACTTGTAGAGGTCTACAGCCTTTTGTCTGAGGTCTTGGCTGATTTCTTTTGATATTCCCATGATGTCAAGCAAAGAGGCACTGCATTTGAAGGTAGGCCTTGAAATATATCCACAGGTACACCTCCAATTGACTCAAATGATGTCAATTAGCCTGTCAGAAGCTTCTAAAGGCATAACATACTTTTCTGGAATTTTCCAAGCTGTTTAAAGGCACAGTCAACTTAGTGTATGTAAACTTCTGACCCACTGGAATTGTGATACAGTGAAATAATCCATCTGTAAACAATCGTTGGAAATATTACTTGTGTCATGCACAAAGTATATGTCCTAACCAACTTGCAAAAACTATAGTTTGTTAACAAGATATTTGTGGAGTGGTTGAAAAACACGTTTTACTGGGGGGGGGGGGGGGCTAGGGCTGGGTTGTAAAGCTACATCCTGTCTCTTTGTTCTGTGGAGAGAATCACTGAGGAGAGGGGAGAATTAACCTACTTCCCCGCACAATTTGTTCTCTTTGAATAAATGTATTTTCCTCCACCTGCTTTGGGTTCTAATTAAAATAGTGATAAAGGAAACGATAAATGTTTGGCAGAACATGCCCAGATCTTGTGGCTGAGCAGTACCAGAACAAAAAATTGAGCAGGAGAGAAGGCCGATACAATTTAATTAAAATCTGCTTGAATTATGCTCTGCTCCAAACTCTCCCCTTTACATGCTCCAGTATTTAAAAGCAACTCGGCTTTAGGCTATAAAATAACTGTCAATGAATGCATGGCTGCATCCACCATTACATGGTATGACAAACTGCATAATAAAATAGGCCTAATTAGATAAAACAATTAAGTCATTCAAAACTAAATACTAAGGTGTTCAAACAAGGTAACTGCAACAACAAAAAATGGGGGGGGCTTGGGCTTCAGTGTTTCCACAGGAAAGTACAATTTATAGTCCAATATTTACATGTCTTGGGGGGCAAGTGTTTAAATTGTGCAGTATGTTGGGGTTGTGATGTGTGTGTAGCATGAATGTCTATGTGGGTGTGTGTGTGGATGAGTGTATATCTGTGTGGGTGTGTGCGTGAGTGAGTGCATGTGTGCTAAGGTGCGGAGAGTTCGTGCAGGTGGTTAGTCCAGTTCATGTGTTCAGCAGACTGATAGCTTGTAGATAGAAACTGTCTCTGAGCCTGTTAGTATCAGACCTCATGCTCTGATACTGTCTGCCCGACGGTATAGGTGTGAACAGCTCATGGCTGGGGTGTGTAGGGTCTTTGAAGCTGCGGGCCTTCCTCAGGCACTGTTTCAAGTAGATATCCTGGATGGGTGCGAGCACGTTTCCAGAGATGTACTGGGCTGTCTTCACCTTGTGGTCTTGGATTGAGAAATTCCTGTACCAGGCCGTGATGCAACCAGTCAGGACGCGCTCAATGAATCAGCCGTAGTATTTTGAGAAGACCAGGGGAAGCATGCCAAACGTCTTCAGCCGCTTTAGGAAGAAGAGATGCTGTTGTGCCCTCTTGACGAGAGTGGTGTTTTTTTGTCCATGTCAAGTCCTCAACGATGTGAATGCTGACTCTCTACTGCAGTCCCGTTGGTGTGAATCAGGGTATGTTCCCTTTGCTTCCTGAAGTCAACCACCAACTCAATACCAGTTCACTTACCTCCTCCCTATAGGCTGATTCGTCGTTGTTGATGATTATCAGGCCTACAACCGTGTGGTCGTCAGCAACCCCCCCCCCCCCCCCCACACACACACACAGCACCCTGTCTATTAACACCAGTCTAAGGCTACAAACACAGAAAAAGAGACGAGAAGAGAGAAAGAATGAAGAGAGAATGAATGAGCATGAAGTTTCTTACCCTGCTCAGTAGGTTCCTCAAAATGAGTGAAATACTTCCATTCCTTCTCCTTCTTCCACTCTCTCAGGTCACTGAGACCTAGACAGACAGGACCCAGAATCACACTGTCATGTTTACATTTACTGTTGCATTTTTGTCAATTAGCAGATGCTCTTATCCAGAGCGACTTACAAGAGCAATTAGAGTTAAGTGCCATGCTCAAGGGCACATCAGATGTTTCACCTAGTCGGGTCTGGGATTCAAACTAGTGACCTTTTGGTTACTGGCCCAACGCTCTTAACCGCTAAGCTACCTGCCACCCTATTTTGAAACCAGTTGAGGCTGCTGAGGGGAGGACGGCTCATAATAATGGCCAGAATGGAGTGAACAGAATGGTATCAAACACATGGTTCTCATTGTTTTGATACCATTTCATTCACTTAATTACAGGCCTTTACACTTCATTACAGCCATTATTATGAGCCATCCTTCACTCAGCAGCCTCCACTGGTTGAAACGCCACACCATAAAGCCTCTGTCTCTGTCTAAGGTATGGTTATCAACTCTGGTAACGATTGATCTGAGAATAGCATCTAATCCTCAATGAGGTGTCAACCTACGAACCTCTCATTATATCAACTTAACCTATTGCACCACTTGGCCACCTTCCAGAGTTTCTGTTTCTCTTTGAACCAGCAGTCATCCACATCAAGAGGAGTTCTGAACTGAACATAGTGCTCATCATCTCCCTATATGGTCTGATACACACCATTCCTCTTGGCTTTGGGCGTCACAGGCTGATCATCTCTACAACAAGAAAGAAACTTAATTTAACACAAAAACACACACTTGAGTGCACACACACACGCATGCATTCAGAAGATACACACACAAGCACAAGGGCACGCAAACACACACACCGCCCTCCAAACACACCTGGTGGCCTTGATTTTCACTTTGCGTGGAGCGTTCTCGCAGGCCTTGACAGCATCCTCCAAAGTCATTCCCATGGTGCATCGGCCACAGATGTACAGGATCCTGTCGTTTGGTTGGACGCTGCCTTCCTCACTGGCAGGTGAACCAGGAACCACCTCCAGACAGTAGATCCCCTGCCTCTTGCTGCCTATACCACCTGTCAGCTTTATACCTAAGAAATGTTCATTAGACTTGACTAACAATGTTTTCATCTTACAAATATTTGCTAAGGTGTGCCCTAATGAACACCATCCAGATATACAGTTCTGAAAGTATTCATACCCCTTGAATTATTCCACATTTTGTTGTGTTACAGCCAGAAGTCAAAGTGGATAAATCAAAGATTCTTTCCCCTCACCCAGACACAATACCCCACAATACCCCACAATACCATTTTTAGGTCTTGCCATAGATTTTCAAGTAGCTTTAAATCAAAACTGTAACTTGACACTCAAGAATGTTCAATGTTTTCTTAGTAAGCAACTCCAGTGTATATTTGTACTTGCATTGTTTTCCTCTAGGAAAACTGTCCTTAGGCTCCATTCCATTTTTATCCTGAAAAACTGTCCTTAATGACTACAAGCATACCTATAAGATGATTCCCTCAACTAAATCCTAATTGTCCCGCTCCCTCTCAGTTTTTTACCAAGCTGTCCAGTAGGTGTCTTGTGTAGAATGATGTCTTGCAGGTTGTCTGGAGAAGGTGGAGCTATCAGGTTGGTCACTGCCCTCCCCAGAGTCATACTAAGCCTCCTAGGAGATGACCTCAGGATCGACATGGCAACCTCATCTGTCACGTTTGTCACATCCTGGCCGTTGACCTGGGAGAGGGGAAAATGGAAGAAACCGGTAAGGGATAATGTGTGCCTGTAGGTGTGTGTGTGTGTGTACCGTAGTGGAGAGTGGAGGACGGCTCATGATAATGGCTGAAATGGAATCATATCAAACACGTGGTTTCCATGTAGTTGATACCACTCCATTGACTCCATTCCAGCCATTATGAGCCGTTCTTCCTTCAGCGGCCTCCACTGGTGTACCGTGACTAGTCTGTCCCCTGGTCTGAGCCGACCATCAGTCTTAGCAGGGTTGTCCAGTATGTCCTGGATGTAGTAGCAGGCATCCAGTTTGCTGCGTGTGATGGTGAACCCAAAACCTCCGCGCCACAACTTGGTCAGAACAACACACATCTCAAACTCCTTCATCATACCCTGGAGGGAAACAAAGATAGATATATAGACCAAAGGACTGGACACCATCTCTGCTGTTTTATATTACATTCTGTCAGAACATGTCATTGTTAGACATCGGGAATCCTATAGAGAGAAGGGCCAAAGTCTGGTTCCTGTCAACAGGACAGCCGTGAGTTGGGGAGGAATGAGGAATCTGGGCCAAGGTCAGGTCAGATGAAATCAGAAAGAACAGGTCTCACTAATGTCCTGTCTAGCAACAGAGATGTATTGGCTGTCCAGATGTGTAAGGAGGAGACACAGCATAGAAGGAAGGTATAAATACCAGTGCTTGTGTAAATACAGTGGATTCAGAAAGTATTCAGACCCCTAGACTTTTCCCACATTTTTTTGCACTACAGCCTTATTCTAAAATTGATTAAATATTTTTCCCCTCTCAATCATATACATACACACACACACAATACCACATAATGACAAAGCCAAAACTGGTTTTTAGAAATATTTGTTTTTGCAAATGTTTGCAAATTCATACACAAAAAAAGAAGGAAATATGACATTTCAGTAGTATTCAGACACTTTACTCTGTACTTTGTTGAAGCATCTTTGGCAGCGATTACATCCTAGAGTCTTCTTGGATATGACGATACAAGCTTGGCACACCTGTATTTGGGGAGTTTCTCCCCATTCTTCTCTGCAGAGCCACTCTAGGTCTGTCAGGATGGATGGGGAGCGTCGTTGCAAAGCAACTTTCAGGTCTCTCCAGAGATGTTCGATCAGGTTCAAGTCCGGGCTCTGGCTGGGCCACTCAAGGACATTCAGAGACTTGTCCCGAAGCAACTCCTGTGTTGTCTTGGCTGTGTGCTTAGGGTCATTGTCTGTTGGAATGTGAACCTTTGCCCCAGTCTGAGGTCCTGAGCGCTCTGGAGCAGGTTTTCATCAAGGATCTCTGTACATTTCTCCGTTCATCTTTCCCTTGATCCCGACTAGTCTCCTGATCCCTGCTGCTGAAAAACATCCCCACAACTTTTGACTTGTACTGTGGGTCCATTTTTTTTTCTTTACTTATCTTTAGTTTACCTAATACCTATTTTTTACTTAAAAGTTACACTGTTGGTTAGGGCTTGTAAGTAAGCATTTCACTGTAAGGTCTATCTACACCTGTTGTATTCGGCGCACATGAGAAATTTAGATTTGATTTGAGTGTGGAAGGAACGTAATAGAGTCTAAAGAACTAAACTAGATTTTCTCTTTTGCCGCAGATGGACATAAGGTGCCGGGCTTATAAATCAGCTGAAGGTCAGGTTTCAGATTAATGCTACCAGAACTAAAACCATTTCAGGAGGTTAATAGCATTGACACAACCATTGCTGACAATGGAGCAGCAAAGGATAGTGTTGGGGAAGTGCTATCGCGTAAAAGGAGGTTTTATTCACCAGTGATGCCCCTTAGTACAGCAACTAAGGGAGTGAAGACACCAGTGGACTAAGAACATGGGGAAAGATAGCTTGTTGGGGGTAATTATACACTCAACGACATCCTAAAGCGTGAATATGGGAACCAAATAATTCTTACGGTCAAGCGTCAGGCGGAAGTCTCAATTAGATGCTGAACTAGTGACTGAGACAGAAATCCATCAGTGTAAATGGTATGATGGCGGGGGAGGGTCAAGGGTCAGTCTTATGGAGTGTTGGTTGCAGATTATGGCAGGACCGATGTCAGTGCATTCTATGGAGTCCCAAAAACCAAGGTGTTAACATCACAGGGAATTGGGGAAGCAGAATTTAATATGACTGTGGCGGAGATTTGGCTAATAAATTAAGGAAGTGGGTAATAGAGTCTCTGAGAACGATACCACTCCTCTATGTATATTGTTATAGAGGACAGCTCATAGGAGAGGAAGGACAGCTAACTGTGCACAATATAGTGACTATTATGAAGTTAAATTTAACGTCACACATACCCAGATCATGGTGAGAGTAGCAGAGATCGTGTTGTCATTTCAGACACTATTATCAACTTTCAGTGATGTGATTGTCAAAGAAGGTACAACGCCTGAAAGAATAGCCACAGATCCCCGTATACAGAAGGCCATATCACCAGAAGAGAAGTTTGCTGTGGTAGTAGCATCACATCTCCTGCAGATTGTGATTAAGAAACATGTGACTTAGTTTTGTAAGGTTGGATACTCTTCCAACACCACTAATCTCTCCCCCATTCCTAACAGCCAGCAAACACTTGATACATCTCCCAGAAGAATGGGACCGAGTGACGTTAAACGGAAAGTGTCAGAAGGTGTCTGCTTATCAACCGTTAGGACCCAAAGTTTACACTAAAGAGGGCGTTCAAAAAGGGGTGGGGTGTATATCAGCCTTGGGATGAGCGATGTTTACCTAACCTGAGCACAGGGAAGTGTCAACCACAGGTACCGACTGTAGCAGAAAACAGGAGGTCATTGGAGAGGTTGGTGACTATGGAACCGTGTATAAGTTGGGAGACAGGTAGGGAGTATCTGAAAGTTTCAGTCCTAGATCCATCAGTGAACCACGAAGGCAATAGGAGAGCAGGAGACAGATTCCATGTAATAGCTATTCTCACGGCAGTCACAGTAGTGACAGTAACTGAAGGAGTGATAGTAGTAGTGAAGGATGCTATAGTCACAGCTTGGAACTGGACTAAGGTGCAAATGAGGGGTATTTTGAAGTATGCATCATGGTGTTAGTAGTAGCAGGGGTTAGCTTGATAGCATTGTTGGGATATCATCTTCTGAGGGCATTTATGTTGAAACTTATATACAGTGCTGATTTTCCTCAGGGTGAGGTAAAGTTGATTAGGGCCACAGCATGTGTATATACGGTGGCCATGGAGGAGGAAGGAGATTGGGAGCAAAGTGAAAATGACATGGCTTGGGAACACCTCTAGTAACCAGTGTCCCGGACGGAGAAGACTGGGTGAAAGCATGAGGAAGTTTTCATATTTGTGTAACCCAGCAGAAAATGTTCCAGAAGGGAATAGATTCAGGTGAAGAGAGTGGGTATCATCATGTTATTAAACTTCAGATTTTCTTTGCATATATAATTATGCATAGCTTAACACAATATTAATACTTGTTATGTTTTGTGTTTCTTTCTGCTTTTCAAGTCTTATGCTATCACTCTCTTAGGAATCAGAAGGAAATGGAGAAAGTAAAAAGCTCCAGCTGAAATCGAGGAAGTTAAAAGCTTCAGCTGAAATGTCATTCTCAGTTGTCTGACGAGAGATGGAAATGAGTGTGCATAGTGTAAGTCTAGATCAGAGGCCATACATCTCGGAGGTGTAAACATAATAATCAACTGTGAATGTTAATCATGTGTTATTTTCTGTTCGTTTAAAAATCATTTCCAAGTTTATATCATTTGAACAGTATGGAGTTAATGTTCATGAGGAGGGATTGATGGGTACAGACTTCTAATCTTGAAATATGAAATATCCTTATTCATGTTACTGAGGGAGAGAGGGGAATGAGGAATGTTTACATTCTGTCAGAACATCTTGTTAGACATCAGGTATCCTATGGAGACGAGAAGGGTCACAGTCTGGTTCCAGACAACAGGACAGTTGTGAGTTGGGGAGGAGTGAGCATTCTGGGCCAAGGTCAGGTTGGATGAAGTGAGAATGAACAAGTCTCACTAAAGTCGTGTCTAGCAACAGATGGATTTGCTGTCCAGATGTGTAAGGAGGAGAAGCAGCATAGCAGGAGGGTATAAATACCAGTGTGCGTGTAAATGTCTTGGTCTTTGCAGCTGTTTGATCCCTTTGGTGAATGAACGTGGTTTGAGCTTTGACTAGTCTAACAAAGAGAGTGAAAAACAATCCCCTTATTTACATATGTATTCAGGCCCTTTGCCATGAGACTTGAAATTGAGCTCAGGTGCATCCTATTTCCATTGATCATCCTTAAGATGTTTCTACAACTTGATTGGAGTCCACCAGTGGTAAATGCAATTGATTGGACATGATGTAGAAAAGCACACACCTGTCTATATAAGGTCCCACAGTTGAACGTGCATGTCAGAGCAAAAACCAAACCATGAGGTCGAAGGAATTGTCCGTAGAGCTCTGAGACAGGATTGTGTCTAGGCACAGATCTGGGGAAGGGTACCAAAACATTTCTGCAGCATTGAACATCCCCAAGAACAAAGTGGCCTCCATTTCTTCAATGGAAGAAGTTTTGAACAACCAAGACTCTTCCTAGTGCTGGCCGCCTGGTCAAACTGAGCAATCGGGGAGAAAGACCTTGGTCAGGGAGGTGAACAAGAACCCAATTGTCACTGACAGAGCTCCAGAGTTCCTCTGCAGAGATTAGAGATTAGAGATCCTTCCAGAAGGACAACCATCTCTGTAGCACTAGACGGAAGCCACTCCTCAGTAAAGGACACATGACAGTCCACGTGGTGTTTGCCAAAAGGCACCTAAAGGACTCTGACCATGAGAAATAAGATTCTCTGATCTGATAAAAGCAAGATTGGCACCAACCCTACGGTCAAGCATGGTGGTGGCAGCATCATGCTGCGGGGATGTTTTTCAGTGGCAGGGACTGGGAGACTAGTCAGGATCAAGGGAAAGATGAAAGGAGCAAAGTAGAGAGAGATCCTTGATTATAACCTGCTCCAGAGAGCTCAGAACCTCAGACTGGGGCGAAGGTTCACCTTCCAACAGGAAGCCGACCCTAAGCACACAAAGACAACGTAGGAATGGCATCAGGATTAGTCTCTGAATGTCCTTGAGTGGCCCAGCAACAGCCCGGACTTGGACCCAATCGAGAGACCTGAAAATAGCTGTGCAGTGACGCTCCCCATCCAACCTGACAGAGTTAGAGAGGATTTGCATAGAAGAATGGGAGAAACTTCCCAAATACCCAAGAAGACCCAAGAGTGTAATTGCTGCCAAAGGTGCTTCAACAAAGTACTGAGTAAAGGGTGTGAATAATTATGTAAATATGATATTTTATTTTCTGCTTCGTCATTATGGGGTATTTTATCAATTTTAAATTAAGGCCGTAACGTAACAAAATGTGGAAAAAGTCAAGGGGGGCTGAATACTTTATTATGGCACTACCGCAAGCGCTTAGATTGACCATTGCATTAGGTTTATTACAATAGAGCCCTAGGTCTTACCTTTCTGGGATCCTCATCATCATTTTCATCCTCCTCCCCTTCTGTCTCCTGTCTCCAGCTAGTACATGTGCATGGGAGGGGTGCAGGCTGAATGGGGGGAGAGAGTGAGAATGGGGGGAGGCTGGGGAGAGGGGTAGTGTGTGGGGGGTTGAGAGAGGGGGAAGGTGTCAGGGGGCTGGGGATGGTATTGGATGACTGTACTAGTGAGGTTGGAGGCATTGGTAGTCTTAAAGGTGATGCTGGGTTTGCAATCAGAGGTGATGCTATGTTTACGATTGGAGGTAAAGCTGTGTTTGCGATCGGAGGTCCTGGAGTCAGGGTTTGCAGTATGGGAGGAGAGGCTGGGAAGAGGGGGTGTAGCAGGCTGGGGCTGATGCACAGAGTGGCTGATGTTGAGGTCAGACATCCTAGAAGAGAGGCTGGATGGAGGCCTAGAAAAGGGCTGAGATCGTGTCTGCTGGACGGAGGTGGTTTTCGAGGACAGATTGGGGTTTGTTGAGCTTGTGGTCTGCGAGGACAAGCTGTGGGGGTACATGAGGGGGTACATGAGGTGTTTGAGGTGAGGCTAGAGGGACTGTGGAACTGACGGTCAAGTACTCTTTATCAGCCAGAATGGTTATTCGATCACCCATAAGGCAGTATGTCAAACCGCCATCCGCCCTGTCTCTGATGCCACTGGAAGTGCATACAGAGTTCAATCACAGTTAGGTTGTGTGTGTTAATTTATTTGATCCTTTAATTATACGGGTAAATCCC
Organism: Oncorhynchus gorbuscha; assembly: GCF_021184085.1. Classification (NCBI taxonomy): domain Eukaryota; kingdom Metazoa; phylum Chordata; class Actinopteri; order Salmoniformes; family Salmonidae; genus Oncorhynchus; species Oncorhynchus gorbuscha. The sequence goes on from NC_060178.1 coordinate 53,256,964, forward strand.
ATTGAAAACAAACATGTATTTTACAAGCGAGACCTGTTTCCAAAAGGCAGCAATCAATAATATGTTACTGTATATAGAATGTTCAATAATGTTACCTGGTGTACATGGGACTAACGCTGGTCTTGGTCCCACCAGATGCCAAGCTAATTTCTTTGGAAACTTCCTCGTCCACAACAGACAACTCTTCATGGTCTGCTGGGTCACTTCTGCTGGTGCGGGAAATCGGGGAGGGGGGTGAGGGAGGGGTGGGAGAGAGTGAGGATGGCTGTTTCTCAGCTGCTTTCATCTCGCTGTCCTGACTCTCTTGACCGGAGGCTTGTTCCTGGGCATATGATGATTTCATAGGCCCCTTCTGGGCCTGGTTCTCCTTGTTGTACTGATGGTTCTGGTGAATCTGGTGTGACTGTAGCTTGAGCAGCTGGCTGTAGTCTTCTCCCAGCCTGATGTCGAGAGACCTGGACCTCACCCCACTGGTAGGATATGGGAAAGGAACCTATTTAAAGAGTGAGATAAAACTCAGTGCTCAGTATGTGTTTGCCTGTTACTGTGTGTGTGTGTGTGTGTGTGTGTGTGTGTGTGTGTGTGTGTGTGTGTGTGTGTGTGTGTGTGTGTGTGTGTGTGTGTGTGTGTGTGTGTGTGTGTGTGTGTGTGTGTGTGTGTGTGTGTGTGTGTGTGTGTGTGTGTGTGTGTGTGTGTGTGTGTGTGTGTGTGTGTGTGTGTGTGTGTGTGTGTGTGTGTGTGTGTGTACAATCACCAGTGTGTCAGCGTCCAGTTGAGACAGTACTCCAGGAACAGGTCTGCAGAGAGTCAGGTGGACCTCAGACAGAGTCCCACTGAGCAGGAACAAGACCCTCTGTGGATGAGAGGTCAAGGGTCAGTACAAGGAATTATGGGTGTGTGTGTCTGCTGCGGAGGGCAGGGGCATATTGGTAGGGAGGTCTGCAGGCTTTTACTAACCACAACAAATGATCTGAATTAGTCTCAATTTATTTTTCCCCATACTTGTGCACTAATGTAAAATTAGATTGTGTGGTTACATTGGTGGGCCACAGATACATACAGTATCAATTTGCACCAAGCATTCCATGACAACAACTCATTTGCATGTTAACTAGACTGAGGCAGACAGTCTGATCGCTGTGTAATCCTGAATTCAGAGTCAGTGGAAATGAGACACACAGAGCTAATTTCTACTAGATCAGATAATTAAATGTAACATGGAACAGAGAGGAGGAATAAATAAATAAAGCACAGAGCTAACATACAGAGACACACACTGCATTTTAACACTGAACTAACCCTATTATCAGAAACCAGAACCAAATCTTGCATGCTTTAGCTAGCTAGCTGACTAACATAACTACCCACACTTTCTGGTTAAAATCCTAGCCTCCTCTTCAAGCAACTACTCCATAAATTGTCAAAATAATCTGTGATACTGACTCACCAAAGAACATAAAAGAGAAGACCCCCATGAAATGGACAAAAATGAAGGGCATCTTACTGGCATTGGGCGAAACATATACACAATCGCAAATACCACTCAAATGGACAGTAGTTCACATGGCAAATGCCAAGTGTCATTCTCCAAAAATTCCAAAGGCAGTGAACACACTCCACCATAGGATTTCATATGGGAAATGGTCAAAGTCAGGTCTCAAGGGTGACATCTTCAAAATCTAACAAAAAAAGTGCAATTTTAAAACCTCATAAAAAGTGCTTTTTGGACTTTTTTTCGAGAGAAAAAAAGGGGGGAAAGTGTCAACTATGCATATGTAGCAACCATAAGGACATACATGTCTTATTTTATTGAATTTGTCCATAAGGCCTATGTTTTGTCTGTTTGCCATATATATATATATATTTTTTTTACCTTTATTTTACTAGGCAAGTCAGTTAAGAACAAATTCTTATTTTCAATGACGGCCTAGGAACAGTGGGTTAACTGCCTGTTCAGGGGCAGAACGACAGATTTGTACCTTGTCAGCTCGGGGATTTGAACTTGCAACCTTTCGGTTACTAGTCCAACGCTCTAACCACTAGGCTACCCTGATCTTAGAAAGTCAGCCAGAGCCCAAAAGTCAGTGAACCATGTCCAAATGGCATATATCAGTATTGAAAGTACTAAATCAGTATGTTATGTCCACTTGCCATATATGATTATAGGAAGTTGGCATATGTGTAATAGACAATGTCCAATCGCTCGTTTGTATTGATTTCAGCCTGTCCATTTGGTGATGGAAAATCCCTCATTAAATACATTGGAAAAGTACAAATGTACACTGTCCATTTGCAATGTATTACAATGGGCATTTAACATCACTCGGTGCACATGCTCTAATATACTGCTGAAATGCCCAATTGTCTGGCACGTTGAACTCGGGATGGCCTAGCAGTGATAGTGTTTTCCCTCATTCGCTTGTTGGTGTTGATTTCAGCCTTTCCATTTTATGATGGAAAATCCCTCATTAAACACATTGGAAATGTACACTGTCCATTTGCAATATAAAATCTACAATCCCAATATATTATACTGCCATCAAGTCAGCCATCAGTCAGTATGATTTCATACCGACACCAAACTTATACAGTGGGGAGAACAAGTATTTGATACACTGCCAATTTTGCAGGTTTTCCTACTTACAAAGCATGTAGAGGTCTGTTATTTTTATCATAGGTACACTTCAACTGTGACAGAATCTAAAACAAAAATCCAGAAAATCACATTGTATGATTCTTAAGTAATTAATTTGCATTTTATTGCATGACATAAGATCTCACCTCGTGGGGCATCAATGATCATGAGGAAGGTGAGGGATCAGCCCAGAACTACACGGCAGTCCTGGTCAATGACCTGAAGAGAGCTGGGACCACAGTCTCAAAGAAAACCATTAGTAACACACTATGGATTAAAATCCTGCAGTGCACGCAAGGTGGGGACAGTGCATGTCCAGGTCCGTCTGAAGTTTGCCAATGACCATCTGGATGATCCAGAGGAGGAATGGGAGAAGGTCATGTGGTCTGATGAGACAAAAATAGAGCTTTTTGGTCTAAACTCCACTTGCTGTCTTTGGAGGAAGAAGGATGAGTACAACCCCAAGAACACCATCCCAGCCGTGAAGCATGGAGGTGGAAACATCATTCTTTGGGGATGCTTTTCAGCAAAGGGGGCAGGATGACTGCACCATATTGAGGGGAGGATGGATGGGGCCATGTGTTGCGAGATCTTGGCCAACAACCTCCTACCCTCAGTAAGAGCATTGAAGATGGGTCGTGGCTAGGTCTTTCAGCATGACAACGACCCGAAACACACAGCCAGGGCAACTAAGGAGTGGCTCCGTAAGAAGCATCTCAAGGTCCTGGAGTGGACTAACCAGTCTCCAGACCTGAACCCAATAGAACATCTTTGGAGGGAGCTGAACGTCCATATTGCCCAGCGACAGCCCCGAAACCTGAAGTATCTGGAGAAGGTCTGTATGGAGGAGTGGGCCAAAATCCCTGCTGCAGTGTGTGCAAACCTGGTCAAGAACTACAGGAAACGTATGATCTCTGTAATTGCAAACAAAGGTTTCTGTACCAAATATTATGTTATGTATCAAATACATTTGTCATGCAATAAAATGCAAATTAATTACTTAAAAATCATACAATGTGATTTTCTGGATTTTCTTTCTCTCACAGTTGAAGTGTACCTATGATAAAAATTACAGACCTCTACATGCTTTGTAAGTAGGAAAACTTGCAAAATCAGCAGTGTGTCAAATACTTGTTCTCCCCACTGTACATACAGACACCAAACCCACTTTGTCCAACTCTTCTAGAAGCCAACTATCACATATGTCCGAGCCGGCCCACAATTCATAGCACCTTCTGTTAAAACCATAAAAAACCTTCAGAAACATAGTTACATTCGAGCTGGAGGTCCTGTTCTGACATTATGTGTAGGCCTAGCTGAGGTGACCTCAAATCTTGGCTCGATAGGTCATTCGGAGCCCGAGCAGTGATGTTAATTAGTGCTGAATATGCACAAGCTAGCGAACAGAAACGTGTAGGGTCAGTCTATGGGCCGAGGCGGTTTCAATGCACCTAGTCTTGTGATTCTGGGCCTTTTCTAAATGTCGTCATTTTTACAACACTAAAAATGTATTGAATATATTGCAAATGGATGAGGCTGTTTCCCAGCCTGAGAACCTTCTAGAGCCACATAACTCACCGTGCACTACTGACTTAAGCTCTAGAACATTTTTATTAAGTTTCAGCGCTCTAGGTCTGACGGTTCTTTGATGGTGTGAACGCCGGTAACTATTACAGGCTCTGTGTGTCTGTATGTACCACACTGTGTCACTACATCCTGGCAGTGTGTATGTTTTTTCTTGGACATCTGATGGGAGAAATGACTGATTTACAATTCATGAGGGTTGCCTAATCACACATATGACATTTTGGAAAGATGTGACCTTTTTAACCCTTTGAAACAGCCCCTATGACCCCAATTTATGGCACTTCCAGTTGTCACTGGAAACTGAAAGTAAACATATCCTCCTTGGGGCAGGCTTTTACAGAATCCTGAGTTTCACGTCTTTATGTTAAGAACGGACTTATTTACAGAGAGATGAATGCCGTATCTGTCACTAACTGTAGGTTGTGAAATCAAAACCACTTTTAAGGTAAATTTAACCACTTCCGGTTGTTCCAGGAAAATTGAAATCAGCAGGCAGGCAACGTATTCCTATGGGGAAAGATGTAAATGTAAACTGTTAGAAGAAAACACCCTGTTTTCACGCTTAAGGGTTAATTCCACACGGTCAGGTTATGCTTGTACAGATTGGGAGGACCTTAGGAACGTTCCTGTGGTTGAATTGTTTCTAGCCTCAACGGTGATCTGCCACTGTCACCCAAAAGCACCTCAACTTTAGGTCAGACTTAATTTTGGGCCTACTTTTTTGCACACTCACTGCTATCAGGACGAGCGAGCTACGGTCAAGTGGGGGCATGTCCTTGAACTCAGCACGGCCTAGAGACTATGGAGAGGTTGTCCTGGTACCACACAGCCAGGTCTCTGACCTCCTCCCTCTAGGCTGTCTCATAGTTGTCGGTGATCAGGCCTACCACTGTTGTGTCATCAGCAAACTTAATGATGGTGTTGGAGTCGTGCCTGGCCATGCAGTCATGAATGAACAAGGGAGAACAGGAGGGGACTAAGCACACACACCTGAGGGGACCCCATGAGGATCAGCATGGCAGATGTGTTGTTACCTACCCTTACCACCTGGGAGCTGCCCGTCAAGAAGTTCAGGATCCAGTTACAGAGGCAGGTGTCCACGTGTCCCTTTTGTCCACGTGGGAAAGGGCAGTGTGGAGAGCAATATAGATGGCATCATCTGTGGATCTGTTGGGGCGGTATGCAAATTGGAGTAGGTCTAGGGTCTCTGGGATAATGGTTTTGATGTGGGCCATTACCAGCCTTTCAAAGCACTTCATGGCTACAGATATGAGTGCTACGGGTCTGTAGTCATTTAGACAGGTTACCTTAGTGTTTTTGGGCACAGGGACAAGGGCACAGGGTGGTCTGCTTGAAACATGTTGGTATTACAGAGTCAGACAGGGTGAGATTGAAAATGTCAGTGAAGACACTGCTAGTCAGTCAGCGCATGCTCGCAGTACTCGTCCTGGTAATCCGTCTGGCCAGTGCTACCTGCCTTGAAGCGAGCATAGAAGTCATTTAGCTTGTCTGGTATGCTCGTGTCACTGGGCAGCTCGCGGCTGTGCTTCCCTTTGAAGTCTGTAATAGTTTGCAAGCCCTGCCACATCTGACGAGCGTCGCAGCCGGTGTAGTACAATTTGATCTTAGTCCTGTATTGATGCTTTGCCTGTTTGATGGTTCGGAGGAGGATATAGTGGGATTCCTTATAAGCTTTCGGGTTAGAATCCTGCTCCTTGAAAGCGACAGCTCTATCCTTTAGCTCAATGCGGATGTTGCCTGTAATCCATGGCTTCTGGTTGGGGTATGTACGTACAGTCACTGTGGGGACGACGTCATCAATGCACTTATTAATGAAGCCAGTGACTGATGTGGTGTACTTCACAATGCCAACTTTAGAATCCCGGAACATATTCCAGTCTGTGCTAGCAAAACAGTCCTGAAGCATAGCATCTACTTCATCTGACCACTTTTTTATTGACCGAGTCACTGGTGCTTCAGTTTTTGCTTGTAAACAGGAATCAGGATAGAATTATGGTCAGATTTGCCAAATGGAGGGTGAGGGAGAGCTTTGTATGCGTCTCAGTGTGGGGAGTAAGGGTGGTCTAGAGCATTTTTCCCTCTGGTTGCACATTTAACATGCTGATAGAAATTAAGCAAAATGGATGTAAATTTCCTTGTATTAAAGTCCCCGTCCACTAGGAGTGCCGCCTCTGAATGAGCATCTCTTGTATGCTTATGGCCGTATACAGCTCATTGTGTGCGGTCTTAGTGCAAACACCGGCTTGTGGTGGTAAATAGACAGCTACAAAGAATAGATATAAACTCTCTTGGAGTGTGGTCTACAGCTTATCATGAGATACTCTACCTCAGGCGAGCAAAACCTTGAGACTTCCTTAGATATCGTGCACCGGCTGTTGTTTACAAATATACATAAACCGCCACCCCTACTGTTCTATCTATGCCGATACAGTGTATAACCCACCAGCTGTATGTTATTCATGTGGTCGTTCAGCCACGACTCGGTGAAACATAAGATATTACAGTTTTTAATGTCCTGTTGGTAGGATATATGTTCTTGTAGTTAATCTATTTTATTATCCAATGATTGTACGTTAGCTAATAGGACCGATGGTAAAGGCAAATTCGCTGCCAGATCCTTACAAGGCATCCCGACCTTCGTCCTCGATATCTCTGTCTTTTTCTCCTGCGAATGATGGGGATGTCAGGTGTCTGGTGTAAATCCACCTCGTCCGACTCGTTGAAGAAAAACATTGTATTTTAATACGAGGTGAGTATTCGCTGTCCTGATTTCTAGAAGCTCTTTTCGGTCATAAGACAGTGGCAGACACATTATACACAAAATAATTTACAAATAACGCAAAAAAAAAAGATCATTCACCCCCATAAAACGGCCGCCATCCCCCCCGTTCACTCAGATTCAGCAAGGTACGTCAACATATGTAAATATTTAACACCGAACCTTAGCGCAAAGAGATTTGACAAAGGGATTGACAAAGGGATTTGTACAAAAAAAGACATTGCGTACCTGGTAGCTGAGTCCTGAAACCCATCTTCCATTGACAGTCAATATGATGTCTCCCTCTCTGATCTGTCCTGACTCCTGGGCTGGTTGACCCTGGAACAGAGTTTTGATGTGCACCACACTGCTGCCCTGGTCAGAACCACTGTTCAACTCACTGATGTAGAAGCTGAAGCCCAAACCACACAGACTCTTCTTCAACCGCACATCCAGAGTGTTGTCTGAGAAGAGTGCATTTTTATTTAGCTGTGTTTGAAAGAGGGGGGGCGGTGTGTGTTTGTGTTTAATTTAAAGCTGCAATATGTAACTTTTTGGGTGACCCAACCAAATGTACCTGCAATAACAAGGCTAAGAAGCGGTATCCCTGTTCTATGTGCACTATTTCTATGCTTCCCGTACTTAAGTTCCATTTTTGAGTCTTTTACATTTGGTTTTGTACACCAGCTGAAAATGCAAAATCTTTGTTTATGGAAAAGTTATTAAACAACGGTTTAGATGGTACAATGATTCTCTACACTATACTTCCTTATTTTGTCACAAACTGAAAGTAGACTAACTATTCTAATTTTTGCAAACAGGAAAGGGCAGAGTGATTTCTGCTTAGTGCACTTTTAATTCAGATTCACATTATTTACATGCAACAATGAGCATGTTCTACTGTTAAAAAATGACTGAGTACATTATGCCCCTCCACCAGATTGGAATGTGTGTAAACCGTAAAACCCAGATTGTGCTTCTGACTCGGAACACACACACACTCACGTACAAGTGCACTGTGGAATCCACACACGAACACTGAGCTGTAAGGCATCAGTGTGCCTGTGTGACAGTCATCACAATGTAGCTGTCAGATAAGTCACAGGAGTGTGTGTGTGTGTGTGTGTGTGTGTGTGTGTGTGTGTGTGTGTGTGTGTGTGTGTGTGTGTGTGTGTGTGTGTGTGTGTGTGTGTGTGTGTGTGTGTGTGTGTGTGTGTGTGTGTGTGTGTGTGTGTGTGTGTGTGTGTGTGTGTGTGTGTGTCCTCTCACCATCAGTGACAAAGCTGTAGTCCTTGCCACTCAAGGTCATCTCCATGGAGCTGTCTCTCCTGAGGCTTCCTGATTGGCTCTGTGAAGCCGCCTGGAGGTCTTTCTCTAGAAGCAGGCGCACCACCTAAGCACACACAGCAATTGCACATATAACGATCATTCACCCACAGCTCAGTGAACATACACAGAAGAAGAAAAAAAACATCAAAAAGCACTTACTGTAACAGCTAAAAACACAGAATGCTGTCCGTAAAGGTTTAGACAAGGGTGTTTAGAGACTCATTATGCCAGTGAAGTCATGTGAGGAAAAAGCTAGATTTGTTATGTTACTAGTTATTGTCCTGGAATCTGGGCTTTATATACACATTGCATTCGGAAAGTATTCAGAATTTATTACATTTTTATACATTGGCAAAAATGTATAAAAACCTATTTTTGCTTTGTCATTACTGGGTATTGTGCATACATTTTAGAATAAGGCTGTAATGTAACAAAATGTGGAAAAAGTAAAGGGGTCTTAATACTTTACAAATGCACAGTAACCCAGAGGGGACAAGAGGGGACTGAGCTAAGCTAGGCTGTGTTATCGCTATGTTAGCTCTATGACCTGGGTTTCAGTGTAGAGCACGCAAAACATCCAATTAAATTAAAGGTTGAGGCTAAAGCTCATTAGCATGGGCTAAAATAACAACAACTGCAAACATATGGTTTACCTTGCCACTGTCAGAGAGAGAGAGAGGGAAAGAGAAAAAGAATAAAGAGCGAGAGAAAGATGGATGGAGTGTGTGTGCATCGTACCTCTCCAGTCCTCTTCAGGCACTCCACGGCCTGTTTTTGTGTTACACCTCGCAAGTTGGACCCATCAACTTCCAGCAGTCGGTCACCTGTCATACACACACACATGATTAATTAGTGCTGTCTGGTTATCTGAATGTGTGAAACTAGTCAGTTATTGGTTGATTAGTGATGTTTGGTTACCAATCTGAATGCGTCCGTCCTGTTCAGCAGCACCCCTTGGCACCAGACTCTCGATGTAGATCCCCCCGTAATGAACACTGGTGTTCACTCCACCCTGGAGAATACAACACATACTGTACTGTACTGTATATATTATACCATAGCTTCTACCCCTGCCCCTAGCCTTTGACTCTTTCCCCTGAAACTAATAATGGTGTTGACTCCCCTGGAGAACATATAACATACTGCATTAAGTATAGGAGACTATGAGTCCGGGCTAGGCGAAGGCACTAGGGGTTGTTTTTAGCATGACCCCTAACCCTAACCCCTAGAGTGATCTCTAAACTCCACTCTATAGAGGAGTGTGTACTGTAGATTGGTGTGACTGAGACAGTAGGAGTGTAATCAGTGGAAATTAGGAATATAATTACTAGAAGGGACAAAGCCCTCAGACCACAGCAATTTGACTGAAACACTCATGTGTACACATTCTAGTAATATCGTTTCTATGGGATGGCCAAGGTGTGGGGTTGGGAAACACTATTGTAACGTATATAGATTTACAGCTACACTGATGCCCAGGCTGCCATTAGCCTTTTTCAGCTCCACCACCAGCTGCTTCCCAGCCCTCAGACTGCAGATGGAGGTAGAGCTAGAACACACCTGTAGGGAGGGGATGGGTGGAGAGCGAGAGAGAAAGAGAGAGATAGAGAATACATTAATACCAAGAATGCTATCGCATATTGTGAATAATACAGCTCTTACTGACAGTGACATCATAGAAATAAACTTCTCAAATTCCCTGAACACCAATCCATTTATCCATTGTTCATAGCCATGACCTTGATCAGCTAACCTATTATTCTATTAAGTCTACACTCAGTGTATCTGTTATTGTCTATAGACAATAAAGGTGAAATAAATCAAATAAATAGACAAGATGACAACTCTTGCACATGTAGATTTTTCCAAAAATCCTATTATTCCTATCCTATACCTCACAACTATTTTAAGTGACATTTAAAAGGCTGTCAATAGTGTAACACAAAATTCATATGAACTCCACAACCCTTCACTTGACCTCTGCACAAAGTTTTCAAGCATACACAGCTTCTGACACCTGCTTTGGTATAGCAATAGATTTGTTGTACTTCCAACAATATGTGACTCGTTTCAGGAAACGAGGCGTAAGTCGCACGTCACTACTTCTTCACAGGAGAGGCATTTGAATGTGAACTTTTTTTCGTAATGCGTTTTTTGGCCTAAATGCCTTCTGGAACAACTTTCATGTGCCTTAATAACAAACTTGTATGCCGTCTGTAAATACAAATACCATCTGGTTTAGCCACAGAAAAATACAGGAACCTTCCAGCTAGCCATGATTGGCTGAGATAATGGATGGGATGGACATGCCGAGAGATGAGTTCAGATTGGTCTGCCATATAGCACGCTTCTGTCTATAACATGAGCTGGTCAGTATGTGTAGGTAATCCTTTTTAACACGGATTATTTTTTAAAGATATCATGTAGTACAACTGCAAAAGTGTTGCTCTCCATGGTGAACCCAAGAGCAGACTCAGATGAGGACACTGGGATGAGGTAACCAAGATATTTATTGAAACACAGTGGAGAGATGGGGTGCAGGCCACATGGTGAGAAGTAGAGGGCGTGGCAGGAGAAGATGTAACATCCACTTTCTGGAAGAACGAGTTTTGAAATGAGTGGAATATCCGGTGGAATTAGAGTATGATATTAGGAGATGGAGAAAATTCTGGCGTTTGATTGCAAATATGCAGAGGGAGTCGAAAAGAGAACACACAAAAGGCTGTTGTATAAAACACCTGTCTCCGGAACACATCTTCAAACTAAGGGCAACAATGGCATCCCTGACAGAGAGGGAGAAGTGTCCATCCAAGTATACGGGTAAGATAGTCTAGCTAGCTGTTAAAGCATACTGTTAACTAGCTAGTTAGCTAATGTTATCTGGCTGGCTCACTAGCTAACGTTACGTGTATGTACGTGTAGTAATATTATTTGTATCGCAGAGTCATCTGCATTGCTAATTATAGCCTAATGTTAGCTAGCTAGCATTGAACCTAGTTAATTAGCTACCTGCAGATTCATGCAGGGTAGTAACGTAGGAGTTGGGATTATGGTTCATTGTTTAGCTACCTATATGTCTAAACAAAAGACTCCACTATGCAAGTGACTAATATACTTGGATTTTATTTGATATAGTATGTGTTTACCAGAGACATGACTTGCACCAAAGTCAAATTAGGATATAACGTTAGGGCAACGAGACAGTGTTCAAGTTCTAAAATTCTCTGGTAGAATGTCCTGCTTTTATTTTGTCACACTCAGAACCAACCATAAGCTATACTCAGTAATTGGCTCGCCATTAACTTGTAAATAATTATCTTTTGTGGTTTATTTTCCTGTAATAATGAAGACAAATGAGCTAAAGTGAAGACGTTGTCAGCTATACAATATGTGACTCATTTCAGGAAACTAGGCGTATATCGCATCTCTCTACTTCAGAAGAGAGGAATCTGAATGTAAACATTTATGTTGATCAAAAGGCATTTTTTTGGCAGAAATGCCTTCCGGAACATGTGAACTTTCATGTGCTTCTTCGAGATAGGGGGCGCTCTTTTAATTTTTGGATAAAAAACGTTCCCGTTTTAAACAAGATATTTTGTCACGTAAAGATGCTCGACTATGCATGTAATTGACAGCTTTGGAAAGAAAAAACTCTGACGTTTCCAAAACTGCAAATATATTATCTGTGAGTGCCCCAGAACTAATGCTACAGGCGAAACCAAGATGAAGTTTCATACAGGAAATGCCCCAGATTCTGAAGGCGCTGTGTTCCAATGTCTCCTTATATGGCTGTGAATGCGCCAGGAATGAGCCTGCCCTTTCTGTCGTTTCCCCAAGGTGTCTGCAGCATTGTGACGTATTTGTAGGCATATCATGTCATGTATTGTCACGTATTGTCATGTCTTGTCCCTGTGCTTTCTCTTCTCTTCGTTTCCCCCTGCTGGTCTTATTAGGTTTCTTTCTCTCTCTCTATCCCTCTCGCTCTCTATCGTTCCGTTCCTGCTCCCAGCTGTTCCTCATTCTCCTAACGACCTCGTTTACTCTCTCACAACTGTCCCCTATTTTGCCCTCTGATTAGGTCTCTATTTCTCTCTCGGTTTCTGCCTCTGTCCTTGTCGGATTCTTGTTTGCTGTGTCCTTGTTCCGTCCTGTCGTGTTTTGCCTTTTCATCAGATGCTGCGTGTGAGCAGGTGTCTCTGTCCGCTACGGCCCGCGCCTACCCGAAGGGACTTGCAGTCTGTTGCCGCTTATCCTGCAATTCTCCTCAACAACTAAAGAGGATTTATGTTTTCCCTGTTTGGACATTTCCTGTAAAGGATTGAGGATTATGTTTTCTCTGTTTGGACTTTAATAAACTCAGTTTCTGTTAAGTCGCTTTTGGGTCCTCACTCACCTGCATAACATATCATTGTAAGATTGACCATAAGAGACTACATTTACCAGGTGTCCGCCCGGTGTCCTGCGTCAAAATTATTGCGTAATCTCCAGGTCCATGAGCGTTCCATTTCTTCAGAGGATTAACTAAACTGCCACGATTGACTTATCATCGAATAGATATGTGAAAAACACCTTGAGGATTGATTCTAAACAATGTTTGCCATGTTTCTGTCGATATTATGGAGTTAATTTGGAAAAAAGTTAGCGTTTTAATTACTTAATTTTCGTTTTTCTTCTTACCCAAACGTGATGAAGAAAACGGAGTGATTTGTCTACACAAATAATCTTTTGGTAAAAACTGAACATTTGCTATCTATCTGAGAGTCTCCTTATTGAAAACATCTGAAGTTCTTCAAAGGTAAATTATTTTATTTGAATGCTTTTCTTGTTTTTGTGAAAATGTTGCATGCTGAATGCCAGGTTTAATCCTATGCTAGGCTATCAATACTGTTACACAAATGCTTGTTTAGCTATGGTTGAAAAGCATATTTTGAAAATCTGAGATGACAAAAGGCTAAGCTTGAGAACTAGCATATTTATTTAATTTCATTTGCGATTTTCATGAACAGTTAACGTTGCGTTATGGTAATGAGCTTGAGGCTGTATTCACGATCCCGGATCCGGGATGGCTAGAATCAAGAGGTTAATAACAAACTTGTATTACATCCATAAATATGAATCAAATTGTTACTTTTCGAGCCTAGTTTGTTTAGCCATGGAAAAAGCCAGGAACCTTCCCACTAGCCATGATTGGCTGAGATAACAGATGGGTTGGACATGCTGGGAGATGAGTTTGGATTGGTCTGCCATAGAGCATGATTCTGTCTGTAACGTGAGCTGTTCAGTATGTGTTGACAGTCCTTTCTACCACACCGTTTTTGAAAGATATAACATTAGCCTTATAGAACTACAAAAGTTTTGCTACTTTTCTCAACAACATTGATGCCCTAAATGTATTATGTGCTATCGACAGATCAGTTGGAAAAAGTGATTGGCTACTTTCTGCACACGCTACAGTCAGTGTGTGAACTGGAATGCCTTTGTCATGTTTTGTCATTGATTATCATGCCTTGTCCCTGTTCTTCTCCTTCTATTCGTTTCCCTCTGCTGGTCTTATTAGGTTCTTTCCCTCTTTCTATCCCTCTCTCTCCCCCTCCCTCTCTCACTCTCCCGCTCTCTCTTCTCTCTATCGTTCCGTTCCTGCTCCCAGCTGTTCCTATTCCCCTAATCAATCATTTAGTCTTCCCACACCTGTTCCCGATCCTTTTCCCTGATTAGAGTCCCTATTTCTCCCCTTGTTATTCGTTTCTGCCCTGTCGGTTCCTTGTCTAGAATTCACCGTGCTGTGTTTGTGTATCGCCCTGTCGTGTCGTGTTTTCCTCAGATGCTGCGTGGTGAGCAGGTGTCTGAGTCTGTTTGGTTCAAGTGCCTTCCCGAGGCAACCTGCTGTTCACCTGCTGTTCAAGATCGAGTCTCCAGTTTGTCCTCGTCATTTCGAGTGAAAGTTGTGTTTTTTGATTGTATTTACTTTACTGGATTAAAGACTCTGTTTTCGCCAAGTCGCTTTTGGGTCCTCTTTCACCTGCATGACAGAAGGAACCGACCAAGGAATGGACCCAGCGACTTCAGACGCTCGTTACACTGCCGTCGAGATCCAAGGAGCCATGCTCGGCAGACACGAGCAGGAATTGTCTGCTGCTCGCCATGCCGTGGAGAACCTGGCCGCTCAGGTTTCCGACCTCTCTGGACAGTTCCAGAGTCTTCGTCTCGTGCCACCTGTTACTTCCTGGCCTGCCGAGCCTCCAGAACCTAGGGTTAATAACCCACCTTGCTACTCCGGGCAGCCCACTGAGTGCCGCTCCTTTCTCACGCAGTGTGAGATTGTGTTCTCTCTCCAACCCAACACATACTCTAGAGAGAGAGCTCGGGTTGCTTACGTCATTTCACTCCTTACTGGCCGGGCTCGAGAATGGGGCACAGCTATCTGGGAGGCAAGGGCTGATTGCTCTAACAAGTACCAGAACTTTAAAGAGGAGATGATTCGGGTTTTTGACCGTTCAGTTTTTGGTAGGGAGGCTTCTAGGGCCCTGGCTTCCCTATGCCAAGGTGAACGGTCCATAACGGATTATTCTATTGAGTTTCGCACTCTTGCTGCCTCTAGTGAGTGGAACGAGCCGGCGCTGCTCGCTCGTTTTCTGGAGGGACTCCACGCAGTGGTTAAGGATGAGATTCTCTCCCGGGAGGTTCCTTCAGATGTGGACTCTTTGATTGCTCTCGCCATCCGCATAGAACGACGGGTAGATCTTCGTCACCGGGCTCGTGGAAGAGAGCTCGCATCAACGGTGTTTCCCTGCTCCGCATCGCAACCATCTCCCTCCTCTGGCTCAGAGACTGAGCCCATGCAGCTGGGAGGGATTCGCATCTCGACTAAGGAGAGGGAACGGAGGATCACCAACCGCCTGTGCCTCTATTGCGGAGTTGCTGGACATTTTGTTAATTCATGTCCAGTAAAAGCCAGAGCTCATCTGTAAGCGGAGGGCTACAGGTGAGCGCAACTACTCAAGTCTCTCCATCAAAATCCTGTACTACTTTGTCGGTCCATCTACGCTGGACCGGTTCGGGTGCTACATGTAGTGCCTTGATAGACTCTGGGGCTGAGGGTTGTTTCATGGACGAAGCATGGGTTCGGAAACATGACATTCCTTTCAGAGAGTTAGAGAAGCCTACGCCCATGTTCGCCTTAGATGGTAGTCATCTTCCCAGTATCAGATTTGAGACACTACCTTTAACCCTCACAGTATCTGGTAACCACAGTGAGACTATTTCTTTTTTGATTTTTCGTTCACCGTTTACACCTGTTGTTTTGGGTCATCCCTGGCTAGTATGTCATAATCCTTCTATTAATTGGTCTAGTAATTCTATCCTATCCTGGAACGTTTCTTGTCATGTGAAGTGTTTAATGTCTGCCATCCCTCCCGTTTCTTCTGTCCCTACTTCTCAGGAGGAACCTGGCGATTTGACAGGAGTGCCGGAGGAATATCATGATCTGCGCACGGTCTTCAGTCGGTCCCGAGCCAACTCCCTTCCTCCTCACCGGTCGTATGATTGTAGTATTGATCTCCTTCCGGGGACCACTCCTCCTCGGGGTAGACTATACTCTCTGTCGGCTCCCGAACGTAAGGCTCTCGAGGATTATTTGTCTGTGTCTCTTGACGCCGGTACCATAGTGCCTTCTTCCTCTCCGGCCGGGGCGGGGTTCTTTTTGTTAAGAAGAAGGACGGTACTCTGCGCCCCTGCGTGATTATCGAGGGCTGAATGACATAACGGTTAAGAATCGTTATCCGCTTCCCCTTATGTCATCAGCCTTCGAGATTCTGCAGGGAGCCAGGTGCTTTACTAAGTTGGACCTTCGTAACGCTTACCATCTCGTGCGCATCAGAGAGGGGGACGAGTGGAAAACGGCGTTTAACACTCCGTTAGGGCATTTTGAGTACCGGGTTCTGCCGTTTGGTCTCGCCAATGCGCCAGCTGTTTTTCAGGCATTAGTTAATGATGTTCTGAGAGACATGCTGAACATCTTTGTTTTTGTCTATCTTGACGATATCCTGATTTTTTCTCCGTCACTCGAGATTCATGTTCAGCACGTTCGACGTGTTCTACAGCGCCTTTTAGAGAATTGTCTCTACGTAAAGTCTGAGAAGTGCTCTTTTCATGTCTCCTCCGTTACTTTTCTCGGTTCCGTTATTTCCGCTGAAGGCATTCAGATGGATTCCGCTAAGGTCCAAGCTGTCAGTGATTGGCCCGTTCCAAGGTCACGTGTCGAGTTGCAGCGCTTTTTAGGTTTCGCTAATTTCTATCGGCGTTTCATTCGTAATTTCGGTCAAGTTGCTGCCCCTCTCACAGCTCTTACTTCTGTCAAGACGTGTTTTAAGTGGTCCGGTTCCGCCCAGGGAGCTTTTGATCTTCTAAAAGAACGTTTTACGTCCGCTCCTATCCTCGTTACTCCTGACGTCACTAGACAATTCATTGTCGAGGTTGACGCTTCAGAGGTAGGCGTGGGAGCCATTCTATCCCAGCGCTTCCAGTCTGACGATAAGGTTCATCCTTGCGCTTATTTTTCTCATCGCCTGTCGCCATCTGAGCGCAACTATGATGTGGGTAACCGTGAACTGCTCGCCATCCGCTTAGCCCTAGGCGAATGGCGACAGTGGTTGGGGGGCGACCGTTCCTTTTGTCGTTTGGACAGACCATAAGAACCTTGAGTACATCCGTTCTGCCAAACGACTTAATGCCCGTCAAGCTCGTTGGGCGTTGTTTTTCGCTCGTTTCGAGTTTGTGATTTCTTACCGTCCGGGTAGCAAGAACACCAAGCCTGATGCCTTATCCCGTCTGTTTAGTTCTTCTGTGGCTTCTACTGATCCCGAGGGGATTCTTCCTTATGGGCGTGTTGTCGGGTTAACAGTCTGGGGAATTGAAAGACAGGTTAAGCAAGCACTCACGCACACTGCGTCGCGCGCGCTTGTCCTAGTAACCTCCTTTTCGTTCCTGTTTCCACTCGTCTGGCTGTTCTTCAGTGGGCTCACTCTGCCAAGTTAGCTGGTCATCCCGGTGTTCGAGGCACTCTTGCGTCTATTCGCCAGCGCTTTTGGTGGCCGACTCAGGAGCGTGACACGCGCCGTTTCGTGGCTGCTTGTTCGGACTGCGCGCAGACTAAGTCGGGTAACTCTCCTCCTGCCGGTCGTCTCAGACCGCTCCCCATTCCTTCTCGACCATGGTCTCACATCGCCCTAGACTTCATTACCGGTCTGCCTTTGTCTGCGGGGAAGACTGTGATTCTTACGGTTGTCGATAGGTTCTCTAAGGCGGCACATTTCATTCCCCTCGCTAAACTTCCTTCCGCTAAGGAGACGGCACAAATCATTATCGAGAATGTATTCAGAATTCATGGCCTCCCGTTAGACGCCGTTTCAGACAGAGGCCCGCAATTCACGTCACAGTTTTGGAGGGAGTTCTGTCGTTTGATTGGTGCGTCCGTCAGTCTCTCTTCCGGGTTTCATCCCCAGTCTAACGGTCAAGCAGAGAGGGCCAATCAGACGATTGGTCGCATACTACGCAGCCTTTCTTTCAGAAACCCTGCGTCTTGGGCAGAACAGCTCCCTGGGCAGAATACGCTCACACCCGCTTCCTTCGTCTGCTACCGGGTTATCTCCGTTTCAGAGTAGTCTGGGTTACCAGCCTCCTCTGTTCTCATCCCAGCTTGCCGAGTCCAGCGTTCCCTCCGCTCAGCGTTTGTCCAACGTTGTGAGCGCACCTGGAGGAGGGTGAGGTCTGCACTTTGCCGTTACAGGGCACAGACTGTGAGAGCCGCCAATAAACGCAGGATTAAGAGTCCAAGGTATTGTTGCGGCCAGAGAGTGTGGCTTTCCACTCGCAACCTTCCTCTTACGACAGCTTCTCGTAAGTTGACTCCGCGGTTCATTGGTCCGTTCCGTGTCTCCCAGGTCGTCAATCCTGTCGCTGTGCGACTGCTTCTTCCGCGACATCTTCGTCGCGTCCATCCTGTCTTCCATGTCTCCTGTGTCAAGCCCTTTCTTCGCACTCCCGTTCGTCTTCCCTCCCCCCTCCCGTCCTTGTCGAGAGCGCACCTATTTACAAGGTACATAAGATCATGGACATGCGTTCTCGGGGACGGGGTCACCAATACTTAGTGGATTGGGAGGGTTACGGTCCTGAGGAGAGGAGTTGGGTTCCGTCTCGGGACGTGCTGGACCGTTCACTCATTGATGATTTCCTCCGTTGCCGCCAGGATTCCTCCTCGAGTGCGCCAGGAGGCGCTCGGTGAGTGGGGGTACTGTCATGTTTTGTCATTGATTATCATGCCTTGTCCCTGTTCTTCTCCTTCTATTCGTTTCCCTCTGCTGGTCTTATTAGGTTCTTTCCCTCTTTCTATCCCTCTCTCTCCCCCTCCCTCTCTCACTCTCCTGCTCTCTCTTCTCTCTATCGTTCCGTTCCTGCTCCCAGCTGTTCCTATTCCCCTAATCAATCATTTAGTCTTCCCACACCTGTTCCCGATCCTTTTCCCTGATTAGAGTCCCTATTTCTCCCCTTGTTATTCGTTTCTGCCCTGTCGGTTCCTTGTCTAGAATTCACCGTGCTGTGTTTGTGTATCGCCCTGTCGTGTCGTGTTTTCCTCAGATGCTGCGTGGTGAGCAGGTGTCTGAGTCTGTTTGGTTCAAGTGCCTTCCCGAGGCAACCTGCTGTTCACCTGCTGTTCAAGATCGAGTCTCCAGTTTGTCCTCGTCATTTCGAGTGAAAGTTGTGTTTTTTGATTGTATTTACTTTACTGGATTAAAGACTCTGTTTTCGCCAAGTCGCTTTTGGGTCCTCTTTCACCTGCATGACAGCCTTGACACAACACTGGCCAAAAATGATGTAGCTACAAACAAAATATAGTTAAAATGGTTCCAGTCTGCCATGAATCATTCATCCATGTATACGGGTAAGAGTCTCGCTAGATTTTCAGAAATAAGTTTCTAATTTTGTCAGAAAGTTATTTTCATTGCAAGTTAAAGCATACACTAGTTAGCTAGTGAACGTTAGCTTGCTGGCTCGCTATCTAACGTTACGTGTATGATCAGTGTAGTAATATAATTCCAATCAAAATCCATCTGCATTGCTAGTTATAGCCTAATGTTAGCTAGCTAATGTTGAACCTAGTTTGTTAGCTTAAGCTACCTGCACATTCATACTACATATTTGACAATGTTTGTATTGGTAGTAATATGTCTTGTACCCGAGATGGCATAGCAGTTCAGATGTCTTTTGTCCTCGTCTTGTCGTGTCCTGTATATATATATATTTACAACTTTTTATCACAAACATTTTATTTTTATTTTCCATCAACTCATCTTCAAAACACTCTCCTGCAACCCGCCTCATCAATTTATATTTATAAATAAGTATTATTTACCTCAAATCTGCAATCCTCCAAGAAGCTAGCCAGAAGCTAGCCAGAAACTCCAAGAAGCTAGCCAGAAACTAACCAGAAGCTAGCCAGGAGCTATAGAAGCTAATCAGAAGCTAGTTCAGAAGCTAGTTAGCTTCTTTACTGGCAAATCGTTAGTATTCAGCTAACCATGGTTTGTGGTCATCAGTTATCCTTTAGCTCGAAAATCTATCGCCAGTTTTTGTACGGCGCAGCGCGGCTCGGAACGGAACATACCGGACCAATTTTTCTCTCCATGTCCTTGGACTGCTTCAACTGCTCTCTGGACATTCATTCCCGGATATCACAGCTAGCTAGCTGCTATCCGTGTGTCTATCTGCTCTCGTCGATTCCGGAGCAAACATCAATTACTCCGGAACTAGCCAGCTCCGTCAATCACTCCTGAGCTCCGTCAATCACTCCTGGGCTGCAGTCACCTATCCGGACCCGTTTTACTGCCTACGAGGAGCCCCACAACTGGACTGCCGACGTTATCTACCCGAAGGAGATCCGGCTGGCTCCTCCGTCGCGACGTTACCTGAACGCCCATCTGTGGCCTGCTAACCGTTAGCTGTCTTACCGGCTGCTCTCAGAATAGACAATCGGACAATTTATTTATTTTTATTATTATTATTATGTTTCTTCTTGGGCCTCTATAACTATATCTATTGTTTTTAATTTATTTTTGTTGTTGTGTGATTTGGACTAATCCCCTCTACCACAAGGAACCCCACTAATCTACTGACAGAACGCAAGAGGTGGCTAACAACAGACCTCCATCCTATGCTAGCTTGCTACCGATGTCCTGGCTAGCTGTCTAAATCGCCGTGACCCCCAAACCAACCACTCCACTCACTGGACTCTTTTGATCACTCGACTAAGGAATCCTCTCCTTAATGTCAATATGTCTTGTCCATTGCTGTTCTGGTTAGTGTTTATTGGCTTATTTCACTGTATAGCCTCTAGTCCTGCTCACTATACCTTATCCAATTTATTAGTTCCACCACCCACACATGCAATGACATCTCCTGGTTTCAATGATGTTTCTAGAGACAATATCTCTCTCTTCATCACTCAATGCCTAGGTTTACCTCCACTGTATTCACATCCTACCATACTGTACATTATACCTTGATGCTATTTTATCGCCCCCAGAAACCTCCTTTTACTCTCTGTTCCAGACGTTCTAGACGACCAATTCTTATTGCCTTTAGCCGTACCCTTATTCTTCTCCTCCTATGTTCCTCTGGCGATGTAGAGGTGAATCCAGGCCCTGCAGTGCCTAGCTCCATTCCTATTCCCCAGGCGCTCTCTTTTGATAACTTCTGTAACCGTAAGCCTTGGTTTCATGCATGTTAACATTAGAAGCCTCCTCCCTAAGTTTGTTCTATTCACTCACTGCTTTAGCACACTCTGCCAACCCGGATGTTCTAGCTGTGTCTGAATCCTGGCTTAGGAAGACCACCAAAAATTCTGAAATTTTAATTCCAAATTACAATATTTTCAGACAAGATAGAACTGCCAAAGGGGGCGGTGTTGCAATCTACTGCAAAGATAGCCTGCAGAGTTCTGTCCTACTATCCAGGTCTGTACCCAAACAATTTGAACTTCTACTTTTAAAAATCCACCTCTCTAAAAACAAGTCTCTCACCGTTGCCGCCTGCTATAGACCACCCTCTGCCCCCAGCTGTGCTCTGGACACCATATGTGAACTGATTGCCCCCCATCTATCTTCAGAGCTCATGCTGCTAGGCGACCTAAACTGGAACATGCTTAACACCCCAACCATCCTACAATCTAAACTTGATGCCCTCAATCTCACTCAAATTATCAATGAACCTACCAGGTACCCCCCCAAAGCCTTAAACACGGGCACCCTCATAGATATCATCCTAACCAACTTCCCCTCTAAATACACCTCTGCTGTCTTCAACCAAGATCTCAGCAATCACTGCCTCATTGCCTGCATCCGTAATGGGTCAGCGGTCAAACGACCTCCACTCATCACTGTAAAACGTTCCCTGAAACACTTCAGCGAGCAGGCCTTTCTAATCGACCTGGCCGGGGTATCCTGGAAGGATATTGATCTCATCCCGTCAGTAGAGGATGCCTGGATATATTTTTTAAATGCCTTCCTAACCATCTTAAATAAACATGCCCCATTCAAGAAATTTAGAACCAGGAACAGATATAGCCCTTGGTTCTCCCCAGACCTGACTGCCATTAACCAACACAAAAACATCCTATGGCGTTCTGCATTAGCATCGAACAGCCCCCGTGATATGCAGCTGTTCAGGGAAGCTAGAAACCGTTATACACAGGCAGTTAGAAAAGCCAAGGCTAGCTTTTTCAAGCAGAAATTTGCTTCCTGCAACACTAACTCAAAAAAGTTCTGGGACACTGTAAAGTCCATGGAGAATAAGAACACTTACTGTTGCTAGATGTGGCTGGGGGGGTTGGTTATAGCATTTCCTTCACATTACCCATCAATTTAGACAAATGTGTCAGGTAAGCATCATCTAATAATTATAAAAATGGTATAAAATATTTTTTATCTGGACACTCTGTTTTTGATATTTCTACTACTGATGTCAACCCAAGCGTCTGTCAGCCCAAGTTAAACATTCTTCCAAGAACATCCAACCATACATCAAGAATAACATGTGAGATGGTTGCTTCGTCCTTAATAAATAAGAGACGATGGAGACCTTTCACCATACTCGCAAATTGACAATTTCATTCTTACATGTGCCTCCAAAGAATTCATCACAATATCTCAAATATCAGCAAATGCAAAATAAAAATAATTTATCCCAAGGACCATCAGCAAGGCTGTGTCTGCCCTATTAATAGTCTAAACATAGTGGTCCCTCTGTTGCACAGTTTTGCCAAGTAAGATCAGACCTATTGGAATAGTTTGATTTGCAATTATGGTCAATATTATATGATCTAATAATGTCTATTTCCCCAGGTTCTAATCTCAGAGAATGTGGGTCAGAGCATTGTGGTTGGAAAAGAAGGAAGTAGGTGCTATTCCAGAGCACTGGATCAAAGACCAAACTGTGTTGGCCACCAAATAAATATGACAAAGCAATAAAAGATTGGTGCAAACCCACTTTGAAATGGAAGTTTCTGAGGATAAAAGGTATATAGCAGGTATTCACACTCCTTGACTTGTTCCACATTTTGTTGTGTTACAGCGTGAATTGAGATTTTGTGTCACTGATCTATCTACACACAAAACCCCATGTCAGTGGAATTTTGTTTTTTTGCCATTTTTTATAATTAATTAAAAGTGAAAAGGTGGAATGTATTGAGTCAATATGTATTCAACCCCTTTGTTATGGCAGGACCAAATAAGTGCAATAGTAAAAATGGTGCTTAGCAAGTCACATAAATTGCATGGATTAACTCTGTGTGCAATAATTGTGGTTAACATGATTTTTGAATGACTACATCTCTGTACACCAAAAATATTTCAAGCACAGATTCTACCAAAGACCAGGGAGGCTTTTCAATGCCTCGCAAATAAGGGCACATATTGTATGATGGGTAAAAAAAAATAAGCAGATGCTTGAATATCCCTTTGAGAATGGTGAAGTTATCAATTATGCTTTGGATGGTGTATCAATACACCCAGTCACTACAAATATATAGGCGTCCTTCCTAACTATATTGATGGAGAGGAAGGAAACCGCTCAGGGAGTTTAATGGCTATGATAGAAAAAAACTGAGGATGGATCAACAGCATTGTAGTTACTCCACAATACTAACCTGCATGACAGAGTGAAATAAGGATGCCTGTACAGAATAAAACATATTCCAAAACATGTATCCTGTTTGCAATAAGGCACTATGTAATACTGCAACAAATAAATGTTTTCATCTTGGTAAGCAACTCCAGTGTATATTTGGCCTTGTGCTTTAGGTTATTGTCCTGCTGAAAGGTGAATGTCTCCCAGTGTCTGTTGGAAAACAGGCTGAACCAGATTTTCCTCTAGGATTTTGCCTGTGCTTAGCTCTTTTCCATTTATTTTTATCCTAAACTCCCTAGTCTTTTCAAGTTAAGCATTTTTAAGGTTAGGGTTAAGTTAAGGAATTAACTCAAATCTTAAGGTTAGGCATTAACCCCAAATATTAATGTATGGGTTAAGGTTTGGGATAGGCTTAAACAAATTCTTAGAGCTGGGGCTGGGCTATTTTTAGATTCTTAGAGCTGGGCTATTTTCCTGAATTTCCACCTGACTGACATGCCCAAAGTAAACTGCCTGTTACTCAGGCCCAGAAGCCAGGATATGCATATTATTGGTAGCATCGGATAGAAAACACGTTGAAGTATCTAAAAATGTTAATATAATGTTATAGACTATAATAGAATTGATATGGCAGGTGAAAATCCAAAGAAAAACCAAGTATTTATTTTAAGTCCCAGGCTCTTATAATGGAAAGCTACTGGTCCGATGTAATTTTGGCTTCCAGATTGCAATTCTTATGGCTTCCACTAAATGCCAACAGTCTTTATTCAAGGTTTCAGGCTTGTTAGTTCAAAACCTAGCAAGAATTTGGAGTTTCTGTGAAAAGCCCACTGGAACAATATCAGTCTTTCAGCACGTGAGGATGAGGGCGCGCACTTACTAATTTTACTTTCCTATTGAACATACAACTTTCCATATGAAATATTATAGTTTATTTACATTTTATCGTACCTGAGGATTAAATAGAAATGTTTTTTGACTTGTTTGGACGAAGTTTAGCGGTAGCTTTTTGGATTCTTTGTCTGCATGTTGAATAAGTGGATTACTGAAATCGATGGCGCCAACTAAACATACTTTTTGGGATATAAAGAAGGATTTTATCTAACAAAACTACCATTCATGTTGTAGCTGGGACACTTGGGATTGCAAACAGAGGAAGATTTTCAAAAGTAAGTGATTATTTAGTCGCTATTTGTGATTTTGTGAAGCCTGTGCTGGTTAAAAAAAACATGTTGACGTGGGGCGCCGTCCTCTGACAATCACATGGTATGCTTTGCTGTAAAGCCTATTCTAAATTGGACAATGCAGTTAGATTAACAAGAATTTAAGCTTTTAAACTATATATGATACGTTCATGAATGTTTAATATTGCGATTATTTATTTGAATTGCGCACCCTCCAATTTACCCGGATGTTGTCGACTGGTGTCTATCCCTAAGAAGTTTAAATTAAAAGAAAATCTGGAGAAAAAAAAACTGTATCACTGGATTTGAACTTGCAACCTTTGGAATCTGAGGCAGATGCTTACGCCCAGCCGCCATAACTGTCCACAACACTGAAACCTTCTTGAAGGTAACAATGCTCACTGTTGCTTCTAGTGGCCGGTTTCCACGTCATCTCCCAAAATCCTCAGACTTGGATGGACGTTGGATACTGACTTGTATCACGAGTGACCACTCTGATTGACTCAGCGGGATGAATACTTTTATAGATATTTTCCATAAAAAATGGAAGTATTCAAATTTGTCTTCCACTCTGCCATTACAGATTATTGAGCGTAGATCATTGACAAAAAAATGACAAATCCATTTTAATCCCACTTTTTAACATGACAAAATGTGGAAAAAGTTAAGGGGTCTGAATACTTTCGGGAAGGCACTGTACATTATACTTAAATGCAGTAAGTATTAACTGATCCCTTCAAATCTACAAATGTGTGGCTAGTGGGAAGATGGTCTCAACCCAGACGGAATAACTCCATGTTTCACCATTGTTAGTGTAGTGAAACAAAAGTGAAACTGAGCTGAAATTCAACTGGATTTCCAGGGTAGGGGCTTGTGTGGTTAACTTCGGCATGTTGTAGAATTTGGGTTTCAAGTTTGGTAATGTGTTTAGGTTTACTTTTTTAAAGTCTTCTTCCACTTCAATAAAACACAAATGTGTGTAGAAAAGGGCTGGATATTTTCAGGCGAAGGTCTAACCAAGCCCTCACCAAAATACCTGTGCCAGAACTACTAAGAAAAAAAAAGAAAACGCAGCACAAGCTACCAAGTAATGATGGTGAAGACGACCCTTGACAACGTAAGCCAACTCCGTATCATTGTATTTGAGAAAGGTATTCTAATTGTAAAAACAATCGTCATGATGTTGTCCAATCATCTTGGTCTCTCACATGGCTTAACATTGGAGCATGAGGGCTCGAGGTCATGAGGGCTTGTGTCTTCTTAATTGAGGGATCCCCTCACCAAATAGCTGCAAATGATCAGACACTTTTCCTGTGACAGACACAAGTATGAAACTCTCCATTTAGAATTTTGATTTAAAGTTTGGTAGAAATTAGATTGGCTTTAGGTAGAAAAATGGACTTCATTTTACACTTGCATGTGTTCTTTTTTTAGGCCTACCCAAGCCCCCACTAAAATCTGCTCTGATGTGCCAGTGACATTTTAGTCAGCAGGCGCTCTTATCCAAAACAACTTACAGTAAGCACCATGGTCGACCAACTGAGCTACATGTGACACTAAGTGCCACAAGGCCATAACACCCTGCAAGCCACCAAGTATTGGGGATGAGGGGAAATAGTCAACTAAAACACCACACAAGCCACCAAGCAAATATAGTGAAGAAGACCATTTCACAACGTAAACCCCTTAAGTAAAATACATGATATTGAAATTAGGCTGTTATATTTGGAAGTGAACAAATATAAAACTACTTTGTTTCAGAATTTTTTTAAAGAGTCCAATATCTCCTTTGTGAGATCCGTGACATTTGTAAAGGCCAGTAGCCTGAGTCAGGTTGAGGAATTCGTCATTAACCTGAAATAGCCAAAGGAATATTTACTAAAGATGGAAGAGCAGCTAATGGAGAATGATTTTCGAAAATACATGGTGAGAAATTAAATGTTTCATTGGTGTGAGTTGATGTAAAAAGGGCTTTATAAACAAATTTGATTGAAATTATGTTGCTTATAAAGTACATATTTTGTGTTCTATACAGAACCTTGACAAACGGCCTCATGTCAGCGATGAATATGAAAGGAAACAAAAGGAAGAGGGTATTTGAGGTCTCCAACCTTTGTAGCATAATTATAGGTACAGTGGAGACCAAATGATCACATTTTACATGACATTCGAATACCTTCTCTAGCTGTTTTCCCCCTTTGCGAATCAAAGGCTACATTGGCAGAAATACTACAGGCGATGTCAACCTGCCTGAAACATGCACCTGATTGCAAGAGGGGCAGTGGGAGGACCAATGACAAAGGAGATAAAATAGTAATTAAGAAGTTAAAAGCATTAAAGCCTTTACCGACAGTGACTTTTACTGGTTATTTGAACTTCTCATGTGTGTTTCCAGAAGCCTGTGCCAGAAATGACTTTTTGGGGCTTTTTATTTTTTAAATGGCTTCTACATCTACAGTATTTTATGGTGCATAGCATTTTCTTTTCAAGTGTAATAAAATGTTGACCGTTTTATTTACTTTGCATAACAGTTTTTACATAGACAAAGGTTTACACAATGCTCTTCCAAGTTACTGCTCTAATTGTGGATTACAATTTCATGGATTGATGGTAATCCTTGTTGAATTCATGGTGTTTGGTCAAATCAGATCACAATGTTTTCTTTACCTCACTCCAATATTTAAATGTAGTTGATTATTAGTTGTGTATAGTTTTCAAAGTAGTACTGAAATTAAAAAATAACTGTTGGATGTCTTTTTGAGTGGGTGAATAAAGGTTGAAATCTCATTGATCAATGTCTCAACCAAATATTACCCATACTTCCACGATGAAATGACGGTGTGCCCAGTGGGCAGTGTTACCTGAGCGTCTAGAATCTGGACCACAGGGTTGTGGAGTCTCTTGCCATGTTTAGATGTGGCCATGTTAGACAGAGCCAGGGCTGCCTCTGTCCCATTCAGGGTGGTCTGGGATCCAAAGCCCCTCTCCAACATCAGACTCTGAGTACTGGGGGCCAGAGAAGTCTTACTGTCCCTCAGAGAATCTGCATGGGAGAGAAAGGACTCAGAAGGGCTTTTCACACTAATGAGCCATATCGAGCCGAGCCAAGCCAAACCAAGCAGTACTGAGCTGGTCTGGTTACTCATCCACCACAGTTGCTGGAAACGTGCTGAAAAAGACTACAGTTGCTGGAAACGTGCTGAAAAAGACTATGTAAAAAGAAAATGTCCAGCCCAGCACAGTTTGGTTCGGTTTGACACGATAGTCTGAAAAGGGTAATATAGAAGCTGTTACTGTTTATACAGCACCAGATGGTGAGTGGCTTTTTGAACTCCCTCCAACATCATAACCTATAATGCCAAATAACAAAAGTGTTTAAGTCAATTCTTCAATGTCATACCCCGGGTACTGGGAGGCCGCGAGCTCTTATTGTCCCTCAGAGAACCTGCATGGAAAAGAGGGTAGAGGGAGAAACAGACAGACAAGGTCTGTCAGAGAGTGTATGACAGAGAGAGAACTGTGACAATGAGAGAGTATGTAGCGTATAGTTGGGTGGGGAAGTATTTTATTGTAATAGGTTCTACGTACATTTGGGCTGTGAGACGATGAGCTCCACCTCATCAGGGCTGCTCTGGAGGATGGCTGCTGCATTGGTGAATGTCACGCCCTGCAGACTGATCTTATTCAGAGAGATCAGACGACCACCTACATCAAATCAAATGTATTTGTCACATGTACATGGTTAGCAAATGTTAATGCGAGTGTAGCGAAATCCTTGTGCTTCTAGTTTCGACAATGCAGTAATAACCAACGAGTAATCTAACCTAACAATTCCAAAACTACTACCTTATACACACAAGTGTAAAGGGATAAAGAATATGTACATAAAGATATACAGTGGGAAAAAAAGTATTTAGTCAGCCACCAATTGTGCAAGTTCTCCCACTTAAAAAGATGAGAGAGGCCTGTAATTTTCATCATAGGTACACTTCAACTATGACAGACAAAATGAGAAAAAAAATCCAGAAAATCACATTGGTCTTGGCCATAGTGGAGTTTGGAGTGTGACAGTTTGAGGTTGTGGACAGGTGTCTTTTATACTGATAACAAGTTCAAACAGGTGCCATTAATACAGGTAACGAGTGGAGGACAGAGGAGCCTCTTAAAGAAGAAGTTACAGGTCTGTGAGAGCCAGAAATCTTGCTTGTTTGTAGGTGACCAAATACTTATTTTCCACCATAATTTGCAAATAAATTCATAAAAAATCATACAATGTGATTTTCTGGATTTTTCTCTCTCATTTTGTCTGTCATAGTTGAAGTGTACCAATGATGAAAATTACAGGCCTCTCATCTTTTTAAGTGGGAGAACTTCCACAATTGGTGGCTGACTAAATACTTTTTTGCCCCACTGTATGAATGAGTGATGGTACAGAACGGCATAGGCAAGATGAGGTAGATAGTATCGAGTACAGTATATACATATGAGATAAGTAATGTAGGGTATGTAAACAAAGTGGCATAATTTAAAGTGGCTAGTGATACATGTATTACATAAAGATGCAGTAGATGATAGAGTACAGTATATACATATCACATATGAGATGAATAATGTAGGGTATGTAAACATTATATTAAGTAGCATTGTTTAAAGTGGCTAGTGATATATTTTACATCAATTTCCATCAATTCCCATTTTTAAAGTGGCTGGAGTCCTCACCTGGTATGGAGGAGGTTGTGGAGGGGGCCTCTGAGAAGCCCTCAGAGTCCTGTTTCTGTAGCGAGGCATTGGACATGATTCTGGGGATGGGCTCTGGAGTACTGGAACACAAAAACAGTCATGGGTTTACATAGATAATTAGTATAATAATAAACTATCTGATGGAAACAATTCCGGAGTACTAGAACACAACGACACAGTTTTTTCAGAATTTATGATTATCATCATCAAAGGATGAAGTCAACGTAAGTAATCTGAGGGTCTCTCCCTTTGTGGATGAATAAACAAATGGTTGTACAGATGTCGGATCTTAATATGTCCCATTTTGTTGAGGGAGGGAAAACAATCCTGCAGCAGGAGGATTTCAAGGGATATTAAAGGATATTTAATATTTTGAAGCACTGCCACGGGACAGCTGGAAGTGGTGTTTGTATGTTATACAATCACTTAGACTGCAAGTCCACTGAGCGTCAGTTCAAGTAGCCTATGTAAGCTACGTTCAGGCTACGGCGCGTCTTGTATGAATTCTTACAGTGCGTTCAGAAAATATTCACATGCCTTGACTTTTTCCGCATTTTATGTTCTGTTACAGCCTGCATTTTAAGGGCGAGAGAGGGATAAACAACATTGTAGTGTAACCCTCTCACCAGGCTTGGATATGACTCTCACAATATTAATTTACGTAGAGTATCTCAACAGCATGGGCTGTTAGTTGAGAAGAACATCTCCAATAATAATTCCTATTGTAAACTGTCTAGGGTGATGACAATTGGTATTAACTTCAGAATGATTATGGGTTTCTGTTATTGTATCAGGATAGGCTATCCCATGCATTAAATTAGATTGAATAATTGAATGACTCCACCAAGGCAACATACATAAGGTTCAATATGTGTGTTATTACATATTAACATAGCACAATATCAAAATAAAATAAAAATATGAAACCCCAATGAGTCGTGCACAACCCATGTCCAAATTATTTCAAGCTTGCTTAATAACCCGTTGGTGCGCGTTGGAGCTAAAAAAAAATGACGAAAAACATAAAGTCCAGAATCACCTCACCTTGTGGTTACGCACTACTTGTAGATTTTCCTTCAGTGAAGTATGGCAGTTCCTTGCAGGTTTCCTCACACGATCCACAGCAAGCACCGCTATCAATGCAGACGGAACTCCTTAGCCATAACCGACATCCCATGGGAACATGAAGTCGTGAAGCTTTCCCAAGCAATTCTCTCTCAGTGTTACACGATGCTAGGCTAACCTCAAGGCTGTCAAATACATTCACTATGAGACGGTAGCTTCAGTCTTCACTAAGTCTTAACACAATTATTCTCTTATAAAATAAAATCGTCATTTCCCTTCATATCGTAGTAGGTATGGGTTTTGTTCTAGTTTTGTCGTCTTCTTTTATAATGTTTCTTCACCAACGATCCTAATGTAAAACCCATCCTTTTCTCAAGGTCTCTCTCCCTCTTTTTCCCAAGCCTCCTATTAAGGAGGTCCACTCCCATTGGCCACAGCTTAACAAAACTTAAAAGTAAACTAACCTATTCACTTATACATTAAATAAATATTTATTCAAAATAAATATTTATCAACATTACAATTTAGGAGCAATTCCAATTATACCAAATATAACAAATAAACTCACTACTTGGTTTTAACAAGGGTATTGCAGTAGTTAGTCCACAATATGAAAGAGTGTACAGAATATAAATATTCCAAAACATGCATCCCGTTTGCAATAAGGCAACAAAGTAAAACTGCCAAAAAATTGGCAAAGAAATTAACTTTATATCCTGAATACAAACCGTTATGTTTGGGGCAAATTCAACACAACACATCACTGAGTCCCACTGTTCGTATTTTCAAGCACGGTGCTGGCTGCTCAGGTTATGGGTGTGCTTGTCATCAGCAAGGCTAAGGGACTTGTTATGATAAAAAGAAACCAAATAGAGCTAAGCACTGGAAAAATCATTAAGGAAACCCTGGTTCAGTCTGCTTTCCAACAGACACTGGGAGACAAATTCACCTTTCAGCAGGACAATAACCTAAAACCAAGATGACTTTGAATGTTCCTGAGTGGCCTAGTTAGTTTTTTTTTCACCTTTATTTAACCAGGTAAGCTAGTTGAGAACAAGTTCTCATTTGCAACTGCGACCTGGCCAAGATAAAGCATAGCAGTGTGAACAGACAACACAGAGTTACACATGGAATAAACAATTAACAAGTCAATAACACAGTAGAAAAAAATGGGCAGTCTATATACAATGTGTGCAAAAGGCATGAGGAGGTAGGCGAATAATAATTTTGAATTAAATCAACTTGGAAATCTATAGCAAGACTTGAAAATAGCTGTCTAGTAATGATCAACAACCAACTTGACAGAGCTTGAAGAATATTAAACAGAATAATGTGCAAATATTGTACAATCCAGGTGTGCAAAGCTCTTAGAGACTTACCCAGAAGGACTTACAGCTGTAATCGCTGCCAATGGTAATCACGTATTTACTCAGGAGGTTTAATTATTATCTAATCAAGATATATTAGTGTTTTACTTTTCATAAATGTTTTACGAATGTTCAAATGTAGTTTTTTTTAATGAAAAAAAGACGTATAAAACTATTTTAATTCCACTATAACACAACATGAAGTGGAAAAAGTCAAGGGATGTGAATACTTTCTGTATGCGGATTATAATAAATGTACAATATTTGAATGGGGTAGATGTCAAATCTGTTTTTTTAGATCAATGGTTTATTATATGTTCAGGGCAAGCATCAGACAATATATATTATCTCAGTGCCTGTGTGGTCCAGCAGTTACTGCTGCTGACAACAGCACACGTGCCAGAGTAGGCATGGGTTTGAATCTGGCCCACTACTTACCTTTAAATTTTTGGAGGAACTAGTACCTTTCCTAGTTACTCTCCTTGGGTTTTACTTGTAATTTCAAGTAATTTCTGAAGGAAGTACCTTACATTTGACCATATCACTTAAGTTGCATAAGATTTACAATGGCTATGGAAAGTATTCAGACCCCTTGAGTTTTTTAAGTTACAGCCCTATTCTAAAACTAATTAATTAGTTATTTTTCTCATCAATATAATAATGACAAGGCTAAACAGGTTTAGAAATAGTTGCTAATTTACTGAAAATATAAAACTGAAATATCACATTTACATAAGTATTCAGATCCTTTACTCAGTACTTTGTTGAAGCACTGTTGGCTGCGATTACAGCATTGAGTCTTCTTGGGTATCATGCTACAAGCTTCGCACATCTGTATTTGGGGAGTTTCTCCCATTCTTCTGTGCAGATCCTCTCAACCTCTGTTGGACGGGGAGCATTGCTGGACAGCTATTTTCAGGTTTCTCCAGAGACGTTCAATCCAGGCTCTGGCTGGGCCACTCAAGAACATTCAGAGACTTGTCCTGAAGCCACTCCTTGCGCTGTCATGCGTGTGTGCTTAGGGTCGTTGTCATGTTGGAAGGTGAACCTTCACCCCAGTTTGAGGTCCTGAGCGCTCTGGAGCAGGTTTTCATCAAAGATATCTGTACTTTGTTAAGTTAATATTTTCCTTGATCCTGTCTAGTCTCCCAGTCCCTGCCTCTAAAAAACATCCCCACAGCATGATGCTGCCATCACCATGCTACACTTTAGGGATGGTGCCAGATTTCTTCAAGATGTGACGCTTGGCATTCAGACCAAAGAGTTGAATCTTGGTTTCATCAGACCAGAGAATCTTGTTTCTCATGGTCTGAAAGTCTTTATGTGCATTTTTGCAAATGCCAAGAGATTTGTCGTGCCTTTTACTGAGGAGTGGCTTCCATCTGCCAGAGATGCTTTCCTTCTGAAAGTATCTACCATCTCCACAGAGGAACTCTGGAGCTCTGTCAGAGTGACAATTGGGTTCTTGTTCACCTCCCTGACCAAGGCCCTTCTCCCCCGATTGCTCATTTTGGCTGGGCCGCCAGCTCTAGGAAGAGTCTTGGTAGTTCAAACCTTCTTCCATTTAAGAATAATGGAGGCTACTGTGTTCTTGAGGATGTTCAATGCTGCAGAAATGTTTTGGTACCCTTCCCCAGATCTGTGCCTCGACACAATCCTGTCTCAGAGCTCTCCAAATAATTCCTTCAACCTCATGGCTTGTTTTTTGCTCTGACATGCACTGTCAACTGTGGGACCTTATATAGACAGATGTGTGCCTTTCCAAATCATGTCCAATCAATTTAATTTACTGCAGGTGGAATCCAATCAAGTTGTAGAAACATCTCAAGGATGATCAATGGAAATAGGATACACCT
Source organism: Oncorhynchus gorbuscha (assembly GCF_021184085.1). Classification (NCBI taxonomy): domain Eukaryota; kingdom Metazoa; phylum Chordata; class Actinopteri; order Salmoniformes; family Salmonidae; genus Oncorhynchus; species Oncorhynchus gorbuscha. The sequence continues at coordinate 53,290,683 of NC_060178.1, forward strand.
GAGTCTCATAGCAAAGGGTTTGAATACTTGTGTAGATAAGGTATTTGTGTCTTTTATTTTTAATTAATTTGCAAAATGTCTAAAAACCTGTTTTTGCTTTGTCATTATTGGGTATTCTGTCTAGATTGCTCAGGATTTGTATTTATTTAATCCATTTTAGAATAAGGCTTTAAAGTAACAAAATGTGGAAAACATCAAGGGGTCTGAATACTTTCCGACGACACTGTATAGTATTATATCATTGCTGTAGGAGGAAAACCACCTAACCAAATGTTGTGATTTTCATTTTTTTACATGAACCGATACTATTGGTTCCCTTTTATGTCCGTATGAACGTTTCACAACCTCTTGACCAATTTAATGTATTCAAAATAGCTTCTCATAAAAACTCTTAAGTCCAATGGCTCTCCAAGTTGTCCATCAAACCCAGTTTTATCTCCACCAAGGCTCTTGACGTGAAGCACACTTCAATTTGTTCTTGGGTTCTCAGCCAGACGCGATCAGAGGTATGTTGGACTAATTAACTTCTGCCTTTGTAATATTATATATTTCTGGAGTAAGAAATGTATTTCTAAGATATAATTCTGCTGCTGAAATGGTGTTTTGTGGACAAGTGCAAATGAAATGTAAGTAGCTAACTAGCTAGATAGTTAACTAGTTTAGGCTGACCCAGATTCTGACAGAAAAAGTTTAATATCCATTTTATATATTCCCACATAATCTCTGTTTTTTGGCTAACTAGCCACCTTGTCATTGGCATAAAGCATGCACAGATTAATCAGTGGGAAACTAGCTATCACATTAGGATGGCACTAAAAAAAACTGGCTAAGCTATCTAGTTAGCTGCAGTGTCAACCATGCAGTTAACTAACGTTAGCTAGACCAATGGGTCAGTCCACCACAGCATCCTCCTACACATTGCTCTCTCCCACTCTCAGTGTATGTGTGTGTATGTTTGTTTAAATGTCCTTCTGTTTTTTTTTCTCCCCAATTTTGTGGTATCCAATTGTTAGTAGCTACTATCATGTCATCTACAAGACCCTGCTAGGTAAAGTCCCCCCTTATCTCAGCTCGCTGGTCACCATAGCATCTCCCACCTGTAGCACACGCTCCAGCAGGTATATCTCTCTGGTCACCCCCAAAACCAATTCTTTCTTTGGCCGCCTCTCCTTCCAGTTCTCTGCTGCCAGTGACTGGAACGAACTGCAAAAATCTCTGAAACTGGAAACACTTATCTCCCTCACTAGCTTTAAGCACCAACTGTCAGAGCATCTTACAGATTACTGCACCTGTACATAGCCCACCTATAATTTAGCCCAAACAACTACCTCTTTCCCAACTGTATTTAATTAATTAATTTATTTTGCTCCTTTGCACCCCATTATTTTTATGTCTACTTTGCACATTCTTCCATTGCAAAACTACCATTCCAGTGTTTTACTTGCTATATTGTATTTACTCTGCCACCATGGCCTTTTCTGCCTTTACCTCCCTTCTCACCTCATTTGCTCACATTGTATATAGACTTGTTTATACTGTATTATTGACTGTATGTTTGTTTTACTCCATGTGTAACTCTGTGTCGTTGTATCTGTCGAACTGCTTTGCTTTATCTTGGCCAGGTCGCAATTGTAAATGAGAACTTGTTCTCAACTTGCCTACCTGGTTAAATAAAGGTGAAATAAAATAAAATAAAAAAATCGCTACAGGAGAGACGGAGGTTGAAAGTCATGCGTCCTCCGATACACAACCCAACCAAGCCGCACTGCTTCTTAACACAGTGCGCATCCAAACCTGAAGGCAGCCGCACCAATGTGTCGGAGGAAACACCGTGCACCTGGCAACCTTGGTTAGCACGCACTGCGCCCGGCCCGCCACAGGAGTCACTGGTGCGCGATGATACAAGGATATCCCTACCGGCGAAACCCTCCCTAACATGGACGACGCTAGGCACAAACCCAGAGTCTCTGGTGGCACAGCCGGGGTTGCAGTACAGCGCCCTTAACCACTGCACCACCCGGGAGGCCCGTCATTTTTTTTTTCATGACAAGGTCAATAAGCCCCTCTGCCATACAGTCAGTGTATCATCTCCATAAGCTTTTGGTGCCATATACTAGACATTTAGTTTTTCTGTGTCTTTTTATTTACAGCTTGTAGCGACACAACCAAGGGGGATGAGAATGGGCCAGCCAAGAAATTAACATACCTTTCAAAGTGGAAAAGAGCAGTAAGGAGGATGGAGGGTAAATCCAGTTTTGTCTAGAAGGGACACAGCTTTTGTCAAAAATGTATTTTTTGTGAGAACTTATATTGCAGTTGCCTATATGCCATTTTCTCTTAGGCCACCCATATACATTTTAGTAATTTAACAGACACACTTAAATTGAGCAACTTACAGTAGTGAGTGAATACAGTTCCCTGTTGTAATTGAACCCACATCCCTGGCATTTCAAGCGACATGCTCTACCAACTGAGCCATACAGGAGCAATCCCAGCACCCCTCTGCTCTGCATGGCCACAGAAGTGAAACCATGGCCGGCCAGACAGACACCTTCCTCTCCACGGAGAACACTTGAGTATGTCATTGTTGTATCTTATTGTCAAGTTCATATAATGTATCCCATCTGTGTTGACATTTCATCTATCCAGGTCTTCATCCACTTTTGACATCACATGTTAGCTCGGTGACGGACGTTAGGTTATTCAATTATTGCATCTGAGCTCCTAGTGTGTGCGGCTCTCCTTTAATTTTTCAAGTGTTCTACTCCGCTAGCCAGCACCTCGCCTAAAAAGGTGTGCGTTTCTTTCACCTCTAGCTAGGTGACGTTAGTCATAAGGTTATCCCCTGATAAGTCACTCGCCTAATGTGTGCCTTGCCAGGCTACTTACTATAGCCAAGTGAACATCAGTAGCTCATCAGAATAACATTAGCTTTTTTCTTATTCACTGTTTCACCATCAGCCCATTCAAAAGCTTCAGATCGAACTAAGTGCAGTGCAGACAAACGTAAACCGTAGCACCAGGTTGTAAACAGGAAGTAATGAGTCCGCACATGTACATGTTTTGTAGGTGGTTCCAAATGAACTAATGCGTGATAATGCCGTCCCTCGCAAGACATATAGTCAGACATAAATGTACATCATTTTATCATGAAACACACAGCATAGACGCGAAAAGATCTGAAGTTTAACTTCGGATTTCCCTATAATAATATAATAATATAATATGCCATTTAGCAGACGCTTTTATCGAAAGCGACTTACAGTCATGTGTGCATACATTCTACGTATGGGTGGTCCCGGGGATCGAACCCACTACCCTGGCGTTACAAGCGCCATGCTCTACCAACTGAGGACCACACCCTGTGTGGGTGTTTAAAATCAGGTGAAATAAAATAAAAATGACACCAAGTTACACTACTCAAAAGGGACTAATTTCGTAGAAAAACACAGTAGATGAGGTGAATTACCACCATAGAATGCAGGATGCTCTGAGCTCAAGTGAAAAGCATTTTATTGATGATGAAGTCCATTGTGCTGTCGTGTTATATAGTTACGTACAGGTAACTGCCAAAATAAAGGAAACACTTGAGTAAATGAAGGATACAAAGCCTATTGAAAGCAGGTGCTTCCTGAGTTAATTAAGTAATAAACATCCCATCATGCTTAAGGTCATGTATAAAATGGCCAAATCTCAACCAAATTAAACACTTATTGGAGACTGCTTTCCAACAATAAAACACCAAAGTATGGAATTTCTCAGGGAAGAATGGTGTTGCATCCCTCCAATAAAAGATCCAGACAATTTTAGAATCTATGCCAAGGGGCATTGAAGCTGTTCTGGCAGCTCTGGGTGGCCCAACGCCCTATAAAGAAACTTTATGTTGGTGTTTCCTTTATTTTGGCAGTTACCTGCATGTGGTGTTATGTAGTGTTATGTAATGTTACCTCAAGGCCTGTTCCTTCACCTCTGACAGTGGGCATGGTTCGGGTAGATCTCTGTTGATTTCTCTCATCTCACTTTGTTGCCGTAGACATGCCTCCACCTTCGATGTGATGTCATCACACAACTTACTTAGCGACTCGCGTTGGCTGAGGTTGGCCGGTATCTCTACACTGTTCAGGACGACCTCGGAACATGAAAGACGCTTCATATGGGAGTCACGTGTCCGACAGATAGACTGGTACTTCTCAATGTTTTCATCTGAAATTACAACAAATAATCATAATGAATAAACAAATGTGTGTGTGTTTGTGTGTGTGCGTGCATGCATGCCTTCCTGCCTGACTTTGTGCTCTAAGAGCCCCGTACCTTGAGCGATGCTGTAGTTGAGTTGCCTGGAGGTCATTTCACTGTGGAACTTGTGCTGTGCGGAGCAGAGACTAAGAAGGTACTGAGCAATCTTAGAACTCTCTGTCACAAAACTGTGCTTCTTACTGCTGGGACCACCACACTCTATTGTCAGCTTACGACGCTGGGGAAGGGGGAGAGAGACAATCGTCAGGGGCTTGTCTTTTAAATCAAGAGCATTGCAGCTGTTAATGTCAAACACACATCTGAAAGCACAGTATAGAATACAACACTAGTATTCCAGTAGTACTCACATTGGCAGAGATGGTATCGGTCTCCCTCCAGAGGAATCGTTGTGTGACGGTACGGAGGTGGTTCTTCAGCTCATAGACAATGATTCCAGTGGCACAGACTCCCAGCACCAGCTCCCCCACCACCGGCTTCTTCTCCCGGCATACCCGATGGAACACCATCCCATACTCTGGCAGCTGCTGAGCGATCTAGAGAGTAGATAGAACAAGTGTGTTGCAAGGTTGATCTCAGTAAAGGAGAACATGCTCAATTCAACATCTTCTTGTGTATACATGTAAAAAAGGGTCCTAGGAACCAAAATAGATTAAAGAAAATTTAAAGGGCAAGCACTCAATTGATTATGATTTGCAATAATAGAAGCTTTGTTTTACTGTATCTTTAAGCTCAGTTGAGATACATCAGCAAAAATAAGACGAGACAAAATGACCCAGTTTTAGAAAGTTGTGTTGTAAAACTGACTGAAGAACGGGCATTCAGATCAAACAAACGAGATGTACAGTTGAGACCATTTCCACTTTAATGGTGCCTCTTTACAATGACGTGATGAAATTTTGAAACAAGTGGCCACTTGTTGTAGCAAGTTGTTGTAGCAAACTAGTATTAAGAAATATATGCACCAGAAACAGACCACACATTGGTATTTTGTCAGAGAAGTATCAGCAAGCTAGGCTAGCTAACTTATTGTTAGGCTAAAACAGAACATCAGCTCATTGTTCTCTGAATGGATAAACAGATCCGTCTCATTGCAAGACTTTAGCAAAAGATTTGACATGTTGACTCCAGCAGCAGACATGAGCCATTCTAAAACTAGGCTGTTCAGATCAAGCATACTTCGTTCTAAAACTGCAGGAAACTGTCTTGTCTCGTCTTATGAATCTGAACTGGGGATTCATTTCCAAAACTTTGATTTCTGCAAATAATAATAGATTTAATACAGTGTTCAACCACTGTTCAATTTTCTTACTTTTAGGAACTCGGTCTCAGCCTCCTCGGGCAGCATCTCGGCATTGTTGGCGTGGAACCGTGACAACTCCTCCTTTAGAGTGGGAAGAGCCATCTTCTCCAGCATTCTCTTAGACACATACTGCTCCGGCTGGTAGTAGTTCCTACCATACAACTGAACAGAGATAACAGGCCTGTCAATGACATATACTGACACTAATGTAGTAGTCTTTACCATACAGATATAACAGGATTGCATTCAATAGGTACCAAACTAAATAAAACTAACTGCAACAGAGAGGGACTACCTTGACTTAATTTTTTTTCTATTTCAAAATGTTTTGGTTGTGTGTGCCATACTGAACATTACCCAGGTCTGTCAATAAGATACATTGCCATTGATGTTTTACAGGACAGATATAACAGGTCTATCAATGAGATACTACTTCCTCATAAACATACTGCGTTGGCTGGAAGAATGATTAAGAGCCATACAATCTCTCAGGATTTTATGGAGAACCTAATCCATTATGGGGTGGCATGTAAGCCTGGTCATTAGAGCGTTGGGCCAGTAACCGAAAGGTTGCTAGGTTGAATCCCCGAGCTGACAAGGTACAAATCTGTTGTTTTGCCCCTGAACAAAGAAGTTATTATCCCACTGTTCCTAGGCTGTCATTGTAAATAAGAATTTGTTCTTAACTGACTTAAATAAAATAAAAATGTAGATCATTAAAGAAAAGAAAAACACTGGAGAAAAATTTTGTTTCTGAGACAGTGGTTCACTCAGTTTACCTCAGACATGTAATCCCCAAACTCTGCCTGAAGAGCAAGAGCCGCCAGGAACATGCACGTCTCCTCATTGCAGTACAACCTGTCCTCTAGGATATCCTTCCGCAGCTGCAAGTAGTATTGGTGACGCGTCAGCCTGTGTCTGGAACACCCAATGTGCAGTTCTTTAAAGAGACAACTAATAACTGCATTTCACTAACAGTTCATGATACCAAAACTAGATACTTTTCAGTGAAATGAAAGATATAAAATAATGATCAGACTCACAATATGAAAGAGATGTCTTCAACGAAAAACTTGACCCGTAGAAAAAGAAGAAAAGAAGTCGACACTACTTTTTTCCAACTGTCAGGAGCAACTTTTGAGATTTTAATCTCGTGGTCCAGGAAAAAATATTCATCATCTAAAAGAAAGAATGACATAGTATATGTAGTATGAATATAAATCAATAAATCAACTACAGTATATGTTTATGAGACACATAAGATGGGTTGTTGTCAGTTTCTTACCATCTATGAAGGCCAGTCCGAAGTAGAAGTGCTCTACCAGGTTAGCGTGAGCCACCACCATGTCGAACACGTCTCTCCCTCTGGACTTTTTGTCACATCTGACCAATACAGACTGACCACTGGGCAACACCACACTAACCTCTCTCTGGGACGAACAAGACCTGCCCTTCTTAGACTGGTCGGAAGAAGATGGATTAGGTGGAGGGGGAGAGAAGAGAGAGAGAGAGAGAGAGAGAGAGAGAGAGAGAGAGAGAGAGAGAGAGAGAGAGAGAGAGAGAGAGAGAGAGAGAGAGAGAGAGAGAGAGAGAGAGAGAGAGACCAATCTTTAGTCAACAAAAAATAGACTCAAAACCCCAAAACATAAATCTTCCAAAACAATTATAGAAAAAAAGTTTATGTTTTTACCACTATGGATCCGGGAAGCTCCAGACCTACATGGGGTTCGTCAGCCATCCTGATAAACTCAGGACCCAGAGCCTGAAAAGACACAACACGATGTAAACACAGCAATGCAGATACACAATCACATCATGCTAACATCACTACACATGGAAACAATTCATACACCACAATACACACACACACCTTCACACACACAGGATGCATCAGTCCTGACTATGACCGTCACCATGCTCCAGCAGCACTGCAGTTTCAAGTCAAGACTGATAAACCAGAACTGGGTTGGAGGTGACAGCTACCTCGATCGAACTGGGGCAGTGACGTCACAGGCTACGCTGACTACACCCAGCTTACTGTATCTTCGTTTCATCCCCATACACATTCTAGTTTTCAAAGTACGCTGTGCGTACACATCCTAGTTTTCAAAGACAAATGATTTTCAATGAACGTTCATTGAGTAACATACAAATCAATCTAATTATCATATTTGCTTTAGTGTATGAGACTGGGATTATATCTTAAACTGTGAAGGAGCTGAATGCGTCAGAGGAAAAATGTTGAGAGTAAAAAGAAGTATGGAATCTATAGAATGTATGACTCAGAGTCATGCATTTTGTCGCATATTATTCGTGTATTATCACCCCCAGAGCTCAGAAGATAACTCGACGGGGTCTCAGAAGAACATCAACCCACATCACAGGCTGCCATAGATCAGGGATCATCAACCAAATTCAGCAGCGGGCTGATTTTTTCTCGGGTCAGGGGGCCGGAACATAATTACAAATAAATTGTAGACTGCAAATAGTCCACAAAAAGCCCAAACAGATATAATATTTGGGTCCCTCTTTAAATCACATTCAGCTTATAAAGGCTTCATGAAGCCTTCATAATGCCTTCATAAGCACTGCATAAATGTGTTACAAAGCATCTATAAGTGTATGTCATGCTTTATAAAGGGTTCATAAATGTGGCCTAACTGTGTGACATAATCACCCATGTCTAAAGTGACATAACACGGTATGTCGAATATGATTTAAACATTGGCTTTATAAAGGGTGACATGTTGTGCTGAAGGATGGCATACGCTCTACAGTGATAACATCTTAGTCACATTATAGCTAATCTCATTCCTAGATACTTCTGCCCAAATGTGCAGAAGGTCTGGTGGACCAACCCATCAAACTTGGGACTTCATTAGTTAGATTTAAAAATAAATATAAAAAAGATAACTTGTGGAAATGGGCAGAGTTGAACAATAATTATGACTTTTTGACTGTGTTACGTGTTCTATCACAAATACCTCTCACACCCTATGGATCATGAGATAACTTTATAAATAAGCAGAACGTTAATAACCTATTTATTGACACTTCATGTAGTGTCCTGTAATACTTCTTTGTAGCGAGACACAGGAGATAACCGAGAGCACAGGCTGAATTCTGGAGATTGAGTGTACATAAAGATACACCAGGCGGGGGGGTTGGGACAGTGTTGGTCTGGTCCACACACAGAACTCCTTGCAGCACCTACAGCGGTAATGATTGTCATGTCTCTCGTCAGTGGGTTCACAATTCTCATGTGAAGAGAGATCCAGCTGCATAATGGGTGAGCATGAAGATGCTATGACAGAGGAAGTGGAGCTAAAGAGAGAGATAGAAATACTAGATTCCACTGTAGACATGCAGAGGGGTTGGGTCTGGGAGCTACCTTAACAGCCATAATTGGGTTGGCTTAGTTTCTTTACTGATTAATGCATCATATAAAAGGATAGATGTTGGGGTAATTGTACTCTGGACAATAATCTTGAGGCATTGATGTGAAAGCATATACAGTCATGGCCAAAAGTTTTGAGAATGACACAAATATTAATTTCCACAAAGTTTGCTTGCTGCTTCAGTGTCTTACATAGTATTATAGTCAGATGTTACTATGGAATACTGAAGTATAATTACAAGCATTTCATAAGTATCAAAGGCTTTTCTTGACAATTACATGAAGTTGATACAAAGAGTCAATATTTACGATGTTGACTCTTCTTTTTCAAGACCTCTGCAATCCGCCCTGGCATGCTGTCAATTAACTTCTGGGCCACATGATGACTGAAGGCAGCCCATTCTTGCATAATCAATGCTTGGAGTTTGTCAGAATTTGTGGGTTTTTGTTTGTCCACCCGCCTCTCGAGGATTGACCACAAGTTCTCAATGGGATTAAGGTCTGGGGAGTTTACTGGCCATGGACCAAATATATATATTTTCTTCCCCAAGCCACTTAGTTGTCACTTTTGCCTTATGGCAAGGTGGTCCATCATGCTGGAAAAGGCATTGTTCATCACCAAACTGTTCCTGGATGGTTGGGAGAAGTTGCTCTCGGAGGATGTGTTGGTACCATTCTTTATTCATGGCTGTGTCAAAATTGTGAGTGAGCCCACTCCCTTGGCTGAGAAGCTACCCCATGAATGGTCTCAGGATGCTTTACTGTTGACATGACGCAGGACTGATGGTAGCGCTCACCTTGTCTTCTCCGGACAAGCTTTTTTCCAGATGCCCCAAACAATCGGAAAGTGGATTCATCAGAGAAAATTACTTTACCCCAGTGCTCAGCAGTCCTGTACCTTTTGCAGAATATCAGTCTGTCCCTGATGTTTTCCTGGAGAGAAGTGGCTTCTTTGCTACCCTTCTTGACACCAGGCCATCCCCCAAAAGTCTTTGCCTCACTGTACGTGCAGATGCACTCACACCTGCCTGCTGCCATTCCTGAGCAAGCTCTGTACGGGTGGTGCCCCGATCCCGCAGTTGAATAAACTTTAGGAGACGGTCCTGGCGCTTGCTGGACGTTCTTGGACGCCTGAAACCTTCTTCACAATAATTGAACCACTCTCCTTGAAGTTCTTGATGATCTGATAAATGATTGATTTAGGTGCAATCTTACTGCCAGCATTATCCTTGCCTGTGAAGACCTTTTTGTGCAATGCAATGATGACGGCACGTGTTTCCTTGCAGGTAACCATGGTTGACAGAGGAAGAACAATGATTCCAAGCATCACCCTCCTTTGGAAGCTTTTAGTCTGTTATTTGAACTCAATCTGCATGACAGAGTGATCTCCAGCCTTGTCCTCGTCAACACTCACACCTGTGTTAACGTGAGAATCACTGACATGATGTCAGCTGGTCCTTTTGTGGCAGGGCTGAAATGCAGTGGAAATGGTTTTTGTGGGATTAAGTTCATTTGCATGGCAAAGAGGGACTTTGCAATTAATTGCAATTCATCTGATCACTCTTCATAACATTCTGGAGTATATGCACATTGCCATCATACAAACTGAGGCAGCAGACTTTGTAACAATTCATATTTGTGTCATTCTCAAAACTTTTGGCCACGACTGTATTGTAACGTCGTTCGTCTGTTGTATGAAGAGAGTCAGACCGAAATGCAGCGTGTAGGTTACTCATGACTTTAATGAAGATAATAGCGGTACATGAAATAACTGTATATGAAAACAACAAACGAAACGAAAACCTATTACAGCCTATCTGGTGACTAGAACACTAAGACAGGAACAAACACCCACAAAATACAACGTGAACTCAGGCTACCTAAATATGGTTCCCAATCAGAGACAACGATAAGTAGCTGACTCCAATTGAGAATCGCCTCAGGCAGCCAAGCCTAACTAGACACACCCCTAATCATACACAATCCCAATTAATACAAACCCCAATACGAAACACAACATACCCATGTCACACCCTGGCCTACCCAAACATATACCAAAACCACAAAATACAATAACCAAGGCGTGACATGTATATGCTTTCACATCAATGCCTCAAGATTATTGTCCAGAGTACAATTTTTTGGGCCACGACTGTACAGTGCTGCGCTACCTCAGTAGGATGTGGCATTGATTAGAGACATATTCCTTTCACTGAGGGAGAGAGGGTAATTTATCATCTTTACATTATGTCAAGACATGTTATTGTTAGCCATCAGGGATCATATGGGAGGAGGAAAGACGCAGTCTGATAAGAGTCAACATGACAGCCATGAGTTGGGATGGAGTGAGCACTTTGGGGCAGAGGTCAGGTCAGATGAAGTGAGGAAGAACAGACATCACTAAGGTTCTGTCTAGCAACAGAGATGCATTGGCTGTTCAGATATATAGGAGGAGACTCAGCATATTAGAAAGGGTTAAATATCAGTGCTTGCGTGAATATGTCTTTTGTCTGTTCAGCTGTTCGATCGTTTCGGCTGAATAAACTTGGTTTAAGCTTTCATAGTGTCAGTTGAGTTTAGACTCTGATATTTAGAACCTAACAGATAATTCATAACACATCCATAAAGACTCTATATCGCATGCCACTATACTTAATTTAAACTCAGACTCCTTTGGTCATTCATAACACATATATAAATGTCTTATATCATATGATGCTTTACTTACTATAAAGCCAGACACATTTGGGCATTCATAACCAATACATAAAGGCTCAATGATGTAAACACTTAGGGAATTATCACTAACAGCTAAAGCAAATAAATATTAAAGACATGTTTAAAACATACATTTCCATTTATTTGTACATTGTTAAAACAATATAAATCATTTAAAAAAGTTTCAAAAAGTCTGGCAATAAAATTACATTGAACATTACACAGGTCTGTGAATAGTGTAGCTTGTCCCTGTGCTGGCAGACAAATGGTTCTAGCCTCTCTTCCTGCTGGAGGCACTGCATGTTGGTTCCAACCTTAAAAGTAACAACAAAGTAAGTTAGCAGGTCTGTTAGGAAATTCCTTTGTCACACCTTCTGGATAAGGGAAATTCTGTGCACCAGAAACTCTAAATGAGAACTCGATTCAATTTGTATTATGTACAGATTCTTTCATGTACAGATCTCATGGCATGACTGAGACATGGCTGTATCTAGGGGGATTTTAGCTGAGCATTCTAGCTGGCAAAATGTTGGCTAGATAGCAATTGCTGTGAAGTCACTGAAATTGTTTGTAATGTAACTCAGCACTTAACTACTACTACAAGTTAATTTAAATTACAATAAAGGTTAACTTACCTGTTTTTCGCTGTCCAGTGGCAGTACACGTGGGGCCTTTGATTTGTGACCTCAGATGATCAGCGACTCATCAGCAACACTAAAAAAGTGCTTCCAGGTCACAAAATTTCTGAACTTTTTCTAAATAAACGTCCCACGCGTTATAGAACAAACGTGTCAATAACCATTCAGCTAAGAGGTTGGGTAGATGCTATTAATGTTTTATGTTGACCTGCAGACAGCAGACAGACTGAAGTCCTGAAGTTAAGTTTGAGCTGGCTGGATAACAGATCCTTCACCAATACTAATATTCAACTTCGACTTGAATAATGTCTCTTCAGCACTACTAGCTGGGCTTGCTGCCCATTGCAAACAGGCTGCACAGCTAGCTAGCATTACAGATCGACAAATAAGTCTGTAACGTGTTATGCAGGCTTGATATGTATATGCGGTGTCATTTCATTGGGCTCTGAATAATACGGTGTTGCTGGCCTTTTACTTCACCCAGTCCATTGGTGGCCAAATCACATCATGTGTGCTTACTGCACAACAGAAAAACCGCAAATGTTGTGGAAAATGTTTAATCAAATACTTCTCAGATACCGGAGTTTGTAAATTCAATTAGACTTTTATTACAAAAGTAACAGAAGCCGAGCAGTTCCATGGTAGAACTGAATCTGCATTCTTAGTGCTAGGCTTTTATACAGTCTTACCCTTACATCACCCCATTTTACGAATATTGTTTTGTTACATAATTTCCATTCTCTTATTGGCTCAGATATTGGGGCATAGATTCTATTGGTGGCATGACATGCTAATGTTCCTGTCTAAAGGACTTCACATGTTCAGACCTGTTTTGTCTATATATGATTAACCCATGTGCGTGTCCAGTAGCCTTCACAAGATCAGACATGGCCCAGACCAGACACATCCTGTTGGTTTACCTTGCTTAGTCCACACAGATTCTGTTTACGTTCTGTTTTTACATGTCCAATGATCAATTTGATATTGATCCAGCTTTGTACACTCACATGGGCTTCAGCCTTCATTCTGCTTACACATGCCACATTTTTTTGAACTCTTTATAAAGCATAACACATAGGTGTAGATGATTTGTAACACATTTATGTTGTGTTTATGAAGGATTTATGAAGCCTTTATCAGCTGCACATCATTTAAAGCAATATTTGACTAAAACATAATCATGTGAAACCTTGCTTACATACAATACCAGTTAAAAGTGTCGACACACCTACTCATTCAAGGGTTTTTCTTTATTTATTTTTTTACTATTTTCTACATTGTAGAATAATAGTGATGACATCAATGTTATAACCAAAAAAGTGTTAAACTAATCTAAATATATTTTATATTTGAGAATTTTCAAAGTAGCCACCCTTGATGACAGCTTTGCACTGTCAAATGTACCCTTTGCCTTGATGACAGCTTTGCACACACCTGGAATGCATTTCAATTAAAAGTTAATTTGTGGAATTTCTTTCATGTGTTTGAGCCAATCAGTTACATTGTGACAAGGTAGGGGTGGTATACAGAAGATAGCCCTATGTGGTAAAAGACCAAGTCCATATTATGGCAAGAACAGCTCAAATAAGAAAAGAGAAACGACAGTCCATCATTACTTTAAGACATGAAGGTCAGTCAATATGAAACATTTCAAGAACTTTCTTCAAGTGCAGTTGCAAAAACATCAAGCGCTATGATGAAACTGTCTGTCATGAGGACCGTCACAGGAAAGGAAGACCCAGAGTTACCTCTGCTGCAGAGGATAAGTTCATTGGAGTTAACTGCACCTCAGATTGCTGCAAAAATAAATGCTTCAGACTTCAAGTAACAGACACATCTCAACGTCAACTGTTCAGAGGAGACTGCGTGAATCATATATATATATTATATATATATATATATGCCATTTATAATGAATGAATCAGGCATTCATGGTTGAATTTCTGCAAATCAACCACTACTAAATGACACCAATAATAAGAAAAGACTTGCTTGGTCCAAGAAACACGAGCAATGGACATTAGACTGGTGGAAATCCGTCCTTTGGTCTGATGAGTCTAAATTTGAGGTTTTTGTTTCCAACCGCCATGTCTTTGTGAGACGCAGAGTAGGTGAACAGATGATCTCCACATGTGTGGTTCCTACCGTGAAGCATGGATGAGGAGGTGTGATGGTGTGGGGGTGCTTTGCTGGTGACACTGACAGTAATTTATTTAGAATTCAAGGCACACTTAACCAGCATGGCTACCACAGCATTCTGTAGCGATACACCATCCCATCTGGTTTGTATTTAGTGGGACTATCAATTGTTTTACAATAGGACAATGACCTAAAATACACTTCCAGGCTGTGTAAGGGCTTTTTGATCAAGAATGAGAGTGATGGAGTGCTGCATCAGATGACCTGACCTGGCCTCCACAATCACCCAACCTCAACCCAATTGAGATAGTTTGGGATGAGTTGGACTGCAGTGAAGGAAAAGCAGCCAACAAGTGCTCAGTGTCATGATGTGCACTTTGGGGGAGGATCATATGCGTCACCCCCTTTCCCCTCTCTCTCTCTATCCACAGTTTTATGACAGTCATAAATACTTGCAGGAAAACTGTCTCTCCCACTCTCAGAAATTGAAGTTAAATCCCTTTGTTACCACAGAGAGAGACATTGCAGTATGGTAACATCAAAAGGTTGAATAATTAAACAGTATTTCTGTAATCCAAACATTTGGAGTGGTCCGTGGGTACTCGCAGACCAATTATGTCAGATCAGTTGTTTCTGGGGATCACATGAAGGTCAGCATAACAACATAACTGTATATCTGAATGTATATATTTCCCAGTTTTCAGCGTCATATCGAAATGTGGGAGATCATATACGATTAAATATTAAACTATTTGTGAGAAGGTGTAATGTAATGTTAGCCTTCTAAACAAGATCATTGTTTTTCATATGAAGTCTTAACCAGTTGACATCCACCTCCACATCCACCTTATCCAAATACATTTAAACTCAGTTTTTCACAATTGCTGACATTTAATCCTAGTACAAATTCACTGTTTTAGGTCAGTTAGTTTTAACTGACCTACTTTGTTTTAAGAATGTGAAATGTCAGAATAATAGTAGGAAGAATGATTTATTTAATATTTTATTTATTTCATCACATTCCCAAATGGGTCAGAAGTTTACATACACTCAATTAGTATTTGGTGGTATTGCCTTTAAATTGTTTAACTTGGGTCAAACGTTTCGGGTAGCCTTCCACAAGTTGGGCGAATTTTGGCCCATTCCTCCTGACAGAGTTGGTGCAACTGAGTCAGGTTTGAAGGCCTCCTTGCTCGCACACGCTTTTTCAGTTCTGCCCACACATTTTATATAAGATTGAGGTCAGGGCTTTGTGATGGCCACTCCAATACCTTGACTTTGTTGTCCTTAAGCCATTTTGCCTCAACTTTGGAAGTATGCTTGGGGTCATTGTCCAATTGGAAGACCCATTTGCAACCAAGCTTTAACTTCCAGACTGATGTCTTGAGATGTTGTTTCAATATATCCACATAATTTTCCTCCCGCATAATGCCATCTATTTCGTGAAGTGCACCAGTCCCTCCTGCAGCAAAGCACCCCCACAACATGATGCTGCCAACCCCATGCAAGCTTCCCCCTTTTTCCTCCAAACATAACGATGGTCATTATGGCCAAACAGTTCTGTTTTTGTTTCATCAGACCAGAGGACATTTATCCAAAAAGTACAATCTTTGTCCCCATATACAGTTGCAAACTGAAGTCTGGCTTTTTTATTATTTATTTTTTTACAGTTTTGGAGCAGTGGCTTCTTCCTTGCTGAGCGACCTTTCAGGTTATGTCGATATAGGACTCGTTTTACTGTGGATATAGACACTTTGTACCTATTTCCTACCGGATCTTCACAAGGTCCTTTGCTGTTGTTCTGGGATTTATTTGCACTTTGCACACCAAATAACGTTCATCTCTAGGAGACAGAATGTGTCTCCTTCCTGAGCGGTATGACGGCTGCATCCTCCCATGGTGTTTATACTTGGCTACTATTGTTTGTACAGATGAACGTGGTACCTTCAGGCATTTAGAAATTGCCCCCAAGGATGAACCAGACTTGTGGAGGTCTACAATTTTTCTGAGACCTTGGCTGATTTCTTTTGATTTTCCCATGATGTCAAGCAAAGAGACACTGAGTTTACATTTACATTTTACATTTAAGTCATTTAGCAGACGCTCTTATCCAGAGCGACTTACAAATTGGTGCATTCACCTTATGACATCCAGTGGAACAGTCACTTTACAATAGTGCATCTAAATCTTAAAGGGTAGGCCTTGAAATACATCCACAGGTACACCTCAATTGACTCAAATGATGTCAATTAGCATTTCAGAAGCTTCTAAAGCCATAACATAATTTTCTGCAATTTTCCAAGCTGTTTAAAGGCACAGTTAACTTATTGTATGTAATTTTCTGACCCACTGCAATTTTGATACAGTGAATTATGAGTGAAATAATCTGTCTGTAAACAATTGTTGAAAAATTACTTGTGTCATGCACAAAGTAGATGTCCTAACAGACTTGCCAAAACTATAGTTTGTTAACAAGAAATTTGTGGAGTGGGTGAAAAATGAGTTTTTATGACTCTAACCTAAGTGTATGTAAACTTCTGACTTCAACTATATAACTACAAAGAATCTGGGGGACAAACCTGAGACTTTCTGTCAACTGACTTTCCAGCAGACGGACCGGCAATTTCAACAGAGAGACAACAAAGGCATACAATCGTAAATATGTAAATGGAAAATCCTTTGGAATTAGTGGCATTTCCATGAGCATAGTTATCAGCTGTGTGTACAATAGTAGAGTCCTTTGTCTTTTCACCCACTCTTTCTTTTGGTTTAACAAGCCGTCATATCGTTTTAGTCTACTGGGGATTTTTCATTGTATCATGTTAGTAACCAATGTATAACCTATGTATAACCTGTGTGATTATTTAGTTAGTTAGTAAATATATAGTTAAGCCAATTGGTATACCGCTGATTCATCACTTATGCTAGATTTCCAAGAGTTTGCAACATTCCGAATATGACTGATGAGGTAATAATACATTAATAAGTGACTGTTATTGATAAGATATGAACATATCTGAAGAGAGTTCAATTCGGGAAATAGTAACTCTTTAAACAACATAGACATAGAGAATTGATTTGATAATATAAAAGTCTTCACATTAATGATAGTCCAAGACACGACATCAGCATATGTGAGAACTCCTTCAAGACTGTTGGAAAAACATTCCAGGTGAAGCTGGTTGAGAGAATGCCCAGTGTGGGCAAAGCTGTCATCAAGGCAAAAGGTGTCTACTTTGAAAAATCTAAAATATGAAAAACATTTTGATTTGTTTAACACTTTTTTGGTTACTATATGTGTTATTTAATAGTTTTGATATATTTACTATTATTCTACAATGTAGAAAATAGTGAAAATAAAGAATAACCCTTGAATGAGTAGTTGTGTCCAAACTTTTGACTGGTTCTGTATGTATACTATCACATCTCTTTGTTATGATTGGGAATACTTTGGAACAGATTTCCAAAATGAAGATCACTTGGAGCTGATTTGCTGTTTTTTTACAGTCTTTAATGGCAAATAATTAAACCTGGGGGGCCAAATAAAATCCCCTGTGGGTCGAATTCAGCCTGCTGGCCGCCAGTTGAGGAACCCTGCCATAGATAGATCATAGACGGATGGATGGATGTATGGACAGATGATGGAGTGACAGACAGACAGATTTACCTTGACTTTCCTCTCGGTGAGGCTGGCTGAGGAGTCACTGAAGTTGATGAAGGGGCTGTGGGGTTGGGGTGCACCCTTTGAGGGGGCACCAATGTAGGGGCTACTGCTACTTCCCATGTGTCTGAGATCTTGTGGCAGTCTGGAGGGACAGTGGAGAAAGAGAGTCAGAGAGAGAAGAGAGTCAGAAAGAGAGATTCAAAGAGAGACAGAGAGAAAGAGAGAGAGAGAGCGAGAGAACATTCAGAAGGGGAAAGGGGAGGGGAGAAAGGGAGATGAGCGACAGACACTCAAGTTAAAGACGACAGGTAGCGAGAGACAGATATAGAATGTTCAGAAAAAGTGCTTCAACCGTACGCCTCAATCCAAAAAAATCTAAACACTTGTCCACATTTTCCAATACTTTCACAACATTAGTTGCTCATTATCAAGTTGATTGTAATCAACATAAAATTATTGATTTAAAATGATTTATTTATGTCCATTATTGTATAGGACACAGTAATGGATGTTTGAGTGCGTATTTCCCCAGAGTCTTACTTGTTAACGGCCTGAGGTCACACACAGGTCAGTCCCACAGTTGTGTGTGTGTGTGTGTGTGTGTGTGTGTGTGTGTGTGTGTGTGTGTGTGTGTGTGTGTGTGTGTGTGTGTGTGTGTGTGTGTGTGTGTGTGTGTGTGTGTGTGTGTGTGTGTGTGTGTGTGTGTGTGTGTGTGTGTGTGTGTGTGTGTGTGTGTGTGTGTTTATCTGCTTTGTTAGGCGTGTATACCTGTCTATGTTAGGTGGGCATGCAGGGGTGGGTTTCTGTCTCCAGGGTTTGTGAAGTAAACTCTCTGTAACACAAACACCAAATGACACAGATAAAACACATACTTAAGGAATAGATAGGCCTAACACAAACATTTGTTTCGTTCAAAGATACTTAAATATTCTAAACATATATCACACATTATACTGTTGAATCTATTTCAATAAAAAGTATACACATATCACTCAATTACTAAAAAAAGGAAGGTTTCCCTTTGGACACATTTCAGCAGCTTCCATGGTCAAATGCAATATTATCTCACTAACTGTACTGAGCAAATTAACCATTAGGAGTGCCTAATCTAGACCATCTACAACATTCTTCAAAAACAGGTGAAACATAGAAATCTAATTTGTTGTACAGTAGTAACAAATATACAGTTTTAAAAACACTGAGCTCTGTCTAGCTACCCCTTTGCACATCCAAAATGTATACACACAATGTACAGTGCATTCATTAAGTATTCAGACCCCTTGACTTTTTCCACATTTTGTTTCGTTACAGCCTTATTCTAAAATGTAGTAGATTGATTTTTTCCCTCATCATTCTACACACAATACACCATAACGACCAAGCAAAAACTGTTTTTTAGAAATGTTTGCAAATTTATTACAAATGAAAATCGGGAATATCACATTTACATAAGTATTCAGACACTTTACTTAGTACTTTTGTCACGTTCTGACCATAGTTCTTTTGTGTTTTCCTTGTTTTAGTGTTGGTCAGGACGTGAGCTGGGTGGGCATTCTATGTTGTGTGTCTGGTTTGTCTATTTCTATGTTTGGCCTGATATGGTTCCCAATCAGAGTCAGGTGATTATCGTTGTCTCTGATTGGGAACCATATTTAGGCAGCCATATTCTGTGAGTGTTTCGTGGGTGATTGTTCCTGTCTTTGTGTTTGCACCAGATAGGGCTGTTTCGGTTTTCGTTATTTCATTATTTTTGTAGTTTCTGTATGTATAGGTTTACCTTCATTAAAATATCATGAATCATCATCACGCTGCATTTTGGTCCGATCCTTGTTCTACCTCTTTGTCAGAGGAGGAGATAGAAGAGAGCCGTTACATATGTAAAGAAGCTATTTCGGTTTCTCATTTTTAATATATTTGCAAAAATGTCGAAAAACCTGTCGCTTTGTCATTATGGGGTATTGTGTGTAAATCATTTAATCAATTTTAGAATAAGGCTGTAACGTAACAAAATGTGGAAAAAGTCATTTCCCGAATGGACTGTACATCAGTAATTGTTTTCAGGAGTCACTAAATGAGAGAAAACAAATTGTCCAATAAGAACACTAATTATCCTGTTCAAAACACTTTCTATCATTTGTTCCTACCAAAGCATTCTAACCCATGTATTTTACCTGACTTGGTGCCAGAGTTGTTAGAGTACTGTCTGCTCCCTGCTCCAGCCGCACAGCCCTCACTGTAGTCAGGATACCGATCATGCTTACCTGGTAAAACACCAGGTAAAATACCAGGTAGAACAACAGGGGAAATACCAGGTAAAACAACACGTAAAAAACCAGGGGGTATATTCATTAGTCAATATCGTAGCAAAACATAAGAATCGGTTTTGCAGAAGGAAATGGAAACAAGTTTTCTTCCCTTTAGTGCTTTGTGAATACAACCCAGGTAAACAACCAAGTGACTAATGGCTTTACCTGGTTTAAAGGTTAAAATCAATGTTCCACGTTCCATAAATACCATAGACTTTCCATAGCACAGTGTTGTTGTTTTTTCAGTTGAAAAACGCAAATCTTACCCAGCTTCGTTAGCTGTCTATATCTTTGTTTGTGGCGTTAAAGCCAGTTAGTCCATAGATGCCAAAATAGTATGGTCAGCGATCAAAATGTTTACAGTTTATTTTCTTTATTGCTTCTAACACAAAGTTCCAGAAATGGGGGTAAGTATGACTGCCTGTCCGTTTGACCTGGGTAACTACTCCATCTTCGAGTTTGTAAGTGTGTGTTTGTGTGTGTGCGTCTACTCTGCATCCGTACATTACTAGTTATCACTGCAGGTCCTAATCCTTGCTGTGCCTCAAGGTTAAACTCTTAATCCTTTTTTACCAAAGTCTTACCGCAGGAACAATTTAGGTGGTCTACGTCTTTGTGTTGTCAGTAACGCTAAAAGGTAAAAATGACCTATTTACGTTTACACGTGACATACAACAACCTAATCCAAACTATTAGGTAGACTCAGCAAACAGAAGTCAAATCACATTGGGAAGATAATATAGTGGCAGTCAGGGGGATTAGAATTTTGTTTTTGTTTATGACTCTATTTATCCCTATTACCCACTATTATCACTCTGTTATCATGGAAACAAGAGCTGAGAGAGGATGTGATGTACGATGATGTCATGCGGCTGTTTGTCAGGGTAGTAGTTCAAATCTAGAGCTAAGAGCCTCTAACAGTGATAGGGGACCTGGACACTCTGACCTGTCCCAGTTTACTAGTACTACAACCGGATTAGTTTATTGTAAGGTCTGGAGATTAGGTCCAATGAACGATCTGGACATAATGTCACAAAAAGCTAATCAGACAAGATCCCAGACAGGGCTATAGAGATTGTTCAGAAGCGGTCCTCACCGTTAACCCTTTCTCTGATCATCTGACTCCTCCCACACAGTGGAACAAAGGGCTCAGACACACGGTCCACCTGAGAGAAAAGCATTCTACTGATTAGATTGCGGCATTACAGAGAGACAGACACACACATACACATAGATAGACCCCCCCCCATCCCCCCCGACACACACTCACAGCTTCGTGAAAGACATCCTCCACCAGCTGTCGTATTACTCTGTTGGGCGGAGGCAGGAGAGAGGCTTTGTGCTGAGACGAACAGGACTCCAGGATACTGTTCAGATTGACCCTGCGGTGGGCCAGGTCCTCGCACATACTCACTAGCAGGCCGTTCAGGTGGTCACTCAACTGGACCGGCTAGGAGAGACAGGAATAGAGACGATAGACGAGGTATCAATATCTCTCCAGGTACTAATACCAATACGGGAATAGAGAGAATAAGAGAAGTGTAGTGGTGTGCCCGAAACCACTGGAAGAACATGCTTGAGAGAAAGACTTGAGAGACTAACTTTGTTGTGTACAAGTTTAATGCTACTCTGATTTTAAATAAATTAACGTTGAGGGCCATAGTAATGTCAGAGAGCCACATTTGTTATCACTGCTCTGATAAGTCTTATAAATCTATATGTGTTGTTTGAAAAGAAAATGGCCTCACCTGATTCTGAGGTAGATGATAATTGACAGACCAGTAGAGAGTCATACCCAGTGAATACACCAGCATCTGGCAGAAGACAGACAGATTAGAGCATGACACTTAATATGAGTCAAACATGAAATCCTTCTGAAAACACCCCTGTTTGCCAAAACAATTCACCTCAACAGCGCAGATGGTGTATCCTGGTGTATTGTGTTTGGTTTACACAGGCAAAGCAGTGTCTACACAAGGGCAGCACTTAAAAAAACGGTTTTCCGTACCACTAGATGGGGTTATGTGCGAGTTATTACTTGAGGCTCACTGCTGTAAGTGCTTTCATCTACTGTATCAGGAGTACACACGCACGCACACACGGCACACATGGCACACACACGGCGCACGCACGCACGCACACACACACACACACACACACACACACCACACACACACACACACACACACACACAGTATGTTAGTGCTGCCCCCTTGTGTATTAGCTTCAGTACAAGGACTTAGCTCGCTGCAACAGTGTTTGTGCTGATAGTGCCATTAATGCTTTTAGTTAGTGGTGCTGGCCCGAGGCCATGTGAGGGATGGATTACATCATACTGTAAATCCTCTCTCTCTCTGAGGTGAACCATGAAAAACCACATTCA
The DNA here is from genome assembly GCF_021184085.1 of Oncorhynchus gorbuscha. NCBI lineage: Eukaryota > Metazoa > Chordata > Actinopteri > Salmoniformes > Salmonidae > Oncorhynchus > Oncorhynchus gorbuscha. Next base: position 53,313,485 of record NC_060178.1, read on the forward strand.
CACCTCTCTAACGGTCAACAGCAGAACTGTTACTAATGTCAACATCAGAAACCACATTGTGATAGACGCTAATCTAATGTTAGGTTTACATTTATGCCCCCTGATATATAAGGATAGGATTTGGGAGGGTTAGCTGATTCTAGATCTGTGCCTACGGGAAACGTGTGTTGGGACTTATGTCCGGTGTGTGCTACCTTCTCCATAACATCTTTGGTTGAGGAAGCACAGCCTCGCAGCATCTCTGGCGCAGTAAAGTGGCACGCCTCGTCTGATAGGGCACAGTTCTTAAACGCCAGTGTGCCGGTGCCCGAGAGCAGCAGGGAGGAGGGGCTTATGATGCTACACATACTGTTATGTCCTGAGAAGGGAACAGAAATAAAGATACTGGAAATGACATGCAATACCTGATCAATGTCTCTAAATCATATTTCTCCACAAATCCATATCCCCTTAGTTAGCATGTGGTCAGTATGTAATATTAAGCTGTACAACTGAAGTAGTATTTAGTATGCGGTAGTTACGACATTATTATTACTAGCTGTATAGAACAGTATTGTAGTGGGTACCCTTACATAAAAGACAGATGAATTTCACATGTGATCCACTGGCAAAGCAAATAATATTGCAAAGCGGGGGGACTCACAAGCTTTGAGGGCCCCCAAACCCAGTGGTCAGGCCCCCAGACAGCTATGCTATGGCTATGCTATCTGGGGGGTCTGACTTCTGGGGGTTGGGGGCCCTCAAAGCTCATGAGCAAATTTACTGTAATTTACTGAAATTAGCTTTAAAACTGCAACATTTTCTCTCAGGCTCATGGTAAAATGTGTAGAATAGCAGGAAATTAGCAAAGGGATTCTTGAAAGTCAGGACAATCCTTGTCCCAGGAGTGAAACTTTATTTTGATGTAAATAAAATTATTTTGTTGCATTATTTGAGCTAAAAATGTACATTTAGGGGTAAAAAGTGAAAAGAGTTGTTTTTTTCACAATAATTTCTACATCAATAATTTCCATGCCTGCTCAATGCCTGGAAATGCCCTTGTCCGTAGAAAAGGATCTCAATTTCAACCTCTCACAAAAATTGTATAATGTAAAAAAAAACAACTGGCAGAAATTGATATTAACTGAAAAATTGTCTTATGGAGTTTATTGCAATAGCCCTATGTGACTTTAAAAATCTTTGATGTTAAAACTTACATTCCCAAAAGAGAGTCGGTTTACTCAGTCAGATTTGCCTAAAATCCTAAATTAATCAGGAATGAGCATGGTCAGCTGTACCATAAGGACCACTTATTCATGTGCCCATTGCATGTAGTGCAACAATACCATTAATGTCTGCAAGCAACATTGTAATCACCATGGTCACAACCATAAACTGTCAACTCTATCTGCCTGATAGAATATGAATTTTGGTTAAAATCTGTTACATGTAATTAGGGTGAAGGGTCACAAAGCGTGTGATCACGTAAGTGTTCCAAAAATGTTTTTCTGTGATCACATGTGATCTTATGTGAAGTTAATACAAAATCATGTGGTTTTTCAGTAAGGATTCCCAGGAGGAGTATTAGTATTATTTAGTATTTAATAGTAGTGAGTTGGCAACATCAGTCATACCTTTGTATGAGACATCAACCAGGGATTCTGTGGTGCCCAGGAGGAGGGACCACACTTCATCCTCCAAAAGGGGACCTCCTCGAGTCTCCAACACCTCTGCTAGCGTCACAAATGTTCTGCTCATCCTGCTCACACACCTGGAAAATGAGACATTTATCAACTGTTAATTTATCATCAAATCACAGCCTACTTCGCCAAATGGTGATGATTTAACAAAGGCGCATTCGCGAAGAAAAGCACAATCGTTGCACAAATGTACCGAACCATAAACATCTTTTGCCTTTGTTAAAATCAATAAATGGAAGTATATATTTTTTTAACCTGCATATTTAGTTAAGAAATTAATGTTAACAGGCAATATTAACTAGGGAAATTGTGTCACTTCTCTTGTGTTCATTGCATGCAGAGTCAGGGTATTGTCACACCCTGACCATAGTTTGCTTTGTATGTTTCTATGTTTTGGTTGGTCATGGTGTGATCTGAGTGGGCATTCTATGTTGGATGTCTTGTTTGTCTATTTCTATGTCTGGCCTGATATGGTTCTCAATCAGAGGCAGGTGTTAGTCATTGTCTCTGATTGGGAACCATATTTAGGTAGCCTGGGTTTCACTGTGTGTTTGTGGGTGATTGTTCCTGTCTCTGTGTTTGCACCAGATAGGGCTGTTTAGGTTTTCGCACGTTTATTGTTTTTGTTAGTTTATTCATGTATAGTGTCTTTATCAATTAAACATGAATAACCAACACGCTGCATTTTGGTCCGCCTCTCTTTCACCAGAAGAAAACCGTTACAGGTACATGCAACAGTTTGGGCTGCCTGGCTTGTTGCAAACAAATTTTTCAGAATTTTACATAATTATGACATAACATTGAAGGTTGTACAATGTAACAGCAATATTTAGACTAACACGGAACCCAAACCGGCTGCCACGTGCGCTATCGTGCGCAAATGTATTTTCTCCCCCTACACCAAATGCGATCACGACACACAGGTTCAAATATCAAAACAAACTCTGAACCAATGACATTAATTTGGGGACAGGTCTCAAAGCATTAAACATGTATGGTAATTTAGCTAGTTAGCTTGCTGTTGCTAGCTAATTTGTCCTGGGATATAAACATTGAGTTGTTATTTTACCTGAAATGCACAAGGTCCTCTACTCCGACAATTAATCCACACATAAAACGGCCAACCGAATCGTTTCTATTAATCTCTCCTCCTTCCAGGCTTTTTAATCTTCAAACTTATATGGTGATTGGCATCTACACTTACATAGTATTGCCACGACAACCGGCAAAACATTTTGTCTTTCAATCACCCACATGGGTATAACCAATGAAGAGATGGCACGTGGGTACCTGCTTCTATAAACCAATGAGGAGATGGGAGAGGCAGGACTTACAGAGCGATCTGCATCAGAAATAGGAATAACTTCTATTTTAGCCTTTGGCAACGCAGATGATCGTTGGCGCATGCGAGCAGTATGGGTGCAATAATTGAATAACATGGCTTTCTACATTTATTTTGCGACGCTCGCGTATGGTCTGGTCAGCATGTTAGGGCTGCCACCCGTTTGATAAAATATGATTCCTTATTTCACTGAAAGAATAAAAATAATAAAAGTTTTGTTCTCGGAATGATAGTTTCCAGATATGATCATATTAATGACCAATGATCGTATTTCTGTGTTTATTATATTATAATTAAGTCTGTGATTTGATAGAGCGGTGGTAGGCAGCAGCAGGCTCGTAAGCATTCATACTTTACTTTGATTGCCAGCAGCTCTTAGCAATGCTTGATCACAGAGCTGTTTATGACTTCAAGCCTATCAAGTCCTGAGATTAGAATGGCAATTTTTTATTTTACCTTTATTTAACTAGGCAAGTCAGTGAAGAACAAATTTATATTTTCTTTGACAGCCTAGGAACAGTGGGTTAACTGCCTTGTTCAGGGGCAGAACGACAGATTTTTACCTTGTCAGCTCGTGGATTTTATCTTGCAACCTTTCAGTTACTAGTATGTATTATATTACGTTAAAATAAGTGTTCATTGTTCATTCAGTATTGTTGTAATTGTCAATATTACAAATATATACAGTTGGGCTACACAATAATAGTTTGGGCTACACAATAGTTGAGAGGTGAGACTCTCATGAACTTGTACATGTTGTTTTGTTCTAGGACGCCCACAGGCCTCATGACTTGAATGAAGATCCCCCGGTACCAGTTGAAAAAATATATGGAAGTACACCGACCAGTTAAAAGTTTGGACATTCAAGGGATTTGATTTATTTTTACTATATTCTACATTGTAGCCCCCCTTTGCCTTGATGACAGCTTCAGGAGGTTTCTACACATTTCCCACTCTTTGCACTGCATCCACTCCGGACCACACACCCTCTCTTCCACCATTTTGTGTCTGTGTGTCAAACATTATGATAGCTCCTCAGTTGGTCAAGATGGTCAACCCTGCCCATTTTCTTGTTGTAATCCATTACAAGCTCTGGATCAGATATACTGTAAATTCCTACCACTTTAAAAACAACTCCAAAACCACTGCCACTGTCACTTTAGTCCCAGGTTGTGTGGTACAAGGGTGAATGGTGGGACTTGGGGCAGACACACTCCATGGTAATGTAGGCTTCTGACTGCAATCTTCAATGTGATTGCATCTACTGATAGGAGACATTTAAAAAAATAAAATGTATGGATTGAAAACTACAGGATAGTTCAAGAAGAGGCTTCCCACTGGTGATTATGGTTCAAGTAGTAACATCCCTGCAACATCATTTTCCAGAGTGACGCCCCAGTCCATCGCTTAGGCCCATGTTGGCCGTTTGAGACATTTGTGGCAACTTTGTCACATGTGTAGAAGTTCTGAGGGTGCTAAAAACAAGCAAACAAATAGCAGACACCACTGAAGCGAACAGCGGGATAATCAGAATTCTGAAGTTCAGCACCACAAAGCAGTGGACAGCAACCTCTCAGGTGCAGCAGCCCACTCATTTCTAGAAAATCCTTAAAGATAAATGGGAAAAGCCCTAATCAGGAAGTAAGAACCCTATCAGCCAGGAAGGGGAAGGCTCCTCTATAAACTTGGTAGAATAGTAGCACATGTAATAGTAGATTAGAGAATAGGATAGGACTACTTTGTATATAGTACTACAGACTGTATCCAAAATAAACACGGTACATTACACACTCAACATAATACACACATTACCCATGTCATACATATTGTACATGTCTCGTACAACCACATACATAATGCATATTGCACACTGCCCTTGCACATTATGCCAGTGGTGTATTAACACAGCTCAACTACGCTGTTTAGGTACTTGATAGACATGGGAATAAAGGAGTGCTTATGCATGTTCAGCATACACACATTTTGGGACCCTATAGTGTCTGCCTGAGGGGAGAAGCTGATACCCGGGGTGAAGTACATGGAAGGGGTCTGAAATCATTTCTGAGCTTGTCTGATAAGTGTCTGTTCAAAAATGGTCTGCAGGGAGGGATGCTGCCTAAACAAAAACTTAACAAAAGTAAAACTCTCCATTGTTTCTTTGAATCTACACCACAACACATCAGACAATCAGTGGCTCCCAGTCATTTACATTAGGCTTGGTGATGTATCCCTTTAAATGTGCCACATGCCAACAATCCCGCACATCATGACAACCAATGACATAAAGCAAAAGCTGCCGTGTGAACTTCACTGTACTGTCGTGGTCTGACTCTAACTGTTGCTCTTGTCACATGAATGACAAAGACATACTTTGAACTATATTTTAAATATTTGTGTCAGACATTGAGAGGGATATCTAATATAGAGAGTGAGTCTGGAAACTGTGTGTGTGTGTGTGTGTGTGTGTGTGTGTGTGTGTGTGTGTGTGTGTGTGTGTGTGTGTGTGTGTGTGTGTGTGTGTGTGTGTGTGTGTGTGTGTGTGTGTGTGTGTGTGTGTGTGTGTGTGTGTGTGTGTGTGTGTGTGTTGGAGTTTGCCCATGATATGTTTACAAATCACTGTCAGACTCAAACAGAAATGTACTTTCATGCATACTTTCAACACTTTAGGCTGAGTATCTACCAAAGGACAACCTACAAAGGCAAAGACTGGAAGTAAGTGTGCAGTTATTGAGTAGCCTATATAAGCCCATAAACTTTAAGCCTACCTTTTTGTATTTTGTTTGGCATGAAGCCAACATGGATATGGCAATATACTGTATGGTCTATAATGTTTAGGCCTACTTGTATCAACAACAAAAGTGATACAGTGGGTTTACAACAGGATACAGAACAGCCCCTAACTATCCAATTATCTAATTTTATTAGCAGGTGATATACTAAATTACACTTCCCGGTTTAAATAGATAAAAAGAACATTCTGTTTATGTGGGCTTGATTTTACCTGGTCACAATCGATATGTGAAGAACTCGAACCTTCAGTAATATCCTTAGCGTCTTCAACACTGCTCCAATATAATCCTTGTGATCATTGCATGTAGTTTTCTCGTCCTCTCTGTAACTAGGAGCTACAGTCCATCAAGCAACGCAAGACTGTAACCAAACTGTACTCCATGCCAGTGCCTCAACACAAAACAGCCAAATCCATTTCTTCCATTACCAGATCCTTGAAATGTTACGGTGTTTCAAAACGTTTGGTTTCTTCCTGTAAATTGCCACTATTATTAGCCCGCCCTGGCACTAAGAAGTCAATTGGATTACACATGCGCAGTTTGACAGGCATCAGGTCAGAGGGCGCGGCCGCCAATACCGAGCAGGGAAGATCTGTGTTCACAGTCCCCATTAACTTAATATGTCTGACCCCCAGAACCAGCGCTAGAAAATACAGGACCTGTTCCATCAAAGCCGCATGACAGTAGTAGCTGTAGAAAGCACTAGTAACCTAATGGCTTTTAATAGGCACTTACTCCGTTGACCTATGAGGAAATTAATGGGGGTTTTGTAGTTTTTTTTTGTATAAATGCCGAGGTCTGTGCTAAACACAGGCTTAGGAGATCTTATATGTTTTGTCCAATGAGATAACCTTATGTGAATTTTGAAAAGTGTATGTAATCAAAACAAGTACATAAAGACTTCATAATTCATAAAGGTCATGTTAACTGACTGATATTTTTCAAACAAAACCACAAGACGGAGGTGTCCGGGCATCATTGCTCTAAGCTACACTGAACAAAAATATGAATGCAACATGTAAGTGTTGGTCCCATGTTTCATGTTCTGAAATAAAACAAATCCAGAAATGTTAACACTTCTTTGGGAGGTTCAAAATACAAAATACAAAAATTAAAAATACAAAAATTGTAATATTAAACACTCATGAAATACAAGTGTCATACATCATTTAAATGCTTAACTGGCAGTTTACTTTGGGCACGTCAGTCATCTGAACTTCCGAATACTGCCCCCTATCCCTAAGTGTAACGCCGTTCTTCGTTTGTAGAAAGAGAGTCGGACCGAAATGCAGCGTGGTGGTTACTTATGTCTTTAATGAATGAATCGCGGTACATGAAATAACTGATACACATACAAAACAACAAAACGGAACGTGAAACCTAATACAGCCTATCTGGTGAACACTACACAGAGACAGGAACAATCACCCACGAAATACAAAGTGAAACCCAGGCTACCTAAATACGGTTCCCCATCAGAGACAACAAGAATCACCTGACTCTGATTGAGAACCGCCTCAGGCAGCCAAGCCTATACTAGACACACCCCTAATCAACCACAATTCCAATGCCTACAAAAACCCCAATACGACAATACAATAAACCCATGTCACACCCTGGCCTGAACAAATAATTAAAGAAAACACAAAATACTAAGACCAAGGCGTGACAGAACCCCCCTGCCCCTAAGGTGCGGACTCCCGGACGCACCTCAAAACCATAGGGAGGGTCCGGGTGGGCGTCTGTCCATGGTGGTGGTTCCGGCTCGGGACGTGGACCCCACTCCATAAATGTCATAGTTCCTCCCCTTCGCGTCCTGGGATAATCCACCCTCGCCGCCGACCATGGCCTAATAGTCCTCACCCAGAACCCCACTGAACTGAGGGGCAGCTCGGGACTGAGGGGCAGCTCGGGACTGAGGGGCAGCTCGGGACTGAGGCAGCTCGGGACTGAGGGGAAGCTCGGGACTGAGGGGAAGCTCGGGACTGAGGGGCAGCTGGGGACTGAGGGGCAGCTGGGGACTGAGGGGCAGCTGGGGACTGAGAGGAAGCCCAGTACTGAGAGGAAGCCCAGTACTGAGAGGAAGCCCAGTACTGAGATGAAGCCCAGTACTGAGATGAAGCTCAGGCAGGTAGTAGGCTCCGGTAGATCCTGGCTGGCTGGCGGATCTGGAAGATTCTGGTTGACTAGCAGATCTGGAAGATTCTGGTTGACTGGCAGATCTGGAAGAATCTGGTTGACTGGCAGATCTCGAAGAATCTGGTTGACTGGCAGATCTAGAAGATCATGGCTGACTGGCGGATCTAGCTGCTCTATGCAGACTGGCAGATCTGGAAGAGACTGGTTGACTGGCAGATCTGGAAGAATCTGGTTGACTGGCAGATCTAGAAGATCATGGCTGACTGGCGGATCTAGCTGCTCTATGCTGACTGACAGCTCTGGCTGCTCCATGCAGACTGGCAGCACCTTGCAGACTGGCAGCTCCTTGCAGACTGGCAGCTCCTTGCAGACGGGCAGCTCCTTGCAGACTGACAGCTCCTTGCAGACTGACAGCTCTGGCTGCTTCATGCAGACTGACAGCTCTGGCTGCTTCATACAGACTAACAGCTCTGGCTGCTTCATGCAGACTGACAGCTCTGGCTGCTTCATACAGACTGACAGCTCTGACTGCTTCATACAGACTGACAGCTCTGGCTGCTTTAAGCAGACTGACAGCTCTGACTGCTCCATGCAGGCTGACAGCACCCTGCAGACTGGCTGCTCCTTGCAGACTGACAGCTCCTTGTAGACTGACAGCTCCTTGCAGACTGGCAGTTCTTTGCAGACTGACTGCTCTGGCTGCTTCATGCAGACTGACAGCTCTGGCTGCTTCATGCAGACTGACAGCTTTGGCTGCTTCATGCAGACTGACAGCTCTGGCTGCTTCATGCAGACTGACAGCTCAGGCTGCTCCGAACAGGCAGGTGGCTCCGGCAGCACTGTAGAGGAGGAAGGCTCTGATAGCGCTGAACAGGCGGGAGACTCCGACAGCGCAGGAGGGAAGGGAGGCTCTGGCTGTGCTGAACAGGCGAGGCGCACTGAAGGCCTGGTGCGTGGTGCTGGAACTGGTGCTACAGGATCGAGGACACGCACAGGAAGCCTGGTGCGGGGAGCTGCCACTGGAGGACTGGTGCGTGAGGTGGCACAGGATGGACTGGACCGTGAAGGTGTACTGGAGAGCCTGAGAGCAGGACTGGCACAGGACGTGCAAGGCTAGGTAGGTACACAGGAGGCCTAGTGCGTGAGGCTGGCACATTTTTCACCAGCCGACTAACATGCACCTCAGGACGAGTATGGAGCGCTGACCCAGGTGCCATTAAATCCCCGACACGCTCCATCGGACGAATATCGTACCTATAGCACCATACTAGCAACTCCCTCATTACTCTCTCCTCCACTTTCCCCATTAACTCCTTCACAGTCTCTGCTTCGCTCACCTCTAACACCGGCTCTGGTTCTGGTCTCCTCCTTGGCTCCTCACGATAAACAAGGAGAGTTGGCTCAGGTCTATCTCCTGACTCAGCCACTCTCCCTCTGAGCCTCCCCCCAATACATTTTTGGGGCTGTTTTTCGGGCTTCCTTCTGCGCCGTCGTGATTGCCTCTCCAACTCCATTCTCCTATAACCCTCTTCGCACTGCTCCAGCGAATCCCAGGCGGGCTCCGGCACTCTCTCTGGGTCGACCGCCCACCTGTCTATTTCTTCCCACGTCGTATACTCCATACCTCTGCTGTCCATAACGTCCTCATAACAGCGTCTCTCAGCTCTCGTAAGTGCCTCCGTTCGCTGCTCCCTCTGTCGCTGCCTGTAACCACGCCACTCGGTCCGTGTGTGGTGGGTGATTCTGTAACGGTGTTCTTCGTTTGTTGAAAGAGAGTCGGACCGAAATGCAGCGTGGTGGTTACTCATGTCTTTAATGAATGAATCGCCATACATGAAATAACTGATACACATACAAAACAACAAAACGGAACGTGAAACCTAATTACAGCCTATCTGGTGAAACTACACAGAGACAGGAACAATCACCCAAGAAATACAAAGTGAAACCCAGGCTACCTAAATACGGTTCCCCATCAGAGACAACAAGAATCACCTGACTGATTGAGAACCGCCTCAGGCAGCCAAGCCTATACTAGACACACCCCTAATCAACCACAATCCCAATGCCTACAAAAACCCCAATACGACAATACAATAAACCCATGTCACACCCTGGCCTGAACAAATAATTAAAGAAAACACAAAATACTAAGACCAAGGCGTGACACTAATAAGTTTTAAACACACACAAATAGTTTATTTATCTCACATTCTGGGCAAAAATGTGTTGACATTTCTGTTTGAGAGCATTTCTCATTTGCGAAGATAATCCATCCACCTGACAGGTGTGCAGTTTTATCACACTACACAAGTTTTGAGGAAGAGTGCAATTGGCATGTGGACTGCATGAATGTCCACCAGAGCTGTTGCCATAGAGTTTAATGTTAATTTCTATACCATAAGCCGCCTCAGACGTCCTTTTAGAGAATTCGCCAGTACGTCCAATCGGCCTCACAACCACAGGCCATGTGTATGGCGTCGTGTGGGCGAGTGGTTTACTGATGTCAATGTTGTGAACAGAGTGCCCCATGGTGGCGGTGGGGATATGGTATAGGCAGGCATAAGCTACTGACAATTGCAATTTGAATGCACAGAGAAAGCATGATGAGATCCTGATGTTTATGTTTCATGTTATTATGTTTCACAATTCCTGGAAGCTCAACATTTCCCAGTTCTTCCTTGGCCTCACCAAACATATCACCAATTGAGCATGTTTTCGGTGCTCTGGATCAATGCGTGTGACAGTTTGTTCCAGTTCCCACCACAAATGCGTATAAACGATCATACAGGAGGTTTTGTAATGATTCTTATGTCGAAGATGTGAAAAATATTTGTTGGTCTGATGTGTGTAATGAGGAACATCCGGACGCTGCACTTGAAGCATTTAAGAAACTGCTTCTTTCGGTTACTGATAGTCATGATAGGCCCATCATGAAACTGATTGTTAGAACTACCAAATCCCCAATAGATGATGAATTTAAAAAATGTATGGCTGAGAGGGATGAGGCAAAGGGAATAAAAAAATAATTCTGACCACACAGCAGATATATAGTAGGCAAACATATAGTAAATTGAAAATTCACATTACTAAACTAAAAAGAATAAAAATAAACTATCCTATGGAACCAAGATAAATGATATGAAGAATGATAGTAAAAAGCTCTGGAGTACTTTAAATGATATTCTAGGCAAGAACGCAAACTCGGTTCCATCTTTCATTGAGGCAGAAGGCTTGTTCATAATAACCTGGATGGTAAATTGCTGAGGTTGGTAGCAGAATACATTGTGGCTCCATTTTGCCACATCTCAATTTAAGCCTAGAAGACAGTGTGAGCCCTCAGACATGGGGGGTGGCAAAGGTCATTCCGCCACCCAAGAGTAGTAGAGCACTCTTTAAAGGTTCAAACAGCTGACAAATTAACTACAGACTTTCAGCATGCTTATAGGGAAGGGCAGTCAACATGCTCGGCACTGAAACAAATGACTGATTGTAGGTTAAAGGCTGAAATAAATTGATAGTAAGAAGATTGTGGGGGCTGTTATGTTAGACTTAAGTGCAGCTTTTGATGTCATTGATCTTATCCCATGTTGAAATACATAGGTGTTATGGATTTTCCTCCTCTGCCTTATTATGCATTGACAGATACCTATCAAATAAAAAACAATGGGTTTTTGTTAATGGAAGCTCGTGCAAATTCAGTTGAGTGTGGTGTACTGCAAAGCAGCCAGCCAGGGCCATTATTGTTTTCTGTTTTTACAAATGACCTTCCATTGACCTTGAATAAAGCATGTGTGTCTATGTACGCTGATAACTTAACAGTATACTGTACACATCGGTTTCAACAGTAAAATAAATAACTGAGAAACTTAACATAGAGCTCCAGTCAGTTTTAGAATGGATAACTAGCAATAGGCTTTTGGGACAAATCACTTGCTCATTGCTAAACTTCATTTAGATCTATTACTGAATAATAACTCATCACTAACCTAAGGAACCTGGGACTAAACACCTCCCTCTGCAACTGGATCATGGACTTCCTGATGGGCTGCCCCCAGGTGGTGAGGGTAGGTAGCAACACATATGCCACGCTGATCCTCAACACTGGAGCTCCCCAGGGGTGCGTGCTCAGTCCCCTCCTGTACTCCCTGTTCACCCACGACTGCATGGCCAGGCGCTACTCCAACACCATCATTAAGTTTGCTAACGACACAACAGTGGTAGGCCTGATCACCGACAACGACGAGACAGCCTATATGGAGGAGTTCAGAGACCTGGCCAGGTGGTGCCAGAATAACAGCCTATCCCTCAACGTAACCAAGACTAAGGAGATGGTTGTGGACTACAGGAAAAGGAGCACCGAGTACGTCCCCATTCTCATCGACAGGGCTGTAGTGGAGCAGGTTGAGAGCTTCAAATTCCTTGGTGTCCACATCAACAACAAACTAGAATGATCCAAACACACCAAGACAGTCATGAGGAGGGCACGAAAAAGCTTATTCCCCCTCAGGAAACTAAAGAGATTTGGCATGGGTCCTGAGCTCCTCAAAAAGTTCTACAGCTGCAACATCGAGGGCATCCTGACCGGTTGCATCACTGCCTGGTACGACAATTGCTCTGCCTCCGACCGCAAGGTACTTCAGAGGGTAGTGGGTACGGCCCAGTACATCACTGAGGCAAAGCTGCCTGCCATCCAGGACCTCTACACCAGGCGGTGTCAGGGGAAGGCCCTAAAAATGCTCAAAGACCCCAGCCACCCCAGTCATAGACTGTTCTCTTTACTATCGCATGGCAAGTGGTACCGGAGTGCCAAGTCTAGGACAAAAAGGCTTCCCAACAGTTTTTACCCCCAAGTCATAAGACTCCTGAATAGGTAACCACATGATTACCCGGACTATTTGCATTGTGTGCCTCCTCCCCAACCCCTCTTTTTACGCTGCTGCTACTCTCTGTTTATCATATATGCATAGTCACTTTAACTATAGATTCATGTACATACTACCTCAATTGGGCCGACCAACCAGTGTCTGTATATAGCCTTGCTACTCTTATTTTAAAATTTCTTTTTACTGTTGTTTTATTTCTTTACTTACCTACACACACACACACATACTTTTTTTCTCCTCACTATTGGTTAGAGCTTTGTCATGACGTTGCCCTCTTTGGGTACAGCAAGCCCCATCCCCCTCTCCCTGCCTCCCCCTTTCCTCCTTCAACTAGGCTGCTGTGGTCAGAGAGAGGTTGTAAATTCCTGAGAAGAAGACCCTGCCACATGGCCACACAGTATAAGAGGCAGAATACATTTTCATAGAGAGCAAAGGAATTTCTTCCACCTCACAGAACTTGAGGTACGAACACATTTCATGTTCCACATGACCATAATGGTGTTTATATAATAGCCTCAGATATGAGGTTGACATCAAATTGTTGTATAAGATGAATGAGTGAGTATGATACTGTTTGTAAAATTGTGTAATATGATTTTGGACTGTTTAATGAAGGAAGGAAAATCCAATTCCCTTTTGATTTGAACTAAATCAGAGGACTGCCCCTGAGCCCAGTTAGGGTTAGGCATCCTGGGACAGCCCCTTTTCTGCAATTCCGAATAAAATATTTTACCCATACCACGTGGGTAAACTCTTAGACTATCGATACCGACAGAATAAGAATTCTTTGATATTAATTACTAGTCTGCAGCTAGGAATTCGGTATCATTGAACGCGAAGAACGACAACCGCTGAAACATCCATTCTATAACGAATGAAGGAATGTCACTCAACAATCCACTCTAACCACAACAGAGAGAGAGAGAGAGAGAGAGAGAGAGAGAGAGAGAGAGAGAGAGAGAGAGAGAGAGAGAGAGAGAGAGATAACCAATCTTTAGTCAACAAAAAATAGACTCAAACCCCAAAACATAAATCTTCCAAAACAATTATAGAAAAAAAAAAGAGAGAGAGAGAGAGAGAGAGAGAGAGGAGAGAGACGAGCAATTCTTCAAAAGAAACAAACTTTTCACCAGCGATCAGAACGACACACTGAGCGTAAATATATATACAGTATATTGATTTCAATTGTTCCCGAATGAGTGAGCGTTCATGTGCAAAGGATTAGCATTTTAATTGTTATAATTATCACTCTGTAGTGACTTTTCAGCTGACTCCCCCTTTTGTCCACCAAGCCGCGATGCTGGTTTAGCCCACTAGGGCACATTCCCTTATCATTTCTTGTAACCATATTGACTTTGTTTGTTTGTTTATGCATTTCTGTGAATTACTTAGTTAGTAAAAAATCAATGATTTAAGACAATTGATGTATAGTGAAGACTGGGTTCGTGCAGATAACCAACAATTTACGATGTTTGGAATGAGACTAACGTGAGGTAAAGTAAATAATTCATTAATCAGAAGACTATGGATCAGATATGAAAATATCTGTAAGGTTATATTGGGAAATTATAACCTTGTAATCTGAATATTTGTCTTGATGCCCCGACTTCCTAGTTAATTACAGTTACATGATTAATCAGTCTAATCGCGTAATACTAATTACAGAGAATCTTTGATAAAACTAAATCAATTTAATGATAGTAAAGACACGACAGCCTGTAAGTAAGCATTTCACTGTAAGGTACCTGTTGTATTCGGCGCACGTGACAAATAAACTTTGATTTGATTTGACCAATTGTCCATGTTAGGACTACAGAAGGGTCTAATGTCCACCATGCAGAGCGCAAAGCCACCGGCTACAACCGCGGCATAACAGTTGCGCTTGCGGTTGTCCTGCTCTTGGTGCACTGGTATTGAGGTTTTGCCCGAGTCATGCTGGGTGCAGTATGTCCTCCAATACCTGCAGTCTCGCTTGGATGAAGGCTTGGCAGCTTCTACACTGAGAGGGTATTTGGCCGCTATATCTGCCTGCCATGTGTTGTGGATGGACAGGCCAGTGGGGCACCATCCCTTGGTCTCCAGGTTTATAAGTGGGGTTCGTCTTCTGCATCCAGCTAGGACCCACGCAATGGCGAGCTGGGATTTGGATGTGGTCTTGGCAGCTTTGGCAAAGCCGCATTTAGAACATTTGGAGTCTGCCTCACTGAAACACCTCTCTATGAAGGTGGCTTTCCTGGTAGCGATTACTTCCATAAAGAGGGTGGGTGCGCACCATGCTCTTTTTGTAAGTTCTGAGTGCTACCGGATGGACCCCGGTGGGAGGAGTATATCTGTGCTGCGGTTAGCTGGGCTTCCTCTTGCACCTTTGCTAGGTACTATCAAGTAAATGTGGCACCTTCCTTTGCGGTTGGTTCAGTGGTCCTGGGCATCGCCTCCCCTTCTGGGAACTTTGGCGGGACCCCACTTCCACAATGACGGCCCCTGCGTCTCGATCCTGCGCTGGGTCTTCGCCCCCGGCTGGCTAGGTCCCTCTAGCACCTGCTAAATCTGGTACAGGTATACCAATATACAGGAGTGATCCAATATAGTGAAACAAAAGGAAGGTTATGTACAGTTGAAGTCAGAAATTTACATACACTTAGGTTGGAGTCATAAAAACTTGTTTTTCAACCACTACACAAATTTCTTGTTAACAAACTGTAGTTTTGGCAAGTCGGTTAGGACATCTACTTTGTGCATGACACAAGTCATTTTTACAACAATTGTTTACAGACAGATTTCACTTGTAATGCACTGTATCACAATTCCAGTGGGTCAGAAGTTTACATAAACTAAGTTGACTGTGCCTTTAAATAGCTTGGAAAATTCCATAAAATGATGTCATGGCTTTAGAAGCTTCTGACAGGCTAATTGACATCATTTGAGTCAATTGGAGGTGTACCTGTGGATGTATTTCAAGGCCTACCTTCAAACTCAGTGCTCTTTGCTTGACATCATGGGAAAATCAAAAGAAATCAGCCAAGTCCTCAGAAAAAAATGGTAAACCTCCACGAGTCTGGTTCATCCTTGGGAGCAATTTCCAAATGGCTGAAGGTACCACGTTCATCTGTACAAACAATAGTACGCAAGTATAAACACCATGGGACCATGCAGCCTTCATACCTCTCAGGAAGGAGATGCGTTCTGTCTCCTAGAGATGAACTTACTTTGGTGCGACAAGTGACCTTATGAAGATGCTGGAGGAAACAGGTACAAAAGTATCTATATCCACAGTAAAACGAGTCCTATATTGACATAACCTGAGAGGTTGCTCAGCAAGGAAGAAGCCACTGCTCCAAAATCGCCATAAAAAAGCCAGATGGTTTGCAACTGTACATGGGGACAAAGATCATACTTTTTGGAGGAATGTCCTCTGGTCTGATGAAAGAAAAATAGAACTGTTTGGACAAATTGACCATCGTTATTTGTTTGGAGGAAAAAGGGTAGGCTTGCAAGCCGAAGAACATCATCCCAACCTTAAAGCACGGAGGTGGCAGCATCATGTTGTGGGGGTGCTTTGCTGCAGGAGGGACTGGTGCACTTCACAAAATAAATGGCATCATGAGGTGGGAAATATATGTGGATATATTGAAGCAACATCTCAAGACATCAGTCATGAAGTTAAAGCTTGGTCGCAAATGAGTCTTCCACATGGACAATGACCCCAAGCATACTTCCAAAGTTGTGGCAAAATGGCTTAAGGACAACAAAGTAAAGGTATTGGAGTGGCCATCACAAAGCCCTGACCTCAATCTTATATAAAATGTGTGGGCAGAACTGAAAAAGCATGTGCAAGCAAGGGGGCCTACAAACCTGACTCAGTTACACCACCTCTGTCAGGAGGAATGGGCCAGAATTCACCCAACTCATTGTGGGAAGCTTTTGGAAGGCTACCCGCAATGTTTGACCCAAGTTAAACAGTTTAAAGGCAATTCTACCAAATACTAAATGAGTGCATGTAAACTTCTGACCCGCTGAGAATGTGATGAAAGAAATAAAAAGCTGCAATAAATCCTTCTCTTCTTCTATTATTCTGACATTCCACATTATTAAAATAATGTGGTGATCCTAACTGACCTAAGACAGGGCATTGTTACTAGGATTAAATGTGATGAATTTAGGAAAACTGAGTATAAATGTATTTGGTTAAGGTCTATGTAAACTTCCGACTTCAACTGTATTTATGTATATTTTTTATTATTTTTATTTCACCTTTATTTAACCAATTAGGCTAGTTGAGAACTAGTTCTCATTTGCAACTGCGACCTGGCCAAGATAAAGCATAGCAGTGGGAACAGACAACACAGAGTTACACATGGAGTAAACAATTAACAAGTCAATAATACAGTAGAAAAAAGGAGAGTCTATATACAGTACATTGTGTGCAAAAAGCATGAGGAGGTAGGCGAATAATTACAATTTGACAGATTAACACTGGGGTGATAAATGATCAGATGGTCATGTACAGGTAGATATATTGGTGTGCAAAAGAGCAGAAAATAAAATAACTAAAAACAGTATGGGGATGAGGTAGGTAGAAATGGGTGGGCTATTTACCGATAGACTATGTACAGCGGCAGCGATCGGTTAGCTGCTCAGATAGCAGATGTTTGAAGTTGGTGAGGGAGATAAAAGTCTCCAACTTCAGCGATTTTTGCAATTTGTTCCAGTCACAGGCAGCAGAGAACTGGAACGAAAGGCGGCCAAATGAGGTGTTCGCTTTAGGGATGGTCAGTGAGATACACCTGCTGGAGCGCATGTTACGGGTGGGTGTTGCCATCGTGACCAGTGAACTGAGATAAGGCGGAGCTTTACCTAGCATGGACTTGTAGATGACCTGGAGCCAGTGGGTCTGGCGACGAATATGTAGCGAGGGCCAGCCGACTAGAGCATACAGGTCACAGTGGTGGGTGGAATAAGGTGCTTTAGTGACAAAACGGATGGCACTGTGATAAACTGCATCCAGTTTGCTGAGTAGAGTGTTGGAAGCAATTTTGTAGATGACATGGCCGAAGTCGAGGATCGGTAGGATAGTCAGTTTTACTAGGGTAAGTTTGGCGGCGTGAGTGAAGGAGGCTTTGTTGCGGAATAGAAAGCCGACTCTTGATTTGATTTTCGATTGGAGATGTTTGATATGAGTCTGGAAGGAGAGTTTACAGTCTAGCCAGACACCTAGGTACTTATAGATGTCCACATATTCAAGGTTGGAACCATCCAGGGTGGTGATGCTGGTCAGGCGTGCGGGTGCAGGCAGCGATCGGTTGAAAAGCATGCATTTGGTTTTACTAGCGTTTAAGAGCAGTTGGAGGCCATGGAAGGAGTGTTGTATGGCATTGAAGCTCGTTTAGAGGTTAGATAGTACAGTGTCCAATGACGGGCCGGAAGTATATAGAATGGTGTCGTCTGCGTAGAGGTGGATCAGGGAATCGCCCGCAGCAAGAGCAACATCATTGATATATACAGAGAAAAGAGTCGGCCCGAGAATTGAACCCTGTGGCACCCCCATATATAACATGCCTAACAAAGCCTTTCCATAAGTCCACTCAAGTTTCTTCAACTGTCTTCTGACTGTGATTTTGAGCAATATTGATATTTTCCTGTGATGCCAGCAGATTCCAGACTGCATTTGCCGATCGCCCATCATCTTCAACCATCTTTGAGTCAATGGCTTGAATAGTCTCGCTGGAAATTGTAATGAAAAGCACTATACAAAGTACATTTATTATTTATTATGGTCTGACTTGTCTGCAGAAACTTTTAGCAATTTTGTAATGTGTTTTTTTTGCTAAATTGTTTTGCAAATATTCACATTTGTGATGCCTCTAAATAAACAATGAATAATTTAAATCCATATTGTCAATATTATTCTTCTTCTTGTTATTTAAATATGTTTTTATAATGGAGGTTCTTCGAGGAACCATTATAAGGGATTCTTCAAATATCGAAACACACACATTATGTGTGTTAATGAGCTCCGAGAGCCGATCTGTTATTCAATGATTAGTTTAGTAGCCCAACTACCTTGTGAAAATACCTCCCAACAAGCAATAGTCTACCTGCGTGTGGTTAACTATTTCAGCACCATTTCGCGCTGCTCTGAGACAAGCAAGACTACTTAATAATGAACATATATATTTTTAAACCGTTTTTTTTATTAACCATGCAATGTAAATTGTATAAAATCCCCTTAGATATTGAATTAGAATCCTCTGCATTTAATTAGATCTACTAATGTACAAGGAAATGTTATGGATCTGCCAGTATATTCATTTAGAGATTCCGGTAAAGAAATGTGTAATTAGAGGGTTGACTTTCTTCACCAGTTCTCTTACCATTTTGTACAATTGTGTGGTTAGCCTACCAGTTGACGTAACAGTAATGATAATTTTCCTGAGAGGAATTTTGCTCTGATCTATCACAATATTCAAAACTTTCAAATGTATTCATGAATTAAAAAGCTTTACCCAACATGTTGTGGTTCATCTGATGGATTGACTCGATCTATAATCCCAGGACGATAGTTAAATGGGCAATAAAATACACTACAAGAAAGGGAACACACTGTATATAACCGTAGAAAACGGTTGCAGGTTGGAGTGCCCTCTAACAAGTGCAGATTGGAGGGCCATCAAGCGAAACAGATCAATGAAGCACGGGAAACAGAAGGGAGTATCTTTGACTCTCTGAGGACTGGGTAGGATAGGGAACCCACGCATAGTTGAAGTGTACCTAGGATGAAAATTTACAGGCCTCTCTTATATTTTTAAGTGGGAGAACTTGCACAATTGGTGGCTGACTAAATACTTTTTTTGCCCCACTGCTCCTTTCAAAAAAAAGGTTTTAAATGATCTAGTACAGCCAATATTAAAGACTGTCAAATACTTCTCAACGATGCCCTCTGGTGGTCAAACTAGCACTAACTAGCATTAATGGCAACAACGGCTTACATTTAAATAATGTGCCATAGAATTCTGCGGCAGCCCGCAAGGTGTGCTGCAGTATGATGCAACTTTTACAGGAAGAATCACTGTACACAGACACACGCACATGTACATAGTGCCATAAATGCACTCAAACATATTCAGTTGGCCTTGCTGTTATGATTTTTGTTGTCCTTGATGTCTTTTGTTTTTTACATTGTTGTTTTCTGTTTTCCTTTGTCTTTCAATTGTGTCTCTTTTGTTTATTTTCTTGGTTATGGGGGTCTTGGGGGTGGGGAATTATTATAATTTTTTCTTATTTTCTCAGGGGGCACTGTGGGGGTGGGGCTGTGGGGGGTCTCGGATGGTTGAGGGGCAGCTCTTGGGGAAATGTGTGTGTGTGGGAGGGGGGGTCTTGGAGGGTTGGTGGCCTGGCGGTTGGGAGCTTGGGCAGGTGGCTGATGGATCACTGGTTCAGGTCCCCGATTTTGACCTTGTGGGAGATCTGTCGACGTGCCATTGAGCAGGGCAATTGACCCTGGTTGCTTCTATGTGTCGCTCTGGATGGGAGTCTGTTAGATGACTAATGTGATGTAGTTGTTGAGCGACTTCACGGCAAGTATATTGTATGTTTAAAATATAAAAAAAAAAATGAATTACAAATAAATATCACGTATAATAATAAAAAGGAATGCTGCAATATTAATCCCTCATCAACTGAATTCCTGCCTTTTATCACATATCTTTGAGTTTTCTTACAGCCTCCCATTATTTAGGTGATGGCTGCAGGATGAAGTTGGTGAAGAGCAACTGCAGAAACTTCCAGTCTACTGCAGTAAAAATTTAATGACCTTTGATCACATGATTTCTGTAAAGTTCATGAAGTCTGACAATTTTTATACCTATAATGCAACACATTTGAATGCAACAAGCTTGAACGCGCCCATTCTAAACCAGCCAGACCAGTTAATTATGTTTTGATTATTTATTAATGTAAAGAGTTTGACTGTTTTAAAACAGAGATATTGTGTATGTGTATTTGGAGGGCCCACACAACATTTGTTGTTGTTGTTAAAATAAACATTTACATTTACATTACATTTAAGTCATTTAGCAGACGCTCTTATCCAGAGCGACTTACAAATTGGTGCATTCACCTTATGACATCCAGTGGGACAGTCACTTAACAATAGTGCATCTAAAACTTAGGGGGGGGGTGGGGTGAGAGGGATTACTTAACCTATCCTAGGTATTCCTTAAAGAGGTGGGGTTTCAGGTGTCTCCGGAAGGTGGTGATTGACTCCGCTGTCCTGGCGTCGTGAGGGAGTTTGTTCCACCATTGGGGGGGCCAGGGCAGCGAACAGTTTTGACTGGGCTGAGCGGGAGCTGTACTTCCTCAGTGGTAGGGAGGCGAGCAGGCCAGAGGTGGATGAACGCAGTGCCCTTGTTTGGGTGTAGGGCCTGATCAGAGCCTGGAGGTACTGAGGTGCCGTTCCCCTCACAGCTCCGTAGGCAAGCACCATGGTCTTGTAGCGGATGCGAGCTTCAACTGGAAGCCAGTGGAGAGAACGGAGGAGCGGGGTGACGTGAGAGAACTTGGGAAGGTTGAACACCAGACGGGCTGCGGCGTTCTGGATGAGTTGAAGGGGTTTAATGGCACAGGCAGGGAGCCCAGGCAACAGCGAGTTGCAGTAATCCAGACGGGAGATGACAAGTGCCTGGATTAGGACCTGCGCCGCTTCCTGTGTGAGGCAGGGTCGTACTCTGCGGATGTTGTAGAGCATGAACCTACAGGAACGGGCCACCGCCTTGATGTTAGTTGAGAACGACAGGGTGTTGTCCAGGATCACGCCAAGGTTCTTGGCGCTCTGGGAGGAGGACACAATGGAGTTGTCAACCGTGATGGCGAGATCATGGAACGGGCAGTCCTTCCCCGGGAGGAAGAGCAGCTCCGTCTTGCCGAGGTTCAGCTTGAGGTGGTGATCCGTCATCCACACTGATATGTCTGCCAGACATGCAGAGATGCGATTCGCCACCTGGTCATCAGAAGGGGGAAAGGAGAAGATTAATTGTGTGTCGTCTGCATAGCAATGATAAGAGAGACCATGTGAGGTTATGACAGAGCCAAGTGACTTGGTGTATAGCGAGAATAGGAGAGGGCCAAGAACAGAGCCCTGGGGGACACCAGTGGTGAGAGCGCGTGGTGAGGAGACAGATTCTCGCCACGCCACCTGGTAGGAGCGACCTGTCAGGTAGGACGCAATCCAAGCGTGGGCCGCGCCGGAGATGCCCAACTCGGAGAGGGTGGAGAGGAGGATCTGATGGTTCACAGTATCGAAGGCAGCCGATAGATCTAGAAGGATGAGAGCAGAGGAGAGAGAGTTAGCTTTAGCAGTGCGGAGCGCCTCCGTGATACAGAGGAGAGCAGTCTCAGTTGAATGACTAGTCTTGAAACCTGACTGATTTGGATCAAGAAGGTCATTCAGAGAGAGATAGCGGGAGAGCTGGCCAAGGACGGCACGTTCAAGAGTTTTGGAGAGAAAAGAAAGAAGGGATACTGGTCTGTAATTGTTGACATCGGAGGGATCGAGTGTAGGTTTTTTCAGAAGGGGTGCAACTCTCGCTCTCTTGAAGACGGAAGGGACGTAGCCAACGGTCAGGGATGAGTTGATGAGCGAGGTGAGGTAAGGGAGAAGGTCTCCGGAAATGGTCTGGAGAAGAGAGGAGGGGATAGGGTCAAGCGGGCAGGTTGTTGGGCGGCCGGCCGTCACAAGACGCGAGATTTCATCTGGAGAGAGAGGGGAGAAAGAGGTCAGAGCACAGGGTAGGGCAGTGTGAGCAGAACCAGCGGTGTCGTTTGACTTAGCAAACGAGGATCGGATGTCGTCGACCTTCTTTTCAAAATGGTTGACGAAGTCATCTGCAGAGAGGGAGGAGGGGGGAGGGGGCGGAGGATTCAGGAGGGAGGAGAAGGTGGCAAAGAGCTTCCTAGGGTTAGAGGCAGATGCTTGGAATTTAGCGTGGTAGAAAGTGGCTTTAGCAGCAGAGACAGAGGAGGAAAATGTAGAGAGGAGGGAGTGAAAGGATGCCAGGTCCGCAGGGAGGCGAGTTTTCCTCCATTTCCGCTCGGCTGCCCGGAGCCCTGTTCTGTGAGCTCGCAATGAGTCATCGAGCCACGGAGCGGGAGGGGAGGACCGAGCCGGCCTGGAGGATAGGGGACATAGAGAGTCAAGGGATGCAGAGAGGGAGGAGAGGAGGGTTGAGGAGGCAGAATCAGGAGATAGGTGGGAGAAGGTTTGAGCGGAGGGAAGAGATGATAGGATGGAAGAGGAGAGAGTAGCGGGGGAGAGAGAGCGAAGGTTGGGACGGCGCGATACCATCCGAGTAGGGGCAGTGTGGGAGGTGTTGGATGAGAGCGAGAGGGAAAAGGATACAAGGCAGTGGTCGGAGACTTGGAGGGGAGTTGCAATGAGGTTAGTGGAAGAACAGCATCTAGTAAAGATGAGGTCGAGCGTATTGCCTGCCTTGTGAGTAGGGGGGAAGGTGAGAGGGTGAGGTCAAAAGAGGAGAGGAGTGGAAAGAAGGAGGCAGAGAGGAAAGAGTCAAAGGTAGACGTGGGGAGGTTAAAGTCGCCCAGAACTGTGAGAGGTGAGCCGTCCTCAGGAAAGGAGCTTATCAAGGCATCAAGCTCATTGATGAACTCTCCGAGGGAACCTGGAGGGCGATAAATGATAAGGATGTTAAGCTTGAAAGGGCTAGTAACTGTGACAGCATGGAATTCAAAGGAGGCGATAGACAGATGGGTAAGGGGAGAAAGAGAGAATGACCACTTGGGAGAGATGAGGATCCCGGTGCCACCACCCCGCTGACCAGACGCTCTCGGGGTGTGCGAGAACACGTGGGCGGACGAAGAGAGAGCAGTAGGAGTAGCAGTGTTGTCTGTGGTGATCCATGTTTCCGTCAGTGCCAAGAAGTCGAGGGACTGGAGGGAGGCATAGGCTGAGATGAACTCTGCCTTGTTGACCGCAGATTGGCAGTTCCAGAGGCTACCGGAGACCTGGAACTCCACGTGGGTCGTGCGCGCTGGGACCACCAGAGTAGGGTGGCCGCGGCCACGCGGTGAGGAGCGTTTGTATGGTCTGTGCAGAGAGGAGAGAACAGGGATAAACAGACACATAGTTGACAGGCTACAGAAGAGGCTACGCTAATGCAAAGGAGATTGGAATGACAAGTGGACTACACGTCTCGAATGTTCAGAAAGTTAAGCTACGTAGCAAGAATCTTATTGACTAAAATGATTAAAATGATACAGTACTGCTGAAGTAGGCCAGCTGGCAGTGGGTGCGTTGTTGACACTACACTAATCAAGTCGTTCCGTTGAGTGTAATAGTTTCTGCAGTGTTGCTATTCGGGGGCTAGCAGGCTAGCTAGCAGTGTTGTTTACGTTACGTTGCGTTAAAAGAACGACAATAGATGGCTAGCGAACCTAGAAAATCGCTCTAGACTACACAATTATCTTTGATACAAAGACGGCTATGTAGCTAGCTAAGTAGCTAGCTACGATCAAACAAATCAAACCGTTGTACTGTAATGAAATGAAGTGAAAATGTGATACAACCTGTGAATGCGACCGGGTAGTTGAGTTCTACACAGAAGACGTTGGCTAGCGTTGGCTAGCTGTTGGCTAGCTAGCAGAGTCACCTACGTTAAGGACGACAAATAGCTGGCTAGCTAACCTCGGTAAATTAAGATAATCACTCTAAGACTACACACTCTAAACCTAAACAACACAATTATCTTGGATACGATGATACGAAGACAGCAAAGACAGCTATGTAGCTAGCTAACACTAAACTAATCAAGTCGTTCAGTTGAGTGTAATAGTTTTCCCAGTGCAGCTAATCAGTGGACGTTAGCTAGCTGGCTAGTGAAGACTACGTTAGGACGGCGAAATACGATAATTACGCAATTATCTTTGATACAAAGACGGCTATGTAGCTAGCTGAGAAGAAATTGCTAGGATAAGACAAATCAAACCGTTGTGATATAATGAAATATAATGAAAAAGTTATACTACCCGTTGGAGCGACGTGCAGATGCGACCACTCGCTCCAACTTCGCCAACCGGAGCACTAAACTAATGGTAGGCTAAATAGAATAAGTATCCTCCCTCTCCGGCCTCTAGGTCATCAGGCTGCTGATTATCCCGCACACCTGTCACCATCGTCCAGCGCACCAGCTCCTCATGACAATCACCTGGACTCCATCACCTCCTTGATTATATTCCCTATATCTGTCACTCCCCTTGGTTCTTTCCTCAGGTGTTATTGACTCTGTTTCATGTCAGTGCATTGTTTGTGTTTCGTGTTTATTGTTTTGTTTATATATTAAAACACTCACTCCCTGTACTTGCTTCCCGACTCTCAGCGCACTTGTTACACATGAGATGCAATTTCCGGGTGCCCTTTGGCCTAATGTTATAGAATTTGTATTATAGACTACCATAGAATTCCAATGTTTTGCCTGAATTAGCAGACTTAAATATAGAATATTAGCCAATATACTGTATCACTTTGCGTTTTAACCCCTGTCAGTCTGCCTTCTGACCCCCTGTCATTGTGTACTACTGGCACCACTCATTAGTCTGTAGGTATTAACTAATTTCAGGCACTTGACGTCATTTCCGGTTACAACTTGTAGACTTGTTTACGTGCTGCTGTGCGGTTTGTTGCTAACCTTTTTTTGCTACCTGCCAACTTTAAGATTTTTACATTTTAAATACCGTTATATATTTTTATTTCTTCCCTCGCTCAACCTTTTTCATTAAATTTTTCACCCCGGACACATTATCTGGACATGGTTCGTCAGGGCCTCCACCAGCCGAAGCTAAGTAGTAACATTAACATTATGCCTTCTAATTGCAGTCGCTGTACTCATAATATACAGGAGAACAATTGCCTTATGGTGAGAATAGTTGTGCTGCAAGCCAAGCTTCAGACCCAATCGTTAGGCAAGGGTAATAACTGTAGGAAAGAACGAAACAGCATCTGTGCCACCAATAAGTACAGATAGTAGTATAAATCCCCTCGCACAGTCCCCGCAGCCTGACAAATTTCTCATGGCTTCTGGAAGGAAATACTGTAAGAATGCTCAACCGGTGTCGCTCATTCAGCTAACAGAAACTTTCAACCGGTTCCCCCCATTAAGCAATGGGTCGGAGTCAGAGGCCGAGCCTTCTCTGGTCTTTCCTTCTCCCGTTAAGGGGTCTGAGACGCTGAAGCCTCCCGCCATTATCTCTGACAAATTGAAAATTCTAGTCATAGGCGACTCCATTACACACAGTATTAGACTTAAAAATAATCATCCAGCGATCATACAATGTTTACCAGGGGGCAGGGCTACCGACATTAAGGCTAATCTGAAGATGGTGCTTGCTAAAGCTAAAAGTGGCGAGTGTAGAGAGTATAGGGATATTGTTATCCACGTCGGCACCAATGATGTCAGGATGAAACAGTCAGAGGTCACCAAGCGCAACATAGCTTCAGCATGTAAATCAGCTAGAAAAATGTGTTGGCATCGAGTAATTGTCTCTTGCTCCCTCCCAGTTTGGGGGAGTGATGAGCTCTACAGCAGTGTGAGGAGGGATACCGGCGAATGGAGCACGGCGGCGTGGTAGGAAGCCTGAGAGGCAGCCCCAAAAATTTCTTGGGGAGGACACACAGGGAGTGTGGCGAAGCCAGGTAGGAGACCTGCGCCAACTTCCTGTGCTTACCGGAGAGCGAGAGAGACCGGGCAGGCACCGTGCTATGCTGTGGAGCGCACAGTGTCCCCGGTGCGGGTCCATAGCCCGGTGCGGTACATTCCAGCTCCTCGTATCGGCCGGGCTAGAGCGGGCATCGAGCCAGGTGCCATGAAGCCGGATCTATGCCGGATCTACGCATCTGGTCTCCAGTGTGTCTCATTGGGCCGGCGTATATGGCACCAACCTTACGCATGGTGTCCCCGGTTCGCCAGCACAGCTTCAGTGCGGCCTATTCCATCTCGCCGCACTGGTCGGGCTACGGGGAGCATTCAACCAGGTAAGGTTGGGCAGGCACTGTGCTCAAGAGCTCCAGTACACCTGCACGGTCCGGTATATCCAGTGCCACCTCTACGCACCAGCCCTCCGGTGGCAGCCCCCCACACCAGACTGTCTCTCCGTCTTCTGCCTACAGGGTCTCACACCTCTCCAGCGCTGCCAGAGCCTTCCTCCTCTCCAGCGCTGCCAGAGTCTCCCGTCTGTCCAGAGCTGCTAGAGTCTCCCGTCTGTTCAGAGCTGCTAGAGCAGAGGTGGGCAAACTTTTTGACTCGCGGGCCACAATGGGTTCTAAAATTTGACAGAGGGGCCGGGCCAGGAGCATTTGGAGGGAGTGTTTGGGCCGGATATACTAAAGCATTAAATGTAGTGTGTGCAAACCTCATAGCACAGTAAGAACACTACAACCCAATTTATTAACTGTCTTTCAAATGTGAAAAATAGCCCTTATCAGTTAATAAATTTGTCTCAAGGAATATGCAAGATATGGCATTTACATACTATTTCGCAGATACTGGGAGGAGGAAATGTAAATAGATTAAAATAACATACGCACTGTTATTTATCAAGATTGCGTCTGTTTTTAATAAGTTTCAATCGAAGGTGCAAAGTTAAAGAAATCAACATTTATTGAAAAATGGAATCACTTTCAACATTCAAAACATATTATTACACAACGAAATACTCAAGCTCAATAATATCTACTTGTGTTAAACTCCGCAAAATTATGGATGGATTGTCCTGACCGCGCGCTCTACAAACTCGCCACGGACGCCATCGCCTTCACGCGCAAACTGTACACGTGTATCGTTGCCAAGCACACAGACATAGTCTGTATTAAATATCCTACCTGCAGCTGAAAATTTAAATTTAAATTAAGAGCGATGTGCGGCGTGTTAATTAAGCTACTGTACCGCTGCTGTGCGTAAATGCGCATTGCTCTTAATTAAAAGACGCACTTCCAAACTTTCCATATGCATTTTTTTCATAACACAGCAGAAAAACTCACAATTTCAGTGGGAACAGTGTTGTTGGTCTCCCTTTTTTGCCAGTGCATCAAAGTCTGGAGTTAGTTTTGTTGTGGCAATTCTCAGGACAGATCTGAGGTGTTGGTCAGTTAACTTGGATCTGTGATGGGCTTTGTTGATTTTCATGACGCCTAAACGTCTGCTCACACACGTAGGTCGAGCCAAACAACACCAGCATCTTCTGCGCCGTCCTCTGGAGGTTTGGAAACGGGGTCTCGTTAAGTGAAGCGTAAAAGTCATTCAGTTTAAGAGACTTGAACTTCTCCTTTGAGACGGAGTCAGACTGAAGATCGATCAGTTCCAATTGCAGCTCCTGCGGTGCTGATTCGGGGTCTTGTGACAGGGGACAGGACACCAGTTGAAGTGACTTGTCAATTTTTTCAAAATCACAGAACCGACAGCAAAATTCTCTGTGCAGATCGTCCAGTGATTTGCAGTATTTCTTCGCATTTCGGGCGGCCTCTTTCTGCACGGCTAGTGTGGGGAAATGTGCGAAAGATTTGTTTGACATTTGCCTGGAGAATAAACCAGCTTGGATTTGAAGGCTCTCACATTTGTGTACATGTCGTGCGCAAACTGATCTTTCCCCTGTAGCTTCACGTTCAGCTCATTCATGTGTGAAAATATGTCCACAGCAAACGCAAAGTCACAAAGCCAGTTTGTGTCGCTCAGCTCGGGGAATTCTTCGGATTTCCCCATTAAATTAAAAAATGAGCGAATCTCGTGTTTGAGCTCCCAGACTTGTTGAAACACTTTCCCCAAACTTAACCAGCAGGTCCTGGTGATCCGCATTAGTTTCTTCCAGGAACGTAATGAACTGACGATGATTAAGTCCCCTTGCTCGTATGAAGTTAACAAGTTTTACAACTGGATCCACGACGTGATTAAGCTGCAATACAGACTTACACAGAGACTCCTGATGAATGATGCAGTGAAGTAAAATAACATCCTGGTCAGGGTTTTCTTCTTTCACTTTATCCTGGATTCTTTTCAGCAGCCCGATGTTTTTTCCAGTTAAATTTGGCGATCCATCCGTGGTGACATTGGCAAGTTTACTCCAAGGTAGCTTAATTATCTCGATGACAGCAGACACCTGTTCATATAAGTCCTCTCCTCGCGTTTTCCCTTTCAGTGATTCCATGCTCAAAAGCTCCTCCGTTATCTCAAAACTGTCGTTAATCCCTCGGATAAAAATTAGGAGCTGAGCAGTGTCTTTTATGTCGTTACTTTCATCCAGTGCTAGTGAATATAACTTAAAGGACTCCGCCTTTTTGTTTAACTCGCTGACTATATCTTCGTCAATCAGTTCCACGCGGCGAGTCACTGTCCTGCGTGCTAAACTGATTTTTTCAAACTTGGCTTTGCTCTCCGGACACAAGAGACCTGCTGTCTCTACCATGCTGATAGAGGAATTGTAAATTCCCTTATGTTTTATTGCCAAAACCAATTAAATTCACACTCATTTCTAATTCATGATAAGTTGTAAGTTTATCATTTGCATGAATTAGCAAGAGACCAGTCTTAAAAAACAAGTTCAGCATTTATTCTTGATGAGTACTGACCCAAAATACAAAGAACATTACATTTTAAATCTGAAGAAGACATAAAATGACGTCATCAGTTACACCCCCTCTCCCAGTCTTACAATGGCGTAGTATTCGGTCCTGGAGATAGTTTCACTCCCCTCATAAACTACATTCCAACCTGCCTAAAGGATATACTTCTCTCTGCTAATGGAATCCAACCAAAACATTCTTATCTGTTTGAAGTACTATCTTATCTCTGCTTTAAAACTTTCCCAGGAGACACAGACACAATTAATTTCTGCTTACATTTTCAGTAACAGTACAATTAAGAACCCATACTTTTCAAATCATAACATAATAGTATTAGCATGAATGGTTCTAATCATTAAAGTATACATAATTGATCATCTAAACTATATTTTCCTCTATCACATGCACTCTTTCAAAAACTCGCCTTCGGAGAAAGGCTTGCTAGCCTTTTCTAATTTGAATGCCAGCAAATAACTTGCCTTGGTACTTGACTCTTGAATTGCAGTTTGTCGGTGAAAAAAGTTCTGTTGACTCTGTAAATTAGCTGCCAACCTCTGAGCAGTAGCCGCCCGTTCTTGTGTTGACTGCTTGCTAGCATAGTTTGCATGCTTCGTGGCAAAGTGACGGCTGATATTGTACTCTTTGAAAACCGCAACAGCTTCTTGGCATATCAGACATACAGCCGTTGATCGGACTTCAGTGAAGAAGTATTTTGTTGTCCACTCCTTATTAAACACTCGGCATTCGCTGTCCACTTTCCTTCTCTTTGGTCCGCTCATTTTCACAGAAGGGCTTAATGGTGACGTGAAACGAAGTGAAAGTTAAAGTGAAATAAAGAGAAATACGCGCCACTCCAACAACGGTAATGTGTTTTGAGTGCGCCATCCATTGGGGAAACGTGGGCATTGCAGGGAAAGGGGAAAAAAGGAGGTTTTTACTATAATTTGGACAAGTTCGGCGGGCCGAATTAAAAAGCCTAACGGGCCGTATGTGGCCCGCGGGCCATAGTTTGCCCATGTCTGTGCTAGAGTCTCCCGTCTGTCCAGAGCTGCAAGAGTCTCCCGACTGTCCAGAGCTGCTAGAGTCTCCCGACTGTCCAGAGCTGCTAGAGTCTCCAGTCTGTCCCGAGCTGCTAGAGCCACCTGTCTGTCCTGAGCCGTCAGTCAGCCAGGAGCTGCCAGAGCCATCAGTCAGCCAGGACCTGCCAGAGCAGTCAGTCAGCCAGGACCTGCCAGATCCGTCAGTCAGCCAGGACCTGCCAGAGCCGCCAGCCCGCCAGGAGATGCCAGAACCGCCAGCCCGCCAGGAACTACCAGAGCCGCCAGCCCGCCAGGAGCTGCCAGAGCCACCAGCCAGCCAGGAGCCGTCAGCCAGCCAGGAGCTGCCAGAGCTGTCAGCCAGTCTTGAGCTACCCTTCAGTCCTGAGCTACCCTTCAGTTCTGAGCTACCCCTCAGTCCTGAGCTGCCCCTCAGTTCTGAGCTGCCCCTCAGTCCGGAGCTGCCCCTCAGTCCTGAGCTGCCCCTCAGTCCGGAGCTGCCCCTCAGTCCGGAGCTGCCCCTCAATCCAGTGGGGCCCTTTAGTAGGGTTGCCAGTCCTAGGTCGGTGGAGAGGGTCGCCGCTTTAAAGAGGCCACGGAGGCGGGTAAGAGGCGCACCAGCACTTTGGTGAAGTGGGGTCCATGTCCCGCGCCAGAACCGTCACCGCGGACAGACGCCCACCCAGAACCTCCCCTATAGGTTCAGGTTTTGCGGCCGGAGTCCGCACCTTTCGGGGGGGGGGGTATACTGTCACGTTCTGACCTTTATTTTATTTTGTTTTGTCTTTATTTAGTATGGTCAGGGCGTGAGTTGGGGTGGGCAGTCTATGTTTCGGCCTAGTATGGTTCTCATTCAGAGGCAGGTGTTGTTAGTTGTCTCTGATTGAGAATCATATTTAGGTAGCCTGGGTTTCCCTGTTTTTTGTGGGTGTTTGTTTCCATGTCTGTGTTTGTGTTTGTCACCACACGGGACTGTTTCGGTTTGGTTTTCATTCAATTTAAATTCACATTTATTGTTTTGTATTTCTTAGTGTTCAGTTTGTTTTATAATAAACGTTATGATATGGACACTTGCCACGCTGCGTTTTCAAATCAAATCAAATCAAATCGAATTGTATTTGTCACATACACATGGTTAGCAGATGTTAATGCGAGTGTAGCGAAATGCTTGTGCTTCTAGTTCCGACAATGCAGTGATAACCAACAAGTACTCTAACTAACAATTCCAAAACTACTGTCTTATACACAGTGTAAGGGGATAAGGAACATGTACATAAGGATATATGAATGAGTGATGGTACAGAGCAGCATACAGTAGATGGTATCGAGTACAGTATATACATATGAGATGAGTGTGTAGACAAAGTAAACAAAGTGGCATAGTTAAAGTGGCTAGTGATACATGTGTTACATAAGGATGCAGTCGATGATGTAGAGTACAGTATATACATATGCATATGAGATGAATAATGTAGGGTAAGTAACATTATATAAGGTAGCATTGTTTAAAGTGGCCAGTGATATATTTACATCATTTCCCATCAATTCCCATTATTAAAATGGCTGGAGTTGGGTCAGTGTCAATGACAGTGTGTTGGCAGCAGCCACTCAATGTTAGTGGTGGCTGTTTAACAGTCTGATGGCCTTGAAATAGAAGCTGTTTTTCAGTCTCTCGGTCCCAGTTTTGATGCACCTGTACTGACCTCGCCTTCTGGATGATAGCGGGGTGAACAGGCAGTGGTTCGGGTGGTTGATGTCCTTGATGATCTTTATGGCCTTCCTGTAACAACGGGTGGTGTAGGTGTCCTGGAGTGCAGGTAGTTTGCCCCCGGTGATACGTTGTGCAGTCCTCACTACCCTCTGGAGAGCCTTACGGTTGAGGGCGGAGCAGTTGCCGTACCAGGCGGTGATACAGCCCGCCAGGATGCTCTCGACTGTGCATCTGTAGAAGTTTGTGAGTGCTTTTGGTGACAAGCCGAATTTCTTCAGCCTCCTGAGGTTGAATAGGCGCTGCTGCGCCTTCTTCACGACGCTGTCAGTGTGAGTGGACCAATTCAGTTTGTCTGTGATGTGTATGCCGAGGAACTTAAAACTAGCTACCCTCTCCACTACTGTTCCATCGATGTGGATAGGGGGTGTTCCCTCTGCTGTTTCCTGAAGTCCACAATCATCTCCTTAGTTTTGTTGACGTTGAGTGTGAGGTTATTTTCCTGACACCACACTCCGAGGGCCCTCACCTCCTCCCTGTAGGCCGTCTCGTCGTTGTTGGTAATCAAGCCTACCACTGTTGTGTCGTCCGCAAACTTGATGATTGAGTTGGAGGCGTGCGTGGCCACGCAGTCGTGGGTGAACAGGGAGTACAGGAGAGGGCTCAGAACGCACCCTTGTGGGGCCCCGTGTTGAGGATCAGCGGGGAGGAGATGTTGTTGCCTACCCTCACCACCTGGGGGCGGCCCGTCAGGAAGTCCAGTACCCAGTTGCACAGGGCGGGGTCGAGACCCAGGGTCTCGAGCTTGATGACGAGCTTGGAGGGTACTATGGTGTTGAATGCCGAGCTGTAGTCGATGAACAGCATTCTCACATAGGTATTCCTCTTGTCCAGGTGGGTTAGGGCAGTGTGCAGTGTGGTTGAGATTGCATCGTCTGTGGACCTATTTGGGCGGTAAGCAAATTGGAGTGGGTCTAGGGTGTCAGGTAGGGTGGAGGTGATATGGTCCTTGACTAGTCTCTCAAAGCACTTCATGATGACGGAAGTGAGTGCTACGGGGCGGTAGTCGTTTAGCTCAGTTACCTTAGCTTTCTTGGGAACAGGAACAATGGTGGCCCTCTTGAAGCATGTGGGAACAGCAGACTGGTATAGGGATTGATTGAATATGTCCGTAAACACACCGGCCAGCTGGTCTGCGCATGCTCTGAGGGCGCGGCTGGGGATGCCGTCTGGGCCTGCAGCCTTGCGAGGGTTAACACGTTTAAATGTCTTACTCACCTCGGCTGCAGTGAAGGAGAGACCGCATGTTTCCGTTGCAGGCCGTGTCAGTGGCACTGTATTGTCCTCAAAGCGGGCAAAAAGTTATTTAGTCTGCCTGGGAGCAAGACATCCTGGTCCGTGACTGGGCTGGATTTCATCTTGTAGTCCGTGATTGACTGTAGACCCTGCCACATGCCTCTTGTGTCTGAGCCATTGAATTGAGATTCCACTTTGTCTCTGTACTGACGCTTAGCTTGTTTGATAGCCTTACGGAGGGAATAGCTGCACTGTTTGTATTCAGTCATGTTGCCAGACACCTTGCCCTGATTAAAAGCAGTGGTTCGCGCTTTCAGTTTCACGCGAATGCTGCCATCAATCCACGGTTTCTGGTTAGGGAATGTTTTTATCGTTGCTATGGGAACGACATCTTCGACGCACGTTCTAATGAACTCGCACACCGAATCAGCGTATTCGTCAATATTCCCATCTGACGCAATACGAAACATGTCCCAGTCCACGTGATGGAAGCAGTCTTGGAGTGTAGAGTCAGCTTGGTCTGACTAGCGTTGGACAGACCTCAGCGTGGGAGCCTCTTGTTTTAATTTCTGTCTGTAGGCAGGGATCAGCAAAATGGAGTCGTGGTCAGCTTTTCCGAAAGGGGGGCGGGGCAGGGCCTTATATGCGTCGCGGAAGTTAGAGTAACAATGATCCAAGG
Source organism: Oncorhynchus gorbuscha (assembly GCF_021184085.1). Classification (NCBI taxonomy): domain Eukaryota; kingdom Metazoa; phylum Chordata; class Actinopteri; order Salmoniformes; family Salmonidae; genus Oncorhynchus; species Oncorhynchus gorbuscha. Next base: position 53,347,658 of record NC_060178.1, read on the forward strand.
TTTTACCACCCCTGGTTGCGCAATCGATATGCTGATAAAATTTAGGGAGTCTTGTTTTCAGATTGGCTTTTTGTTAAAATCCCCAGCTACAATGAATGCAGCCTCCGGATAAATGTTTTCCAGTTTGCAAAGAGTTAAATAAAGTTCGTTCAGAGCCATCGATGTGTCTGCTTGGGGGGGGATATATACGGCTGTGATTATAATCGAAGAGAATTCTCTTGGAAGATAATGCGGTCTACATTTGATTGTGAGGAATTCTAAATCAGGTGAACAGAAGGATTTGATTTTGATTTTGGTCCGATCCCTCAGACGATCCCTCAGACGAAGAGGAGGAAATCTACCGTTACACCTGTGGAATAAATGGAATAATATAATCCAGCCGTGGAATAATCCTGGACTATCGGACCACCATTTTATTACGTTGCAATAGCAACAAATAATCTGCACAGAATCCGACCAAGGATCATCAAAAGCTGTGCTATAAATTCTCGGACAACACAAAGATTCCTAGATGCCCTTCCAGACTCCCTCCACCTCCCATAGGAAGTCAGAGTACAAAAATCAGTTAAATGAGGAACTCAATTTAACTTTGTGTAATACCCTAGATGCAGTCGCACCCCAAAAACAAAAACATTTGTCATAAGAAACTAGCTCCCTGGTATACAGAAAATACCCGAGCTTTGAAGCAAGCTTCTAGAAAATTGGAACGGAAATGGCGCTTCACCAAACTCTTCCGACTAGCTTGGAAAGACAGTACATTACAGTATCGAAGAGCCCTCACTGCTGCTTGGTCATCCTATTTTTCCAACATAATTGAGGAAAATAAGAACAATCCAAAATGTATTTTTGAAACTGTCGCAAAGCTAACCAAAAAGCAGCATTCCCCAAGAGAGGATGACTTTCACTTCAGCAGTGATAAATTAATAAACTTCTTTGACGAAAAGATCTTGATCAGTAGAAAGCAAATAACGGACTCCTCTTTAAATCTGCATATTCCTCCAAAGCTCAAGCTGTCCTGAGTCTGCACAACTCTGCCAGGACTTAGGATCAAGGGAGACACTCAAGTTTTTCTATACTGTTTCTCTTGACACAATAAAGAAAATAATCATGGCCTCTATACCTTCAAGTTATATACTGGACCCTAATTCCAACTAAACTACTGAAAGAACTGCTTCCTGTGCTTGGTCCTGTATGTTGAACATAATAAACATCTATCTATCCACCAGATGTGTACCAAACTCACTAAAAGTGGCAGAAATAAACCCTCTCTTGAAAAAGCCAAACCTTAACCCAGAAAATAAAAAACTATCGGCCTATATCGAATCTGCCATTCCTCTCAAAGATTTTAGAAAAATCTGTTGTGCAGCAACTCACTGGCTTCCTGAAGACAAACAATGTATACGAAACACTTCAGTCTGGTGTTAGACCCCATCATAGCATTGAGACTGCACTTGTGAAGGTGGTAAATTACCTTTTAATGGCGTCAGACCAAGGCTCTGCATCTGTCCTCGTGCTCCTAGACCTTAGTGCTGCTTTTGATACTATCGATCACCACATTCTTTTGGAGAGATTGGTCTACACGGACAAGTGCTGGCCTGGTTTAGATCTTACCTGTCGGAAAGATATCAGTTTGTCTCTGTAGATGGTTTGTCCATCAATTCAATTCATCAAATCAATTGTAAATGTCGGTGTTCCTCAAGGCTCCGTTTTAAGACCACTATTGTTTTCACTATATATTTTACCTCTTGGTGATGTCATTCAGAAACACAATATTAACTTTCACTGCTATGCGGACGATACACAGCTGTACATTTCGATGAAACATGGTGAAGCTCCAAAATTGCCCTCCTTGGAAGCCTGTGTTTCAGACATAAGTGGATGGCGGCACATGTTCTACTTTTAAACTCGGACTAAACATGCTAGTTCTAGATTACAAGAAACAAAGAGATATTCTGTTGAATCTGACAATTAACCTTGATGGTTGTACAGTTTGTCTCAAATAAAACTGTGAAGGACTTCTGCATTTCTCTGAACGATGATCTCTCTTTTGTCAAACATATCAAAACTCTTTCAAGGGCAGTTTTTTTCTATCCATGTAACATTGCAAAAATCAGAAACGTTCTGTCCAAAAATGATGCAAGAAAAATGTATCCATGCTTTTGTCACTTCTAGGTTAGACTACTGCAATGCTTTACTTTGCGGCTACCCAGATAAAGCACTAAATAAACTTCAGTTAGTGCTAAACACGGCTGCTAGAATCTTGACTAGAACCCCCAAAAATGTATCATATTACTCCAGTGCTAGCCTCTCTACACTGGCTTCCTGTTCATGCATGGGTTGATTTCAAGGATATACTGCTAAACTACAAAGCATTACATGGGCATGCTCCAACCTATCTTTCCAATCTGGTCCTGTCGTTCATACCTACATGTACGCTACAGTCACAAGACGCAGACTCCTTACTGTCCCTAGAATTTCTAAGCAAACGGCTGGATGCAGGGCTTTCTCCAAGAAAGCACCATTTTTATGGAATGGTCTGCCTATCCATGTGAGAGACGCAGACTCAGTCTCAACCTTTAAGTCTTTATTGAAGACTCATCTCTTCAGTAGGTCCTATGATTGAGTGTAGTCTGGCCCAGGAGAGTGAAGGTGAACGGAAAGACACTGGAACAACGAACCACCCTTGCTGTCTCTGCCTGGACGATTTCCCTCTCTCCACTGTGATTATCTGCCTCTAACCCTATGACGGGGGCACAAAGAAGAACCCCGTGCTGGCAGGGGAGGCAGAATGACGAATAAACCCTGCTGCTTGGTAGTCCTCGATGTAGGTCTCCATAGCCTTGGTCTCCAGATCCGACAGAGAATACAGTCGTCACCGGGGCGTTGTGGTGCCTTTTTCCAGGTTGATCCCGCAGTCATAGGGTCAGTGTGGAGGAAGTGAAGTGACCCAAGCCTTACTTAAATCCTCCCGGAGGTCCTGGTACTCAGCGGGAATGGCGGAGAGGTCCGGGTCAAATTCCGAGCCCACAGGAAGACGTCCCGGGGCAGACTGCGCTGACTTAAGACAATGGGATTGGCAGAACGGGCTCTAGCTCATAATGGCACCAGCAGTCCAGTCTATGATGGGATTGTGTCGCTGGATCCAAGAAAATCCCAATACCACGGGAACCTGAGGAGATTTAATCAGCATAAACTGGATTGCCTTGCTGTGGTTCCCTGATACTCGTAGGTTGATGAGAGTGGCACTGTGAGTGACCTAGCCTATAGACCACCTGGCCAGCACTCTAATGTCCATTGGAATGGAGAGGGGCTGAGTGGGGATGCCCAGCTTGGATGCCAGGGTAGCGTCCAAAAAACTATCATCGGCCCCAGACTCAATGAGTACCTGGAGGGATTTTGACTGGTTCCCCCACAGCAGTATAGCATGTAAAGGGGTGCGAGTAAGGGAAGAGGTAAAGTTCTCTGTATTGCCCACCAGAGTACTCTCTCCTTCTTGATGAGCATAGGCTTTTAATGGGCAGGTAGCTATGAAATGTCCTGTAGCTCCACAATATAGAATGCTTTGGGTGTGGAGCTGGCATAAGCCCTAAGCCGGAATCAATCTAGCCCTGCCCAGGTGCATAGACTCTGAAGCAGGCAATTCGGCAGCCCTCGGTGATTCCCCAGAGAACTTGGTTGACGTCAGGTTCACTCAGACATGTAGACTTCGGGGGTCTCCGGGAATCTTCGGAGGGGAGGTGGGAATCGAGGGCGACAAGGCACAGATTCTCTCTCCCTCCTATGTTCTTGAAGCCGCCCATCGATCCAGACAGTCACGGCTATGAGGGAGTCGAGGTCCATCTTTGATCAACTCCGATAATCCGTGAACGAGCTTGTCGAACAATGCTTCCGGGTTCCAGGCACTTTCAGCCGCCAACGTGCGAAAATCCACCGCGTAGTCTGCCACACTATGGGAGTTTTGACGTAGCTGGAGCAGCTTACGAGCAGCCTCTCTCCCGGACAACGAAGAATCAAACACCTTCTGAACTTCCTCCACCAACTTGACGTTGAGACTGGTGTTTTGCGGGTACTACTTAATGAAGCTACCAGTTGAGGACTTGTGAGGCGTCTGTTACTCAAACTAGACATTCTAATATACTTGTCCTCTTGCTCAGTTGTTCGCCGGGGCCTCCCACTACTCTTTCTATTCTGGTTAGAGCCATGGAATTTCTCAGAACAAGAATAGACTGACGAGTTTCAGAAGAAAGGTCTTTGTTTCTGGTCATTTTGAGCCTGTAATCGAACCCACAAATGCTGATGCTCCAGATACTCGTCTAAAGAAGGCCAATTACATTGCTTCTTTAATCAGGACAACTGTGCTAACATAATTGCAAAAGGGTTTTCTAATGATCAATTAGCCTTTTAAAATAATAAACTTGGATTAGCTAACACAACCGGCCATTGGAACACAGAAGTGATGGTTGGGCCTCTGTACGCCCATGTAGATATTCCATAAAAAATCGGACATTTCCAGCTACAATAGTCATTTACAACATTAACAATGTATACACTGTATTTCTGATTAATTTGATGTTATTTTAATGGACAAAAATGTTGCTTTTCTTTCAAAAACAAGGACATTTATTGCTCAAGCGACCCCAAACTTTTGAACAGTAGTGTACATGCAGGAAATATTTAAATACCTCACATACAACTCATAATAACACAATGCAATTAGCCTATAAACTGAATTATTTGACTTCACAAGATAAATAGAAATATGCATGAACATCATAGCTGAGTTGTAGTAACAGGCAGTGAAGACATTTCTGAAAATGGAATTCTAAATACAAGTGTATTTCATTATTTAATTACAATGCATGAAGCTTCAGTTACAAAGCATTAACTAGCTTTACAAGGCATTATTCTAGGCATGGTCAGAGAGAGAGCGAGAGAGATAAATAAAACAATGGCTTGTGCCTTGTCCCATAGTTTATGGGAGAGGGAGAGAGAAGGAAAAGTTAAAAGACAGGTCAAAGGCAGGCAGAAGTCTGTAATCCAGTCAATAAGGTATAGAACAGCAGGCAGGCTCAGGGTCAGACCATGTCTTCCTAGCCAAAACATTATGACAACATTTTGTGACGTTTTTTTTCTTTGTTTTTTACTTTTTCAGGTGTTCCGGCACACAACATTTTTTCTGGATGCAAATTGAAATCTATACTTGTCTGTCATTGGTCTGCCGTAAGGGTTCTTGAATAAAGGCTGTCATTCAACGAGCAACGACTCATTTTCATGGACAATTTATCATTGAAAGATAATGCACCAAACATCTTAGTTAGATGTTAATTTGTAAAATTAAAGATGTAAAATCTCTTATGCAAAATCATCAAAAATTAATGTTAGATTTCTTCAGTTATCTTATATTAATTTGGACTATTTTGGCTACGGTGTCTCAAAGTGGACAAACAATACTATTGCCGCTTTTTTCTAGTTTTTCAAGTGAAGGTCTTTTAAGGGATTATGCCAGCACACTCGTTCGGTTCGGCTAGACTGGATAGGCTAGGTGCCAGCCGAACTGAAGCTTGCCTTAAGGCAACCTCAGAGTTACACACAAGGATACTTTATTGACACACACAGAGATTAAATGTACATGGAAAGGTATCCAATGGTAGTGAAACAGGAGATAATGAATGCACTGTACACAACACAATAACTGATAGCATAAGTAGAGTAACAAGGCTGTTAAATGTGCAATATGCAGAAATCGATCCGTCATTTCCTGGTTGCAAAAAATGTAATATAGTGTATAGAATGTGTGTAGAGAATCATTGTACCAGCTAAACTGCTGTAAAATATTTTTTCAATAAGCAAATATACTGTAATGAAGTTGGTGTAGAAAACCGAAAGTAAAAGACACAAAAACAAAACTTAAGAACGGTAATCATAGACATAGCGCACATAGAACATATGTGCGCCACTTAGTCTTAGACTTGCTTTCAATGAGAATGACAGATCTATAAATCACATTTCGCCCAAAAAGTTACATCATGCAGCTTTAACAAAGGAAGTATGAAAATACATATGCTACCTGCACATTACAAAACAGCTATACACAAAGACAGCATATGACAATAGTAACAACTACAAAGGACAATATACAAGTGTCACACAACTTACATTGTGCACTGCGATGATCGTCCCATTTCCTCCATCACTTGTCTTGATCTAAAGATATTATAAATAACCAGTCACTGATGATTTACGGTTTATGAGAAGCACATTTATTTATTAATAATAATGTGGGGTTAGTCATGTTATCGAATGTCTTGATGGTTGATCACCTGTAAAAGAAGAGAAATGTGTATTTGAGTTTGAGTTTGGAGCGTCGGCATATTGTAAGGCGCCGAAACCTATTGAGTAAAATATTACTCTTCCAACATGTACTGTGCATTCGGAAAGTACTCAGACCCCTCCCTTTCTCCACATTTTGTTATGTTGCAGCCTTATTCTAAAATGGTTTGCATTTTTTTTAAATCCTCATCAATCTACACACAATATCCCATAATGGACAAAGAGAAAACTTTTTTTAGGAGTATTTGCAAATGTATAAAACATTTCAAACAGAAATAACTTATTTACATAAGAATTCAGACCATTTGCATTGAGACTCGAAATTGAGCTCCTGTTTCCATTGAGCATCCTTGATGTTTCTACAAGTTGATTGGAGTCCACCTGTGGAAATTCAATTGATTGGACATGATTTGTAAAGGCACACACCTGTCTATATATGACAAATCACCGGTGTCTGAAAATCTGGATGGAAAATTCCTGCAACAATCTTCAATTTAAGCCTACTAGGAAGTGTATGGCCTGGAGGGAAGCTAAAGTCATTCCGCTACCCAAGAATAGTAAAGCCCCCTTTACTCGCTCAAATAGCCGACCAATCAGTCTGTTACCAACCCTTAGTAAACTTCTGGAAAAAAATGTGTTGACCAGATACAATGCTATTTCACAGTAAGCAAATTGACAACAGACTTTCAGCATGCATGGGCCCGAGGGCACACACTTAGTGTGTTGTGAGTTATGCAATTAATGTATTGTAATGTTTTTAAATTGTATAACTGCCTTAATTTTGCCGTACCCCAGGAAGAGTGGGGATCCATAATAAATACAAACAATTCAAATAATGACTCATTACTTAACTGTATTTCATTCATAAAGCACTTTTCACAATCCCCAAAATAACATTTGTATTTAAAGCTATTGTGATAGAATGAAAGTGTACCAGAACATGCTTCTGTAGTTGAAAGGCAAATGAGCCACATATCGTACTGTAGGCAAAAATCAAGCACAAATGCATTAAAAACAAACTAAAAGTCATTTTAACAAAGCTATAAATAGTGCCTTAAGAGCATACAGTATTAGCATCGTAATGAGACGCTCATCCATCCATTGATCTATTCATTCACAGGAACAGGGCTGTGCTTTCCCTCCTGTCACTTCTCACACTACACACAAGAGCAGATACTTGTTCAGCGGAAAAGAGACATGCTCAAAACAGTCTTACTACAGGGAATTCCGTTCCTGACAGTTGATACACCGTGGTCTGTAGGAATTCCCATGCTGGGGCACAGTGGGAAAGTTGATATTAAACACATATTCAGTGCCCCAGCAATGTACCTTGCTTCAATGCCGGTCTACTAATAACTGTAATCACCTTTGCACAGTCCCCAAGAGCCAACACAAATGGGTAGGGTCTGGTCACCTCCACCTTGTGCAGGTACTCAACCATGTTGATCCCAACATGAGAAATCATTTGATTTTAGAATATGAGGACTTGTGCAAAGCATGGAGGCACACTGACAATGCCATCACACACAATTTATTTTGTATATTTTATAGCCATTTAAATAAATCAACACCCAATCCCTGTTTGATGCCTACATCATTCATGAATTTGGGGCTGGGGCTCAGAGGTTTATTTACACAACACTAACCACGTTTCCATCCCACAGGGTTTAATTACCTAGACTCATTAAAAAAGTCACAACGGGGCTGATGGCAACATGAAATCCCGGTACAATTCAAATAAATTAGTTTGTTTTGTGTTGTTAAAAAGAATGATGCGATAAATGGCGGAGGAAACTGCTTTAAGAGCAAATATTGATATAAAAACCATCATATCGAAGTAAACATGGAGTGATATGTTTTGTAGTCTTTCCACTACAACAAGTCTGCAGTTTATTAGACTACAGATTAATTAAATTACGATGAACTTCACAGGATGGTGAATCCCAACACAGATGGCCGCCTCGCTTCGCGTTCCTAGGAAACTATGCAGTATTTTTTTTTACGCCAAGATGGCGCCAAGATGGTGTAGCAGTCAGACGTCTTTGTCCTGTCGTGTCCCTTGTATATATCGTTTTACATCTTTTTCGTCGCGTATCCTTTAAAATAATTTGCTAAACCTCAACATCTGAATACTCTCCTGCAACCCGCCTCACCCAATGTGGCGTGGATCTGCATTTTCTTCCTAAAGTATTTATATTTACTTTGGATCTGGAATCCCTCAACTGAAGCCAGCCAGCTAACTACCAGATATCAGTCAGCAAACCATTGCCAGCGGTCATCAGCTAACCTTCAGCTCGGAAAGCTCTCATCAGTTCGAACAACGTGACTCTAACCAGAGCTTAACGGACCTGTTATTTTTTATCCCCGGATTCCTACCGCAAACTGAACATTTTATTCTGGATCTTCACAACTAGCTAACCGCATTCCCGGATTACTACTCCTGGCTCATGTTTCCATCCCAGAGCAAGCACCAATTAGCTTGAAGCTAGCCCGGCCAGGGCTCCTGTGCTACCACCGAAGTATACACCTGGGATACAATATCCGGACCCCTTATACAGCCGGCACGGGGCATGGAACCCCGCAGATGCCCTACGACTGGAATACCGACATAATCTACCCGAGGACCTCAACAGGCCCCTCAGGCGTGACTCCCGCTGAAGGCCCATTATGGTAACCAGTTAGGCCTGCTAGCTACCTAGAGCTACTTGGAACCCTACTAATTCCATGACTGGCCTATCGACGTCACTGCACGAAGAGGCAAAAACAGACTTACCCCCTCCGTAACGTTCCCCAAAGGCTAACTTTCTAGCTCCTGCTATCTGCTTGCTTGCTAACCCGGTCTGCTAACTGCTAGCTTGCCGGGCCCGGTCTGCTAACTGCTAGCTTGCCTGCCTGGTCTGCTAACTGCTAGGCCTTGCTAACAGCTTGCTTGCTAACCCGGTCTGCTAACTGCTAGCCCCTGCTAACTGTTTGCTAACCCGGCCTGCTAATTGCTAGTTTGCCCCGCTCAACTAACTGCTAGCTGCCAGCCTGCTAACTGCTAGCTTATCTGCCCGGTCTGTTCACTCCAGACCTGTCTGCCCTTCTCCCAGTCTACTGTTCCCACATGCTTCAAGAGGGCCACCATTGTTCCTGTTCCCAAGAAAGCTAAGGTAACTGAGCTAAATGACTACCGCCCAGTAGCACTCACTTCCGTCATCATGAAGTGTTTTGAGAGACGAGTTAAGGACCATATCACCTCCACCCTACCTGACACCCACTCCAATTTTCTTACCGCACCAATAGGTCCACAGACAACGCAATCGCAACCACACTGCATACTGCCCTAACCCATCTGGACAAGAGGAATACCTATGTGGGAATGCTGTTCATCAACTACAGCTCAGCATTTAACACCATAGTACCCTCCAAACTCGTCATCAAGCTCGAGACCCTGGGTCTCGACTCCGCCCTGTGCAACTGGGTACTGGACTTCCTGATGGGCCACCACCAGGTGGTGAGGGTAGGTAACAACATCTCCACCCCACTGATCCTCAACACTGGGGCCCCACAAGGGTGCGTTCTGAGCCCTCTCCTGTACTCCCTGTTCACCCACGACTGCAGACGACACTACAGTGGTTGGTTTGATTACCAACAACGACGAGACGGCCTACAGGGAGAAGGTGAGGGCCCTCGGAGTGTGGTGTCAGGAAAATAACCTCACACTCAACGTCAACAAAACAAAGGAGATGATGTACTTCAGAAAACAGCAGACGTGGACTTCATGAAACAGTAGAGGGTAGTATCCACATCGACAGGACAGTAGTGGAGAGGGTAGTCAGTTTTAAGTTCCTTGGCGTACACATCACGGACAACCTAAATTGTGGTGAAGTGCAGCAGCCTCTTCAACCTCAGAAGGCTTGTCACCAAAAGCACTCACAAACTTTTACAGATGCACAATAGAGAGCATCCTGTCGAGCTGTATCACCGCCTGGTACGGCAACTGCTCCTCCCACAACCGTAAGGCTCTCCAGAGGTTAGTGAGGTCTGCACAACGCATCACCGGGGGCAAACTACCTGCCCTCCAGGACACCTACACCACTCGATGTGCAGGAAGGCTATAAAGATCATCAAGGACAACAACCACCCGAGCCACTGCCTGCTCACCACGCTATCATCCAGAAGGCAAGGTCAGTACAGGTGCATCAAAGCGGGGACCGAGAGACTGAAAAACAGCTTCTATCTCCAGGCCATCAGACTGTTAAACAGCCACAGACGACTCTAGGCCAATTGTGCATCGCCCCACAGACCTCACGGTCGCAGGCCGGTTACGTCAGAGCCCAGGGACTGTGTTGGCACAGCTGGCGCTGCAGTACAGCGCCCTTAACCACTGCGCCACCCGGGAGAGGCCTCCAACATTGAGTGGCTGCTGCCAACATGACTCAACTCCAGCCACTTTAATAATGTAAAAATTGATGATAAAAATGTATCACTAGCCACTTTAAACAATGCCACTTCATATAATGTTTACATACCCTACATTACTCATCTCATATGTATATACTGTACTCGATACCATCTATGTTGTTCTGTACCATCACTCATTCATATATTTTTATGTACATATTCTTCCTTCCTTTACACTTACATTTACATTTACATTTAAGTCATTTAGCAGACGCTCTTATCCAGAGCAACTTACAAATTGTGTGTGTATAGGAGCTTGATGCTCCTTTCCAATAAATATTGAGGGTCTTATTATGGTGACATGATGATCGATGCTTGTCTGCCATTTGACAAATACAAATAGTATCGCTCTTATTCATAATAATCTCATAATGTATGTGTGAGCTGTTGGCTAGAGCGCATCTGCCAAGACCAGAGTGGGCACATTTGCTATATAATGCAACAGTTTATGACAAAAGCATAAGTAGAATTTAAAATGCGATGGAAACCCATTTAACGGCAAAATGTATTTTATGTGCACTACTTAATCACGCACAGCTTTTTATCCACGAAAGTCAGTTTGCTGGAAACATCTCCGGTGGGAAAATGCGCATATTGTTTTATGTAGATTTTAGAATATTTGTGTTAAAATCTGTCACAAATCGGATGTAAACCTTCCTAATGTCTTGGAGTGTGCAGTTATGCTAACAGATTTTGGAATGCTGTTCCTTTCGTTCAAGGTTTACAAAATTACATTATCTAATTTCCCCATCAATCCACTATTTAAACTTACAGGCTTCAAGTCACTAAAGGACTTTCTGGTCTCATTGAAGCTGGGTTGGAATGTCTTCCTGCCTATCTTGTAGACTGGTGTTGGGAGGACCACTGGCAGAAGTCTTATTAAAGCAATGTCACCTTGTGTATCTGGAGAGAAGAATGTTGTGAATATTTTGACTGTTTCATGCTAAAAATAGATAAGCATTTGAGGCACCACCAGCAGGGTCATTTCAAACTATACCTGCTTCTCTCTGGGCTGGCAGCGCAAAGTTTTTTTGTCCTTGAAGACCATGATCCAGTTATCAGTGAGTTTCCCTGAGCAGTCCAGGTTTAAAATGCAGAAGTCTTGAGCAATCTGTAGTAAAGCAGACAATTACATTTTTTGTAATACTTTTGTAATCATTTTTTTGTAGTACAAAAACATACATTGACAAAAAATAGACAACTTAACATGTACACATCCAGAAACATTAATGACTGCACATTGTTCAGATCCGCATGTTCCCACCGTATTCACACCCAATGCCAATTTCCAATTCTTGTGAGAATCTGTCCCATATGACAAATTGTCTTATGTTGTAGCCAGACAAACAATTACTTTTCAATTGCAGTTAATTACTAGTCTAGCTAAAACCAAATTCTCTCTGAAGTCCTCCTGACTTCAGATTCTGGAATGGCTCTTTGATATTGTTAGCAAAATGCATCGATAATGAAGGGGGTCTGTGCTTTTACTGGTTGACTCTCCTTTCTATCTTTCTCACTCAAACACCCACACACAGACTCTAAGTGCCATCCCCTTCTACAACAATGGTTGGATTTTCAAATCTCAACCCCAAGGAAAAATAAATATTTGGGAGAAAAAAATCTAACCCTGTCGCACAATTTATTCGATTTAACTCCCAGTACGTCAATCTAAGTAACATAATACAAAAATCTAATCAAAATCAAAATCTGTCAGTTTAAGCTAGAGCTATCTGTTTTTTTGCACTAGATGAGTGCATCTTAATCCGCCAATGTCACACTTATGTATCTGCGGTGAAAGGTGGCAGAGCTAGAGCGGTGTCTGTCAGACCACGAGATATCCGGGTAAAATATCAAATTTGAATAAATATTGGAATGCATGCTGAAATCAATTGTCAGCTCAAGCTCCAGAGGCCCAACTAAGTTCCACAGACACAGATGAGAGAGTACACATCATAGCTAATTGATGCATAAACAGTATTATAACATAGTCTTGTAATTTTCCTATCACAGTTATTTAAGTTTATTTTTAACTTTTAATAGGTTTGTACATTTTTGCAAATGTATCTTCGCTTTGTCATTATGGGTATTATGCGTAGATTGAGGAATTTTTTTCTCTCTCAATTTTAGAATAAGGCTGTAACGTAACAAAATGTGATCCGCTTCAGGAAACTAGGTGTATGTCGCAAGTCACGACTTCACAGGAAAGCCATTTGAACGTAATTTTTAAAAACCAAAATGCATTTTGGGGCATCAATGCCTTCTTGAACATGTGAACATCCATGTGCCTTAATAACAAATGTTTATGCCATCTGTAAATACAAAGAAAGTTGTTAAATTACAAGCCTAAATTGGTTTAGCCAAAGAAAAAGTCAGGAACCTTCCAGCTAGGCATGATTGGCTGAGATAATGAGTGGGCTGGACATGCCGAGAGATAAGTTTCAGATTGTTCTGCGGTTTAGCATTGTGTCTATAACATGAGCTGCTCGTTATGCATAGATAATCCTTTCTACTGCAGTTTTTTTCTAAAGATATAATGTTAGCCATGGAGAACTGCAATATGTTGCTACTGCTGTCAATAACATTGCTGCCCTGAATTTATCAGGTGCTAAGGTCAGTGGGAAAAAGTTGTGATGGACTACTTCTGGAGGACGATCGTTGCATGCTGACTCTGACTCTGAAAATGACAGTGAGGAAATCCCTGATTTAGGTAAAAACATTTTCATTGAAAAAGACATTGTAGAGTCTTCTGATGACAATGATGGGGGAAGAAACGACGATCAACAGTGTTGTTGTCACGGAAGAAGTTGACCGAGTTTTGAAATCAGTGGAATGTCTGTGCAAACTAAATGGAAACGACACTTATTTTATTAAGAATTGTTGACTTGCATTAAGCTGTGAAGGGTTACAAAAGTATCTCTAAAAGTCTTGATGTTCATCAGTCCACGGTAAGACAAATTGTCTATAAATGGAGAAATTTCAGCACAGCGCATAATGCTCAATAAGGTTAACAAGAATCTTAGTGTCAGCTAAAGAAATCTCTGGAACATGCTAACATCTCTGTTGATGAGTCTACGATATGTAAAACACTAAACAAGAATGGTGTTCATTGGAGGACACCACTGAAGAAGCCACTGCGGTCCAAAAAACATTGCTGCACGTCTGAAGTTCGCAAAAAAGCATCTGGATGTTCCACAGCGCTACTGGCAAAATATTCGGTGGACAGATTAAACTAAAGTTGAGTTGTTTGGAAGGAACACACTACACTATGTGTGGAGAAAAAAGGCACTGCACACCAACATCAAAATCTCATCCCAAGCATCATGGTTTGGAGCTGCTTTGCTGCCTCAGGCCTGGATGGAAAAATGATTTCCCAAGTTTATCAAGACATTTTGCAGGAGGATGTAAGTATATCTGTCCGCCAATTGAAGCTCAACAGAAGTTGGGTGATGCAACAGGACAATGACCCAAAATGCAAAAGTAAATCAACAGCTGAATGGCTTCAACAGAAGAAAATGCGCCTTCTGGATGGGCCCAGTCAGAGTCCTGACCTCAACCTGATTTAGATGCTGTGGTATGACCTCAAAAGAGCGGTTCACACCAGACATCCAAGGGAATATTACTTAACTGAAACAGTTTTGTAAAGAGGAATGGACCAAAATTCCTCCTGACCGTTGTGCAGGTCTGATCCGCAACTACAGAACATTTTTGGTTCAAGTTATTGCTACCAAAGGAGGGTCAACCAGTTATTAAAACCATGGGTTCACATACTTTTCCCACCCTGCACTGTGAATGTTTACACGGTGTGTTCAAAAAAGACATGAAAACGTTTAATTGTTTGTGTGTTACTAGTTTAAGCAGACTGTTTGTCTATTGTTGTGACTTAGATGGAGCTCAGATCACATTTTATGATCAATTTATGCAGAAGTCCAGGTAATTCCAAAGGGTTCACATACTTTTTTTGCCACTGTTTTCTACCACAGTAGATGATATGTTTTTGGTTGATTGTCAATATTAAAAACAGTCAATTACATTTGTGAATTCAATCACTTTAGACAACATTCATTGTTTAATTAGTCAAGGCTCCTTTCTCTTCTCTGTGCTGGAGTTATTTTAAGAATACAAAATAAGCCTTCCACCCTTGATGGGCTATCAACAGGACAATGGACTCTTGCTGAGTTTAGGGACTTTTAATGTATCAATGGATGATTGTGAGGCATGTCACTTCTCCGATCTCTTTTGCATAGCCCACCAAATGACTTATTTTCTAACAACATCTGGATAGATCCGTAATGAATTTCTATGGGAAGAAATATTACTGAATGACAGAAATATTGGAACAAAGTAGGCTAATGAAAGTAACAAATTGCTGCTTACTGAAACATTATAACATCCAATTGTTATAATAGGATTTGAAGCAATAGCCTACCTGAGTGTGGTCAACTATTTCATCACTGTTTCTCGCTTCTTTCAGACAAGCATGGGCACTCGTCTTGATTAATCAATCAGATTTTTCTTTGAATTGCAGTCACCCGACCGGTCACATTGTACAGTGCCATATTTTCCTAACGGAAACGCTGAGGCTACTGTAAAATGCATTTACATTTTTCTTGGAATAGAATCACCATAACAATAAATTTAATTAAGCTACATTTCTAACAGCATAAACAGCACAAGAAATACTGTAAATGTTAACCAAACAAATATTATATACATTTTAAAACAAATTATAATCAATCCAATAAAGTCTGTTCTAACAAAAAACACGTTTTAAAGTCTCTAGTACAGCCAATTTAAAAAAAAGTCCAATTCAATCGCTTTTGCCGACACGTTGTGGTTTATTCATTGTTTAATTATTTAAGGCTCCCTTTTTTCTCATTTTATAACTAAAATGCTTGACTGTATTTAAAAACATGGATGACTTGTATGATTTATGTAGACCTATAAAGGAGGCCTTTATGCCAGCAAGTACAGTAAGTTATGCTGAAACAGCTACAGCAAACAGGACTCTTAGGCTTCAATAACTTAGCTTCTCAAAGATGCCCTCTGGTGGTCAAACTAGTATTAATGGAACAATGGCTGACAGTAAAATAATATGATGTCATTCATTCTAATATGCCATAGAATTCTGTGGCACCCCGCAAGCTGTGTATGATGCAACTTTTAAAGGAAGAATCATTGAAAGGGAAAAGAGTTTGGCTGATTCACTATGAGTAAAGCATTTTTATACGTGCGTGAATGAGCATGTCTATGCTGGAAATAGAATGCACTGGAGTCAATAAGAGAAAACCGACCTGCTGTGAGCGTCAATGGCATCACAAGTATATAGAACGCCAAATTGGAATATAAATGTTCTCACGGCTCAATGCTGATAAAATGAGCTGATAAATTCTCTGAAAATAGACTATATGTGCATTGTTACCAAGTCTGGAATTGTGAAGTGCAGTGTTTTTCATCATTAATCTTGTTCTGGAGGCAGTTCTGCAGAGTAGTCACTAGCTGGCACAGCCACAATGTCATAAAATCTGATTTTAAACCTAACCTTAAAATAAGGCCAATACATTTTTACAATATAGCCAGCGGGCCTGTCTAAGGGAAAATCACTCAGTTCTGCCTCCAGGACAAGACTGATGACAATAAATGTCAACATGCTTGTGAAGTTCAGTTAAAAAGCATCAATTTAGTGTAAATACATGTAACTGCAAGCCAATATATATAGACTAGATCTTATGAAAAGAGATTGAGTGGGTTGTTTGAATGCAACGTTATTCTACATTTATAAACTGGATTGTGTTTTGAATGATATATCACATTGTCAATGTCATTTTCTTTACCTGATCACTGTTGTTGCTTTTTTGTTGCTGTGCCGATTTGATTGCACAGTTCAAACAAAGTGGTTCGAATGATTCAAATCTGGTTTAGAGATTGACTTGGTTGTTTGTGGAAAGGAAATTCAAGGAATTGTTATGATTTTCCCTACATTGCTAAGTAAAGGTTAAAAAATACATTTGAGCTGTGGGCAATGGTTTATCTGACAAATAGGCTACCAGTTACAAAGGCACCAGTTACTACTGTTTATTTAGATCATGGGCATGTAGCCTAGGTTATGGCTGGAAAACTTAGTGATTGAGGTAACTCAGATTTCAAAAGAGAATACAACTCCTTATGGTAGATTTTCCTGACAATTACACTGGCATACACTACGCTGTCTATGTGAATGAAAGCTTACTGCTGTCGCACGTGGATGACAGAGTCCTCTGTGTTATTTCTGCTTAAAACAGCTTTCTGGCTTACCTGCCCTGATTGGGATCAGTTCCCTCCTCCATGGTGACCATGGGCCCCTCCTCAACTGCCTCCTCCATGGTGACCACATTCACCAGGTTGGCTGGCTCACAAGCCAATACTGAAAAGCATGCATACTATTTAAGTAATACACTTTGTGGTGGAAACAAGTGTCATATTTAATTTACAAAAAAAATGAAATTACATATACAACTGTATTTTGAATGGTTCAAATTATTTGGTTCCAAATGTGACTGGAGACTTATTAGGCTACACATTTTCAATAACCACGTATGACCACAAAAGTCTGTGTATGACCGGTTACAGTAAAATAACGTGGTTGTAAATGTGACTGGCTATATGCCTACATCATAGAAAATATATATACATCGTAAGAGTCATGCCACTGTGGGAATCTGGGAAAAATAAAATGTTCAAAGTACTCAAAATTTGCCTTGATGACAGCTTTGCACACTCTTGGCATTCTCTCAACCATCTTCACCTGGAATGCTTTTCCAATATAAGCTGAGCTTCGCACATATGCTGAGCACTTGCTGGCTGTTTATCCTTCACTCTGCGGTCCAACTCATCCCAAACCATCTCAATTGGATTGAGGTCGGGTGATTATGGAGGCCAGGTCATCTGATGCAGCACTCCATCACTCTCCTCCTTGGTCAAATAGCCCTTACACAGCCTGGAGGTGTGTTGGGTTATTGTCCTTTTGAAAAACAAATGATAGTGCCACTAAGCGCAAACCAGATGGGATGGCATTCCGCTGCAGAATGCTGTGGTAGCCATGCTAGTTAAGTGTGCCTTGAATTCTAAATAAATCACTGACAGTGTCATCAACAAAGCACCCCCACATCATCACACCTCCTCATCCATGATTCACAGTGGGTAACACATGTGGAGATCATCCACCAACCTACTTTGCGTCTCACAAAGACACGGCGGTTGGAAATAAAATCTCAAATTTGGTCAGACCAAAGGACAGATTTGCAACGGTCTAATGTCCATTGCTCGTGTTTCTTGGACCAATCAAGTCTCTTCTTATTATTGGTATCCTTTAGTAGTGGTTTCTTTGCTGCAATTCGACCATGAAGGCCTGATTCACACAGTCTCCTCTGAACAGTTGATGTTGAGATGTGTCTGTTACTTGAACCCTGTGAAACAATGTTGGGGGCTGTAAATTCTGAGGCTAGTAACTCTAAAGAACTCATCCTCTGCAGCAGGGGTAACTCTGGGTTTTCCATTCTTGTGGCAGTCCTCATGAGAGCCAGTTTCATCATAGCGCTTGATTGTTTTTGTGACTGCACTTGAAGAAACTTTCAAAGTTCTTGAAATGTTCCATATTGACTGGCCTTCATGTCTTAAGTAATGATGGACTGTTGTTACTCTGCTTATTTGAGCTGTTCTTGCCATAATATGGACTTGGTCTTACCAAATAGGGCTATCTTCTGTACACCACCTACCTTGTCACAACACAACTTATTGGCTCAAATGCATTAAGAAGGAAAGAAATTCCACAAATTAACTTTTAAGAAGGCACACACCCCCTCAGAGTGGGAGACACAGCTGCATGTGAGCTCTCCCATTTTTCAACATGTTTTTTTACAAAGTATAGATTTGGTGTTAGATAAACTTGGATTTATTGGCAGGTATATATGCAGGATGCTACCCTCTACAGCATGGCCTTCGCTCCAAATCAAAACTTCAAATGTGCAACCTAATTTTGACCAAAGTTAACCGGAGAGATTAATGCTTGCAAGGTTTCCTTTTTCCAAGCCGTATGGAGGGTGCTCTAGCAAACCAACAGCAAAGAGTACACCATTCCAACCTGGAACTGAGTGAGGAGTATTTGGGCTGATGCTATTTTGAAAGCCAAGAAGAAAACGAAAAAATGAAAAAAGTACATTACAATGATATATTTTACTTTATGAGGACTGAATGCTGAGTTAAGGCTCCCAGGCTTGCAAGGACAGACCAGATGCAAATTCAATTAGAACTAACGTGTGAAGTAAAAGGTGTTGAGGCCTTTGGGCCCAACAAGTGGCAGGATTCTTTGAAGCATCCTCTGAAGCCCCCTCCTGCTGTTCAAATACCATTCACTGGCATTTCTACAAGAAATCTGCAACCAGAAATAAATGCTTTTCCCAAGTGGGTGTGACACCTACTCCCGTTGCCTGCTGCACTGCTGCTTGGATTACAGCTGGCGATCTGTTCACCGTCTGCCCTGGCCTGTGTCCCCCTGTCTGGTGCAGGTACCTCCACGACACTCACCCCTCTCTCCTGAGATTTTGCTCGCCTCCATCACACACGCACTGTTGGAGCGGGTGACTCTGAACTTACAATTGCTATCCCCAAGTCGTTATATTTTTAAAAATTATTGTGCATTTTGCTATTTTGCTATTTTGCTATTTGCCTCATGATTCCTGCATACTTTGTTGACTACAAACTTTCTTCATCCAACTGTGGGACTGACTATGTTTGTTCCCACACTCGGGACTCTGACTCTCTTTTGGTTACACTGACTCTTGCCCTCCCATCCTATTCTAACCACCCTTGTATTCATGTTACATGATGAAGTTGCTGTACAATATGATCTTGTTGCCATCTGATGCACATTCAATGTCATAAATCAGCACGGCAGATGTCTCCCTGTCCTATGCCGTGCCTTGATTGTATTACTGTTGATGATATCTGGAAATGTACATGTACACCCTGGCCCATCTACTTGTGTTCTGACATCTGCTTTACTGATTTCTGCTCTCGTAAAAGCCTGGGTTTTCTGCACGTTAACACTAGAAGCTTATTACCTAAAATGGATCAATTGAAAGTGTGGGTTCATAGCTCCAATCCAGACGTGTTGGTCATTACTGAGACGTGGTTAAGGAAGACTGTTTTCGATACTGATGTTAACCTTTCTGATTATAACCTTTTTCGGCAAGACAGATCTTCAAGAGATGGGGGAGTGGCAATCTTTACCAAGGATCACCTTCAGTGCTCGGTTGTCTCCACCAAGTCTGTCCCGAAACAATTTGATTTACTGGTAAGCATTAAACTTTCAAATAGCTCTTTGTTGACTGTTGCTGGGTGCTATCGTCCTCCATCAGCACCGGCCTGTACCCTACCTGCCTTAAACTCTCTCCTGGCCCCTTACACTAATTCTGAATTTCTCCTGCTAGGTGACCTAAACTGGGACAAGTCCTAAACTACCTGACCAAGTCCTAAAGCAATGGGACTCCATAAATCTTTCTCAGATTATTACCAATTCTACAAGGTATGATCCCAAACACCTAGAAAAGGCTACTCTCCTCAATGCTATCCTCATGAATAATCCTGATAGGTATTAGTCTGGTGCTTTCTGTAATGACCTTAGTGATCACTGTTTTACAGCCTGTGTTCGTAATGGCTGCTCAATGAAACAACCTGTCCTGATTTGTCATAGACACTTGTTAAAAACTTTAATGAGCAAGCCTTCCTTCATGAACTGGCCTATGTAAAACAGTACATAGGCCAGATCCCCTCTGGCAAACACTCTTGGACCTTCTTTTTTATATTTTCCGTGGTATTGTTAACAAACACACCCCCATACAGAAAATGAGAATTAAAAACAGGTTCAGCCCCTGGTTCGACCGTGATCTTGCAGAATTACTCCACCTCAAGAATTGCATTTGGCGAAAGGCTCGGCACACGCATTGTCACACCCTGACCATAGTTTGCTTTGTATGTTTCTATGTTTTGTTTGGTCAGGGTGTTTGATCTGAGTGGGCATTCTATGTTGTGTGTCTAGTTTGTCTGTTTCTGTGTTTGGCCTGATATGGTTCTCAATCAGAGGCAGGTGTTAGTCATTGTCTCTGATTGGGAACCATATTTAGGTAGCCTGTTTGCTGTTGGGTTTTGGGGGTGATTGTTCCTGTCTCTGTGTTTGCACCAGATAGGGCTGGTTTTTTCCACATTTCTTGTTTTGTTAGTTTAATATAGTTTAATATAGTGTCTATATTAAAGAACCATGAATAACCACCACGCTGCGTTTTGGTCCGCCTCTCCTTCACCAGAAGAAAACCGTTACACGCATGCTCAGGCTGATGGGCTATCGTTCAGGAAAATGAGAAATAAGTGCACTCAGGCTATCCGGAAGGCCAAAGTTAGTTACTTTAAGGAGCAATTCTCTCTCTGTGGGTCTAACCCAAAGAAGTTCTGGAAAACAGTTAAAGACCTGGCGAATAAACTCTCCTCCTCACAGCTGCCCATGTCCCTTAATGTTGATGATGTGGTTGTTACTGACAAGAAGCTCTTTAATCACCACTTCATTAAGTCAGGATTCCTATTTGACTCAGCCATGCCTTCTTGCCCGTCCAAAATTGCTTCATCTCCAACCTTCTTAACCTGTCTCTCCTTTCTGGGGAGGTTCCCATTGCTTGGAAGGCAGCCACGGTTTGTACTTTATTTAAAGGGGGATATAAAGCTGATACTAATTGTTATAGGCCTATTTCTATTTTGCATTGCTTATCAAAAGTGTTGGAAAAACTTGGAAATGATCAAATCGTTGTCTTTCTTGATGTCTATAGTATTCTCTCGGGTATGTAATCTGGTTCTGCTCAGGTTATAGATGTGTCCCTGCAACCTTAAAGGTCCTCAATGATGTCACCAATGCCCTTGATTGTGAGAAATATTGTGCTGCTATTTTTATTGACTTGCCCAGGGCTTTTGATACTGTAGACCATTCCATTCTTGTGGGCTGGCTAAGGAGTAGTATTGGTGTCTTTGAGGGGTCTTTGGCCTGATTTGCTAACTACCTCTCCCAAAGAGTGCAGTGTATAAAGTCAGAAAATGTGCTGTCTCAGCCCCTGCTTGTACCCCAAGGCTTGAACCTAGACCCCACACTCTTCTCAATTTACATCAACAACACAGCTCAGGCATGAGGAAGCTCTCTCATTCATTTATATGCAGACTTATACTCAGCTGGCCCCTCCCTGGATTTTGTGTTAAATGCTCTACAACAAAGCTTTCTCTACCATTAGCCTTGTTCTGAACACCTCCAAAACAAAGATCATGTGGTTTGTTAAGAATAATTCCCCTCTTCCCACAGTTGTTATTACTACCTCTGAGGGTTTAGAGCTTGAGGTAGTCACCTCATACAAGTACTTGGGAGTGTGGCTAGATGGCGCACTGTCTTCTTAGCACATATCAAAGCTGCAGGCTGAAGTTAAATCTAGACTTAGTTTCCTGTATCGTAATTGTTCCTCTTTCACCCCAGCTGCCAAACTAACCCTGATTCAGATGACCATCCTACCCATGCTAGATTACTGAGACATATTTTATAGATCGGGATGTTAGGGTGCTCTCGAGCGGCTGGATGTTCTTTACCATTCGACCATCAGATGTGCCACCAATGCTCCTTATAGGACACGTCACTGCACTCTATACTCTTCTGTAAACTGGTCATCTCTGTATACCCATCGCAAGACCCATTGACTGATGCTTATTTATAAAAACCCTCTTAGGCCTCATTCCCCCTATCTGAGATATCTACTGCAGCCCTCATCCTCTACATACAACTCCCGTTCTGCCAGTCACATTCTGTTAAAGGTCCCCAAAGCACACACATCCCTGGGTCGCGCCTCGTTTCAGTTCACTGCAGCTAGCGACTGGAACAAGCTGCAACAAACGCTCAAACTGGACAGTTTTATTTCAATCTCTTCATTCAAAGACTCAATCATGGACACTCTTACTGACAGTTGTGGCTGCTTTGTGTGATGTATTGTTGTCTCTACCTTCTTGCCCTTTGTGCTGTTGTCTGTACCCAATAATGTCTGTACCGTGTTTTGTGCTGCTACCATGTTGTTGTCATGTTCTGTTGCTACTATTCTGTCTTGTCTTAGGTCTCTCTTTATTACAGTGTTGTGTCTCTCTTGTTATGATTTGTGTTTCGTCCTATATATATTTATATTGTATTTATTTATTTATTTTTATCCCATGCCCCTGTCCCTTCGGGAGGCCTTTTCGTAGGCTGTCACTGTAAATAAGAATTTGTTCTTAACTGACTCACCTAGTTAAATAAGGGTTAAATAAATTAAACCTGTTCTTTGAAATTTTAGGTTAGAGTCCAGGCTCTGTCACAGCCGGCCTTCACCGGAAGACCCATGGGATGGCGCACAATTAGCCCAGCGTCATCCGGGTTAGGGGAGGGTTTGGCCGGCAGGGATGTCCTTGTCCCATCGAGCACTAGCGACTCCTGTGGCGGGCCGGGGTGCAGTGCACACTGACACGGTCGCCAGGTGTACGTGTTTCCTCCGACACATTGGTGCGGCTGGCTTCCGGGTTAAGTGGTCATTGTGTCAAGAAGCAGGGCGGCTTGGTTAGGTTTTGTTTTGGAGGACGCACGGCTCTCGACCTTCATACAGGAGTTGCAGTGATGAGACATGACTGTAACTACCAATTGCAAACCACGAAATAGGGGAGAAAAAGGGGTACAAAAAAATACAAAAAATATAAAAGATCCCAGAAATGTTCCATGTGCACAACAAGCGTATTTCTTTCTCAATTTGTTTCTGTTAGTGAGCATTTCTCCATTGCCAAGAGACAGGTGTGGCATATCAAGAAGCTGATTCAACAGCATGATCATTATACAGGTGCACCTTATACTGGGTACAATAAAAGGCCACTCTAAAATGTGCAGTTTTGTCACACAATACAATGCCACAGATGTCTCAAGTTTTGAAGGAGCGTGCAATTGGCAGGTTGACAGCAGGAATGTCCCCCAGAGCTGTTGCCAGATAATTTAATGTATATTTCTCCACCATAAGCCAACGTCATTTTAGAGATTTTGGCTGTACCTCCAAATGGCCTCATATCCGCAGACGACGTGTAACCACAACAGCCCAGGACCTCCACATCCGCCTTCTTCACCTCGTCTGAGACCAGCCACCCGGACAGCTGACAAATTCTGTTTTGCTGGGCCTGGCTCCCCAGTGTGAATTCCATAGATTAGGGCCTAATTAATTTATTTTAATTGACTGATTTCCTTATATGATCTGTAACTCAGCAAAATTTTGTGCAGAATACATCAGTGGTTCCCAAACTTTTTATAGTCCCGTACCCCTTCAAACATTCAACCTCCAGCTTCAGACAAAGTCTGTGCCTGTATTTAGTTTTCATGCTAGTGAGGGCCGAGAATCCACTCTCACATAGGTATGTGGTTGGTAAGGGCATCAGTGTATTAACAGCGCAATTTCCAAAGCAGGATACCCTAAGCGCAGCCCTATCCAGAAATCTGGCAATGGCTTCTGATTAAATAAAATTTTCACAGAACCACGATTATTTCAATGAGCCTCTCTTTTTCAGACATTGTTAAGTGGACTGGAGGCAGGGCATGAAAGGGATAACGAATTCAGTTGTTTGTGTCATCCGTTTCGGGAAAGTAAGAGCTCCAACTTCTTAATCATAGCCTCAATTTTGTCCCTCACATTTAGTATAGTTGCGGCATCATAAAGATGACGCCGGAGAAGATGGCTGCAGTTTTATTGGCTCTTAAACCAACTGTGCTATTTTGTTTGTTTTTCGCATTGTTTGTAACTTATTTTATACATAATGTTGCTGCTACCGTCTCGTATGACCGAAAAGAGCTTCCGGACATCAGAACAGCGATTACTCACCTTGAATTGGATCAAAAAAAATATTTAATGAGCCAGACGGGATCATTTACTCCAAACACCCTAATGGGCCCTCATCCCCATCATCCGCTGGAGAAAGAAACAGAGATTTCACGGAAAGAGATCAGGGTGCCTTGTGAGGATAAGGTGACGAGTGGCTAATCTGCCATTGTCATCCGTACTGTTAGCCAACGTTCAATCGCTGGAAAATAAATAGGACGAACTGAAAGCACGTATATCCTACCAACGAGACATTAAAAACTATATCTTATGTTTCACCGAGTTGTGGTTGAACGACGACGTTAACCTTTCTGGCGCAGGCGTTCCACTGGCGACCCACCTCGACAACATCCGGTGAAATTGCAGTGCACCAAATTCAAAATACAGAAATGGTCATAATAAACATTCACAAAAAATACAAGTGTTATACATCGGTTTAAAGATGAATTTCTTGTTCATCCAGCCGCTGTGTCCGATTTCAAAAAGGCTTTACGGCGAAAGGATACCATGCGATTATCTGAGGACAGTGCCCCGCATACAAAAGCATGAAAAACATTTTCAGAAATAGTCAGAAATAGCGATAAAATAAATTGTTTACATTTCAAGATTTTCATCTTTTTGCAATCCCAAAGGTCTCAGTTACACAATGAATGGTTGTTTTGTTTGAAAAATTCCTTCTTTATATCCAAAAATTGTTTGTTTATTTTTCCGCGTTTGATTCGGAAATAGATTTGTTCCAACTCGCCCAACATGCCTACAAAGGATCTAATAAGTTACCTGTAAACTTGGTCCAAACATTTCAAACAACGTTTCTAATCCAACCTCAGGTACCATAAAATGAAAATAATCGATAAAATTGAAGACGGAATAAACTGTTTCCAATACCGGACAAAAACAACATCGAGAATCTGTGGAAAGAACTGAAAACTGCTGTTCACAAATGCTCTCCATCCAACCTCACTGAGCTCGAGCTGTTTTGCAAGGAGGAATGGGAAAAAATTTCAGTCTCTCGATGTGCAAAATTGAGACATACCCCAAGCGACTTACAGCTGTAATCGCAGCAAAAGGTGGCGCTACAATGTATTAACTTAAGGGGGCTGAATAATTTTGCACGCCCAATTTTTCAGTTTTTGATTTGTTAAAAAGGTTTGAAATATCCAATAAATGTCGTTCCACTTCATGATTGTGTCCCACTTGTTGTTGATTCTTCACAAAAAAATACAGTTTTATATCTTTATGTTTGAAGCCTGAAATGTGGCAAAAGGTCGCAAAATTCAAGGGGGCCGAATACCTTTGCAAGGCACTGTAAAAAAGTGGACAGTGGACTGGAATATGGAATATGTTCCAGATTCTTCTGGTGGCATTGAGGAATACACCACATCAGTCACTGGCTTTATCAATAAGTGCATCGAGGACGAGGTCCTCACAGTGACTGTACGTACATACCCCAACCAGAAGCCATGGATTACAGACAACATTCGCGATGAGCTAAAGGGTAGAGCTGCCGCTTTCAAGGTGCGGGACTCTAACCCTGAAGCTTACGAGAAATCCCTCTATGCCCTCCGACGAACCATCAAACAGGCAAAGCATCAATACAGGACTAAGATCGAAATGTACTACACCGGCTCCAACGCTCGTCGGATTTGGCAGGGCTTGCAATCTAATACAGACTACAAAAATAAGCACAGCCGAGAGCTGCGCAGTGACAAGAGCCTACCAGACGAGCTAAATCACCTCTATGCTCGCTTCGAGGCAAGTAACACTGAAACATGGATGAGAGCATCAGCTGTTCCGGATGACTGTGTGATCATGCTCTCCGGAGCCGATGTTAGTAAGACCTTTAAACATTCACAAGGCCGCAGGGCCAGACGGATTACCAGGACGTGGACTCTGAGCATGCGCTGACCAACTGACAAGTGTCTTCACTGACATTTTCAACCTCTCCCTGTCTGAGTCTGTAATACCCACAAGCAGACCACCATAGTCCCTGTGTCAAAAAACACTAAGGTAATCTGCCTAAATGACTACCGGCCCGTAGCACTCACGTCTTTAGCCATGAAATGCTTTGAAAGGCTTGTAATGGCTCACATCAACACGATTATCTCAGAAACCCTAGACCCACTCCAATTTGCATACCGCCCCAACAGATCCACAGATGATGCAATCTCTATCGCACTCCACACTGCCCTTTCACACTTAGACAAAAGGAACACCTATGTGAGAATTCTATTCATTGTCTACAGCACAGCGTTCAACACCATAGTGCCCTCAAAGCCCATCACTTAGCTAAGGACCCTGGGACTGAACACCTCCCTCTGCAACTGGATCCTGGACTTACTGACAGGCCACCCCCCAAGTGGTAAGGGTAGGTAACAATGCATGCGCCATCCGCGTCAACATGGGGGCCCCTCAGGGATGTGTGCTCAGTCCCATCCTGTACTCCCTGCTCACTCATGACTGCATGCCCAGGCACAACTCCAACACCATCATTAAGTTTGCCGATGACACAACAGTGGTAGGCCTGATTACCTACAACGATGAGACAGCCTATAGGGAGGGTCAGAGACCTGACCGTGTGATTCAAGGACAACAATCACTTTCATGACGTGATCAACACAAACGTTGCCGGAGTGCCAAGTCTAGGTCCAGGATGCTTCTGAACAACTTCTACTCCCAAGCCATAACAACGTACCGAAACCGGGCCGCGTGCGTGCCTTATCGTGCTCCATAGTGCGCAAATAGATTTTGTCCCCACACACCAAACGCGATCACGACACACAGGTTAAAATATGAAAACAAACTCTGAACCAATTATATTATTTTGGGGACAGGTCGAAATGCATTAAACATTAATGGCAATTTGCAGTTGCTAGCTAATTGGTCTTATTTTGCTAGCTTGCTGTTGCTAGCTAATTTGTCCTGTGATATGAAAGTTGAGTTGTTATTTTACCTGAAATGCACAAGGTCCTCTACTCTGAAAATTAATCCACGCATAAAATGGTCAACCGAATCGTTTCTAGTAATCTCTCCTCATTCCAGGCTTTTTATCCTTTGGACTTTATATGGCGATTGGCATCTAACTTTCATAGTTACCCCGACGGCTGACCAAACTCAGTTCATCTTTCAATCACCTACGTGGGTATAACCATTGAGGAGATGGAATGTGGGTATCTGCTTCTATGCATCAATGATGAGATGGGAGAGGCAGGACTTGCATCGCATTCAGTGTCACAAATAGAGCTGACTTCTATTTTAGCGCTTGGCAACACAGACGCTTGTTGTAACATGTATGTTTACATTTATTTTGCAATGCTCTCACGCGCGATGCGAGTGGTGTGGTCAGCATGTAAAACTCCTGAACATCTAATAAAATGGCTACCCAGACTATTTCTATTGCCCCCCCCCTTCTACGCTGCTGCTACTCTCTGTTATTATCTATGCAGAGTCTCTTTAATAGCTCTACCTACATGTACATATTACCTAAGTTAACTATTTTCACTCTAGTGTCCAAAAGTCATTCAAGCTTTCAGGCATTCGTTTGGCAGCTAGAGCCTCTCGGTGGATGCTGCAGTGTACCTAAGTGGCGTCGGGAGCAACTGCTGGCATGTGTGTTATCACTCCATGTCTCCCTGTCATGGCTTTTAACCATCAGTACAGATACCAACACATCTTGACTACCAAAGTCCATTTGATGTCACAAAGCTGTCTGTACTTAAAAAATATCCTCTCCTGTTGTCCTGGTTTCCAACGGTTTGCAGAAGAGCATGTATTCCTTAATTGATCCCCATAAATGTAACGGACATATACCAGGAGCTGTGCCAGGCTATGTCTATTGACTCCATGTCTATTGACTCCTCCAGCTGAAACACATTGAATTCACGGGCTTGTATGCCAAGCAGTAATTGTTTCAGAACATCTCCTGCCATGTCACTGATGCGTTGTGAAACAGTGTTGTTTGATGAAGGCATTGTCTGTATAGTTTTTTGTGCCTTTTACCCCAGCACTATCCTAGCCTATCCGCGGCAGCAGGAAGAAATAAGTCCTCCACAGCTCACCATATAAGACGTTTCTAGCCCCTCAAAAATCTCCTGTGGCTTATTTTTCAAATTGACATGTTTTGTTTCGAAATGTCCGAGCAAGAGTGAAGGTTTTATCGAGTTGTGAGATATATATTTTATATGTGCAAAAGTACTATGTGAATCACATTTTTATATGGCGTGACGGCTTTGCACATACCCCAGGGAATAGCCGATATACATAAATGAGGGATCATAGCTTTCACCTGGACAATCTATGTCATGGCGGTGTTCAGGTGTTCACCATGTTTTGCACACTCAGTGTATATTTTCCAGTCTGCCTCAACAAACAACATATCAACAGATGTGCTTGTGACGACAATATTTTCACTCACATGGAGGTATGCATTATACATAGTCTGACGAATTCAGCGTTGTTTGATTTTTTTTCCCCCCGTATTTTTTCAAGCCTCTATTTGTTCTTTCTTTGTAGTGCTGTGGGGTCCTACCCAAGGATTTGGGTACAGTTTGGACATGTCTTTTTTGTTGACCCCTGAGTTTCTGAAATTGAGGACAATGTGCATCTTTATAATCTATCAATATCAACACAAAAGGCTAATTGTTTTATATCATACTCATACCATCATGTCATATTATGTGAATCATAATTCCAGAATGAGGTAGCACGTAAAGGGTTATTTTGGATATTAAGTTGTCCACGTCAGGAACAAGATCAATAAACTGATTAAGAAGGCTGATTCAGTTATTGGAGTTAGTTATTGGCAGAGAACCAGACAGAAACTGAATATCTGTATAGTACTTCCAATGACTCTGAGTACTTTTAGTAACTGGCTTGTAATGCCAAAGTGCTCAACAGAAAGATTTAGGAGGTCTGTTTTATTTTATGACTATACTTGACGGATAGCCTACTTAGACTGGGTTCCTCCATGTTTGTAAAATTTTGTAGACCTATATTTTATTGTATAGTTGCTATATATTCATAGTAAGATATGATTATTAGGCTCCCACGTCTACCCTAAAAAGTTAAAATGCAGGAACTACGCAATTGTTTTCACTGCCAAATCTAGACAGACAGCAATATCTGATAATCCATGATATATTCTGATCAACTGGCTTGTTATTGTCAGGAAACCATTACAACAGATCAAATATGTTTGACTAAATTTGAAGTTACTTCGTTTTGCCTTTGTAGGGCAGTCTTGCCAAAGTCATATAGTGTTATTGGTTGCTAAACTGTTGGATCACATCCCTGTTGCCCCTGTAGACTTGGACAGTAAGCCTTCACAGTCTCGTCCACTGATGCTGCCGTTGATGCTGTCCCAGTGCACAAACTTAGGCTACAACAGTCATTCTGTGTTTTACCTGATCGTCAATAAAGACAGTGAGCTGTGGGACAATGAACAAACAACACTTTCAGAAAGAGTTTTTATCTGATCTTAAACGGTTCAATCTGGAACCTATATTTAGAGGGTTCCCCTACAGACACAAATGGTGCCCCAAAGCACTTTTTTTCTGAGTCTACTGTGACTAACATCTCAATATACTATCAGCAAGGTTTCCTTGAGCAACTACTAAGGCTCAAATATTCTCATTTTTTCTCTCTTAATCACTTTAATGGTTGTGCAGACAGGACATACCAGTCATTTTTCAGGACATACCAGTAAACAAGCTACACTATCACAGATCTAAATAAAATGCTAAATGCTATTGTTACTTCTATTATTATACATTATATGCAGAGTAATATATGCAGAGTAATTATATTACAAAGGACAACACGGTCAATTCCGGTACTTACGAATCATGGGAGATTGAGTTTCACAGTCCATCAATCACAGCCCGCCACTTAAGTCATGACCCTGAAATAAATAAATATTTTGCTAAAAAGTATTTCCATGTGCTTACACGATTGATATTATTGATTGTCTTTTTACATAAATGATAACAACAGCGAGTATATTTTTAAACAGCTAGCTAAAAGGCCTACACTCTCACAGGAACCAACAAGCTAAGGTTAATGTACAACAACAATGCTGGCCAGAGCAAATAAAAATCACTTCCAGCATACAATATGATAAAGCATTACATAAAACTGATTAAGATAAAATAATAGTCTAGAATTATGCAGGTCGAAACACATAAAATACTAGATTATTATTAATTTCTTATCCAATAACTTATCTCACTTTTACTGTAAAATAGTTAGCTATGTCCAAATAAGCAGTTATGTTTATTTGTACTAATAGCACAAACTCCGAGAGCATTGAGTTAAAGGATTCAGAAAGGGCTGAATGTGAAATGTGGAAGTGCAAAATAGGTGGATGCAGCGGATTGAGACTCATCCAATGCAAAAAGAAACAGATATCTCTAGCTCAAACTGACACATTTTTATTGGGATTTTTGTATTATGCTAATTCGATTTCTGAGGGGGCGCGGACATCGACCTTAGGCAATATGATGTTTAGCCTTGACAAGTTTTAGGAAATACATCTGTTAGTTCATAGTAATTTGCCAAAGGAAGCAACGAAAAGGCCACGCAATGCATGCCACCAAAACCGGAATGTACTATTTATAGCTTTCATTGGAAAGGTTATCAACACAACTCAGATTTTGGAAAGCAGAAATGCCAGGGTGAAGATTATTGTGGATACAGCTACAGAGTTATTAGGGGTGACAGATGTTATTCTCAACAAAATCCTAATTCAGCATGAAGGAGGGAACGTTTGAAGAGGTTGGGGGGGGGGTGGAGGAATGGTTTTGGGGATAAGGGACCGTTTGTTAGAAGTTAGTAGGGATTTATATGTTTGTTATTATAAAACATTTTCTTTATAGTACAGAATTAGGCAAATCATGATTGATCACAAACTCCAGCACAGTAGGTGGCTGCATGCACCTTCAACGTTTGTTGGTGGAGCACCATTATAACGTAGAGGAAGAAGAAGAACCTCCAAATGTTGTCTATTATATTGATAAGATATTCGACTGGCCATTCTAACAATGGAAATGCACGTCCTCAAAGATGGAAGGCAGGCGAGAGGAGGCGAGATCAAGTGTAGCCATTCTGGTCAATGAAAGGGTAGATACATGTGCGAACAACCGGCCATAGAGATGCCCATTCTATCTTAAGTGTACAATAGTCAATTTTCTTCTTCATTGACTGATTGCTTCCAACTCATAGAACTCTCCACCCAGTTAACTAATTTCAAATGGTGGAAGCCCTCAATGGCGATGTCGATACGAAAATATGTTATAAGTTCTCTATCTATTTTTATGACAACAGGCACAACTCCTACATAAAGTCGTTTTTCGGTAAGTTGCCAAAATGCCACGCACGTCCACATATATCAGTGCATTCAGAACTAACAATCTAACCATTACGAAATGTAAATTATATCAAATAAGCCTAATTTGCAAATGATCAATTACATTTTTTGCTGACCAAATTCGACACTTTCTCATTGACTTCCAATACAAAACAATCCTCACTTTGTGGGCTTCTTTTTCCTTGGACCGATTTTGGTCGGAGTGAAACCTCTCGCTTCACCTCTTCCTCTTGGTAGCTCCGCTTTTACCCACACGTAGGGCTTGAGTGACGTGGTACGCATGTCTTCTGCAGTGCGCGCACAGCCTGGCAATGCAGAGAGAGTAGTGCATTCGAGGAGGTCATGTTTGAAGCTGGACAACATAATAGCGAAATTTGTATTATCCTTAAAAATAAACAGAATTCATCGTCAAGGACGCGGACTATTGTGGAGAATCGAGGAGTGATCATTCTGTATTTTGTTGACGGAGGTAAGCGCTAACGTTTTTGCGCCGCTGTCCATGGTATTGTTTAGCTGTGGGGGAGGGTCGTTTGCGGAGAATCGCACGCAACTACAGATGCGGTTTGTTGTCAACATACTATAATGTCTATGATTCAATGTAACAGGGAAGGCTACCACGATATATTCGATTGTTGGATTGGCATAGGATAGTGCTCAAAATAGGCTATCCCGCTATGTGTAGGTTAATAACGTATCGAATAGACTACATACAGGCTGTAAAAACAAGGCTATTACCAAAATGCCTGCTTGGGAATTATAGATATACTTGCTACATTTTTAGCGAGGTTGATATCGTCATATCATCATCATATTGTCAAGGCGCCGGTGTTTTGTTTTACCTGGCAGCTACAGCCACCGTAAGGGGCGTATAACGGTAAAAGGTCGGCTGGCCAAGGTTATTATGACGGTATTAAAACACTGTTGCTTGTCAGGGCCATTTATAGCAATTGATCACTGTTGGTTTTAAACAATCTGAATTGTAAATATCTGAATGGTCAATGTATAGCCTAAGCCTTAGAATCTTTCCTCTACCACTCTTGAAGTCTTGACAACACCATGTCTACAACATTGTTCATTCAGTGTACTGTTAATTAGGTGATAAAGACAGCTATGCCTGGGATATATTTAGGGTACAATAACTGTTGCATAGTGTAGGACTAGTATTTACATATCAAATCAAATTTATTTATAAAGCCCTTCTTACATCAGCTGATATCGCAAAGTGCTGTACAGAAACCAAGCCTAAAACCCCAAACAGCACGCAATGCAGGTGTAGAAGCACGGTGGCTAGGAAAAACTCCCTAGAAAGGCCAGAACCTAGGAAGAAACCTAGAGAGGAGCCAGGCTATGAGGGGGGGGGGGGGCAGTCCGAACATGGCCAAGATGTTCAAATGTTAATAGATGACCAGCAGGGTCAAATAATAATAATAATCACAGTGGTTGTCAAGGGTGCAAAAGGTCAGCACCTCAGTTGACTTTTCATAGCCGATCATTCAGAGTATCTCTACCGCTCCTGCTGTCTCTAGAGAGTTGACACCAGCAGGTCTGGGACAGGTAGCATGTCCGGTGAACAGGTCAGGGTTCCATAGCCGCAGGCAGAACAGTTGAAACTGGAGCAGCAGCATGGCCAGGTGGACTGGGGACAGCAGGGAGACGTCAGTCCAGGTAGGGCTCAGGTCCTGAGAGAGAGAGACTTGAATTCACACAAGACACATAAAGTACTTGCAGCATAAATACTGGAGGCTGAGACAGGAGGGGTCAGGAGACACTGTGTCCCCATCTGAGGATACCCCCGGACAGGGTCAAACAGGCAGGATATAACCCCATCCACTTTTTAATATAATATTAACATTTCAAGAACATTTTTAATACTTATCCCTATATACAGTTAAAGTCAGAATTTTACATATAGATAGGTTGGAGTCATTAAAACTTTTTCACCCACTCCACAAATGTCTTGTTAACAAACTATAGATTTGGCAAGTCGGTTAGGACATCTAATTTGTGCATGACACAAGTAATTTTTCCATCAATTGTTTACATACAGATTATTTCACTTATAATTCACTGTATCACAATTCCAGTGGGTCAGATGTTTACATACACTAAGTTTACTGTGCCATTATACAGCTTGGAACATTCCAGAAAATGATGTCATGGCATTCGAAGCTTCTGATAGGCTAATTGACTGTCATTTTAGTCAATTGTAGGTGTATCTGTGATGTATTTCAAGGCCTACCTTCAAACGCAGTGCCTCTTTGCTTGACATCATGGGAAAATCAAAAGATCTCAGCCAAGACCTCCACAAGTCTGGTTCATCATTGGGAGATGATGATGAATCATTGGGAATTTCCAAATGCCTGAAGGTACTACGTTCATCTGTACAAACAATAGTACGCAACTATAAACACCATGGGACCATGCAGCTGTCATACCGCTCAGGAAGGACACGCGTTCTGTCTCCTAGAGATGAAAGTAACGTGGTGTGAAAAATGCAAATCAATCCCAGAACAACAGCGAAGGACCTTGTGAAGATGCTAGAGGAAAAAGGTACAAAAGTATCTATATCCACAGTAAAACGAGTCCTATATCGACATAACCTGAAAGTCCGCTCAACAAGGAAGAAGCCATTGCTCAAAAACCGACATAAAAAAGCCAGAATACTGTTTGCAATTGCACATGGGGACGAAGATTGTACTTTTTGGAGAAATGTCCTCTGGTCTGATGAAACAAAAACAGAACTGTTCGGCCATAATGGCCATCATTATGTTAGGAGGAAAAAGGGGGAGGCTTGCAAGCCGAAGAACACCATCCCAACCGTGAAGCACAGGGGTGGCAGCATCATGTTGTGGGGGTGCTTTGCTGCAGGAGGAACTGGTGCACTTCACAAAAAATACATGGCATCATGATGAGGGAAAATTACGTGGATATATTGTAGCAACATCTCAAGACATCAGTCAGGAAGTTAAAGCTTGGTCACAAACAGGTCTTCCAAATGGTCAATGACCCCAAGCATACTTCCAAAGTTGTGGCAAAATGGCTTAAGGACAACAAAGTCAAGGTATTGGAGTGGCCATCACAAAGCCCTGACCTCAATCCCATAGAACATTTGTGCAGAAATGAAAAAAGTGTGCGCGAGCAAGTAGGCCTACAAACCTCACTCAGTTACAGCAGTTATGTCAGGAAGAATGGGCTAAAATTCACCCAACTTATTGTGGGAAGCTTGTGGAAGGCTACCCGAAAAGTTTGACCCAAGTTAAACAATTTAAAGGCAATGCTACCAAATACTAATTGACTGTATGTAAACTTCTGACCCACTGGGAATGTGATGTGCGCTATGTGATGAAAGAAATAAAAGCTGAAATATATAATTCTCTCTACTATTATTCTGACATTTCACATTCTTTAAATTAAGTGGTGATCGTAACTGACTTAAGACAGGTCATTTTTACTAAGACTAAATGTCAGGAATTGTGAAAAACTGAGTTTAAATGTATTTGGCTAAGGTGTATGTAAACTTCCGACTTCAACTGTAGATAATGCCACTTGTGAACAATGTATTATTCTATATTAAATGCAGGAGGAATTTTCTATTTAGGAATGAAATCAGATGTGTACTGTGTATGTTCCAGTGTTACTCAATGCTCAGTTAGTTATACTGTATTCATAGTTTGAGATGAGATTAATGATTGTGGATGTTTTGCCAGATGTAAGCTATAGTCAGTTCCCAATGGGTGGGGCTCAGGATTGACTGCCAGTGTTGAGGGGCTGTTTATCATGTTCATTATGAACACAGTTCATCAGTCATTACAATGGAGTGGAGGCTGAAATGGAGGGTCGCTTACTGTAATTGGAGGGCTGTAGAAGTGTACCAGCTGTCCTAACTCACAGGCCCCTTGATAGACTACCCAAGCCTTCTGACTGGAGGGTGGAGGTGGAGAGAGAGAGAGAGCGCAAGAGAGTTGTTCTTGGTGCAGCCAGTCACTGACTGAAATGGAAGCTAAGATACGTCAGTTATAGCCAGTATTCATCCTTTTGACTCATACTGATAACTCACAATTAACAGTTACTGTAAAACATTAGCAGGTGTTACTGTTTACAGGTGACTGCAACTCACAATAACTGACAACACCCAAGAACCAAGCACTTTAGCTCCATTGTTATAGCATAATGTTGGCTACAGAAGGTTATGCTTCATTCATTAACCATTGTGTGTTTGTAAATCATTATACAGCAATTGTTCATTTATTCATTCAGACATACAATATATAGGCATGTTAGTAACTGTAAAGGTGTCCGAGATGAATGTTATGACCCATGCAGGCATATAACCTACAACTAAAAGCAGTAAAGCTAAGTACCACACTCCATCCACCCAGCTAATCCATCTGAACAATGATCTTATGACTGCCTGGCTTCTGTCTTTTTTATTTATTTTTAAATTTTTTATTTTACCTTTATTTTACTAGGCAAGTCAGTTAAGAACAAATTCTTATTTTCAATGACGGCCTAGGAACAGTGGGTTAACTGCCTGTTCAGGGGCAGAACGACAGATTTGTACCTTGTCAGCTCGGGGGTTCGAACTTGCAACCTTTCGGTTACCAGAGGAATGGTGCGATTATACTGTGACTGTGTGTGTGTGTGTTTTGTGTGTGTGTGTGTGTGTGTGTGTGTGTGTGTGTGTGTGTGTGTGTGTGTGTGTGTGTGTGTGTGTGTGTGTGTGTGTGTGTGTGTGTGTGTGTGTGTGTGTGTGTGTGTGTGTGTGTGTGTGTGTGTGTGTGTGTGTGTGTTTATATTGGTTTATTCGGATCCCCGTTAGCTTTTGCCAAAGCAGCAGCTATTCTTCCTGGGGTCCACAAAAAGCACAAAACATGACAACAACAAAAAATACAACAATATACAGTCAATAAAAAGATAATAATACAATACAAAAAATCTTTTTTTGTGTGTTATTGTATCTGTATGCATGTGTTTGTGTGCCTCCCCCCTTACAGTCCCTGCTGTTCTATGAAATGTTGTTTGATAATTTTGAAGGTCATTTTGCTTTTTGCTTGAGTAATTGGAGATGGAAGGGAGTTCCATGCGATTATGGCTCTGTATAATACTGTGCGTTGGACTTGGGGACTGTGAAGAGACTCCTTGTGGTATATCTTGTGGGGTATGCATGGGTGTCCGAGATTAATGTTATTTGATTATGTAGAAATTCTGACATTTTCATGAAAGTAATACTTCTCATTAAAACAAGAAGAGAAGCACACAGTTTGTCTCTCATCAACCCTCAACCAGGAAAGACTGTCATGCATGTTGTTGATGTTAGTTCTGTATGTGCAGTTAAGGGCCTCCTGCTCTGTTTTGAGCCAGCTGCAGCTTTTCTAGGTCTTCCTTTGCTCTACTTGACCATATGACCGCACAGTAATCAATATGGGACGAGACCAGCACCTGAGCAACTGGTACAGTTGATTTTTGTTTTTATAACCTTCCCATCTTTAACAACTTCGTCATCCAATGTTATACCTAGAAGTTTAGCTTCCTCAACTTGCTCGAGGGTCACAGCCTTTATTACAATCCTCCAGCTGAGGTTTTGGTCTTAGAGAATCTTTTGAACCAAATACAATGCTTTTAGTTTTAGATGTATTTAAGACCAATGGGTGGGTGGGTGTGCATTTTGAGTGTGTTTACTTTGTACAAATAAGACTTTAGCAAAACAGATGGGATGTCAGAGGAAACCTAATGGGCTGAATCAGATTTAGCCCTTTAATGATGGACTTATCACAATGCATGTTTCCGTCTTACCTTCCTTGGGGAAATCACAGTTTAGACAAGATAGGTGAAAGTCAGCGGAACCCTTAATGGCTGTTACATTCAATGGTAAGGAAGGTTGTATTTCAAAATGGATGGAAATCGCTGATTTGACATCATACAATAGGTGAAAGATATATAGTGGACCCCTGCTGTTAATTAACTATCCATTGAAATATGTATTTTCAATGTAGTCAAATCGGGCCAATGTTTCTGGGATTTAGTCCGGTCCAGACTGGGCTTAAAAGACAGGAATGAATACTTAGATCAGAGACAGGATGGGAGAGGGGGAAATGAGAGAATGAAAGACAATAAGCGAGAAGGAGAAAGAGACTGCAAAGGAGGGAAAATATACAGCATATCTCTCTCTAATTACTCAAGGAGATAGAAAGAAGAGAAGATTGCATGTCACACATCTGACATCTCATAACATTTTCCCCCATGAGAAGTAACAAAATACAGAAATCACCACAGGGTGACGATCATAAACACCCATTGGGAGGTCAGTATCAGTGTGACCTCATCCGATTGGACCCTGAGCCCTGAAAAATATATTCCTAGGCTGATGGTTCATATATTAATGTGGTGTGAGATATAAACCACTAACAATCTTTGAAAATTTGGTGTCCAATGGTGTTATTTGGCTGTCCCTATTGGAGAACCCTTTTGTATCCAGGTAGAAAGAACCCTTTTGGGTTCCATATACAACCCTCTGTGGAAATGGTTTTACATGGAACCCAAAAAGGGTTCTACCTACAACCATAAGGGTTGTACCTGGCACCAAAAAAGGTTATTCAAAGGGTTCTCCTATAATACAGCCGAAGAACCCTTTCACGTTCTAGATATCACTTTTTTTCCTGAGTGTATGGTTCACACTCAGTCC
This sequence comes from Oncorhynchus gorbuscha, assembly GCF_021184085.1. NCBI lineage: Eukaryota > Metazoa > Chordata > Actinopteri > Salmoniformes > Salmonidae > Oncorhynchus > Oncorhynchus gorbuscha. The sequence continues at coordinate 53,386,410 of NC_060178.1, forward strand.
AGTAGCTTCTGATTATCATGTTTGTATTGTTAAGGGGACATTACACTCAAAATGCACATTTTGTCAGGTGTTTCAGATCACAAAAGTACTCTTATGTCAAGATGAATCTACATCCCATGCCATCAGTTTAGATCCAGCTACAGTGCCTAGTATGTTTTCACATCCCTTGCATAGGTGTCACTTACTGTTGAAGTTGGAAGTTTACATACACCTTAGCCAAATACATTTAAACTATTTTTTTCACAATTCCTGACATTTAACTTCTTTGGGATAGGGGGCGGTATTTTGACATCCGATGAAAAGCGTGCCCAAAGTACACTGCCTGATACTCAGGCCCAGAAGCTAGGATATGCATATAATTGGTATATTTGGATAGAAAACACTCTCTGTCTATAACAGAACTGAAATTGCAGGTGAAACCCCGAGGACAAACCATCCCCCCCAAAAAACATTTTCATCCTACCACTGGCTCTTTTATAACACTGTGAAATGCTCGATTGCAGTTCCTAGGGCTTCCACTAGATGTCAACAGTCTTTAGAAAGAGTTTCAGGATATTTTTTTTTAAATGAGCCAGAAATTGTAGTTTTTCTAGGTGGCTCCCATTTTGGCTGTAGTGTTTCCAAGCGCGCGGATGAGAGCGTGTTCTTTGGTATTTTTCTCCGGTAAAGACCATACGATTCTCCGTCTTAAATGTTATTGTTTATTTGCGTATTAGGGTACCTATTGTTTGATTATAAACGTTGATTGACTTGTTTGGATAAGTTTATTGGTAACGTTTGGGATTTATTTTGTATGCATTTTGAAGGAGGGAAACCGAGTGGATTATTGACTGATGCGCGCCAGCTAAACTGAGTTATGTTTATATAAAAAAGGAATTTATCAAACAAAATGACCATTTGTAATGTAACTGGGACCTTTTGGAGTGCCAACAGAAGAAGATCTTCAAAGGTAAGGCATATATTATATCGCTATTTCTGACTTTCGTGTCGCAACTCCCAGGTTGAAAATGATTTGTTATGCATTTGTGTGCTGGGCGCTGTCCTCAGATAATCACACTGTTTGCTTTCGCCGTAAAGCCTTTTTGAAATCTGACATGGCGGCTGGATTAACAACAAGTTAAGCTTGATTTTGATCTATTGCACTTGTGATTTCATGAAAGTTTAATATTTATAGTAATTTAATTTGATTTTGACTCTGCAACGCTAGCGTCCCACTAATTCGCAAGTAAAAACTCCCTGTCTTAGGTCAGTTAGGATCACCACTTTGTTTTCAGAATGTAAAATGTCAGAATAATATTAGAGAGAATGATTTATTTCAGCTTTGATTTCTTTCATCACAATCCCGGTGGGGCAGAAGTTTACAAACACTCAATTAGTATTTGATAGCATTGCCTTTAAATTGTTTATCTTGGGTCAAACGTTTTTTGGAAGCCTTCCACAAGCTTCCCACAATAAGTTGGGTGAATTTTGGCCCATTCCTCCTGACAGAGCTGGTGTAACTGAGTCAAGTTTGCAGGCCTCCTTGCTCGCATACACTTTTTCATTTCTGCCCACAGATGTTCTATTGGATTGAGGTCAGGGCTTTGTGATGGCCACTCCGATACCTTGGAGTGTTGTCCTTGTTGTCCTTAAGCCATTTTGCCACAACTTTGGAAGTATGCTAGGGGTCATTGACCATTTGGAAGACCCGTTTGCGACCAAGCTTTAACGTCCTGACTGATGTCTTGAGATGTTGCTTCAATATATCCATATACTTTTCCTCCCTAATGATGCCATGTATTTTGTGACATGCACCAGACCCTTCTGCAGCAAAGCACCCCCACAACATGATGCTGCCACCCCCATGCTTCACGGTTGGGATGGGGTTATTTGGCTTGCAAGCCTCTTCCTCTTTCCTCCAAACATAACAATGGTCATTATGGCTAACAGTTCTATTTTTGTTTCATCAGACCAGAGGACATTCTCCAGAAAGTACGATCTTTGTCCCCATATACAGTTGCAAACCGTAGTCTGTGTCATGCAGGTGAAAGAGGACCCAAAAGCGACTTAACAGAAACAGAGTTTATTCAAGTCCAAACAGGGAATAACAGAAATCCTCTAGTCTGTAGAGGGGAATAACAGGAGAAGCGGCCACAGACTGCAGGTCGCTTCGGGTAGGCTCAGGCCGTAGTTGACAGAGACACCTGCTCACACGCAGCATCTGATGAAGGCAAAAAAACACGACAGGACAGGGCGATACACAATCACAGCACGGTGAATTCTAAACAAGGAACCGACAGGACAGGAACGGAACACAAAGGAATAAATAGGGACTCCAATCAGGGGAAAGGATCGGGAACAGGTGTGGGAAGACTAAATGATGATTAGGGGAATAGGAACAGCTGGGAGCAGGAACGGAACGATAGAGAGAAGAGAGAGCGAGAGAGTGAGAGAGGGAGGGGGAGAGAGAGGGATAGAAAGAGGGAAAGAACCTAATAAGACCAGCAGAGGGAAACGAATAGAATGGGGAGCACAGGGACAAGACATGATAATAAATGACAAACATGACAGTCTGGCTTTTTTTTATGGCGGGTTTGGAGCAGTGGCTTCTTCCTTGCTGCCTTTCGGATTATGTCGATATAGGACTCATTTTACTGCGGAATATAGATACTTTTGTACCTTTTTCTTCCAGCATCTTCACAAATTCCTTTGCTGTTGTTCAGGGATTGATTTGCACTTTTCACACCAAAGTACGTTCATCTCTAGGAGACAGAACGCGTGTCCTTCCTGAGCGGTATGACAGCTGCATGGTCCCATGGTGTTTATACTTGCGTACTATTGTTTGTACAGATGAACGTGGTACCTTCAGGCGTTTTTAAATTGCTCCCAAGGATGAACCAGACTTGTGGAGGTCTACAATTTTCTTTCTGAGGTCTTGGCTGATTTCTTTTGATTTTCCCATGATGTCAAGCAAAGAGGCACTGAGTTTGAAGGTAGGCCTTGAAATACATCCACAGGTAAACCTCCAATTGACTCAAATTATGTAAATTAGCCTATCAGAAGATTCTAAGCTATGACATTATTTTCTGGATTTTTCCAAGCTGTTTAAAGGCACAGTCAATTTAGTGTATGTACACTTCTGACCCACATGAATTCTGATACAGTGAAATAATCTGTCTGTAAACAATTTTTGGAAAAATCACTTGTGTCATGCACAAAGCAGGTGTCCTATCCAACTTGTAAAAACTACAATTTGTTAACAGGAAATTTGTGGAGTGGTTGAAAAATGAGTTTTAATGACTCCAACCTAAGTGTATGTAAACTTCTGACTTCAACTGTAAATATAAAAAGGGATTAAATTAGATTTTTTTTTACTGATTTACACAACCTACTCCACATTTTCAAAGTGAAAGAAAAATGATAAAATAAAATATTAAAATTAAGATGTCTTCATTGCTTATGTATTCACACCCCAGAGTTACTTGCTTGAATACACATTTGGCAGCAATAATTAAAGCTGTGAATCATGTTGAATAAGATTTCACTAACTTTGCACGTAAATATCATTTGTGTTTTTGGAAAAATTGCTGAAGCGGTCAATTTGGTTGGGGATCATTGGTGGACCGCAATATTCAAATATTTTCTCAGATATTCAAACAGATTTATGTCCGGACTAAGACTGGACTGCTCAGGAACACTCAACATCTATTAGAAAGTCATCCTGATGTGTCCTAAGAGTTAAAATGTGTGTAATCGTCCCACTTAAATAAAACTACCACAGTGTTGGGTCTTCAAAAGACTGAGGCAGGTTTTCCTCAGTTTTTACATGAGCTTTGCCCCTTTCATATTTATTTTGGGCCTGACAAAACTCCCCAGTCCCTGCCTGTGACAGGCGTACCTATAACTAGGTATGATGCTGCCACCACAATTCTTGAAAATAAACTCAGCAAAAAAAAGAAATGTCCCTTTTTCAGGACCCTGTCTTTCAAAGATAATTTGTAAAAATCCAAATAACTTCACAGATCTTCATTGTAAAGGGTTTAAAAATTGTTTCCCATGCTTGTTCAATGAACAATAAACAATTAATGAACATGCACTTGTGGAACAGTCGTTAAGACACGAACAGCTTACAGACGGTAGGCAATTAAGGTCACAGTTATGAAAAATTTATACACTAAAGAGGCCTTTCTACTGACTCTGAAATACACCAAAAGAATGATGCCCAGGGTCCCTGCTCATCTGCGTGAACATGTCTTAGGCATGCTGCAAGGAGGCATGAGGACTGCAGATGTGGCCAGGGCAATAAATTGCAACGTCCGTACTGTGAGATGCCTAAGACAGCGCTACATGGAGACAGGGCGGACAGCTGATCGTCCTCACAGTAGCAGACCATGTTTAACAACAGATGCACAGGATTGGTACATCCAAACATCCCACCTGCTGGACAGGTACAGAATTACAACAACAACTGCCCGAGTTACACCAGGAACGCACAATCCTTCCATCAGTGCTCAGACTGTCCGCAATAGGCTGAGAGAGGCTGGACTGAGGGCTTGTAGGCCTGTTGTAAAGGCAGTTCTTCACCAGACATCAGTGGCAACAACATTGCCTATGGGCACAAACCCACTGTTAGCTGGACCAGACGGGACTGGCAAAAAGTGCTCTTCTCTGATGAGTCACGGGTTTGTCTCACCAGGGGTGATGGTAGGATTCGCGTTTGTCGTCGAAGGAATGAACGTTACACCAAGGCCTGTACTCTGGAGCGTGATCGATTTGGAGGTAGAGGGTCCGTCATGGTCAGGGGCGGTGTGTCACAGCATTATCGGACTGAGCTTGTTGTCATTGCAGGCAATCTCAACGCTGGGCGTTACAGGGAAGACATCCTCCTCCCTGTTGTGGTACCCTTCCTGCAGGCTCATCCTGACATGGCCCTCCAGTATGACAATGCCACCAGCCATACTGCTTGTTCTGTGCGTGATTTCCTGCAAGACAAGAATGTCAGTGTTCTGCCATGGCCAGCGAAGAGCCCCGATTTCAATCCCATTGAGCATGTCGGGGACCTGTTGGATCGGAGGGTGAGGGCTAGGGCCATTCCCCCCAGAAATGTCCGGGAACTTGCAGGTGCCTTGGTGGAAAAGTGGGGTAACATTTCACATCAAGTACTGGCAAATCTGGTGCAGTCCATGAGGAGGAGATGCACTGCAGTAGTTAATGCAGCTGGTGGCCACACCAGATACCGACTGTTACTTTTGATTTTGACCCCCCCCTTTGTCCAGGGAGACATTATTCCATTTCTGTTAGTCACATGTCTATGGATCTTGTCCAGTTTATGTCTCAGTTGTTGAATCTTACGTTCATACAAATATTTACACATGTTAAGTTTGCTGAAAATAACCGCAGTTGACAGTGAGAAACAAATTCATTAAAAATCCTACAATGTGATTTTCTGGATTTTTTTTCTCATTTTGTCTGTCTTAGTTGAAGTGTACCTATGATTAAAATTACAGGCCTCTCTCATCTTTTTAAGTGGGAGAACTTGCACAATTGGTGGCTGACTAAATACTTTTTGCCCCACTGTACCTCACCCAACAAATTAATGGTAAAGATTAGCCCCGCAGATCTGTAAATTGCATTATGCTTATCTTCTCTAATCATTTTGGAATGTGGCTGTGACGTAGAAGTCCGTCACTGGCCGCGGGCAGCATTTGGTTCTTTAACGCACACACATATTCTTCACTCCTCCCTGCGCCATTATAAGATAAGTTAACAATGTGGGTCGACACACAAATTAACTTCTGTCTTGGTGCATGCATTTCACACCTGTCAGTGTTCATATTTGAGAGATACAATAATTATTATACTTATCAATGTTGTGGATGAGCGCATTGTTTGTTTGTTCTGTTCCTCTCTCTCCATCTCTGTAGCTTCCGGGTATGCTGGAAAAGGACCCGAGCTAAGGGAATTGGGTTGGCTTTATAGTGCCTGTCCCAAATGGCTCAGTAATGCATATGGGCATATTGAAAGATATTGTCAGTAGTGAGGTAATGTTGTAAATGTTATGTTGTGATATTGTTTAAAACCGTGTTGCAATGTATATCCTTTAGTATGTTTAGTTCATGGAAAAGGTAGGTTTGTATTGTTAATTGATTAATTAATTAGGGTTAATTGTTCTGAGGGGAGGGGCTAGCCCTACAAAAGGAGCCTCTCTTTCAGTCATGGGGAGGTTTTTTGTTTTGGATTGAGCTGTGGATGGGGCAGCATTGTTTTTAAGCTGTCCCATAAGGTAGACGTTGATGGCAGTACTGTTGTTTTTTTTGTTCCGGAATCACTTGTAAATAAACACCTTTGCACAGAAGAACTTTTGCGGTTCCGCCATCTTTTTATTTTGATAGAGGTTAGGTTATCCAGTTTAGCCTTCTGGCCTACTCTACGTGACAGTGGCATTTACATTGTAGCTCCTTCTACAAAACAGAATGCCTGGGATATGGACTTATCTGAAGAGAAGATCGCTTTTGAGGTTTGAAAATATAATCTGATTTTGGAGTGTCATGACCCTTGAGCAGTAATTTTGATAGGACTGAGTGGTTTGAGTGGGGAGGAGAGAACTGGAAATGATCTGTTATTGGCATAGAGGTTTGGAACTCGCTTATTGGTCTATTAACTCATTTCCTGCCTGGTGATGTCACCAGCAGGGTTGGGTAGGTTACATTTGAAATATAATCCATTACAGTTACTAGTTACCTGTCCAACTTTTTTTTAAATCAGTAACAGAACTTTTGAATACCCAAACCCAGTTACTTTTAGATTACTTTCACATTAGAAGAATACATAAATTCATTTTACCATTTGAACGACTTCAATTGCAGGATAAATCACTGGTAGATTTGACATAGCTGGCCATAAATGGTTGTTGCATTTTACTTGGGTTGGTTAACTAGGCTTATTCTAACCCATTGCTTTCTATCTTTAATACATATAATAATATTATTAGGCTATATCTTTACAAAATTAAAGTCTGTCAGATTTGCAATGTGATTACCATAACCAAACAAAAACAATAACAAAGGCACTGGGGCGAACAGTGGCTCTTCTTCCCCTAATGCAGATTTGATCTTTAAAGCTAAAAACATATGCACTTCAGAACATACGTAGCTACCTGTGTTCTGTATCATAAAAATATGTTCTCTCTCTCTTTCTGTGTGTATGTGTGTGTGTGTGCATGCGTTTGTGCATGTGTGTGCGTGCATGTGGGTCAATAGTCCAGAGAGCATAGTTTGGATGCCCAGAAAGCAGCTCCTTGAGGTTTCATCATGAATAAAAACAAGCGAGGAGAAGAGAGGGAGCTCTACAGTTTAGATGTCGGAGATTCCACCTTCACTGTTCTGAAATGCTACCAGAATCTAAGGCCCATCGGCTCAGGAGCACAGGGAATCGTCTGGTAAGTGTAATCACTATGCAATTACTAGTTACTGAGAAGAAAAAACAATGTGCTGGTTTAAAAAACTATATGGCCATAGGGACTTGGTACAAGATACTTTTTGAAAAGGGTAGTCTATGACTGGCAGAAGTGGTCACCTCTTAGTAAATGAAAATATTGGCATAGTATTTTTTTTCTATATATTTTTTATTTATGCTATCTTTTACATTTATGTTGCTACTTTTATTATTCATAAATAATTTACTTTAGGTTCACATCGCTGTTTCATTTTCATATGTTGTTATTTTGTTTATGTGACATGTTTTCTTATTGGTTATTGTGCCACCCAAAGGTGATTTATAGAGCTCCCATGTGGACACTCAAATCTTTAGGCCTTGATGAAGGCGGACACAATGCCAAGATGCATTGGGGTTTGTTTGTCATGCTTATATTTATTTTTGGATTTTGTTGTGAATTTTACCCCAATTTCGTGAAATCCATTTTCGAATCAATTATGATCTTGTCTCACTGCTGCGGGAGAGCCAGGTCAAGTCATGCGTCCTCTGAAACATGACCATCCAAACCACACTCCTTAAGCCAGACACACTGATGTGTCAGAGGAAACACTGTTCAACTGACGACTGAGTCGTTCAACTGGCACCCGGCCCAACTTAAGGAGTCGCTAGAGCGCGATGAGCCAAGTAAAGCCCCCCTGGCCAAACCTTCCCCTAACCCGGAGGACGCTGGGCCAATTGTGCGCTGCCCTATGGGACTCCCGGTCACGGCCAGTTGTGACACAGCCCCGGATCGGGTCTGTAGTGACACCAAAAGCACTGTGATGCAGTGCCTTAGACCACAGTGCTACTCAAGAGGCCGTTTTTATCTATTTCTAACGAAATGCCCCAGAAAATACCAGCCCAGAAATTAAGTTCATCCCTCCGTTTGCCTTGATGGGCAAAAGTCAACCCCACGATAAATGTTTCTACATTTTTCATTAACTAAGTGGTGGCCTTCATACCATTTTAGTTTTTTCTGCCTGTCATATACTAGTTAATTACTGTTTTAACAGTGGGTTGTACTAGGTAATTACCAGTAAACAATACAAAATAAAGTGTCACCATGTATTGTTTTCAAATCCTTTTTGCTTGAGGTTTTCGTCTTCTTTTTGTTGCCCCATGAAATACTTTTTTTTCCAGATTCAACTAAATTCATTAAAATGAAATGCTACATAGCAAAGTACTCCAGTTTTAATTTGTCTAAATACTGTGGTGCTTAATCAATGGAGGAAGGTTGATGCCAAAGCTGGTCCATCAATGGCACAATGGACCATGGAATGTTTCAAGGTCTCATGCTGTAAAACATCCAATGGAAAGAAACACAAATTAGACATCCATTTAAATTCCTATTTCCTACGGTCTCTATCACCCTATTGTTAGGTATGTGTTCATGTATTGCCATGCTCTTCGTCTTGCCTTTTCAGTTCAGCGTATGACCACAACCTTGAGAGAAATGTGGCTATTAAGAAGTTAAGTCGGCCGTTCCAGAACCAAACGCATGCCAAGAGAGCGTACAGAGAACTGGTGTTAATGAAATGTGTCAATCACAAAAATGTAAGTCTGCCTACCAACACTGGTCAATGACTTCTTCCTGCTGTTTTATTCTATTCCAGGTATGACTCTGACAATTATCCTCAATTATGTTTATGAATGGCCTGGCTGGAAATAGAGAGAAACTCTAAGAATATTATTTTATGAATGCATAATGGTACTTCAGAAGGAACAGTAAACAGGCATTTGCTTTGGTAGCCCATATAGTTAATATACACACAGCTAAAATGCAGATTCATTCAACCAGCATCCAGAACTACAGTTACCCGTTTTTATTGTTATATTGAATAATACATTTGAAAATTACTTGATTACAAATGTGTTATGATGAAGGACTGTTTTCCTTATATTGAGGAAACTAATTTAGCAAGCATTGTGTATGACTCGTGTGTTCATGTTGTTACAGATCATTGGCCTAATAAATGTATTCAGCCCACAAAAATCATTAGAAGAATTTGCAGACGTGTAAGTATATTATAAGAAAGGTCTTGAGCCTTTTGCGTAAAACACTGGGGGAAAATCCTCAGTGGAAATGCACATTAATTGATGTATAATAACATGATAAACCTTTGATAGTGTAAAATGATTACATGCTGTTAGGAATTAAGACATAGAAGGATCATAGACTGATATTTTAATAGGGCCTGTCTGTCATCAATTAAATAATTGCTCAGCTATTACCAGAATAACTGTCTGAAATCTCTCTGCATACTGTATCCCTCTCTGTTTAAGCCTTCCAGCTGGCTCCACAGATGTGGAAGTGTGCGCCTGCTCTGTGTGTGTGTGTGTGTTTGTGTGTACACTATGTGTGTGTGTGTGTTTGTGTGTACGCTATGTGTACACACAAGTGTGTGTGTGTGTATTTTCATCTTTCTTCCTTCCTGTGTAGATACATTGTGATGGAGCTGATGGATGCCAACTTGTGCCAGGTGATTCAGATGGAGCTGGATCATGAGAGGTTGTCCTACCTGCTCTACCAGATGCTGTGTGGCATCAAACACCTCCACGCTGCCGGCATCATACACAGGGTACAGCTCATACTGGCTCATACACACTAACGCTAAGCTAACAGGTAGACACAGGGTATAGTTCACACCAATAACAATAAGCTAACAGGTAGACACATGGCTCATACTGGGTAACACTAAACTAATAATGGGGAATTGTTGTATTTCCAAAGATTATACTGTAAACTAAAAAGATTATACAGTAACTCCTCCATGTCAGAGCTGTGATGTTGGCTATATCCACAGGAGAGCAGGAGGAACATGTTAATGATCTAAATATTCATTAAGATTTAATGACTGGGATTGCATCCGAAATGTCACCCTATTCCTGAGCTCTGGTCAAATAAATGCAATGTATAGGGAGTGATAGAGTGCCATTTGGGATACATGTTTGGCCCAATGGCGCATGTAAAGTTTATTCAAGGATGGGAAAAAAATGAGATTCTGAGATTAATCTAGATTCTAGAATAATGTAACTGGTTTGTATGTCATGCTACCAGGCCGTTTGCCGACATGCAAATCTGTGAAAGATGACTCACTACTCAGTAACTGTAGTTAAAATGGAGTGACTCATTACTGTTGTTAAGATGGTGATGAATATGGATGCTGCCCTGTTTTATAATATTATGATGACAACATTCCTATAATCCTACATAGCTTCATTGATGTCCCCCACCTTACTATAATAACTAAAATAATCTGCCAAGACGGCAAATAGTGCTCTCTGACGGGATTGTCTGCCATAATCTTTTAGTAGAAAATGCTCTGGAACAACTGCGCAGACAGTTTTCGCTGTGTCTGGGCTTTAAAATATGCTGCTGCTATTGATGATGATGACAATGATGACGACGACAAAGATCATGACAATGATGATGTTCTCTCCTTGTCCCTTCTCTAGGATCTAAAGCCCAGTAACATTGTTGTGAAGTCAGACTGTACGTTGAAGATCTTGGACTTTGGCTTGGCTCGGACGGCGGCTACAGGTCTGCTGATGACCCCCTACGTAGTGACCAGATACTACAGAGCACCAGAGGTCATACTGGGGATGGGCTACCAGGCCAACGGTCAGTACATGTCAATCAATCAAGCAAATATTCATTCACCATAATGATTTTATGCATTAACCACCACTGCAGATTCTTTCATGACATTGTTTTAATGTTGTATTACTCTTGTAAATAATAATTATGTTTATAATGACATATTGGCTACGTCCCTTCCGTCTTCAAGAGAGCGAGAGTTGCACCCCTTCTGAAAAAACCTACACTCGATCCCTCCGATGTCAACAACTACAGACCAGTATCCCTTCTTTCTTTTCTCTCCAAAACTCTTGAACGTGCCGTCCTTGGTCAGCTCTCCCGCTATCTCTCTCAGAATGACCTTTTTGATCCAAATCAGTCAGGTTTCAAGACTAGTCATTCAACTGAGACTGCTCTTCTCTGTATCACGGAGGCGCTCCGCACCGCTAAAGCTAACTCTCTCTCCTCTGCTCTCATCCTTCTAGACCTATCGGCTGCCTTCGATACTGTGAACCATCAGATACTCCTCTCCACCCTCTCCGAGTTGGGCATCTCCGGCGTGGCCCACGCTTGGATTGCGTCCTACCTGACAGGTCGCTCCTACCAGGTGGCGTGGCGAGAATCTGTCTCCTCACCATGCGCTCTCACCACTGGTGTCCCCCAGGGCTCTGTTCTAGGCCCTCTCCTATTCTCGCTATACACCAAGTCACTTGGCTCTGTCATAACCTCACATGGTCTCTCCTATCATTGCTATGCAGACGACACACAATTAATCTTCTCCTTTCCCCCTTCTGATGACCAGGTGGCGAATCGCATCTCTGCATGTCTGGCAGGCATATCAGTGTGGATGACGGATCACCACCTCAAGCTGAACTTCGGCAAGACGGAGCTGCTCTTCCTCCCGGGAAGGACTGCCCGTTCCATGATCTCGCCATCACGGTTGACAACTCCATTGTGTCCTCCTCCCAGAGCGCTAAGAACCTTGGCGTGATCCTGGACAACACCCTGTCGTTCTCAACTAACATCAAGGCGGTGGCCCGTTCCTGTAGGTTCATGCTCTACAACATCCGCAGAGTACGACCCTGCCTCACACAGGAAGCGGCACAGGTCCTAATCCAGGCACTTGTCATCTCCCGTCTGGATTACTGCAACTCGCTGTTGGCTGGGCTCCCTGCCTGTGCCATTAAACCCCTACAACTCATCCAGAACGCCGCAGCCCGTCTGGTGTTCAACCTTCCCAAGTTCTCTCACGTCACCCCGCTCCTCCGCTCTCTCCACTGGCTTCCAGTTGAAGCTCCATCCGCTACAAGACCATGGTGCTTGCCTACGGAGCTGTGAGGGGAACGGCACCTCAGTACCTCCAGGCTCTGATCAGGCCCTACACCCAAATAAGGGCACTGCGTTCATCCACCTCTGGCCTGCTCGCCTCCCTACCACTGAGGAAGTACAGTTCCCGCTCAGCCCAGTCAAAACTGTTCGCTGCTCTGGCTCCCCAATGGTGGAACAAACTCCCTCACGACGCCAGGACAGCGGAGTCAATCACCACCTTCCGGAGACACCTGAAACCCCACCTCTTTAAGGAATACCTAGGATAGGATAAAATAATCCTTCTCACCCCCCTTAAAATATGTAGATGCACTATTGTAAAGTGGCTGTTCCACTGGATGTCATAAGGTGAATGCACCAATTTGTAAGTCGCTCTGGATAAGAGCGTCTGCTAAATGACTTAAATGTAAATGTAATATTGCAAATCACAGCTATAATCAAGTTTCCATCCAACCTTTTTGGGGTGGCAGGTAGCCTAGTGGTTAGAGCGTTGGGCCAGTAACTGAAAGGTTGCTAGATTGAATCTCTGAGCTGGCGAGGTAAACATCTGCAGTTCTGCCACTGTTCCTAGACTGTCATTGTAAATAAGAATTTGTTCTTAACTGACTTGCCTGGTTAAGTAAAAAGATGTAAAAAATGTCAGTAAAGTACATCGGAAATAAAAGGTCACGAAAGGCCTGTTGGAAAATTTTTCAGTAAACTTTCCGAATGTTGACACAACAAAATATACTAGACATGGTGGGATATTTTGGTGTCTGTAACATTAATTCTGTGTGTTTAAGGTTCTGTTTTTATTTTCTTAGTCAACCTGTTCTGGAACGTAGCCCTGTCTTTCATTTTTGTTAATTGATTTCACCTGTGTTCGATTCCCACCTGGCCTCATCAGCTCCCTATTTAGTTCAGTTCTTTCTGTTTGTATGGTTGTGTGGTATTGTTTGACCATTGCCTGCCTGTGACCACGATTCCTGCCTTCTGCGACGGCTTAATAAACATCTGCTGCTCTTTGTGCGTGAATCTACACCTTGTTCACCCTGATCATTCAGTACAAAGTGGAGGTGGAAATGCCTTTATGCACAAATATATATGGAATACCATTAGCTTGTATGTTTTATTTGGTACACGGGAATTTAACCGGTAAAAGTGATTTTTATGTGCACTACGTCATCATGCACAGGCTCTTATTCGCAACAAGTCAATTTGATGGAAACACATCTTTGTTGGGAAAATGCTCATATTGTTTTTATGCAGATTATTTTCTATTCTCTTGAAAATCTGTCGCCAATTGGATGTAAACCTTGCTAATGACAACAGCACTGTTTTCATTACATTTATGTTTTTATAAATCATGGAAATTAATTCAATAACAACACCTTTTTTTGCCAGCTTGTACATTAGCCATCCACTTCTCTTCAAGCCTCTGGGAAAGTTGTTCACAATGAGAAACAAAGGTCTCCTTACTAACTACTAAAAGCTAACCCCCCTCCTCCTCTACTGCCCATGTTGTAACAGTGGACATATGGTCTGTGGGATGTATTCTGGCAGAAATGATCCGCCACAAAATCCTGTTCCCAGGAAGGGACTGTATCCTTGGTGCTTCTGGATGTAAATTGTCTCCTGCCAAAATGAAACAGTTTGCATCCTCTGTGGCCATTCCTCTTCAGTCTCTCGGTTTATGAGATGGCCATTTATTTCACGTCCTGATTTCCTTCCTTTTCCTTCCTGTGCCTGGAGACTGGCAGACCCTGAATGCTGCATCCATTTTCACTCTCATTCACCCAATTTACTCTTTCATGCTTTCATTTTTCTCCTTCATTCACCAGATGTATCCCTCTTTCCATTTTCAGTTTCATGTGTCTGATTTATTCGTGTTGTACACTTTTTGTAAATCATTCACATTCCTCTCTCATTTCCTTAATCTTTTCATTTTTTTCTCTCTGTGTTTGCATGTCATCCCTTCATTCATCGTGCAGTGGACGTGTGGTCAGTGGGTTGTATTGTGGCTGAGATGGTCAGGGGTAGTGTGTTGTTCCCAGGCTCTGACCGTATCCTTTCCTATTTTCCTGTGTTATCATTTCACCATGTCTGCGTGTTTACCTTGTTTTTACCATTGACCACCGCCCCATGGAGCACTCCTTTTGCACTATTCCCACCATCATATCCAGGTACACCCATACTCTCATCCTCCCTCCCCATAACCACTTAAGCTTCTGGCAATACACAGAGATAGTTCTAGAAAAGAGGAATAGTTCTGGAACAGTACATCTCTAGCATAGTTATGTGTGTCTGTGGAGAAGGCTATGTCTGTGTGTAGTGTTTCCCTAACTCCCCCTGCTCAGACATTGACCAGTGGAACAAGGTGATAGAGCAGCTTGGGACTCCGCCACAGGAGTTCCTGATGAAGCTCAACCAATCAGTGAGGACGTACGTAGAGAACAGGCCGCGTTACGCAGGATACAGCTTTGACAAACTCTTCCCTGACGTCCTCTTCCCTGCAGACTCAGAGCACAACAAACTGAAAGGTACTGGAAATGCAGTGTTTGTATGTGGGTAGGGTGAGTGTGTGGTGTGCGTGTGTGTGCATGCTGGTATGAATCATATTCACTTTCCACTTCCAGCGAGCCAGGCCAGAGACCTGCTGTCTAAGATGTTGGTGATTGACTCGTCTGAGAGAATCTCTGTGGACGAGGCCCTGAAACACCCCTATATCAACGTGTGGTACGACCCAGCAGAAGTGGAGGCGGTAAGTGTTTAACAAATGGTAGAATCTATTGGAGGGGGAACTTGATTGACACTTTTAGTCAGAAGAGTGAACTACGGTTGATGGTTTGATGTAGGGATGAACCTTTCTTCCCTCTCTTCTCCTTTTCCTGTGCTCTCTTCTGCTCTTTTCCTCTCTTTCTTTTTCTTTCTTTCTCATCTCAGCCCCCTCCGAAGATCACAGACAAGCAGCTGGATGAGCGAGAGCATACGGTGGAGGAGTGGAAAGGTTAAAGATTTACATTTACATTTACATTTAAGTCATTTAGCAGACGCTCTTATCCAGAGCGACTTACAAATTGGTGCATTCACCTTATGACATCCAGTGGAACAGCCACTTTACAATAGTGTATCTAAATATTTTAAGGGGGGGAAGGGGGGTGAGAAGGATTACTTTATCCTATCCTAGGTATTCCTTAAAGAGGTGGGGTTTCAGGTGTCTCCGGAAGGTGGTGATTGACTCCGCTGTCCTGGCGTCGTGAGGGAGTTTGTTCCACCATTGGGGAGCCAGAGCAGCGAACAGTTTTGACTGGGCTGAGCGGGAACTGTACTTCCTCAGTGGTAGGGAGGCGAGCAGGCCAGAGGTGGATGAACGCAGTGCCCTTATTTGGGTGTAGGGCCTGATCAGAGCCTGGAGGTACTGAGGTGCTGTTCCCCTCACAGCTCCGTAGGCAAGCACCATGGTCTTGTAGCGGATGCGAGCTTCAACTGGAAGCCAGTGGAGAGAGCGGAGGAGCGGGGTGACGTGAGAGAACTTGGGAAGGTTGAACACTAGACGGGCTGCGGCGTTCTGGATGAGTTGTAGGGGTTTAATGGCACAGGCAGGGAGCCCAGCCAACAGCGAGTTGCAGTAATCCAGACGGGAGATGACAAGTGCCTGGATTAGGACCTGCGCCGCTTCCTGTGTGAGGCAGGGTCGTACTCTGCGGATGTTGTAGAGCATGAACCTACAGGAACGGGCCACCGCCTTGATGTTAGTTGAGAACGACAGGGTGTTGTCCAGGATCACGCCAAGGTTCTTAGCGCTCTGGGAGGAGGAAACAATGGAGTTGTCAACCGTGATGGCGAGATCATGGAACGGGCAATCCTTCCCCGGGAGGAAGAGCAGCTCCGTCTTGCCGAAGTTCAGCTTGAGGTGGTGATCCGTCATCCACACTGATATGTCTGCCAGACATGCAGAGATGTGATTCGCCACCTGGTCATCAGAAGGGGGAAAGGAGAAGATTAATTGTGTGTCGTCTGCATAGCAATGATAGGAGAGACCATGTGAGGTTATGACAGAGCCAAGTGACTTGGTGTATAGCGAGAATAGGAGAGGGCCTAGAACAGAGCCCTGGGGGACACCAGTGGTGAGAGCGCGTGGTGAGGAGAGATTCTCGCCACGCCACCTGGTAGGAGCGACCTGTCAGGTAGGACGCAATCCAAGCGTGGGCCGCGCCGGAGATGCCCAACTCGGAGAGGGTGGAGAGGAGGATCTGATGGTTCACAGTATCGAAGGCAGCCGATAGGTCTAGAAGGATGAGAGCAGAGGAGAGAGAGTTAGCTTTAGCGGTGCAGAGCACCTCCGTGATACAGAGAAGAGCAGTCTCAGTTGAATGACTAGTCTTGAAACCTGACTGATTTGGATCAAGAAGGTCATTCTGAGAGAGATAGCGGGAGAGCTGACCAAGGACGGCACGTTCAAGAGTTTTGGAGAGAAAAGAAAGAAGGGATACTGGTCTGTAGTTGTTGACATCGGAGGGATCGAGTGTAGGTTTTTTCAGAAGGGGTGCAACTCTCGCTCTCTTGAAGACGGAAGGGACGTAGCCAGCGGTCAGGGATAAGTTGATGAGCGAGGTGAGGTAAGGGAGAAGGTCTCCGGAAATGGTCTGGAGAAGAGAGGAGGGGATAGGGTCAAGCGGGCAGGTTGTTGGGCGGCCGGCCGTCACAAGACGCGAGATTTCATCTGGAGAGAGAGGGGAGAAAGAGGTCAGAGCACAGGGTAGGGCAGTGTGAGCAGAACCAGTGGTGTCGTTTGACTTAGCAAACGAGGATCGATGTCGTCGACCTTCTTTTCAAAATGGTTGACGAAGTCATCTGCAGAGAGGGAGGAGGGGGGGAGGGGGAGGAGGATTCAGGAGGGAGGAGAAGGTGGCAAAGAGCTTCCTAGGGTTAGAGGCAGATGCTTGGAATTTAGAGTGGTAGAAAGTGGCTTTAGCAGCAGAGACAGAGGAGGAAAATGTAGAGAGGAGGGAGTGAAAGGATGCCAGGTCCGCAGGGAGGCGAGTTTTCCTCCATTTCCGCTCGGCTGCCCGGAGCCCTGTTCTGTGAGCTCGCAATGAGTCATCAAGCCACGGAGCGGGAGGGGAGGACCGAGCCGGCCTGGAAGATAGGGGACATAGAGAGTCAAAGGATGCAGAAAGGCAGGAGAGGAGGGTTGAGGAGGCAGAATCAGGAGATAGGTGGGAGAAGGTTTGAGCGGAGGGAAGTGATGATAGGATGGAAGAGGAGAGAGTAGCGGGGGAGAGAGAGCGAAGGTTGGGACGGCGCGATACCATCCGAGTAGGGGCAGTGTGGGAGGTGTTGGATGAGAGCGAGAGGGAAAAGGATACAAGGCAGTGGTCGGAGACTTGGAGGGGAGTTGCAATGAGGTTAGTGGAAGAACAGCATCTAGTAAAGATGAGGTTGAGCGTATTGCCTGCCTTGTGAGTAGGGGGGGAAGGTGAGAGGGTGAGGTCAAAAGAGGAGAGGAGTGGAAAGAATGAGGCAGAGAGGAAAGAGTCAAAGGTAGACGTGGGGAGGTTAAAGTCGCCCAGAACTGTGAGAGGTGAGCCGTCCTCAGGAAAGGAGCTTATCAAGGCATCAAGCTCATTGATGAACTCTCCGAGGGAACCTGGAGGGCGATAAATGATAAGGATGTTAAGCTTGAAAGGGCTAGTAACTGTGACAGCATGGAATTCAAAGGAGGCGATAGACAGATGGGTAAGGGGAGAAAGAGAGAATGACCACTTGGGAGAGATGAGGATCCCGGTGCCACCACCCCGCTGACCAGACGCTCTCGGGGTGTGCGAGACCACGTGGGCGGACGAAGAGAGAGCAGTAGGAGTAGCAGTGTTGTCTGTGGTGATCCATGTTTCCGTCAGTGCCAAGAAGTCGAGGGACTGGAGGGAGGCATAGGCTGAGATGAACTCTGCCTTGTTGACCGCAGATTGGCAGTTCGAGGCTACCGGAGACCTGGAACTCCACGTGGGTCGTGCGCGCTGGGACCACCAGAGTAGGGTGGCCGCGGCCACGCGGTGTGGAGCGTTTGTATGGTCTGTGCAGAGAGGAGAGAACAGGGATAAACAGACACATAGTTGACAGGCTACAGAAGAGGCTACGCTAATGCAAAGGAGATTGGAATGACAAGTGGACTACACGTCTCGAATGTTCAGAAAGTTAAGCTACGTAGCAAGAATCTTATTGACTAAAATGATTAAAATGATAAGTACTGCTGAAGTAGGCTAGCTGGCAGTGGCTGCGTTGTTGACTTTGTAGGCTAGCTGGCAGTGGGTGTGTTGTTGACACTACACTAATCAAGTCGTTCCGTTGAGTGTAATAGTTTCTGCAGTGTTGCTATTCGGGGGCTAGCTGGCTAGCTAGCAGTGTTTACGTTACGTTGCGTTAAAAGAACGACAATAGCTGGCTAGCGAACCTAGAAAATCGCTCTAGACTACACTATTATCTTTGATACAAAGACGGCTATGTAGCTAGCTATGTAGCTACATAGCCGTCTTTGTATCAAAGATAATAGTGTAGTCTAGAGCGATTTTCTAGGTTCGCTAGCCAGCTATTGTCGTTAGCTATGTAGCTAGCTATGTAGCTAGCTACGATCAGCTAGCCCTCTCCCACCTAGACAAAATGAACAAAATGAACACCTATGTGAGAATGCTGTTCATTGACTACAGCTCAGCATTCAATACCATAGTGCCCTCCAAGCTCATCACTAAGCTAAGGACCCTGGGACTGAACACCTGCCTCTGCAACTGGATCCTGGACTTCCTGACGGGCCACCCCGAGATGGTGAAGGTAGCCAACAATCTGCCACGCGTACCCTCAAAACGGGGGCCCCTCAGGGGTGCGTGCTTATTTCCCTCCTGCACTCGCTGTTCACTCATAACTGCGTGGCCGCACATGACTCCTACATCATTAGGTTTGCTGACGAGACGACGGTGGTAGTCCTGACGAAAGATGACGATGAGACTGTCTAAAGGGAGGAGGTCAGTGACCTGGCAGTGTGGTGCCAGGACAACAACCACTCCCTCAACGTCATCAAGACTAAGGATCTATCATGGTCCACACACACCAACACAGTGGTGAAGAGGGCATGATAACATCTCTTCCCCCTCAGGAGGCTGAAAAGATTTGGCATGGGCCCTCAGATCCTCAAAAGGTTCTACAGCTGCACCATTGAGAGCCTGTTGACTGGCTGCATCGCCGCTTGGTATAGCAACTGCTTGGCATCCGACCACAAGGCTATACAGAGGGTAGTGGGTACGGCCCTGGACATCACTGCGGCCGAGCTCCCTGCCATCCAGGACCTCTATACCAGGCGGTGTCAGAGGAAGGCCCTAAAAATTGTCAGTCTCCAGCCACCCAAGTCAGACTGTTCTCTCTGCTACCGGATGTTTGTTATGTTTGTTAATGAATGCGCACATTTTAGGCTTGAGCATTTACATTTTTATTTCTATAGTGGATGAAAATTGCTACTTGGTTCAGAAATAGGCTACATTTTCTTAGCTAAAATGCATATTATTCCATTATAATGTTGATAACGACAATTAATAAGTTAAATATGTATGTTGATAATGTCCTTAAAACATGTCATCTTTTTTCTCTCTCCTTCTTTCCCTCTCTGAACTGTCTCTTTCCCCTCCTTTATATCTCTCTCTCCACCTCTCTTCTTTTCTCTCCTTGTCCTTGTCTTTTCTCTCATTTCCCCCTTTATCTCCCCCTCTTTCTCTCTCGCTCTCTCTGTGTCTCTGTGTTTCTGTGTCTCCGTCTCTGTCTCTCTTGCTCTCTCTCTCTCTCCCTGTATTCACCCTGTTGTAGACCTGATCTGGAAGGAGGTGTATGAGTGGGACGATTGGACCAAGCAGAATGGCGTGATCAGAGGACAACCTCTTTTAGGTTAGTTTATTTTGCTTATGTGAGCTGCTGTCTGCTGTTACTGTGTTAATGTTGACTAAATCTGTATATTTCACGATGAAAAAACATGGATTAAACATTGTTTATGGTATGAGACCGTACAAAAATGACTGGCGAGGGTCCAACTTTAGGTGTCATTTTAAAAAATGCACCCCCCTCGTAAAACATATTTTCACGTGACCCTCCCCTTGTACATGCTTTTCCCTTCCTCGTCATTTAATTAACTTGAAATAATATAATAATAATTTGTATTTTTTTCTGATTTCATAGGCAAGCAAGCTTCACTTGAGAGTTAAGGGACCTGAAGGACCTTAAATATAATTGTATGTGTGGAGTACAGAGATGAGGTAGTCATTCAAAAATCATGTTAAACACTATTATTGCAGACAGAGTCCATGCAACGTACACAGTATTATATGACATGTTAAGCTAATTTACTCCTGAACTCATTTAGCCTTGCCATAACAAAGGGGTTGAATACATTTAAACTTTTCATACTAATACCATCTTAACTCATTATCATTATTGGATCCATGATGCTAGCTGGCTAAAGAAACAAGGCTTATTTTTTTGCTTACAGTACCTATTTGACCATAGGCTATTTACTCGCCTGTTCAAATATCTCATGTAAATCCTGATTAGTCAATGTGCTAAAATGGCCATTACTCAATGACTCGTGTGTCACATTCATGTTTTTGGAAATTGCATATCATGTCTAGGCTAGCCTGCCACTGTAACTACAATGCTCTGGCAGTCACGCTGAAAGGTTTAGGAGACTACTGTCAGAATATTCACGTCAAGTCCATCGAATCAGCTCGTGTTGTGGGTGTGATTTTTTAATTTTTTTTTTTTAAAGATGCTTCAGGGAATCAGAGATGCGCAACAGGCAGACTAGTCTGTGCTGAGTTTATTGATTACCCATCCCATGTGCTATGGGGGGAAATATACACACTGTATATTTATATACACTGTATATTTATTGTATATTTATGTATATTGTATACTGTATATTTATTTATGCCATGGCCCGACGGGCCTGTGGCAAGCCAGGGAAAAAACACACTACTGTCCCCTGTGCCCAATAAAACCCATGCAATCCCCCCAGAAAGCAAAAGAAAATTACAAGTAACTAACACACTTTTGTACAATGTGCAATTCTGTACAATTTACCTGATTTTAGTGCCCCAAAAACGTAATACTTCCAGGTCAACTGTAATATGAATACCATTGTAAAGCACAAATTCTCCCCTTTCCAGCAAAATCAATGACGAGACCTTCATATTACCTGTCTCTGCATGTTTGAAGAAGGCAATGAGCTCCTTTAGGTCTTTTTAAAAATGCCGGGTGGGAAAGGGAATCCTACTGGGAGATATGTTGTGTAGGGAAACAGCTTTTTTCACCCGATCTGTCCAACTTATCACATCTAAAATGTAAATAAAACACTATAAAGTGTTTATATAACATGTCATTACATACCTATTTGAAGGTTTGTGTCGAATTTGAATTGGGTTTTTAGGGCGGCGCTAAAGTTATCTTCAGAAGTAAATGGCAGCTGTCGCGGCTTTTGAGAGTCTTGATAGCTTGCAGTAATGACACAAAAAATGAATGCTTTCAGTTGTAATTTGACTAGGTATCCCCCTTACCCCTTACCCTGTCCCTTTCTTGTTTTTAATCTGCGAGAGAAGAGCTACCCCTGGTGGAAAGAGGCTGTACGGCACAAAATGAGTTACTATGTATGTTACGTAGTAACAAGCATTTCGCTAGACAAATCAAATCAAATTGTATTTGTCACATACACATGGTTAGCAGATGTTAGTGCGAGTGTAGAGAAATGCTTGTGCTTCTAGTTCCGACAATGCAGTAATAACCAACAAGTAATCTAGCTAACAATTCCAAAACTACTACCTTATAGACACAAGTGTAAGGGGATAAAGAATATGTACATAATGATATATGAATGAGTGATGGTACAGAGCGGCATAGGCAAGATACAATAGATGGTATTGAGTGCAGTATATACATATGAGATGAGTATGTAAACAAAGTGGCATAGTTAAAGTGGCTAGTGATACATGTATTACATAAGGATGCAGTAGATGATATAGAGTATAGTATATACGTATACATATGAGATGAATAATGTAGGGTATGTAAACATTATATTAGGTAGCGTTGTTTAAAGTGGCTAGTGATATATTTTACATTTCCCATCAATTCCCATTATTAAAGTGGCTGGAGTTGAGTCAGTGTGTTGGCAGCAGCCACTCAATGTTAGTGATGGCTGTTTAACAGTCTGATGGCCTTGAGATAGAAGCTGTTTTTCAGTCCCTCGGTCCCAGCTTTGATGCACCTGTACTGACCTCGCCTTCTGGATGATAGCAGGGTGAACAGGCAGTGGCTCGGGTGGTTGTTGCCCTTGATGATCTTTATGGCCTTCCTGTGACATCGGGTGGTGTAGGTGTCCTGGAGGGCAGGTAGTTTGCCCCCGGTGATGCGTTGTGCAGACCTCACTACCCTCTGGAGTGCCTTACGGTTGTGGGCGGAGCAGTTGCCGTACCAGGCGGTGATACAGCCCGACAGGATGCTCTCAATTGTGCATCTGTAGAAGATTGTGAGTGCTTTTGGTGACAAGCCGGATTTCTTCAGCCTCCTGAGGTTTGAAGAGGCGCTGCTGCGCCTTCTTCACGATGCTGTCTGTGTGGGTGGACCAATTCAGTTTGTCTGTGATGTGTACGCCGAGGAACTTAAAACCTACTACCCTCTCCACCACTGTTCCATCGATGTGGATAGGGGGGTGTTCCCTCTGCTGTTTCCTGACGTCCACATCATCTCCTTAGTTTTGTTGACGTTGAGTGTGAGGTTATTTTCCTGACAACGAGGGCCCTCACCTCCTCCTTGTAGGCCGTCTCGTCGTTGTTGGTAATCAATCCTACCACTGTTGTGTCGTCCGCAAACTTTATGATTGAGTTGGAGGCGTGCGTGGCCACGCAGTCATGGGTTGATAGAGGAATTTTAAATTCCCTTATGTTTTATTGCCAAAACCAATTTAATTCGCACTCATTTCTAATTCATGATAAGTTGTAAGTTTATCATTTGCATGAATTAGTAAGAGACCAGTCTTAAAAAACAAGTTCAGCATTTATTCTTGATGAGTACTGAATGCTCACACACATTACCACAGGTTATAAACTGAAAATGACGTCAGCGTTTTCCAAACGTTCCGTTTCACAAACAGAGGGCCCCTCTAATTCTCAAGCCTCCGCGTTATCAGCACGAAGTCAAGGCCAGTCAGCATAAATCAACATTCCCGACCATTTTGGAGATGGCCCGTTCCCACCACCTGGAGATTTGTACAACTGAATGAACTTAAAGAACAGACCTTCATTGTTACTTAACTTCCTGACTACATTATATACAATTGTGAAAGGGAGCAAGAGGGACAGTACATTATAGCATTTGGACTAGTCAGTTTCTGATTGGAATGTATACATAATTAGTCATTTCAAACATATTTTCCTCTATCAATCCTCCCTTTGATCAAATATTATACATTCAATTCTACATCTAGTTTTATTTAATCATAAAAAATGAAAGTATAAACGAACTTATCTAACCTTTTTATAGAGGTTTATCAGATTATCATATGAATAGACAAATAATCAACAAATCAATTATAAATGTTTATCCAACTCTCCACATTTCATTAATCAATTCTAACCTTAACTCCAACTGTTTTAAATCTACATCAGAATCATAACTCTTCCTTCCAGGATTCTTTTTTGTTTTTCTTTTTACAATCTTCATCAAAAAAACAGTTTAATCATTGAAACAAATTACAATCTAATTCCCCTTCATGTCAACACTATTCTCATCAAACATAAATTCCCCACAAATGACAGATCCGGATTCGTCCACTTCCTCTGTAGACATGCCTCCAGTCCTACACAGGTCAGAATCTGGAATCGGCCCATAACGCACCATCCGTTGGGTCATTGATCTTTCCAGAGTCCTGGAAACAAGGCCTCGCACACAGGGAATTAGACAACAGCCGCATAAAATTAATACAGTCATACAGGTTGATACAGCCCAAAACACCACATTTTTCCATAAATACTGTCTACCCAATTTAGTTCAGAGAAGTATCCACCCCAGAGTTTCTGCCAACCCGTGAGCCAGGGTGGTCAAACCAGCTGAGGCTTCGGGCACTGATTCGTCCGGAGCCGTGCCACCCGGGATGTAAGACATGGTCCTGATTACCACGCCCACTTCCTCCTTTTATCCTATGCAATTCTATTCTGTCAGGTCTTCCAGCTGGTTGCGTCAGTCTGTTCTACAAAACCTTTAACAACACCTTTGGTATTCCTGCTAAAGCGCTGTTGATTACCATAACTATAATTACGCACCTCGTGGAACACCAATGTTATCAATATATATACTCTGTCGTCAAAAGATCCAGATGGAGCATCTCTCTGGTTTTGGCTAACTTCACGTCTTGGTGTTGTATGAGTGTAAAAGGCATTCCTAAATGTACTAGAGCGCATAGCCCAGTCCAATCAGTCGGTAATACCGACCACAAATTCATTCCCCCGCACAACCACCAGATGTCAGCCCTGGCCACCTTCAACATTTTGAAATCTCCAGAGTTCAACCAGCCTGTCAAATCAGACATGGTCTCGTCAGTGGTAATATTCTCTGTCTTATTGCAGGTACCAACTTCCCCCACGTATTTCCCGTGTGTACTGTATCTGGCCAAACAGTAATATTCTCCTCTCGTCACGGTAAAGGGAGGAAGTCTTGATTTAAATGGAACCTGGGGATATAAATAGTGTAAATCAATACAGCTATCATTACTTGGCATTCCTGCTTTCATGAACAGCTTTACCATACATGCCATTCCCTTACTATACTTTACCTGGTCCCAAATTGAGTGTATGGGTTTACATAGCCATCCCTTTCAGTGTGAGCTATGACCTGGCTCCACGACTTACACGGTGATTTACACAAATACTTCCCATAGAGTCCCATGGTTCTAGACTGCCAAGGGGTGAATGACCCCAATTGATCTACACAAAATTCTACTGAGAGATCCTTGCCCAATTCCACCCTCACTTCCTTACTATTTTGTTTCAGTGACCTTCAGAGAATCTTAGGTAACATCCCATTTCCCTCATCTAGCACATGAGTCAAATTATCCTCTTTGGCACTTTCCGGGGGATCATGGTGAATCAGGAATATGGCCCCCACAATAAAACAGCTCAGGACAGTCAGTGCACACGTGAAGCCCCACCCTCTCCCCGAGAACATATCAACAGCAAGAGGCCAAGCCATCACTCCACTTCTATGAACGCTCACAGCTGGGGAAAGGTCAGGTATAGGGAATCTTCAGAAGGAGTTTGACCCCCGTTCCATATGGGTCACGGTTCCTCTCCTACTCCTGCGACCGTTCGACAGTGCCAGTATGACCCGCCCTCTTACAATGTGTGACATGTACCCAGGTAGCTCTTTCGGCTATTCTCACCGCGAAGGCAGTCACCAGTAGTACTTGGAATGGTCCCTCCCACCGAGGCTGCTTCCAGTTTTTTTTCTTCAATGATTGGATCCAGATCCAGTCTCCTGGTTGAATGTCGTGTGCCACCTCCCTCTAATTCTCCTGCTGGGCATAAAACTTTTGACATACGTGTTTGATTAATGAACAACCTCCTCATGTGTCCCACCATACTGCTTTCTATTTCTAATCGCCCTAATTGGGGCATTCTATAGGGTCTACCAAAAACCTTCTCAAATGGAGATAGCCCCTCCCTATCAGGGGTTATTCTAATAGTCATTAAC
Source organism: Oncorhynchus gorbuscha (assembly GCF_021184085.1). Lineage (NCBI taxonomy): Eukaryota > Metazoa > Chordata > Actinopteri > Salmoniformes > Salmonidae > Oncorhynchus > Oncorhynchus gorbuscha. The sequence continues at coordinate 53,412,517 of NC_060178.1, forward strand.
ACTATGGGCAGGCATTTTATCCCGTTCATTCCAGTACTTAGGTGTGTTTTCCTTAATCGACCTTTTACCGATCGATTCATGTTCTCGATAAGGCCAGCGCTTTGGGGGTGATAAGAACTATGTTTCTTCATATTTATATCCAATTTCTGACCTATATGCTCAATTACTTCTGGTAATCCAAATCGCGGAATTATCTCCTGACATAATGCTCTAGCCACTGTTTCTGCGTCTGCTGAGGATGTAGGAAACACTTCTACCCATTTGATTTGTAAGTCGCTCTGGATAAGAGCGTCTGCTAAATGACTTAAATGTAAATGTAAATGTAAATGGTATATTTATCAATTATTGTTAAACACCACTTCTTGTTTTCACTCTTAGTTAATTCAATATAGTACACCGTGAGCAAAAGTTTTTAAAATAGTTAGTTATTCCATATGCTACAAAGTGCTGTTTAACCATTCCTACCATCCCCCCTGTTGATACATGGCTTTGCCCATGTATCAATACAGCAGCATATTTAAACAGTGACTTAGGTAAAACAGGTAGATTCCCTTTATGCCAAATACCTCCTCTATCTACAGCTCCCATTCTGACCCATTTAGAAACTTATTTACCCACTATGTTATCTTTGCTCTTCCTGCACCCCCCTCTAACTTCTCTGCTCTCCCACCTTCAAGGTCTCTGCGGTGCGTGGGAGGGCTCCTCTGTATGTTTCTCATGTTTTCCAAATTTGAACTACATGGGAACTACAAACCCATGGACCCTCTTTTAGAAAAAAAAATGTCTATGAGCGGCTTTTCTCCAAATTCCTTAATCAATCTATCTTAATCCCAACAATAATCCTAACTCCTCATAGATGTCCTATATTCCTGTTAAATATAATACTATTTAAAAACGTATAATCTAATAGATGCTAACCATATTAAAAATCCTTCCTTCACTAACAAGCCCTCTCCTTGGGGACCCTCAGTATTCTATCCGACAATAACATGGGTTTAATATGTGTTGCAAAGTGTGGAATAAAACTTTGGTCCTGGAAAACAGAGTAAAGCAGAACAAAGCATTCTTATAACCCATCTGGTCCTCTCAGCTATTCTTATCCAGCATCAGGTGGGCACCATGCCACCCTTCACGACAGGGAGAACAAACATACATGGGTCATCCTCAGTCAGTAAATAATACAGAAATTAGGGTCAGAAATCCAGTAACCACCATACCGGTATACTTACCAAACCAGTCTCCCAACCAGGGTGGACAGTCAGACTCCTCTACCCCCGCCATGGTCCTCATCTCAGCAGATAGCCCATTTAAGGCCCTTAGATATACTACCATCTGGACTGGTGTTATTAGGGATATACGTACAACATTGTTCACTGAACATTTTGTAGACTCCCCCCCTGACTAGCAAGAAGCATATTCTAAGCAAGTCCATTCTGTATAAGACAGCCACAAATTGTCCTTACCATCAAAACCAGTCTCCGTGCCTCATTGATCAATAGCTGAATAGTCTAACATTAATTACCTGAATGGGATTTTTAGCATAGTGGTGACAGGTTCGGTCCAGGGGTGATAGAGGAGTGTGTCTGGCCCCGGTCCGTCTGAGACCTCCGGTTTTGGCAGTACCTTAATAGAAAACACACCCACCGTGTCTGTCCCGGTCCTTTGTAGTCCGGGGGTGCAAGTGCCTGCATCAGAGAGCTTAATAGTTTTGATGGTTAGTAGGATTTCATCACCTTTACAAAGTTCAACAGTGCTCCCAGGTTTCCCCCATATCATGGAAAGCCTATCCACCTTTGTGGGATCCCCTTTCTCCAGTCCCAAAACTGTCCCAAGTTGGTTATCATACGGACACCCTCCCCTATTACACAGGTAATGTCTCCCGTCTTTTGACACTCCTGTAACCGAGTGTTAAAACCAAACAAAAATATCTCAATTTCTTCCCTGCCCTGTTGGCTCTAAATATGTTATCTTCCACTATTTATTCTCAATGATAAATATGACTTTCTCTCTGTTACAATACCAAATCCCTAATAGCCCATTCAAAAAACTTCACAGCTAATGTTATAAGACAGAATCCTGAACCACTTTCTCATTTGCGGTTCAAACAGTAATTCTAACCCTCAACCAAAACTGCTTCATTTCTAATGAATTTACCTTAATACTAGTAACTCAATATGACCCCATTCATTATACAAATGACTCTCCCCCGAGGCTGATCAGACCTTGGGAGCCAGTCATGATAAAGTCAAAAGGTCATACCATATTAGGCATAAAGAACCCTTTATCTTTTGAATAGAAATAGTCACCTGTATAATTCAAACCCATAAAAAAAAACATCTCATAAGGTTCCATATGTGAGCCTGCCTCTAAAATACCCTTGCACTAAACAAACAGTTCTAACAGTTGTTCCATGTGTATAATTTGCAGACCTTTTTAAAGCTTATCTCTCCCCAAAGTTGTAATCCCAGGAGGCCTCTAAAGTGAGCCACCTCACCCCTAACTATCATTCCCTAATGCTATTTCGAATCAGAAACTCAATAGGTGAACTATAACTAAACCTAATGATAATTCCCCTTTGACTCAAATCATTAATCATAAGTTTTAAACATCGTCTACGGATATGTTTACTTAAATGACCATGCTACTTTTAGATACAATTAACCCGATAACATTATTATCCAATGAATTACTTTTTCTCTCTGCCGCAAATGCCATACATTTCACAGTGTAAGGAATTCGTAATTTAATCCCCTATATTTAATAAATATGCATTTGCATTCTCTCATGGCTCCTTTAATTTACTTATCTTGGGTAACTTTCATCCGTTCCGGAACAAAGAGTTCTACCTAAACCCGCCAGAAAACACTGTTCAACTAAGTTAAATCAAACCCAAAAATTGACTATAACCAATAAACAAATAAACAAAAACTTTTATCTCAACTTCTGAAAGGTTTACTCGAAGCCTCGATACACACTCTAATAGCCATACAGTTTGCTCCGTTATTGCCAGTTTTCTGGTGACAAAAGTGTCGCGCTAGTGACGTCATCATCAAGCGCTCAATCTGCCAATTCGTAGCGACTTCAAATGAATTGTAAATAATTATTGTTCGATTAACCAAACCTAATTTGTCACATCTGTTCAAATTCTGAATTATAATTTACCACCCCAACCAATCATCTCTAAATTCGCCAATTTTATAAAATCTTTTCGATGGGCATAAATCATGATTGTCTCTTTGTTATCATTTAGAATCCAATTTGCTCTAAATACCTGTCTCGTCTTTGACTTAGTATTTTAATTACAACTCTATTCCCAATACGTTATTCACTTGTCTAATTACAACTCAAACCACTGTGATTACCGTGCACTGTCCCTTTAAAATAAGACTTTTCCTTTGTTCCCCGCAATGAGAACGGAAACCAGATCGTTTTTAGAATACGTTACTTTTTTGTTCAAATTCACTGGCGTTACCTTAACCAAACATCAATAATCAGAAAAACAATCACAACTTTCACGATTAAACTATTCTTACCTAATTTATAGTCAAAAGCGTTGCACTATATAGCCCCATTTGAGTGTCTAGCAATTCCGTTGCTTGGCTATAGACACAAATCTGCCCGCCTTTGTAAAATATATATTCCCTATTCCGATTGAGTTCAGTTTTAAATTATAATCAGAGTAAACCCAACCGAACTTCTCAATTTAATTTACCCTAACATTTAACGTACCCTGTTTTTGTGTTAAACTTCTCATGTCAATTGATTCATAAATAGCCATAACGTCCAGGCAGGCTGGAATTGTATTGTATCTCTCCGTTATCCCCTTTTTCACAGTTAATTGTATTTGTTACTCCGACATCTAGACAACAGAAAATAGCCCAAATTTGAACGCCCAAAGTTTTCCCTCAGTTCCCTTTCTTTACTCGATTGTCGCCTCTGACTTCCCCACAGTTAAATTACAACCTGTTGATGATTTTTTCGTGGAGTGTTACACTCCCAATTTTGTTACAATTAAAACATCTTGTATTTTTCTTTTTCACATTATTACCACATTCCTTATGTATTTGTTTTACCAGGAATTCTAACTTTTCGACATCTAGGCGTCCGTCAAAACCATACCCTTTTCCCCATTTAGGACAGAAATCTACATTCCTTCTATCTTTTTTTGTTTCATATAACGGTAATCTTCCGTCTCTTCAGAAAGCAGTTTAGAAGGGTTACTACCCATTATAATACATTCCTGCCCCAAAATAATTCCAATCTCCAACCCTTTATGTTAATTTCTCTTTATTGGAATCCTTATCTACTTACGCCTAATAATTCCAATATTTAACACCTTATGGTTAATATCTCTTTTATTGGGATCCTCATCTACTAAAGTCTGACATTAAGTCTCACCCGTATACGATACATTACTGTTCCTTTAGGACTTTTGCTAAGATCGTCGCTCCAAATCAGCCTACTTGTAGGGTTGACCGAAGACAAATAGACCGAGTCTCAAGAGTCTCCGTCCACTCGTCGTTCAATCTGATACTAGTTTTCACCCGTATACAGCGATCAATGTTCCTATAGGACTTTGAACTTAAAATATCGCCCCAAATATAGCTTAATCTGTAGAGTTGATTGAAAATGACCAACGGAAAAGCAACTCAATTGTTCCCCATAATCTAAAAAATAAGGACCACCAACCTGCAGTGTCTATTTCCAAGATCTATATATCTATGGGGTCACTTGTTCCGTCTCTCCGCTGGATACATTGTTCAATCTGACATTTAACTCACCCGTATACAGTAATCCTCGTTCCTTTAGGCCTTTTAACTTAAACTATGTCGCTCCAAACCTAGCCTACTTGTAAAGTTGACCGAAAACAAATGGACCGAGGCCAGTCCCAAAACCAATCCTGCAGTGTCTATTCTTGAAAGCTGATGGCATAAAATCACCTGTTCCGTTTCTTCCCACGGAACCTCAACCACACGATCACTTTTCACTATCAAGAACACCGACTACTAAAAACCGGGAAAGACCCCCCCCGTCCATTCATCGCTCAATCTAACATTAGTTTTCACCCGTATACAGTGATCACTGTAGGACTATACAGTAATCCCTGTTCTCTATAGGACTTTGAACTACAATGTTGCTCCAAGCATAGCCTATTTGTAGAGTTGACTTTTAAACTGAGAACAACTTAAATCACTCTATGATAATTTAAATCATTCCCCCTTAATCAAGAATAAAACATACTGACCTTATCGCCGACTGGGAAAGCAATGTTCGTTGTATCTAGTCACTCTCTCTGTTCTCTGTGATAATACACAGGCCTGTTTAAGTTAACCTCAATTCAGAGGTCAGGTCTTTAGTAAAACGAGTCAAACTCGTCCGTGCACGATTTTCAGCGTATTACCTTCAGATAACAGATAAAGATATTTAGATCCGGCTTCGAAGGACCAAATTGATAGAGGAATTTTAAATTCCCTTATGTTTTATTGCCAAAACCAATTTAATTCGCACTCATTTCTAATTCATGATAAGTTGTAAGTTTATCATTTGCATGAATTAGTAAGAGACCAGTCTTAAAAAACAAGTTCAGCATTTATTCTTGATGAGTACTGAATGCTCACACACATTACCACAGGTTATAAACTGAAAATGACGTCAGCGTTTTCCAAACGTTCCGTTTCACAAACAGAGGGCCCCTCTAATTCTCAAGCCTCCGCGTTATCAGCACGAAGTCAAGGCCAGTCAGCATAAATCAACATTCCCGACCATTTTGGAGATGGCCCGTTCCCACCACCTGGAGATTTGTACAACTGAATGAACTTAAAGAACAGACCTTCATTGTTACTTAACTTCCTGACTACATTATATACAATTGTGAAAGGGAGCAAGAGGGACAGTACATTATAGCATTTGGACTAGTCAGTTTCTGATTGGAATGTATACATAATTAGTCATTTCAAACATATTTTCCTCTATCATGGGTGAACAGGGAGTACAGGAGAGGGCTCAGAACACACCCTTTTGGGGCCCCAGTGTTGAGGATCAGCGGGGTGGAGATGTTGTTGCCTACCCTCACCACCTGGGGGCGGCCCGTCAGGAAGTCCAGTACCCAGTTGCACAGGGCGGGGTCGAGACCCAGGGTCTCGAGCTTGATGACGAGCTTGGAGGGCACTATGGTGTTAAATGCGAAGCTGTAGTTGATGAACAGCATTCTCACATAGGTATTCCTCTTGTCCAGATGGGTTAGGGCAGCGTGCAGTGTGGTTGAGATTGCATCGTCTGTGGACCTATTTGGGCGGTAAGCTAATTGGAGTGGGTCTAGGGTGTCAGGTAGGGTGGAGGTGATATGTTCCTTGACTAGTCTCTCAAAGCACTTCATGATGACGGAAGTGAGTGCTACGGGGCGGTAGTCGTTTAGCTCAGTTACCTTAGCTTTCTTGGGAACATGAACAATGGTGGCCCTCTTGAAGCATGTGGGAACAACAGACTGGGATAGGCATTGATTGAACATGTCCGTAAACACACCAGCCAGCTGGTCTGCGCATGCTCTGAGGGCGCGGCTGGGAATGCCGTCTGGGCCTGCAGCCTTGCGAGGGTTGACATGTTTAAATGTTTTCCTCACGTCGGCTGCAGTGAAGGAGAGTCCGCATGTTTTAGTTGCGGGCAGTGTCAGTGGCACTGTATTGTCCTCAAAGCGGGCAAAAAAGTTATTTAGTCTGCCTGGGAGCAAGACATCCTGGTCCGTGACGGTGCTGGTTTCCTTTTTGTATTTTGTAATCCGTGATTGACTGTAGACCCTGCCACATACCTCTTGTGTCTGAGCCGTTGAATTGGGATTCTACTTTGTCTCTATACTGACGCTTAGCTTGTTTGATTGCCTTGCGGAGGGAATAGTTACACTGTTTGTATTCGGTCATGTTTCCAGTCACCTTGCCCTGATTAAAAGCAGTGGTTCGCGCTTTCAGTTTCACGCGAATGCTGCCATCAATCCACGGTTTCTGGTTTGGGAATGTTTTAATCGTTGCTGTGGGAACGACATCTTCAACGCACGTTCTAATGAACTCGCACACCGAATCAGCGTATTCGTCAATGTTGTCGTCTGACGCAATACGAAACATATCCCAGTCCACGTGATGGAAGCAGTCTTGGAGTGTGGAATCAGATTGGTCGGACCAGCGTTGAACAGACCTCAGCGCGGGAGCTTCTTGTTTTAGTTTCTGTCTGTAGGCAGGGATCAACAAAATGAAGTCGTGGTCAGCTTTTCCGAAAGGAGGGCGGGGCAGGGCCTTATATGCGTCGCGGAAGTTGGAATAGCAATGATCCAAGGTTTTTCCAGCCCAGGTTGCGCAATCGATATGCTGATAAAATTTAGGGAGTCTTGTTTTCAGATTAGCCTTGTTAAAATCCCCAGCTACAATGAATGCAGCCTCCGGATATATGGATTCCAGTTTGCAAAGAGTCAAATAAAGTTTGTTCAGAGCCATCGATGTGTCTGCTTGGGGGGGAATATATACGGCTGTGATTATAATCGAAGAGAATTCCCTTGGTAGATAATGCGGTCTACATTTGATTGTGAGGAATCAGGTGAACAGAAGGACTTGAGTTCCTGTATGTTGTTTTGACCACACCACGTCACGTTAACCATAAAGCATACGCCCCCGCCCCTCTTCTTACCAGAAAAATGTTTGTTTCTGTCGGCGCGATGCGTGGAGAAACCAGCTGGCTGCACCGTCTCCGATAGCGTCTCTCCAGTGAGCCATGTTTCCGTGAAGCAAAGAACGTTACAGTCTCTGATGTCCCTCTGGAATGCTACCCTTGCTCGGATTTCATCAACCTTGTTGTCAAGATACTGGACATTTGTGAGGAGAATGCTAGGGAGTGGTGCACGATGTGCCCGTCTCCGGAGTCTGACCAGAAGACCAGAAGACCGCTTGTGGTCCTTCTGTAGCTCAGTTGGTAGAGCATGGCGCTTGTAACGCCAGGGTAGTGGGTTCGATCCCCGGGACCACCCATACGTAGAATGTATGCACACATGACTGTAAGTCGCTTTGGATAAAAGCGTCTGCTAAATGGCATATATTATATTATTATTATATTATTTTCCCCTTTTTCGAAGTCGTTTTTTGAGGTCGCCGGCTGGGATCCATTCCGTTGTCCTGTGTGAAAGGCAGAACACAGGATCCGCTTCGCGAAAGTTATATTCTTGGTCGTACTGATGGTGAGTTGACGCTGCTCTTATGTTCAGTAGTTCTTCTCAACTGTATGTAATGAAACCTAAGATGACCTGGGGTACCAATGTTAGAAATAACACGTACACTTGCATTAACATCTGCCAACCATGTGTATGTGACAAATAACATTTGATTTGATTTTATTTATTAGTAGTAATGGTAGTAGGGATTAGGGATTTCATATAGGCTATGTGTTAGTTATATTGACCTATTTTGGGGTGGTTTGTAAGTGTGGCATAATTATAGTTGGTTATACTGGGCTAGTATAGTAGGTCAGTACTATATCATAAGCCATATGCATTTTGAAGCACACAAAATGTTTTAGTTTGAGCATTGTGAAAAATTTGTGGCACTGTTTAGAATGTTTAAGCCTGCAATCCGCCATTTAATTTATTTTTTATTTTTGTACCTTATTTAACTAGGCAAGTCAGTTAAGAACAAATTCTTATTTACAATGACTGCCTACCCCGGCCAAACCCTATCCCGGACGATGCTGGGCAAATTGTGCGCCGCTCTATGGAACTCCCAATCACGGCCGGTTGTGATACAACCTGAATCAGGGTCTGTAGTGATGCCTCTCGCACTGAGATGCAGTGCTAGAGGCATGATAGCAAAAAGCTGAAGCCATTTAAGTTGACTCTGTCTGCACATGCCAATGTTGGGGTGGTGTTTGTAGCTGAAACTGACCAAGAGCAGTGGGGAATCAACACTTTATGTAGCCCTTCACCGTCGTACCCATGGAAAATGGCAGATTTGGATGAAAGAAAAATGGCAGATTTGGATGATTAAGCACCTAAATTGGACCGGAGTGACTGTACATGAACATGCTATACATGATGTCAGAGCTCAATGTCTCTCCACAGCTCTGTATGGGTTTTACTGAGAGAAGTTCTGAACTTGAGCACTGCACTGCACGTGACAATAAGTTACCCCCATTCCTCCCAGAAACTGGGCAACTTTAGCAAATGTTCTGTTGTCTGAGTGAGGCAAATGCTGTAAATTAAGAGGACCCATAGTATTTTGAAAGATGAGACGTTGAGGATTACAATAAATACCACTTTGATGTCATACAAGCAGCCAGACACCCTTGAGTCCAAATGTGCACTTCACATTTCCATATCATAAAACTCATGTCATATACAGTGTCAATGTTTATGATCAATATGTTTGATGTACAGTTACAAGATGACATTGCGTCATACCCTGGGTAGTGTTATGCAGGTGAATGAGGACCCAAAAGCGACTTGGCGAAAACAGAGTCTTTAATCCAGTAAAGTAAATAATCAATCATAAAGCACAATTCCACTCGTAATGACGAGAACAGACTGGAGACTCGATCATGAACTGCAGGTTGCCTCGGGAAGGCACTTGACCGTAGCAGACTCAGACACCTGCTCACCACGCAGCATCTGAGGGAAACACGACATGACAGGGCGATACAAAGACACAGCACGGTGAACAATATACAAGGATCCGACAGGGCAGAAATGGAAAACAAGGGGAGAAATAGGGACTCTAATCAGGGGAAAAGATAGGGAACAGGTGTGGGAAGACTAAATGATTGATTAGGGGAATAGGAACAGCTGGGAGCAGGAACGGAACGATAGAGAGAAGAGAGAGAGGAAGGGAGAGAGAAAAAGGGGAACGAACCTAAAAAGACCAGCAGGGGGAAAACGAACAGAAGGAAAAGCAAAATGACAAGACAATATAAGACAAAACATGACAGGTAGTCCTGAACAGAGTGAGCCTGTTTCTTGTATTGTGAAGACAATTTGCCACGGAACACGCATCTGAATGCCCATGACGCCATTCTATACGCACCAATATTACGATCTGATTTTCTGAATTGCCTTGTGAAAGCCTAAAACTGAAAGATAATATTATATAAATTAGCTAGTGATGTTGGCAATATAACAAGCTTTCAAATGATGACGACCTGACCCAGATTTAGATTTAGAATGGACCGTTTTTGGATTGCGTAAACAACAACAATAATTGTGTGATGGCGCGGACGCAGGGCTGTGTTCCAAACAAAACAACTACAAATGCGCTTCCTCTAACTCATAGAAGGGAGGTGAATAATGTAGTAGGCTGCTGGCTCCCTATGGTGTGTGTGACTTATGTGTGTATGTTGCAGGACTGTGTGTTTGTTTGTTTGTTTGTTTGTGCATGTGCATGCTAGTTCCTAGTACAGGTGTATCAGTCATCCTGTGTGTTTTCGCAGCACAGGTGCAGCAGTGATTGACAGCTCCCCTCAATACCCCTCGTCCTCCTCCTCAGGCAATGACGTATCCTCCATGTCGACTGACCCCAGTGGCCCTAGTGAACCCACCATGAACTCTGACACGGACAGCAGCCTGGACAGCCACACCTCTCTGGGAGCACTGGCCTGCTGCAGATAACATGCACACACATACACTTCTGTCACAGTATATAGTTTAAAACACTTAAAGGGGCAATCTGCGATGGCTACATTTTTTTCCTGCTTTTTTTATTGAATGATATATACCAATTGATTCTTGAAGAATATAATATATAAATGCTTTTACTCCATTGTTTGTAAACAAACTCTGTATAGTCTCAAAACACGATTTCATTGTGTTTCCTCCATTGTTTGAAAACAATGCAATTGTAAACAAACACTGTGTATAGCCTCAAAACATGGTTAAAATTATACTTTTGATACTGTATCATGGATGGTCAGTCCTTGCATCCATAGCTTTGTTTATGAATTTCAGAGCGATTACATTTCTCTAGCCCCAACCCTAAGTTGCTTACCAAAAACAGTGGCGGGGTGACTGCTTTATTGTTGTTTAAACTGCAGATTGCCCCTTTAAGAGTCCGTAATAAAATAAAAATGTTTTTATTTATTTTGTAAATGCACAGCTTTCATTTGTTATGTCCCTTATATCAGGCATTGCCGATTGTGTACATGCTGTAAATTACTATATTTATTTATTTTCTTGTGTCAGCTTCTGTCCCACCAAGCTGTGTATGTCTATGCTGTAAATGATAGTGGTTCAAATCTCACAGTGGATGGAACTTTTCCCCCTTTTCCCTATAAGAAAGTGTTTTCTTACAAACACATATTTATTTTCTATTATAAACTGGGTTGTTCGAGCCCTGAGTGCTGATTGACTGACAGCTTTGTTATATGAGACCGTATACCACAGGTATGACAAAACATTTATTTTGCATTAAATTAAACCATTAAAAAACCTGGCCCAAATACCTTTGTCACTTAGCCATCTTTGTTGCTTTGTTTCTTCAACCAGTGGCCCATCCCACTTGGCTCTAACCCTTCAATGTTTGTAGTTCTTTAGGTTTTGGATAGGTATGTACAGGTCTGCAAACAGCAAAGGGTTGGGGCCAAGGGGACGGGACAAAGGCTGCTTATGTTTTATTGGCGGAGCCAGGAGTCTTTCCTCAGGTCACAGGACCAGGAAAATCTCCCAGCCCCATTGATTTGATTTAAGTGCTCTTACAGTTCAGGGATTTTTGAAAGTCGGGACAATCCTTGACCGGCAGATAAACTTTATTTTTAATGTTTATTTTGTTGCATTATTTGATCCTAAAAATTACATTTAGGGGAATTTTATCAGGGGAAAGATTTGCTTTTGGAATTTTCTAAATATTTTCAATATTACAAATTTCCATGTTGTCTCTATGCCTGGAAATGTCCTTTTCGGTAGCCAAGGGGGGCAATTTCAAACTCTCCAAAAAAGTGTTTAAAATTCTTAACGGCAATAATGAACATTAACTGAAAAGGGATCTTAGGTAGTTTTTGCATTAGACCTCTAAAGGAATATTTCTCTCAAAACTGTGATTCCTAAAATAAATTGTTAGGAGATTTGATGAACTCCGTCAGATTTGTCTACAATCATTAATTAATCAAGAATGATCCGGGTCAGCTCCACCTCATGGACCTTTTCTTAATGTCCTCATTACATATAGTGCAACAAAACCACTCATGGTCTGCAAAGTGATCTACTTTTGATAGATTTAAAGAAACAATATTGAAATCAGTCAGTCACATTTTTGTCTAACGTCAACTCCGCCAGAGTGCTGAAATATATTATATAATGGTTATATTTTTATTGGGAATTTTCAAATAAATCATTTTCTATATTTTACAAATGTTTGTATTGAAGTTTTTTTTAAATGCAAAAATATGTATTTTGTTGTCAACTCCATCAGTGGCTTGTCATCTTCATCACTGATGGCTAACCCTCTTAAAGTCAATATTTTGTCAATATTCTGAAAATATATACAGCTGAAGTCAGAGGTTTACATACACCTTAGCCAAATACATTTAAAGTCAGTTTTTCACAATTCCTGACATTTAATCCTAGTAAAAATACCCGGTGTTAGGTCAGTTAGGATCACCTTTATTTTAAGAATGTCAGAATAATAATAGTATAGAGAATGATTTATTTCAGCTTTTATTTCTTTGATCCCATTTCCAGTGGGTCAGAAGTTTTACATACACTCAATTAGCATTTGGTAGCATTGCTTTTAAATTGTTTAACATGATCAAACGTTTCGGGTAGCCTTCCACAAGCTTCCCATAAAAAGTTGGGTGCATTTTGGCCCATTCCTCCTGACAGAGCTGGTGTAACTGAGTCAGGTTTGTAGGCCTCCTTGCTCATACACACTTTTTCAGTTCTGCCACAAATTTACTATAGGATTGAGGTCAGGGCTTTGTGATGGCTATTCTAATATCTTGACTTTGTTGTCCTTTAGCCATTTTGCCACAACTTTGGAAGTATGCTTGGGGTCGTTGTCAATTTGGAAGCCCAAGCTTTAACTGATGTCTTGACATGTTGCTTCAATATATCCACATAATTTTCCTACCTCATGATGTCATCTATTTTGTGAAGTGCACCAGTTCCTCCTGCAGAAAAGCACCCCCACAACATGATGCTGCTACCCCCCATGCTTCATGGTTGTGATGGTGTTTTTCGACTTGCAAGCATACCACTTTTTCCTCCAAACATAACGATGGTCATTATGGCCAAACAGTTCTATATTTGTCACCATGTGCAGTTCCAAACCGTAATTTGGCTTTTCATGGCAGTTTTGGAGCAGTGGCTTCTTTGCTGAGCGGCCTTTCAGGTTATGTCAATATAGGACTCGTTTTACTGTGGATAGAGATGCATTTTTTCCTCCAGCATCTTCACAGGGTCTTTTGCTGTTGCTCTGGGATTGATTTGCACTTTTCGCAACAAAGTACGTTCATCTCTAGGAGACAGAACACGTCTCCTTCCTGAGCGGTATGACGGATGCGTGGTCCCATGGTGTTTATACTTGCGTACTATTTTTTGTACAGATGAACATGGTACCTTCAGGCATTTGGAAATTGCTCCCAAGGATGAACCAGACTTCTGGAGGTCTACAAATGTTTTGTTCTGAGGTTTTGGCTAATTTCTTTTGATTTTCCCATGATGGCAAGCAAAGAGGCACTGAGTTTGAAGGTAGGCCTTGAAATACATCACAGTTCATGTCATGATGTCAATTAGCCTATCAGAAGCTTCTATAGCCATAACATAATTTTCTGGAATTTTCCAAACTTCTGACCCACTGGGATTGTGATACAGGGAATTATAATTGAAATAATCTGTCTGTAAACAATTGTTGGAAAATAACATGTGTCATGCACAAAGTAGATGTCCTAACCGACTTGCCAAAACTATAGTTTGTTAACAAGAAATTTGTGGAGTGTTTGAAAAACGAGTTTTAATGACTCCAACCTAAGTGTATGTAAACGTCTGACTTCAACTGTATATATCACTGTTCTGCAAGATATGGTTAAACTATTGAGATATTTGTTGTGCTTAGATCTAATGGATAATGTTTACTTTTTAAATGTTGTTTTATATTCTGAATCAAGAAAAACATACTAGCAAAATTTTCCCTGGAGCATTATACAGTATGGTGCTATAAAATAAGTTAAAAATAAGTTTAAATGACATTTCTATAATATACTGTTAGAATTAAACTATCAATACTTTTAAACACTTGTTGAACAATACATGTACAAATTAAATGGTTTTTATGGTGTCTGGCGGGGTAGACAATCCAGTTAGTTGCATTTTATGATTTTGTTTTTCTTGAATTATGAGGTTTTTCCTTTACATGGTGTGATGACTGATACTTTAAAGTTTTATTAGCCATATGTACAGGATACACATGGTATACACCATCCAATGAAATACTTAGGTTTTTTCTTTACAATGCAACAACAATTAGAAATAATAAAATATTGGAATACGAACATGAAGTAAATGTCTCTGTAGAATACAATAAACATTTGAGCATAAGTATAAAACAGGATGGCACAATTTATAGTCCAATATTTACATGTGTTATGGGGGATCAAGAGTTTAAATTGTGAAGTATTTAGCAATCATATTAAGTCTGGTAGAAGTTGTGATGTGTGTGAGTATATCTGTGTGGGTGTGTGCTGAAATGCGGAGAGTCAGTGAAGGTGGTCAGTCCAGTTCAAGTGTTGAGCAGTCAGCAGCTGGCTTGTAGATAGAAACTGTCTCTGAGCCTTTTGGTATTAGACATCATGCTCCGATACCATCTGTCCAACGGTAAGGGAGTGAACAGCTCGTGGCTGGGGTGTGTGGGGTCCTTGAGGATGATGCTGCAGGCCTTCCTCAGGCACCGTTTTGAGTAGATGTCCTGGATGGGTGGCAGCACGGTCCCAGTAATGTACTGGGCCATCCTCACCACTTGCTGGAAAGCCTTGCAGTCGTGGACGGCGCAATTCCCATATCAGGCCTTGATGCAACCAGTCAGGACGGTATTTGAAAATATATATTTCAAATGTTGTTAATATTAAGAAAAATATTTGTGAAAATAAATTTGAGATTTTCCCATCCCTTAAGAATCCCTGAGTTCTGTTTTTAACCCCTCTATATTTATCTCTAGAGTAGAGGCACTCAAGTGTTTAGTTAGCTTAGTTAGTATCAGCTCCTCTCTCTGTGATGTCTCTGTTAGAGGACTTGGCTTTTATTAACTACCTCACCGATATGAGTTTCTGAATGACATAACAGTCCACAGCATATGGTCTAAAAAAAACGAATGTGAAAGTTTTTTTTTAATTATTTTTTTAAAAATGTATCATTGTCAATGTTTAGAAGACTGCTAGATTTGTATGTAATGTATATTTAATTCACAAGTACTATGTCTTTTCATTTCTCTATTTTTTGTAATATGATGTAGACCATAGAGTAGGTAATGAGTGGTTGAATTGTATGTTAGATGGATGTTCCCCAGGGGACTGAAAAGGTTTGCTGCTCGACATTTTTTCCTTTTTTTGGATTAAAATGTATTTGATGGCTCCTCGCCGTTCAATCCCTATAGGTCCTGTTTATGTTTGGAACTGGACCCATTCCCTGGCTGTGGTCAGGCCTATCGCACACCAGAAACAAGGCTGCATTCAGGAGGGTACAACATTGTGGAACGTGCAAATAGATATGGGAGCATCTCAGTTCTTATTCATGGAATCAATATAGTACGTTTCACACTCTTGAACGCCACTCAGGTTTCGTGGTGTTTTCCACAAAGGCCAGTTATGTAAATGTTAGCCTTTTGATCTGGACAAGGTCTTACTACAGACCCACAGTAATGTACACACTGGAAATGGTCGGTCAATGTCAACCTTCAACTTCTGCAAATAAAGGGTTGAATTTGATTTTGTTTGAATTGTTTTTATTCTCAACGCATACTTCTTGTAAGGACATTCGTTTATAATGACAAATGCTCAGAGGCTTTCATTAGTCTGGTCAGTTTGAGTCTCTACAAAAGTCTGTACCTGATATCGCTATGATAAACAAGGCCTGTTTCTTAAATCAGAAACAAGTCAGCAAAATGTTCTGTAGTGTGGTGAAACCGTGGCGTGGTAAAAGTAGTCTATTTCAGAAGAGTATTCAAGTACGGGAATAGAGATACATCATCTCTCAGACCAGAATATTTAGAACACCTGAGAGGTTTTTTTTTAACAGTACAGTGTTAGCTCAGTAAGTATCACATTTAACCATTTAGAGGTTCATCTTTAAAGAGATCAATAACAGTCTTGTACACACAAAGGTGGTTTCTCAGACAAAGATTAAGGCAGGGATTCAAACCTATCATCAGGCGATCCGTGTTATAATGCGCTTGACGTTTAAAGGTAATTTCCAATTTAGCCAACATATGTAGCATTTACCATGAATGCTGTCTCCACAAATGCAGGAAAATGACCTTTAAGAGGTGTATAGCCTACAAAGCGCAATAGTACTGAACCCTGGCGTAAACCTAATCCTGAAATAAACTCAATGGGCCATCTCCATTGAAAGTGCTTCATAGTCCAGGACTAGGCTAAATCTGTTTCTGTGAAACTGGCCCACAGTTACCAAGAATGACGATGCATACAGAGTAATAGACAGCAGTAGACTTCAGATAAGAAAAACATAAAACCCCTTCTGTATCACAACAGTCTTGAGCAACCTCTGAATGAATACTCTAGGGTCCGGTTTCATGGACACATATTAAGCCTAGTTCATTAATACACAGGCGGAGAGACACTTGTGTTCATTAAAGCACACAGTAGCAAAACATTTAGCAATTGAACACAAAATATAGCAAAACACAAAATATAGAAATATAGCATTTCTTGTTGAACAAGCTCAGATAGTACTTTCCTGTTTAATTCAAGACTTTCATTATTTTTCTTACATTTTTTCTGAGTGTAGCAGAATTACCTGTGTTAGCTCCCATAGTGAATGCCTAGGCTTTAGCTCAATGGGCTGACACTGTCAGCTCAGGTCTAGCTGGTTTGTGTGCCAGTGGTCAGGTCTCCCAGAACTTTTTCTCTTTCTGCAGAAGAACATTCAAAGTCTCTGCATCATGCCTTGCACGTTTAGAGTTCCCCAGTCGGATCTCCAGCATGCGGAACCTCTTCTTCTCCTGGTTAAGATCCTCTTCTAAACGACCAGACTGGAGACGAAGACCTGAACATGACTCCTCCAATCTGGGAAGAAAGAGAGCAGAGAGAGAGGGTTAGAGAGTACAGCAGACACACATGGATGTGTACACACACATAAGTCCTCTGTAGTTCAGTTGGTAGAGCATCGCTAGTGGGTTTGTGGGTTTGATTCATGGGACCACCTAAATGTAAAATGTTTGCATGCATGACTAAGTCGCTTTGGATAAAAGTGTCTGCTAAATGACATATATTATATTATGTGCACACATAACACAACATACTGTACCATTACCATTGCATTAAGAAGGTAGTTTTTACTTGCGTATTTGTGTCTCATAGCTGAACCTCTGTCGCCTCAGCTCCTCCTTCAGATCTGTCACCAGGCTAAACAGACCCTCATTGACCCCTGGCCTCAGACCTGTGATGTCATCTCCAGGGTCACCCTTGCTGCAGCCAGCGCTGCTCACACACAGCTCCAGAGCAGAGTTACTGGACCCTGCCACCGAGGACCCCGCCACAGCCTTGCCAGACCCTAACCCAGAGTTCAGTGTGGTGCGATCAGTTTCTGTAGATTCAGCCAATGAGATCTCATAAGAGGCCCAGGGGGAGGGGCTTCCACCGGGCAAGCTCAGACTGCAGGAATTGATGGTAACGTTGTCATAGGTCGAGAGCCTGTTGGAATGGGAGGAGTTTTTGACAGAGATGGAGGTCTTTATATTGGGAAAGGAGGAGTCTATACTAGAACTGGAAGAGTCTATATGTAAAGGAGATGAGTCTTTTAGCACGCTTGTTTGGGAGTGTGAAGAGTATTTTATCGACAAAGAGGACCCAGTATAGGACTCTGGCAGAGAGTCTTTGTGTGTCTCTGTCAGGGAAAGCGAGGACTCTTTGAGTCGTTTGCCGGTCAAAGTGGTCCGTCGGTGACTGTGGAAGGGTGACAAGCCGTTCATCCGCCAGTTGCCCCCGGTGACAGTCGACATGTCACCCGCTGACCCTCCTATCTTCCCCCTCACCCCTATTGACCCCGACCCGCCCTTCAAGATGGACCTCCATGAAGACAGGCTTTTGGACTGTTTACTGGGACCGAGGGCTGCACCACTACCACCCGAGAGCGTTCTTTCATTCTTTCCTTCACTTTTTCTCTTCATCTTTCCTTCTGTTCTTCCGTCACTCTTTCCCTCAGAATACCCCTCTTTTCTTCCCTGGGTGGTTGATCCAGGGTGGTCAGTATTGAGAGAGGAGCCACTGGAGGTTGGGATGGGTTGAAGTGGTTCCTGACTTGGGGTGTTAGGGGTCTGTCCCAGGGAGGGATAGGGCTGGGTGGGGTTGGTGGGGCTCTGCTGTGAGAGCCACTCCACCATGCATTGGTGAATTGGGGGGGCCTGGGGATAGGGAGTTGGAGCAGGGGCAAATTGGTCCTCCCTGGGAGTCTCTGCCTCTCCCTCGTACAGACGAGAGTGTTCACTGATCAGTATGGTCATCAGGTGCTGCACCTGGGAACTGCCTGCAGGGTAGAAGAAAAGAAAATCGCTATTGATAGGATTTATACATAGCGTTTTTCCAGACTCTGAAAATGCTTTCTCCAGCCCAATGCTTCACATTATCAACAACAAAAAATGACAGGGTTGCCGATTAGCTGAGAAATAAATTACATATACTGGCTTTAACCTCTTAAGACTAGGCCTCAATACTGCCCCCTTTGGAGGAAGTGCGTGCCCATAGTAAACTGAAAATATTTTTTCCCAAAATTGCTAATATATGCATATAATAATTATTATTGAATAGAAAACACTCTAAAGTTTCTAAAACCGTTTAAACTATGTCTGTATGTAAAGCAGAACTCTCAGGGCAGCCTTTCTCCCAAACTCTCTCTTGTCAAGAGAAAAGTTGGGTCAACTTTGACGTCATCGCCCCCACCCTTCCCAGGCAACTACCGATCTGGGAACAGTATGTATGTGTTCAGCTCGATGCCTGCTTTCAAATGGCGCGTTCATTGTGAGAATCTCGCGAGCCCTCGTCGTTTGGCGGGCAAAAATGTTCGGGTCACTTTCAAATACATGCACTCTATTGCGCGCGGCCGATTTGGGGAACCTTCTTTTCCAAGAAACACCAATTGAAGGCGGTTTGTCTGTTCGCGCTGATCATTGTTTTACATGTTAAAAACATCATAAAGCTAGATTCTGCACTTAGTTTGACCAGTTCAGTCGACATATAATATGTAAATTTGAAGTTTTGATGCGCAAGAGTGCGGGACCAGAAGTCATTTTGGGTGCATTTCAGCTGAAGCTGTTAGCATATGCTAATACAGAGACACACAATGTGAAACCAAACTATGTATTGGGTAAGTATGACTCCTTCTACATCTTCTGATCGAAGAACATCAAAGGTAAGGGAATATTTATGTGGTTATTTTGGGTTTCTGTGGACTCCAAACGTAGAGGAGACATACTGCTAATATCTGAGCGCCGTCTCATTGTATAGCCAGTGAACGAATTCTGTAACGTTAAAAATAAATGTTATACAGCGGTTGCATTAAGAAGAAGTGTATCTTTGTAACTATATGTAGAACATGTATATTTAGTCATGTTTATTGCTTGTTATCTGACGTTATCTGTCGGAGCTATCATCATTTCTCCGGACTTTTGAGTAGCATTTTTTGAAATGTCGTCATTGTAAACAGAGATTTATGGATATAAATGGCATATTATTGAAAAAAAATGTATTGTGTAACATGTACTATTACTGTAATCTGATGAAGATTTTCAAAAGGTTAGTGAATGATTTATTTTTTAATCCTGCTTTTATAATTTTATATTTTCTGGGACAAAATGTCTGTCTCTCGTCTTTTGTTTCGGTGGTGGTCTAATATAAATATGTGCTATGTTTTCGCCGTAAAACATTTTAGAAATCTGACTTGCTGAGTAGATGAACAAGGTGTTTATCTTTCATTTGAGCTATTGGACTTGTTAATGTGTGGAGGTTAAATATTTCTAAGAATATTGTTTTGCATTTTGCGTTATGGTAATGAGCTTGAGCCGTAGTCACGATCCCGGATCCGGGATGGGTCGCCGCAAGAACTCTGGTTAAACAATTCCTCCTTTTCATTGACATTGTAAAAGAAAAGATAGAACTTAAATTTAGCTTCCTTTTATCATTTTACAAATCCCCACATGAAATGTTATGGTTAGTTTGCTCTGGTTAGGGATTATTGTCTTATTTCACTGTAGCGCCTCTATCCCTGCTCATTATACCTTATCCAACCCTTTCGTTCCACCTCCCACACATGCGATGACATCACCTGGTTTAAATTATGTTTCTAGAGACAATATCTCTCTCATCATCACGCAATGCCTAGGTTGACCTCCAATGTATCCACATCCTACCATACCTTTGTCTGTACATTATGCCTTGAATCTATTCTATCGCGCCCAGAAACCTGCTCATTTTACTCTCTGTTCTGGACATACTAGATGACCAGTTCTTATAGCCTTTAGCCGTACCCTTATCCTACTCCTCCTCTGTTCTTCTGGTGATGTAGAGGTTAATCCAGACCCTGCAATGCCTAGCTCCACTACTATTCCCCAGGTGCTCTCATTTGTTGACTTCTGTAACTGTAAAAGCCTTGGTTTCATGCATGTTAACATTAGAAGCTTCCTCCCTACGTTTGTTTTATTCACTGCTTTAGCACACTCTGCCAACCCGGATGTCCTAGCCATGTCTGAATCATGGCTTAGTAAGACTACCAAAAACCTTGAAATTTCCATCCCTAACTATAACATTTTCCGACAAGATAGAACTTCCAAAGGGGGCGGTGTTGCAATTTACTGCAGAGAAAGCCTGCAGAATTCTGTCTTACTATCCAGGTCTGTACCCAAACAATTCGAGCTTCTACTTTTAAAAATCCACCTTTCCAGAAACAAGTCTCTCACCGTTGCCGCTTGCTATAGACCACCCTCTGCCCCCAGCTGTGCTCTGGACACCATATGTGAATCATCTATCTTTGCCACCCATCTAGCTCGTGCTGCTAGGTGACCTAAACTGGGACATGCTCAATCTCACATAAATTATCAATGAACCTACCAGGTACAACCCCAAAGCTGTAAACACGGGCACCCTCATAGAAATCATCCTAACCAACTTGCCCTCCAAATTACAACTCTGCTGTTTTCAACCAAGATCTCTGCGATCACTGCCTCATTGCCTGCCTCTGAAATTTGCATCCTGCTGCACAAACTCAAAAAGGTTCTGGGACACTGTAAATCCATGGAGAATAAGAGCACCTCCTCCCAGCTGTCCACTGCACTGAGGCTAGGAAACACTGTCACCACCAATAAATCCACTATAATTGAGAATTTCAATAAGCATTTTTCTACAGCTGGCCATGCTTTCCACCTGGCTACCGCTACCCCGGTCAACAGCCCTGTACTCCCCACAGCAACTTGCCCAAGCCTCCCCATTTCTCCTTCACCCAAATCCAGATAGCTGATGTTCTGAAAGAGCTGCAAAATCTGGACCCCTACAAATCAGCCGGGCTAGGCAATCTGGACCCTCTCTATCTCAAATTATCTGCTGACATTGTTGTAACCCCTATTACTAGCCTGTTCAACCTCCTTTCGTATGTCTGAGATTTCCAAAGTTTGGAAAGCAGAAACCTCTTTAAAGGGGGAGACACTCTAGACCCAAACTGCTACAGAGCTATATCTATCCTACCCTGCCTTTCTAAGCTCTTCGAACGCCAAGTTAACAAACAGATTACCAACCATTTCGAATCCCACCGTACCTTCTCCACTATGCAATCTGGTTTCAGAGCTGGTCATGGGTGCACCTCAGCGACGATCAAGGTCCTAAACGATATCATAACCGCCATCAATTAGAGACAATACTGTTCAGCCGTATTCATCGACCTGGCCAAGGCTTTCGACTCAACACATTCTTATCAGCAGACTCAACAGCCTTGGTTTCTCAAATGATTGTCTTGCCTGGTTCACAAACTACTTCTCTGATAGAGTTCAGGCTGTCAAATCGGAGGGCCTGTTGTCTGGACCTCTGGCAGTCTCTATGGGGGTGCCACAGGGTTCAATTCTCGGGCAGACTCTTTTCTCTGTATACATCAATGATGTCCCTCTTGCTGCTGGTGATTCTCTGATCCACCTCTACGCAGACAACATCATTCTATATACTTCTGGACCTTCTTTGGACACTGTGTAACCTCCAGATGAGCTTCAATGCCATACAACTCTCCTTCCGTGGCCTCCAACTGCTCTTAAATGCAAGTAAAACTTTAACCGATCTCTGCCCGCACCTTCCTACCGATCCTCGACTTCGGCGATGTCATTTACAAAATAGCCTCCAACACTCTACTCAACAAACAAGTCTATCACAGTGCCACCTTTGGTTTTGTCACCAAAGCCCCATATACTACCCACCACTGTGACCTGTATGCTCTCGTTGGCTGGCACTCGCTTCATACTCGTCACCAAAACCACTGGCTCCAGGTCATCAACAAGTCTTTGCTAGGTAAAGCCCCGCCTTATCTTACTGGTCACCATAGCAGCACCCACCCATTGCACACGCTCCAGCAGGTATATCTCACTGGTCAACCCCAAAGCCAATTCCTTCTTTGGCCGCCTTTCCTTCCAGTTCTCTGCTGCCAATGACTGGAACGAACTGCAACAATCATTGAAGCTGGGGACACATACCTCCCTCACTAGCTTTAAGCACCAGCTGTCAGAGCAGCTCACAGATCACTGCACCTGTACATAGCCTATCTGTAAATAGCCCATCCATTGCTCCTTTGCACCCCAGTATCTCTACTTGCACAATCATCTTCTGCACATCTACTTTTCCAATTGCTATATTGGAATTACTTCGCCACCATGGCCTATTTATTGCCTTTACCTCCCTTATCTTACCTCATTTACACACAATTTATGTCGATTTTTTTCGACTGTATTATTGACTGTATGTTAGTTTATTCCATGTGTAACTTGGTCTTGTTGTATGTGTTAAACTGCTTTGCTTTATCTTGGCCAGGTCGCAGTTGTAAATGAGAACTTTTTCTCAACTACCTGGTTAAATAAAGGTGAAATCCCAAAAATCTAAAATTAAAATAGCGCGTGTGTCATTCGAGTGGAAAATTCATTGGTATCTACCCTCCATCATGGTTTGTGCATCCTCCATCTTGGGTCGGAGGATGTTGGATCCGAACACAGTGGCTAGGTTCTGAACACTCATCTTGTTCTGACTGGAGTGAGACTGGACCTCATCTAGGAATCTATAGTGCAAATACACACACACACACACACACACACACACACACACACACACACACACACACACACACACACACACACACACACACACACACACACACACACACACACACACACACACACACACACACACACACACACACACACACACACTGCGTTTGTGTGTGCGCTTGGCATCTGGGTGCCATTGCACTAGGTATCTTCGGGCAGCATCTAGAAGAGACAATGCAGTGTGAGAGTGGGTGTGGCAGCAGCAGCAAGACTGTGGTGCCTCTGCTGGTGCACCAGTGTGTGTGTTTTATACACCAGCACGGCCTTACAGAGGAGGGGCTGTTTAGAATTCCTGGACAGACCAATCATGTACAAGAGCTGCAGGATGCCTTCGACTGCGGGGAGAAACCACTCGAAACCACTCACAAACTCGAAACGAGCGAAAAACAACGCCCAACGAGCTTGACAAGCATTAAGTCGTTTGGCAGAACGGATGTACTCAAGGTTCTTATGGTCTGTCCAAACGACAAAAGGAACGGTCGCCCCCTCCAACCACTGTCGCCATTCGCCTAGGGCTAAGCGGATGGCGAGCAGTTCGCGGTTACCCACATCATAGTTGCGTTCAGATGGCGACAGGCGATGAGAAAAATAAGCGCAAGGATGAACCTTATCGTCAGACTGGAAGTGCTGGGATAGAATGGCTCCCACGCCTACCTCTGAAGCGTCAACCTCGACAATGAATTGTCTAGTGACGTCAGGAGTAACGAGGATAGGAGCGGACGTAAAACGTTCTTTTAGAAGATCAAAAGCTCCCTGGGCGGAACCGGACCACTTAAAACACGTCTTGACAGAAGTAAGAGCTGTGAGAGGGGCAGCAACTTGACCGACATTACGAATGAAACGCCGATAGAAATTAGCGAAACCTAGAAAGCGCTGCAACTCGACACGTGACCTTGGAACGGGCCAATCACTGACAGCTTGGACCTTAGCGGAATCCATCTGAATGCCTTCAGCGGAAATAACGGAACCGAGAAAAGTAACGGAGGAGACATGAAAAGAGCACTTCTCAGCCTTCACGTAGAGACAATTCTCTAAAAGGCGCTGTAGAACACGTCGAACGTGCTGAACATGAATCTCGAGTGACGGTGAAAAAATCAGGATATCGTCAAGATAGACAAAAACAAAGATGTTCAGCATGTCTCTCAGAACATCATTAACTAATGCCTGAAAAACAGCTGGTGCATTGGCGAGACCAAACGGCAGAACCCGGTACTCAAAATGCCCTAACGGAGTGTTAAACGCCGTTTTCCACTCGTCCCCCTCTCTGATGCGCACGAGATGGTAAGCGTTACGAAGGTCCAACTTAGTAAAGCACCTGGCTCCCTGCAGAATCTCAAAGGCTGATGACATAAGGGGAAGCGGATAACGATTCTTAACCGTTATGTCATTCAGCCCTCGATAATCCACGCAGGGCGCAGAGTACCGTCCTTCTTCTTAACAAAAAGAACCCCGCCCCGGCCGGAGAGGAAGAAGGCACTATGGTACTGGCGTCAAGAGACACAGATAAATAATCCTCGAGAGCCTTACGTTCGGGAGCCGACAGAGAGTATAGTCTACCCCGAGGAGCGGAGTGGTCCCCGGAAGGAGATCAATACTACAATCATACGACCGGTGAGGAGGAAGGGAGTTGGCTCGGGACCGACTGAAGAGCGTGCGCAGATCATGATATTCCTCCGGCACTCCTGTCAAATCGCCAGGTTCCTCCTGAGAAGTGGGGACAGAAGAAACGGGAGGGATGGCAGACATTAAACACTTCACATGACAAGAAACGTTCCAGGATAGGATAGAATTACTAGACCAATTAATAGAAGGATTATGACATACTAGCCAGGGATGACCCAAAACAACAGGTGTAAAAGGTGAACGAAAAATCAAAAAAGAAATAGTCTCACTGTGGTTACCAGATACTGTGAGGGTTAAAGGTAGTGTCTCAAATCTGATACTGGGAAGATGACTACCATCTAAGGCGAACATGGGCGTAGGCTTGTCTAACTCTCTGAAAGGAATGTCATGTTTCCGAGCCCATGCTTCGTCCATGAAACAACCCTCAGCCCCAGAGTCTATCAAGGCACTGCATGTAGCACCCGAACCGGTCCAGCGTAGATGGACCGACAAAGTAGTACAGGATCTAGATGGAGAGACCTGAGTAGTAGCGCTCACCAGTAGCCCTCCGCTTACTGATGAGCTCTGGCTTTTACTGGACATGAATTAACAAAATGTCCAGCAAGTCCGCAATAGAGGCACAGGCGGTTGGTGATCCTCCGTTCCCTCTCCTTAGTCGAGATGCGAATACCTCCCAGCTGCATGGGCTCAGTCTCTGAGCCAGAGGAGGGAGATGGTTGCGATGCGGAGCAGGGAAACACCGTTGACGCGAGCTCTCTACCACGAGCCTGGTGACGAAGATCTACCCGTCGTTCTATGCGGATGGCGAGAGCAATCAAAGAGTCCACACTTGAAGGAACCTCCCGGGAGAGAATCTCATCTTTAACCACTGCGTGGAGTCCCTCCAGAAAACGAGCGAGCAGCGCCGGCTCGTTCCACTCACTAGAGGCAGCAAGAGTGCGAAACTCAATAGAGTAATCCGTTATGGATCGATCACCTTGGCATAGGGAAGCCAGGGCCCTAGAAGCCTCCCTACCAAAAACTGAACGGTCAAAAACCCGAATCATCTCCTCTTTAAAGTTCTGGTAATTGTTAGAGCAATCAGCCCTTGCCTCCCAGATAGCTGTGCCCCACTCTCGAGCCCGGCCAGTAAGGAGTGAAATGACGTAAGCAACCCGAGCTCTCTCTCTAGAGTATGTGTTGGGTTGGAGAGAGAACACAATATCACACTGGGTGAGAAAGGAGCGGCACTCCGTGGGCTGCCCGGAGTAGCAAGGTGGGTTATTAACCCTAGGTTCCGGAGGCTCGGCAGGCCAGGAAGTAACAGGTGGCACGAGACGAAGACTCTGGAACTGTCCAGAGAGGTCGGAAACCTGAGCGGCCAGGTTCTCCACGGCATGGCGAGCAGCAGACAATTCCTGCTCGTGTCTGCCGAGCATGGCTCCTTGGATCTCGACGGCAGTGTTACGAGCGTCTGTAGTCGCTGGGTCCATTCTTTGGTCGGATCCTTCTGTTATGCAGGTGAATGAGGACCCAAAAGCGACTTGGCGAAAACAGAGTCTTTAATCCAGTAAAGTAAATATACAATCATAAAGCACAATTCCACTCGTAATGACGAGAACAGACTGGAGACTCGATCATGTACTGCAGGTTGCCTCGGGAAGGCACTTGACCGTAGCAGACTCAGACACCTGCTCACCACGCAGCATCTGAGGGAAACACGACACGACAGGGCGATACACAGACACAGCACGGTGAACAATAGACAAGGATCCGACAGGGCAGAAACGGAAAACAAGGGGAGAAATAGGGACTCTAATCAGGGAAAAAGATAGGGAACAGGTGTGGGAAGACTAAATGATTGATTAGGGGAATAGGAACAGCTGGGAGCAGGAACGGAACGATAGAGAGAAGAGAGAGAGGAAGGGAGAGAGAAAAAGGGGAACGAACCTAAAAAGACCAGCAGGGGGAAAACGAACAGAGGGAAAAGCAAAATGACAAGACAATATAAGACAAAACATGACAGTGTGTGGTGTTACATAATGTTGTGTTACCTGTCATTTGAGGTGAAAGTAAAGTACTTCTCCTACCTGTCAAACAGTGGTTTCTCCCCGCAGTCGAAGGCATCCTGCAGCTCTTGTACATGATTGGTCTGTCCAGGAATTCTAAACAGCCCCTCCTCTGTAAGGCCGTGCTGGTGTATAAAACACACACACTGGTGCACCAGCAGAGGCACCACAGTCTTGCTGCTGCTGCCACACCCACTCTCACACTGCATTGTCTCTTCTAGATGCTGCCCGAAGATACCTAGTGCAATGGCACCCAGATGCCAAGCGCACACACAAACGCAGTGTGTGTGTGTGTGTGTGTGTGTGTGTGTGTGTGTGTGTGTGTGTGTGTGTGTGTGTGTGTGTGTGTGTGTGTGTGTGTGTGTGTGTGTGTGTGTGTGTGTGTGTGTGTGTGTGTGTGTGTGTGTGTGTGTGTGTGTGTGTTTTGTGTGTGAGGGTATGTGAGCATGTACAGTGGCAAGACAAAGTATGTGAAAACTTTCGAAATACATGGATTTCTATATAAATTGGTCATCAAATTTGATCTGATCTTCGTCTAGGTCACAATAATAGACAAATACAGCCTGCTTAAACTAATAACACACAAACAATTAATTATTTTCATGTCTTTTTGAGCACACCGTGTAAACATTCACAGTGCAGGGTGGGAAAAGTATGTGAACCCTTGGATTTAATAACTGGTTGACCCTCCTATGGCAGCAATAACCTCAAACAAATGTTTTCTGTAGTTGCGGATCAGACCTGCACAACGGTCAGGAGGGATTTTGGAACATTCCTCTTTACAAAACTGTTTCAGTTCAGCAATCATCTTGGGATGTCTGCTGTGAACTGCTCTCTTGATGTCATACCACAGCATCTAAATCGGGTTGAGGTCAGGACTCTGACTGGGCAACTCAAGAAGGCGTTTTTTCTTTTGTTGTAGCCCTTCTGTTGTTGATTGTCTTCTGTGTTTTGGGTTGGTGTCCTGTTGCATCACCCAACTTCTTCTCCTAACATTCTCCTGTAAAATGTCTTGATAAACTTGGGAATTATTTTATCCGTCAATGATAGGAAGCTGTCCAGGCCCTGAGGCAGCAAAGCAGCCCCAAACCATGATGCTCCCTCCACCATACTTTACAGTTGGGATGAGGTTTTGATGTGCCTTTTTCTTTCTAAACATAGTGTTGTATGTTCCTTCTAAACAACTCAACTGTTGTCTGTCCACAGAATATTTTGCCACTAGCACTGTGAAACATCCAGGTGCACTTTTGCAAACTTCAGACGTGCAGCAATTTTTTTTTGAACAGCAGTGTCCTCCAATGAACACCATTCTTGTTTAGTGTTTTACGTGCCGTAGACTCGTCAACAGAGATGTTAGCATGTTCCAGAGATTTCTGTAAGTCTTTAGCTGACACTCTAGGATTCTTATTAAACTCTGAACTTGCAACTATCTTTGCAGGACGGCCACTCCTAGGTAGAGTAGCAACAGTGCTGAACTTTCTCCGTTTATAGACAATTTGTCTTACTGTGGACTGATGAACATCAAGGCTTATAGAGACTCTTTCCAGCTTTATGTAAGTCAACAATTCTTAATTTGAGGTATTCTGAGATCTCTTTTGTTTGAGGCATGGATAAACCTGTTGGTACTAGGGGGCAGTATTTTCATTTTTGAAAAAACAATGTTCCCGTTTCAAACGGGATGTTTTGTCAGGAAAAGATGCTAGAATATGCATATAATTGACAGCTTTCGATAGGAAACACTCTAGCGTTTCCAGAACTGTAAAGATATTGTCTGTGAGTATAACATACTGTTATGCAGGTGAATGAGGACCCAAAAGCGACTTGGCGAAAACAGAGTTTTTAATCCAGTAAAGTCACTTTACAAACAAAAGGCATAATACTACTCGTAATGACGAGAACAGACTGGAGACTTGATCAAGAACTGCAGGTTGCCTCGGGAAGGCACTTGAACGTAGCAGACTCAGACACCTGCTCACCACGCAGCATCTGAGGGAAACACGACACGACAGGGCAATACATAGACACAGCACGGTGAACAATAGACAAGGATCCGACAGGGCAGGAACGGAAAACAAGGAGAGAAATAGGGACTCTAATCAGGGAAAAGGATCGGGAACAGGTGTGGGAAGACTAAATGATTGATTAGGGGAATAGGAACAGCTGGGAGCAGGAACGGAACGATAGAGAGAAGAGAGAGCGAGAGAGTGAGAGAGGGAGGGGGAGAGAGAGGGATAGAAAGAGGGAAAGAACCTAATAAGACCAGCAGAGGGAAACGAACAGAAGGGGAAGCATAATGACAAGACAATCTAAGACAAAACATGACAGTACCCCCCCACTCACCGAGCGCCTCCTGGCGCACTCGAGGAGGAATCCTGGCGGCAACGGAGGAAATCATCAATAAGTGAACGGTCCAGCACGTCCCGAGACGGAACCCAACTCCTCTCCTCAGGACCGTAACCCTCCCAATCCACTAAGTATTGGTGACCCCGTCCCCGAGAACGCATGTCCATGATCTTACGTACCTTGTAAATAGGTGCGCTCTCGACAAGGACGGGAGGGGGGGAGGGAAGACGAACGGGGGTGCGAAGAAAGGGCTTGACACAGGAGACATGGAAGACAGGATGGACGCGACGAAGATGTCGCGGAAGAAGCAGTCGCACAGCGACAGGATTGACGACCTGGGAGACACGGAACGGACCAATGAACCGCGGAGTCAACTTACGAGAAGCTGTCGTAAGAGGAAGGTTGCGAGTGAAAAGCCACACTCTCTGGCCGCAACAATACCTTGGACTCTTAATCCTGCGTTTATTGGCGGCTCTCACAGTCTGTGCCCTGTAACGGCAAAGTGCAGACCTCACCCTCCTCCAGGTGCGCTCACAACGTTGGACAAACGCTTGAGCGGAGGGAACGCTGGACTCGGCAAGCTGGGATGAGAACAGAGGAGGCTGGTAACCCAGACTACTCTGAAACGGAGATAACCCGGTAGCAGACGAAGGAAGCGAGTTGTGAGCGTATTCTGCCCAGGGAGCTGTTCTGCCCAAGACGCAGGGTTTCTGAAAGAAAGGCTGCGTAGTATGCGACCAATCGTCTGATTGGCCCTCTCTGCTTGACCGTTAGACTGGGGATGAAACCCGGAAGAGAGACTGACGGACGCACCAATCAAACGACAGAACTCCCTCCAAAACTGTGACGTGAATTGCGGGCCTCTGTCTGAAACGGCGTCTAACGGGAGGCCATGAATTCTGAACACATTCTCGATGATGATTTGTGCCGTCTCCTTAGCGGAAGGAAGTTTAGCGAGGGGAATGAAATGTGCCGCCTTAGAGAACCTATCGACAACCGTAAGAATCACAGTCTTCCCCGCAGACAAAGGCAGACCGGTAATGAAGTCTAGGGCGATGTGAGACCATGGTCGAGAAGGAATGGGGAGCGGTCTGAGACGACCGGCAGGAGGAGAGTTACCCGACTTAGTCTGCGCGCAGTCCGAACAAGCAGCCACGAAACGGCGCGTGTCACGCTCCTGAGTCGGCCACCAAAAGCGCTGGCGAATAGACGCAAGAGTGCCTCGAACACCGGGATGACCAGCTAACTTGGCAGAGTGAGCCCACTGAAGAACAGCCAGACGAGTGGAAACAGGAACGAAAAGGAGGTTACTAGGACAAGCGCGCGGCGACGCAGTGTGCGTGAGTGCTTGCTTAACCTGTCTTTCAATTCCCCAGACTGTCAACCCGACAACACGCCCATAAGGAAGAATCCCCTCGGGATCAGTAGAAGCCACAGAAGAACTAAACAGACGGGATAAGGCATCAGGCTTGGTGTTTTTGCTACCCGGACGGTAAGAAATCACAAACTCGAAACGAGCGAAAAACAACGCCCAACGAGCTTGACGGGCATTAAGTCGTTTGGCAGAACGGATGTACTCAAGGTTCTTATGGTCTGTCCAAACGACAAAAGGAACGGTCGCCCCCTCCAACCACTGTCGCCATTCGCCTAGGGCTAAGCGGATGGAGAGCAGTTCACGGTTACCCACATCATAGTTGCGCTCAGATGGCGACAGGCGATGAGAAAAATAAGCGCAAGGATGAACCTTATCGTCAGACTGGAAGCGCTGGGATAGAATGGCTCCCACGCCTACCTCTGAAGCGTCAACCTCGACAATGAATTGTCTAGTGACGTCAGGAGTAACGAGGATAGGAGCGGACGTAAAACGTTCTTTTAGAAGATCAAAAGCTCCCTGGGCGGAACCGGACCACTTAAAACACGTCTTGACAGAAGTAAGAGCTGTGAGAGGGGCAGCAACTTGACCGAAATTACGAATGAAACGCCGATAGAAATTAGCGAAACCTAAAAAGCGCTGCAACTCGACACGTGACCTTGGAACGGGCCAATCACTGACAGCTTGGACCTTAGCGGAATCCATCTGAATGCCTTCAGCGGAAATAACGGAACCGAGAAAAGTAACGGAGGAGACATGAAAAGAGCACTTCTCAGCCTTTACGTAGAGACAATTCTCTAAAAGGCGCTGTAGAACACGTCGAACGTGCTGAACATGAATCTCGAGTGACGGTGAAAAAATCAGGATATCGTCAAGATAGACAAAAACAAAGATGTTCAGCATGTCTCTCAGAACATCATTAACTAATGCCTGAAAAACAGCTGGCGCATTGGCGAGACCAAACGGCAGAACCCGGTACTCAAAATGCCCTAACGGAGTGTTAAACGCCGTTTTCCACTCGTCCCCCTCTCTGATGCGCACGAGATGGTAAGCGTTACGAAGGTCCAACTTAGTAAAGCACCTGGCTCCCTGCAGAATCTCGAAGGCTGATGACATAAGGGGAAGCGGATAACGATTCTTAACCGTTATGTCATTCAGCCCTCGATAATCCACGCAGGGGCGCAGAGTACCCCTTCTTCTTAACAAAAAGAACCCCGCCCGGCCGGAGAGGAAGAAGGCACTATGGTACCGGCGTCAAGAGACACAGATAAATAATCCTCGAGAGCCTTACGTTCGGGAGCCGACAGAGAGTATAGTCTACCCCGAGGAGGAGTGGTCCCCGGAAGGAGATCAATACTACAATCATACGACCGGTGAGGAGGAAGGGAGTTGGCTCGGGACCGACTGAAGACCGTGCGCAGATCATGATATTCCTCCGGCACTCCTGTCAAATCGCCAGGTTCCTCCTGAGAAGTGGGGACAGAAGAAATGGGAGGGATGGCAGACATTAAACACTTCACATGACAAGAAACGTTCCAGGATAGGATAGAATTACTAGACCAATTAATAGAAGGATTATGACATACTAGCCAGGGATGACCCAAAACAACAGGTGTAAAAGGTGAACGAAAAATCAAAAAAGAAATAGTCTCACTGTGGTTACCAGATACTGTGAGAGTTAAAGGTAGTGTCTCAAATCTGATACTGGGAAGATGACTACCATCTAAGGCAAACATGGGCGTAGGCTTCTCTAACTGTCTGAAAGGAATGTCATGTTTCCGAGCCCATGCTTCGTCCATGAAACAACCCTCAGCCCCAGAGTCAATCAAGGCACTGCATGTAGCACCCGAACCGGTCCAGCGTAGATGGACCGACATAGTAGTACAGGATCTAGATGAAGAGACCTGAGTAGTAGCGCTCACCAGTAGCCCTCCGCTTACTGATGAGCTCTGGCCTTTTACTGGACATGAATTGACAAAATGTCCATCAAATCTGCAATAGAGGCACAGGCGGTTGGTGATCCTCCGTTCCCTCTCCTTGGTCGAGATGCGAATACCTCCCAGCTGCATGGGCTCAGTCTCAGAGCCAGAGGAGGGAGATGGTTGCGATGCGGAGCAGGGAAACACCGTTGACGCGAGCTCTCTTCCACGAGCTTGGTGACGAAGATCTACCCGTCGTTCTATGCGGATGGCGAGAGCAATCAAAGAGTCCACACTGGAAGGAACCTCCCGAGAGAGAATCTCATCTTTGACCACTGCGTGGAGTCCCTCCAGAAAACGAGCGAGCAACGCCGGCTCGTTCCAGTCACTAGAGGCAGCAAGAGTGCGAAACTCTATAGAGTAATCCGTTATGGATCGATCACCTTGGCATAGGGAAGCCAGGGCCCTAGAAGCCTCCCTACCAAAAACTGAACGGTCAAAAACCCGAATCATCTCCTCTTTAAAGTTCTGGTAATTGTTAGAACAATCAGCCCTTGCCTCCCAGATAGCTGTGCCCCACTCTCGAGCCCGGCCAGTAAGGAGTGAAATGACGTAAGCAACCCGAGCTCTCTCGCTAGAGTATGTGTTGGGTTGGAGAGAGAACACAATATCACACTGGGTGAGAAAGGAGCGGCACTCCGTGGGCTGCCCGGAGTAGCAAGGTGGGTTATTAACCCTAGGTTCCGGAGGCTCGGCAGGCCAGGAAGTAACAGGTGGCACGAGACGAAGACTCTGGAACTGTCCAGAGAGGTCGGAAACCTGAGCGGCCAGGTTCTCCACGGCATGGCGAGCAGCAGACAATTCCTGCTCGTGTCTGCCGAGCATGGCTCCTTGGATCTCGACGGCAGTGTTACGAGCATCTGTAGTCGCTGGGTCCATTCCTTGGTCGGATCCTTCTGTTATGCAGGTGAATGAGGACCCAAAAGCGACTTGGCGAAAACAGAGTTTTTAATCCAGTAAAGTCACTTTACAAACAAAAGGCATAATACTACTCGTAATGACGAGAACAGACTGGAGACTTGATCAAGAACTGCAGGTTGCCTCGGGAAGGCACTTGAACGTAGCAGACTCAGACACCTGCTCACCACGCAGCATCTGAGGGAAACACGACACGACAGGGCAATACATAGACACAGCACGGTGAACAATAGACAAGGATCCGACAGGGCAGGAACGGAAAACAAGGAGAGAAATAGGGACTCTAATCAGGGAAAAGGATCGGGAACAGGTGTGGGAAGACTAAATGATTGATTAGGGGAATAGGAACAGCTGGGAGCAGGAACGGAACGATAGAGAGAAGAGAGAGCGAGAGGGTGAGAGAGGGAGGGGGAGAGAGAGGGATAGAAAGAGGGAAAGAACCTAATAAGACCAGCAGAGGGAAACGAACAGAAGGGGAAGCATAATGACAAGACAATCTAAGACAAAACATGACACATACCTTAAGGGAAGATTTCGACAGTACCTGTATGGTTAGTGAGAAAGTCCATATTGCAAATGTATGGTCCCTTACTAGACGTCCGAAATCGTTTGTAAAATTCGCGGAGCGGCAGGGCCGGACCTACCAGGAAGTCATCAAATGAACTTTGTCGGACATTCGGTTTCCGTTTTACAAAAATAATAAGATTTAGGTCATTTTTCCGATGTCCCGGAAATTCCCACAAGAGGGCATAAGCAATCATATTGCTATTGGACAAAACATCACGATTCACGACGGGGCCTTATCTCGAAAACTGAAAATATTTAGAAGCCGAAACTCGGTGAGCGTAGGGGCGGCATAATGGGCAGTTGGCCCCGAACAAGATGGCGTCTAGGCCTCAACGGTTTTTGAGTTATGGCCATTTATCTGGGATTAAAGGTCCAAAATGAAAATAGAGAAATTATTTTTCCACTTCACGTCAAAGTCAAGGAGCCTCCGGTGTCAATAAAAAAAGAACCAGCCATTTATCTATCGTCATTTAAGAGAAATCGTACAACGACACCTTGGTGATGTTCACGGATAGGTGTTTTTTTTTTCAACGGTTACAGATCCAGTTGCAGGGTGTTCTTACGGATCTTTTTAAAGTGTGCTGCGGAGCTCTGCGAGATTTCTGTGATTTTCTATGATTTTCTGAAATAACACACACTCACTAAACCCTCTGTAAATAACTCAGTTCTTAACGTAAAGACTTAAAACTCAGGATTCTGTAAAGGCATACCCCAATCATGATATGGGTTTATTTATAGCTTCCTGTGCCAACCGGAAGTGCCTTTAATGGTGTCACAGTGGCAGTTTCCATGGGTTAAAAAGGTCAGATCTTTTCAAAACTTCATATGTGTGACTAGGTAACCCTCGTGAACTGTAAATCAGTCATTTCTCCCAACAGATGTCAAAGAAAATCTCTCACACGCACACACAGCAAGGATGGAGTGAAAAGTGCGGTTCTCAAAGACACAGAGAGCAGGCAATGGCATAAACACAATCTCTAGGCCGTACCGAGTTCAACGAGATATCCCGCTTGACCGTAGCTCGCTCGGTCTAAGCGCAGCGACTATTAGAAAATTAGGCCCAAAATGAAGCCTGCCCCACAATGTCATTTGCTTTTGGGTGACAGTGAGAGAACCGTTAGGGTGAGAAGCACAATTCGACCTCAGGTACGTTCCTAAGGTCCTTCCGATCCGTGCAAGCCTAACGTTGACCGTGTGGCATTAACCCTTAATAGCTAAAAGAAGGTGTTTACTTCAAAGAGTTTGCATTGACTTCTCTCCCCATAGGAATACATTGCCTTTACCCCTAAATTCAACCTGAAATCTATATGGGTTATGAATGCCGTATGAACCTGTCTTTGGTAACAGTCCATCAGGCCAGTATGAGGTCTACCTGTGTTGATTCTAAGCTTCCTGGACCAACCGGAAGTGGTTAAAATCACCCTAAAAGTTTTTTTCCATTACCTGCCTGCAGTTTGATAGACATAGTGCATTCAACCCTGTGTAAATCAGTCAATTCTTAACGTAAGGACTTAAATCTCAGGATTCTGTAAAAGCATAGCCCAGTGAGGATATGTCTTGACTTATAGCTTCCTGTGCCAACCGGAAGTGCCTTAATTCGTGTCTCAGGGGCTGTTTCGAGGGGTTAAAAAAGTCAGATCTGTCCAAAACTTCATATGTGTGATTAGGCAACCCCCATGAACTGTAAATCAGTCATTTTCCCCATAAAATGTCAAAGGAAAACTAAATCACACAGACACACAACTTGGAAGGAGGGACGTATTGGGGTTTGTAGAGACAGACAGTGCCTCCAATAGTTAGCTTTGTTCGAGCTAAAAAAGAACCGTCAGACCTAGAGTTCCGAAACTTTAGAAACCTGTTCTAGACCTCGGGTCGATAGTGCGTGGTGAGTTAGGTGGCTCTAGAAGGTTCTCGGATTAGTGTCAGTTTGTATCAGTTTGGTGTCAGAATGATATCTAATTGACTGATGGACGGTGACTTGACGGTGACTTGCTGGTGACTCTTGTCCATTTGCAATATGTTTAAACAGTGAGGTACCATCACCAAAAGTGACATTCTGAAATCAACCCTAACGAGCCATTGAGATGAACCAGAATCACTGCCCAGCCATCCCGAGTTCATCGGACCAGTCAATTTCACATTCCTGCAGGATTTTTATAGCATGACAAATTCGTGATGGTACCTGCCCATTGAACCATATTGCAAATGCACAGTGACTTTGCAAAAGTGAGAAAACATAAACAAATGGACATGATGAAATCAACACAACGAGTGATGGAAATGTACAACTATCACTGCTCGGCCATCCTGTGTTCATCAGACCAGTCAATTTCACATTCCTGCAGGATTTTTATAGCATGACAAATTCGTGATGGTACCTGCCCATTGAACCATATTGCAAATGCACAGTGACTTTGCAAAAGTGAGAAAACATAAACAAATGGACATGATGAAATCAACACAACGAGTGATGGAAATGTACAACTATCACTGCTCAGCCATCCTGTGTTCATCAGACCAGTCAATTTTGCATTTTTGAGCATGTCAAATTTCATATGGTAAATGCACATTGAAACATATTGCAAATGCACGTGCACTTACAATATGATTCTATAGTGAAAAAACATCACCTAATGTTCATGATGAAATCAACACAACGAGTGATGGAAATGTACAACTATCACTGCTCGGCCATCCTGTGTTCATCAGACCAGTCAATTTTGCATTTTTGAGCATGTCAAATTTCATATGGTAAATGCACATTGAAACATATTGCAAATGCACGTGCACTTACAATATGATTATATAGTGAAAAAACATCACCTAATGGACATGATGAAATCAACACAACGAGTGATGGAAATGTACAACTATCACTGCTCGGCCATCCTGTGTTCATCAGACCAGTCAATTTTGCATTTTTGAGCAAGGTCAAATTTCATATGGTAAATGCACATTGAAACATATTGTAAATGCACGTGCACTTACAATATGATTCTATAGTGAAAAAACATCACCTAACGGAGATGATGAAATCAACACAACGAGTGATGGAAATGTACAACTATCACTGCTCGGCCATCCTGTGTTCATCAGACCAGTCAATTTTGCATTTTTGAGCAAGGTCAAATTTCATATGGTAAATGCACATTGAAACATATTGCAAATGCACGTGCACTTACGATATGATTCTATAGTGAAAAAACATCACCTAACGGAGATGATGAAATCAACACAACGAGTGATGGAAATGTACAACTATCACTGCTCGGCCATCCTGTGTTCATCAGACCAGTCAATTTTGCATTTTTGAGCAAGGTCAAATTTCATATGGTAAATGCACATTGAAACATATTGCAAATGCACGTGCATTTGCAATATGATTCTATAGTGAAAAAACATCACAAAATGGACATGATGAAGTCAATATAACGAGCGATGGAAAGGAGCAACTATCACTGTCAGGCCATCCCGAGTTCATCTGGCCAGTCAATTTTGCATTTCTGCAGGATTTTTGAGCATGTCAAATTACATATAGTAATTGTCCATTGAACCATATTGCAGATGCACGTGCACTTGCAATATGATTATATAGTGAAAAAACATCACAAAATGGACATGATGAAGTCAAACACAACGAGTGATGGAAAGGAACAACTATCACTGCCCGGCCATCCCAAGTTCATCAGGCCAGTCAATTTTGCATTTCTGCAGGATTTTTGAGCATGTCAAATTTCTTATGGCATTTGGCCCACAAAAAAATTCCTTATGCACAATTTAAAAAAAATATTTTAAAAATATGATAATAAAATTGGACAAAAGTATATTCATACAGTTCTTACACATGTGTAATTGACAAAAAATCGAAAGAATTTCGAAAAACGGTCCAGAAAGCACTTTTTTAAGGGTGTGTGAAGTTTTTTACAAAATTTTGACACTTTTGACTTTTGACTTTTGACTTCCTATGAAATCATATTGAAATTGAACAAAACATATTCCCTATGCGCATGTAAAAAAAAAAATTATGATAATAAAATTGGACAATAGTATATTCATACAGTTCTTACACATGTGTAATTGACAAAAAAATCGAAAGAATTTCGAAAAACGGTCCAGAAAGCACTTTTTTAAGGGTGTGTGAAGTTTTTTACAATATTTTGACATTTTTTACTTTTGACTTTTGACTTCCTATGAAATCATATTGAAATTGGACAAAACATATTCCTTATGCGCATGTAAAAAAAAATTATGATAATAAAATTGGACAAAAGTATATTCATACAGTTCTTACACATGTGTAATTGACAAAAAAAATCGAAAGAATTTCGAAAAACGGTCCAGAAAGCACTTTTTTAAGGGTGTGTGAAGTTTTTTACAAAATTTTGACATTTTTGACTTTTGACTTTTGACTTCCTATGAAATCCTATTGAAATTGAACAAAACATATTCCTTATGCGCATGTAAAAAAAAAAAAAATATGATAATAAAATTGGACAAAAGTATATTCATACAGTTCTTACACATGTGTAATTGACAAAAGAATCGAAAGAATTTCGAAAAACGGTCCAGAAAGCACTTTTTTAAGGGGTGATAAGTTTTTGACAAAAAAATCATTTTTTTTTTATTTTACTTTTGGACGTTGACTTGGGTTACATTTCCAATATGAAAAACCCCGGTGGAGCGGATTCGCCCCCTGTTGAATTTTTAAAGTGTTACAACTGGCAATTGCCATATGGCATTTGCAATACACTTTGCATGAATCAACGCCGAATTGGGTGGTATTGGCCAATGTGTATATGGTTTGTCCGATGCCAATGACTTGCCATTCATTTTTGTCCAATACAGGGGGGTATTCCCTTACATAACTGATGTTGCAGGCGAAAGCCTGAGAAGAATCCAATCCGGAATTGCCCCAGTTTTCGAAAGTTCTGCTTTCCAATGACTCCCTATTTGGCTGTGAATGTACCATCAACTAGCTTACGCTTTCTACGTATTCCCCAAGGTGTCTACAGCATTGTGACGTAATTTTACGCATTTCTGTTGAAGGCGGCCACATTGCATAAGTGGTCACATGGTGGCTCCGAGAGAGATTCTCGAGTAAAATACAGAGGTAGCCATTAGTCCAATCGGTCCTAGAGAAAAATGAATTGTCCCGACGGATATATTATCGAATAGATAATAGAAAAACACCTTGAAGATGGATTCTAAACAATGTTTGCAATGTTTCTGTCGATATTATGGAGCTAATTTGGAATATATTTTGGCGTTGTGGTGACCACAATTTCCGGACGATTTCTCAGCCAAACGTGAAGAACAAACGGAGCTGTTTCGCCCACAAAAATAATCTTTTGAGAAAAAAACGAACTTTGGCTATCTACCTGGGAGTCTCGTGAGTGAAAACATCCGAAGTTCATCAAAGGTAAACGATTTAATTTGATTGCTTTTCTGATTTCCGTGACAAGGTTGCCTGCTGCTAGGAAGGCATAATGCTATGCTAGGCTATGATAAACTTACACAAATGCTTGTCTAGTGTTGGCTGTAAAGCATATTTTGAAAATCTGAGATGACAGGGTGATTAACAAAAGGCTAAGCTGTGTTCCAATATATTTCACTTGTGATTTTCATGAATAGGAAGATTTTCTAGGAAGATTTATGTCTGTTGCGTGTTAATTTGTGTCAGGCGATGATTACGCTCCCGGATCCGGGTTTGAGAGTCATCAGGAAATGTTTCTTGTGAATAGCAAACTCAGATTTTGTGAGTGTTTTTTATAGGGCAAGGCAGCTTTAAACAACATCTCCAATTTTGTCTCATTGATTGAACTCC
The DNA here is from genome assembly GCF_021184085.1 of Oncorhynchus gorbuscha. Lineage (NCBI taxonomy): Eukaryota > Metazoa > Chordata > Actinopteri > Salmoniformes > Salmonidae > Oncorhynchus > Oncorhynchus gorbuscha. The sequence continues at coordinate 53,452,716 of NC_060178.1, forward strand.
AGATCAGCTGACTCCTGACTCCAATGAGCTTTTGGGTTCACATACTTTTTCCAACATATAATGTGAATGTTTAAATGATATATGCAATATAGTCACGGAAATACAATAATGTGTGTGTTACTAGTTTAAGCACACTATATTTGTATTTTGATGACTTATTTATGCAGAAATTCAGGTAATTCCAAAGGGTTTATATACTTTTTCTTGCTATTGTTTGTGTCTGTGTGTATGAGGGAGTGTGTGTATGAGAGAGTGTGTGTATGTCTGTGAGTGTGTGTGTGTGTGTGTGTGTGTGTGTGTGTGTGTGTGTGTGTGTGTGTGTGTGTGTGTGTGTGTGTGTGTGTGTGTGTGTGTGTGTGTGTGTGTGTGTGTGTGTGTGTGTGTGTGTGTGTGTGTGTGTGTGTGTGTGTGTGTGTGTGTGTGTGTGCTACCTCCTCCTAGCGGGGCCCATATGGCTCTTCGTATGGCTTTGACCCACTCCTCCATGTCTCTCTGAGAGTTAGCCATCAACTCGCTCAGACCTGAACGATCCTTCTTTCCACTGCCTCCTGTAAACAAACACACACATCAGTGGAGGCTCCTCAGGAGAAAAGGGAGGACCATCCAACTCAGTGAAATTCTGAAAAATAAAAATATTGAAATTCAAAATGTTATACTTTTTTTTAGATAAAATTATACTAAATATATTCACGTCACCAAAAAAGTTATTAAAACACACTGTTTTGCAATAAATGTCTACAGTAGCCTCAATAGCACCCTATAGGGTAGCACCGTGGAGTAGCCGGAGGATAGCTATTTTATGTCCTCTGGGTAATTGATTTCAATACATGGTTCTCACTCCCTTCCGTAGATTACACAATTACTTTGACAACTTCCAGAGAACGTCCTCCATGTTGTCCAACCAATCAAAGGATTAGAGAATAAATCTTGTACTGAAAGCATGAGCTACAGCTATCTAACACTGCAGTGCATAAAGTATGTAATTGACTCAAAGAGAGATAAAGAATAGTTGAACAGTTTTGGACATTTCAATTTCTTAAAAAGTTAAGGAGAAGCATCAGAGACAGAGAGAGAGATAGATATGTTTTGTATTTTCCCCCCCTTTTAGTTTACCTTAGAGATAAATGCAGCTAATTTAGTCTACTCAACAACCTGACTCAAAGGACAAGAATGCTATTTATGTTAGCTAGCTGGCTAAGGCAGTGCAACTCGTCCATGTCAAGGTAAGCTGTCGATTTTATTAATTTATTGCCACCGGGGCCCACCGGTGTAATTGCTAAACTGTTGCTGTACACTGTACTTAGTCATTGTACTCATGGATTGGATTGTGGGTTTACTAACGCGTTAGTTCTACACTGAACAACAATATAAACATGATGCAACAATTTCAAAGATTTTACTGAGTTACAATTCATAAAATAAAATCTGTCAAATAAAGAAATGAGGCCCTAATCTATGGATTTCACATGACTGGGAATACAGATATGCATCTGTCGGTCACAGATACCTTATACCAGTCAGTATCTGGTGTGACCAGCATTTGGCTAATGCATCGTAACACATCTCCTTCACATAGAGTTGATCAGGCTGTTGATTGTGGCCTGTAGAATGGTGTCCCACTCCTCTTCAATGACTGTGCAAAGTTTGTGGATATTGGCGGGAACTGTATCACGCTGTCGTACACGTCGATCCAGTGTATCCGAAACCTGCGCAATAGGTGACATGCACTGAGTATGCAGGCCATGGAAAAACTGGGACATTTTCAGTTTCCAGGACATGTGTACAGATCCTTGTGACATGGGGTCGTGTATTATCATGCTGAAACATGAGATGATGGTGGCGGATGAATTGCACGACAATGGGCCTCAGGATCTTGTCACGGTATCTGTGTGCATTCAAATTGCCATCAACAAAACACAATTGTGTTCGTTGTCCATAGCTTATGCCTGCCCATACCATAAACCCACAGCCGCAATTGGGCTCTCAACGTTGACATCAGCAAACCGCTTCCCCACACAATGCCATGTCATCTGCCCGGTACAGTTGAAACCAGAATTTATCCATGAAGAGCACACTTCTCCAGTGGCCATCAAGTCATTTACGACGCCAAACTGCAGTCAGGTCAAGACCCTGGTAAGGATGACGAGCATGCAGATGAGCTTCTCTGAGATGGTTTCTGACAGTTTGTGCAGAAATTCTTGTCCTGTCCAGGTGGCTGGCCTCAGACAATCCCACAGGTGAAGAAGCGAACACAGAAGAGGTCCTGTGGAGGTCCTGGGCTGGCGTGGTTAAACATGGTCTGCGGTTGTGAGGCCGGTTGGACATACTGCCAAATTCTCTAAAACAACGTTATGGTAGAGAAATGAACATTCATTTCTCTGACAACAGCTCTGGGGGACATTCCTTGCAGTCAGCATGCCAATTGCACACACCCTCCAAATTTGAGACCATTTGACAAAACTGCATCTGTGTAATGATCATGCTGTTTAATCAGCTTCTTGATGTGCCACACCTGACAGATGGATGGATAATCTTGGCAAAGGAGAAATGCTCATTAACAGGGATGTAAACAAATTTGTGCACAAAATTTTAAAGAAATAAAATTTTGAGGCTTAAGGAAATGGGATATTAGGGATATTTAATTTAAGCTCATGAAACATGGGACCAACTCTTTATATGTTGCATTTATATTTTTGATCAGTGTTTGTTGACTATAACGTTAATATATTGACAACGATGTGGGCTTTGTTGCGGTTAGCTGTTATGGTATGAAGGTTTGGCGTGGAGAAGCTTTTGCTCCTGGTCACAGAGAGCGATTGTGTTGTACACTGAAGTCCACAAGATGTGAGAAGGAATTATACAATGAACAAAGTAATGAATCTGTATGTGGCTGCTATGAACATGATCTGTGAGTGATCAGGGGTGTATTCATTCCGCCAATTCTGTTGCAAAAATGTTTCTTAAACTGATGCAAACAGAATGAAATGGAGAAGGAAATACATTAATTTGTCCAATAGAAACTCTTGTTTTAGTTGAAAAATTTAACGTTTTGCAACTGTTTGGACTAATGATTACACCCCAGATCAGATAGATGCAGGCAAGAGTGTGCAAGGCGGTATTTAATGTGTCACTGTCTGTCGCCTTTATTACTACAATTTGTCTCTCTACCTGTGCCTTATAAACTTTAATTTGTACGTTATAAACTTTAATTTGTAGCTAGGTTGTAGCAACCTCATGATGGGTATAAGGCAAATTCCCTTATTGTCACGCCATGGTCTTAGTATTCTGTGTTCTCTTTATTATTTTGGTTAGGCCAGGGTGTGACATGGGTTATTTATGTGGTTTGTTTTGTCTAGGGGTTTTGTAGTTTATGGGATTGTGTTTAGTTAAGTATTCTAGGTAAGTCTATGGTTGCCTGGAGTGGTTCTCAATCAGAGGCAGGTGGTTATCGTTGTCTCTGATTGGGAACCATATTTAGGCAGCCATATTCTTTAGGTCTCTTGTGGGTGATTGTTTACACGTTTCTTGTTTTTGTAGTTTGTTCATGTAATAGTTTTTCGTGTTAAAAAAAACATGAACTTCAACCACGCTGCATTTTGGTCCGCCTCTCTTTCACCAGAAAACTGTAACAGAATCACCCAACACAACAGGACCAAGCAGCGTGGAGACAGGCAGCGGCAGCAGGAGCAGCGCAAGGAGGAATGGACATGGGATGATGTGTTGGACGGCAAGGGTTGCTACACTTGGGAGGAGATCGCCTCCCATGGGAACAGGTGGAGGCACTTAAGAGCAGATGCAGCCGGAGAGAGGAGCCGGCGATATGAGGGAACACGGTTGGCAAGGAAGCCCCAAAAATGTCTTGGGGGGTGGCACACAGGGAGTATGGCGAAGCAAGGTAGGAGACCTGTGCCAACTTCCTGTGCTTACCTGGGGGCTAGAGAAACCGGACAGGCACCGTGTTATGCTGTGGAGAGCACGGTGCGGTCTCCAGTGCGTCTCCTTGGGCCGGCTTACATGGCACCAGCCTTGTGCACGGTGTCGCCGGTTCACCTGCATAGCCCAGTGCGGGCTATTCCACCTCGCCGCACTGGCAGGGCGACCGGGAGCATTCAAACAGGTAAGGTTGGGCAGGCTCGGTGCTCAAGAGCTCCAGTGCGCCTGCACGGTCCAGTATCACCACCACGCACCAGCCCTCCGGTGGCAGCTCCCCGCACCAGGCTTCCTGTGAGTGTCCTCGGCCCAGTGCCAGCACCAGGCCTACAGTGCGCTATGCCTGTCCGTCGCTGCCGGGAGTCTCCCGCCTGTCCGTCGCTGAGTAAATAGACTTGAGTCGATTTACAGTGGCGTCCATAATTTGAACCTTCAGAAATGAGAACAGGTATGCAACTATCTAATGACGATTTTAGCATTACATTAATGTACTGTAAAATACGTATGACTGCATAGTATTGCATAAACATTTGTAACTCTAAGCCATCCATTTACTGCACTGCATTGAATGAATGAGGTTGGTTATCATGCTATACTACCTTTTTTTGTACAATGTTTACAGTTCCTATGCTGAACACAGACTGTGTTTGAATTCTGTACAGAGTGGAAAGGCAAAGACATCATGGAGGATGAGGACGCTTGTTTACAGATGTACAAGAGACTGCAATTATAAATAAGGTTTTGGCCAACAATGCAATTAGGATTTGAGAGATTAGAGAGCATATCTTGAATAATGACACCATACTTAACATCAATGCTGTAAGCCTGTCTACCATACAACGCATCCGCCAACGGCACCGAGTGACGATGAAACAAATTTACAAGGTGCCATTTGAGAAACTCTGACAGAGTCAAGAATATGCGACATGACTTTCTAGAGGTATGTATGCAACACTACTTCCAGTACTTCAGACATAACATATTTACTCATCTGTATATTATTTTGTCTGTTAGAGTATTGGAGCTGGATGCCCATGTAATTCGCCATGAATTTATTCATGTGGATGAGGTTGGCTTCAACTTCACCAAAACCAGGCACCGCGGAAGAAATGTAATAGGACAAATCAAATCAAATTGTATTTGTCACATACACATGGTTAGCATATGTTAATGCGAGTGTAGCGTAATGCTTGTGCTTCTAGTTCCGACAATGCAGTAATAACCAACAAGTATTCTAGCTAACAATTCCAAAACTACTACCTTATAGACACAAGTGTAAGGGGATAAAGAATATGTACATAAAGATATATACATTTAATAAATTTAAGTCATTTAGCAGACGCTCTTATCCAGAGCGACTTACAAATTGGTGCATTCACCTTATGACATCCAGTGGAACAGCCACTTTACAATAGTGCATCTACATATTTTAAGGGGGGTGAGAAGGATTACTTTATCCTATCCTAGGTATTCCTTAAAGAGGTGGGGTTTCAGGTGTCTCCGGAAGGTGGTGATTGACTCCGCTGTCCTGGCGTCGTGAGGGAGTTTGTTCCACCATTGGGGAGCCAGAGCAGCGAACAGTTTTGACTGGGCTGAGCGGGAACTGTACTTCCTCAATGGTAGGGAGGCGAGCAGGCCAGAGGTGGATGAACGCAGTGCCCTTATTTGGGTGTAGGGCCTGATCAGAGCCTGGAGGTACTGAGGTGCCGTTCCCCTCACAGCTCCATAGGCAAGCACCATGGTCTTGTAGCGGATGCGAGCTTCAACTGGAAGCCAGTGGAGAGAGCGGAGGAGCGGGGTGACGTGAGAGAACTTGGGAAGGTTGAACACCAGACGGGCTGCGGCGTTCTGGATGAGTTGTAGGGGTTTAATGGCACAGGCAGGGAGCCCAGCCAACAGCGAGTTGCAGTAATCCAGACGGGAGATGACAAGTGCCTGGATTAGGACCTGTGCCGCTTCCTGTGTGAGGCAGGGTCGTACTCTGCGGATGTTGTAGAGCATGAACCTACAGGAACGGGCCACCGCCTTGATGTTAGTTGAGAACGACAGGGTGTTGTCCAGGATCACGCCAAGGTTCTTAGCGCTCTGGGAGGAGGACACAATGGAGTTGTCAACCGTGATGGCGAGATCATGGAACGGGCAGTCCTTCCCCGGGAGGAAGAGCAGCTCCGTCTTGCCGAAGTTCAGCTTGAGGTGGTGATCCGTCATCCACACTGATATGCCTGCCAGACATGCAGAGATGCGATTCGCCACCTGGTCATCAGAAGGGGAAAGGAGAAGATTAATTGTGTGTCGTCTGCATAGCAATGATAGGAGAGACCATGTGAGGTTATGACAGAGCCAAGTGACTTGGTGTATAGCGAGAATAGGAGAGGGCCTAGAACAGAGCCCTGGGGGACACCAGTGGTGAGAGCGCATGGTGAGGAGACAGATTCTCGCCACGCCACCTGGTAGGAGCGACCTGTCAGGTAGGACGCAATCCAAGCGTGGGCCACGCCGGAGATGCCCAACTCGGAGAGGGTGGAGAGGAGTATCTGATGGTTCACAGTATCGAAGGCAGCCGATAGGTCTAGAAGGATGAGAGCAGAGGAGAGAGAGTTAGCTTTAGCGGTGCGGAGCGCCTCCGTGATACAGAGAAGAGCAGTCTCAGTTGAATGACTAGTCTTGAAACCTGACTGATTTGGATCAAGAAGGTCATTCTGAGAGAGATAGCGGGAGAGCTGACCAAGGACGGCACGTTCAAGAGTTTTGGAGAGAAAAGAAAGAAGGGATACTGGTCTGTAGTTGTTGACATCGGAGGGATCGAGTGTAGGTTTTTTCAGAAGGGGTGCAACTCTCGCTCTCTTGAAGACGGAAGGGACGTAGCCAGCGGTCAGGGATAAGTTGATGAGCGAGGTGAGGTAAGGGAGAAGGTCTCCGGAAATGGTCTGGAGAAGAGAGGAGGGGATAGGGTCAAGCGGGCAGGTTGTTGGGCGGCCGGCCGTCACAAGACGCGAGATTTCATCTGGAGAGAGAGGGGAGAAAGAGGTCAGAGCACAGGGTAGGGCACTGTGAGCAGAACCAGCGGTGTCGTTTGACTTAGCAAACGAGGATCGGATGTCGTCGACCTTCTTTTCAAAATGGTTGACGAAGTCATCTGCAGAGAGGGAGGAGGGGGGAGGGGGAGGAGGATTCAGGAGGGAGGAGAAGGTGGCAAAGAGCTTCCTAGGGTTAGAGGCAGATGCTTGGAATTTAGAGTGGTAGAAAGTGGCTTTAGCAGCAGAGACAGAGGAGGAAAATGTAGAGAGGAGGGAGTGAAAGGATGCCAGGTCCGCAGGGAGGCGAGTTTTCCTCCATTTCCGCTCGGCTGCCCGGAGCCCTGTTCTGTGAGCTCGCAAAGAGTCGTCAAGCCACGGAGCGGGAGGGGAGGACCGAGCCGGCCTGGAAGATAGGGGACATAGAGAGTCAAAGGATGCAGAAAGGGAAGAGAGGAGGGTTGAGGAGGCAGAATCAGGAGATAGGTTGGAGAAGGTTTGAGCAGAGGGAAGAGATGATAGAATGGAAGAGGAGAGAGTAGCGGGGGAGAGAGAGCGAAGGTTGGGACGGCGCGATACCATCCGAGTAGGGGCAGTGTGGGAAGTGTTGGATGAGAGCGAGAGGGAAAAGGATACAAGGTAGTGGTCGGAGACTTGGAGGGGAGTTGCAATGAGGTTAGTGGAAAAACAGCATCTAGTAAAGATGAGGTCGAGCGTATTGCCTGCCTTGTGAGTAGGGGGGGAAGGTGAGAGGGTGAGGTCAAAAGAGGAGAGGAGTGGAACGAAGGAGGCAGAGAGGAATGAGTCAAAGGTAGACGTGGGGATATATGAATGAGTGATGGTACAGAGCGGCATAGGCAAGATGCAGTAGATGGTATTGAGTGCAGTATGTACATATGAGATGAGTATGTAAACAAAGTGGCTAGTGATACATGTATTACATAAAGATGCAGTAGATGATATAGAGTACAGTATATACATATACATACGAGATTAATAATGTAGGGTATGTAAACGTTATATTAGGTAGCATTGTTTAAAGTGTCTAGTGAGATATTTTACATAATTTCCCATCAATTCCCATTATTAAAGTGGCTGGAGTTGAGTCAGTGTGTTGGCAGCAGCCACTCAATGTTAGTGGTGGCTGTTTAACAGTCTGATGGCCTTAAGATAGAAGCTGTTTTTCAGTCTCTCGGTCCCAGCTTTGATGCACCTGTACTGACCTCGCCTTCTGGATGATAGAGGGGTGAACAGGCAGTGGCTCGGGTGGTTGTTGTCCTTGATGATCTTTATGGCCTTTCTGTGACATTGGGTGGTGTAGGTGTCCTGGAGGTCAGGTAGTTTGCCCCTGGTGATGCGTTGTGCAGACCTCACTACCCTCTGGAGAGCCTTATGGTTGTGGGCGGAACAGTTGCTCTCGATTGTGCATCTGTATAAGTTTGTGAGTGCTTTTGGTGACAAGCCAAATTTCTTCAGCCTCCTGAGGTTGAAGAGGCGCTGCTGCGCCTTCTTCACGATGCCATCTGTGTGGGTGGACCAATTCAGTTGGTCTGTGTTGTGTACGCCGAGGAACTTAAAACTTACTACCCTCTCCACTACTGTTCCATCAATGTGGATAGGGGGGTGTTCCCTCTGCTGTTTCCTGAAGTCCACAATCATCTCCTTACTTTTGTTGACGTTGAGTGTGAGGTTATTTTCCTGACACCACACTCCGAGGGACCTCACCTCCTTCCTGTAGGCCGTCTCGTCGTTGTTGGTAGTCAAGCCTACCACTGTTGTGTCGTCCGCAAACTTGATGATTGAGTTGGAGGCGTGCGTGGGCACGCAGTCGTGGGTGAACAGGAAGTACAGGAGAGGGATCAGAATGCACCCTTGTGGTGCACAGGGCGGGGTCGAGACCCAGGGTCCCGAGCTTGATGACGAGCTTGGAGGGCACTATGGTGTTAAATGCCGAGCTGTAGTCGCTGAACAGCATTCTCACATAGGTATTCCTCTTGTCCAGATGGGTTAGGGCAGTGTGGTTGAGATTGCATCCTCTGTGGACCTATTTGGGCAGTAAGCAAATTGGAGTGGGTCTAGGGTGTCAGGTAGGATGGAGGTGATATGGTCCTTGACTAGTCTCTCAAAGCACTTCATGAGGACGGATGTGAGTGCTACGGGGCGGTAGTCGTTTAGCTCAGTTACCTTAGCTTTCTTGGGAACAGGAAAAATGGTGGCCCTCTTGACGCATGTGGGAACAACAGACTGGGATAGGGATTGATTGAATATGTCCGTAAACACACCAGCCAGCTGGTCTGGGCATGCTCTGAGGGCGCGGCTGGGGATGCCTTCTGGGCCTGCAGCCTTGCGAGGGTTGACACGTTTAAATGTTTTCCTCACGTCGGTTGCAGTGAAGGAGAGTCCGCATGTTTTAGTTGCGGGCTGTGTCAGTGGCACTGTATTGTCCTCAAAGCGGGCAAAAGTTATTTAGTCTGCCTGGGAGCAAGACATCCTGGTCCGTGACTGGGCTGGTTTTCTTTTTGTAATCTGTGATTGACTGTAGACCCTGCCACATACCTCTTGTGTCTGAGCCGTTGAATTGAGATTCTACTTTGTCTCTATACTGACGCTTAGCTTGTTTGATTGCCTTGCGGAGGGAATAGTTACACTGTTTGTATTCGGTCATGTTTCCGGTCACCTTGCCCTGATTAAAAGCAGTGGTTCGGGCTTTCAGTTTCACGCGACTGCTGCCATCAATCCACGGTTTCTGGTTTGGGAATGTTTTAATCGTTGCAATGGGAACTACATCTTCAATGCACGTTCTAATGATCTCGCTCACCGACTCAGCGTATTCGTCAATGTTGTCTGACAATACGAAACATATCCCAGTCCACGTGATGGAAGCAGTCTTGGAGTGTGGAATCAGATTGGTCGGACCAGCGTTGAACAGACCTCAGTGCGGGAGCTTCTTGTTTTAGTTTCTGTCTGTAGGCAGGGATCAACAAAATGGAGTCGTGATAAGCTTTTCCGAAAGGAGGGCGGGGCAGGGCCTTATATGCGTCGCGGAAGTTGGAATAGCAATGATCCAAGGTTTTTCCAGCCCTGGATACGCAATCAATATGCTAATAAAATTTAGGGAGTCTTGTTTTCAGATTAGCCTTGTTAAAATCCCCAGCTACAATGAATGCAGCCTCCGGATAAATGGTTTCCAGTTTGCAAAGAGTCAAATAAAGTTCTTTCAGAGCCATCGATGTGTCTGCTTGGGGGGGAATATATACGGCTGTGATTCTAATCGAAGAGAAGTCCCTTGGTCGATAATGCGATCGACGTTTGATTGTGAGGAATTCTAAATCAGGTGAACAGAAGGACTTGAGTACCCGTATGTTGTTATGATCAAACAAAGTCACGTTAACCATGAAGCATATGCCCCCGCCCCTCTTCTTACCAGAAAGATGTTTGCGCGATGCGTGAAGAAACCAGTTGGCTGCACCGACTCCGATAGCGTCTCTCCAGTGAGCCATGTTTCCGTGAAGCAAAGAACGTTACAGTCTCTGATGTCCCTCTGGAATGCTACCCTTGCTCGGATTTCATCAACCTTGTTGTCAAGAGACTGGACATTGGCGAGAAGAATGCTAGTGAGTGGTGCACGATGTGCCCGTCTCCGGAGACTGACCAGAAGACCGCTCCGTTTCCCCCTTTTACGAAGTCGTTTTTTTGGGTCACCGGCTGGGATCCATTCCGTTGTCCTGGGTGAAATGCAGAACACGGGATCCGCTTCGCGAAAGTTATATTCTTGGTCGTACTGATGGTGAGTTGACGCTGCTCTTATGTTCAGTAGTTCTTCTCGACTGTATGTAATGAAACCTAAGATGACCTGGGGTACCAATGTAAGAAATAACACGTAAAAAAAAAAAAAAAATGCATAGTTTCCTAGAACACGAAGCGAGGCGGCCATGTCTGTCGGCGCCGGAAGTAAGCCGACAGCGTGGGGGTAATAAAACTGTGTGCTGCCATCACTCAAAACGGGGTCCTCCATCACAATGCCACACTGGGTCCGTACAACACCGGCCATATGCTCACTATTCTGGATGCAATTTACACAATGCTTGTCCCTGATCCAGATCAGGAGCCTGCTCGATTTGTGGTTCTATGGGCCAATATTAGTTTTCACCGGGCTGTTCTGGTCCAAAACTGGTTTGCCATCCATCCACAATTTTGTATAGTTTTGTACCTACCCCTATATTCACCTTTTCTAAATCCCATAGAGGAAATCTTCTCAGCCTGGCACTGGAAAGTGTATGATCGCCAACCCTATGCCCGCATGCCGCTTCTCCAGGCAATGGAGGACGCATGTGGGGACATAGAGGTTGCCTCTGTCCAAGGTTAGATACGCCATGCTAGGAGATACTTCCCTCGATGTTTGGCAAGAGAACGTATTCTAAAGAATATACTTTTGGTTTACATGTGTTTATGGTTTTGTTGTATGCTACTGTATACAACAGTAATGTTTGGCCTAATAAATATTTTCTGTTTCTACATTGCATTGGTGTTTACAGTGTACTTGTTACCCCTCTCAGCAGATTACTTTCACTGTAGAAAGTATTGAAATGTAGATATAAGCCTATGAAAGACCAAAGAGCTTTAGATTTAGAACAACAGTGTTTACATGGTATATCCAAAAATGTACTATTATGAAAGCAGTTTTGCCATTTGATGCAAATGCTTCATTCTGACATGTGTTTATGTCATTTTGAATGCAGTGTTACATTTTGAAGGAGATGTGATGCATTTTGTGTGCAGTTTTGGAAATTGTGTGTAGAGATTTGAAAAAAAGGAGACAGTTTTGAAAACGTGTATAAGCAGTTGGAAAAAACTGTAGTATAGTCATAGTTGCATACCTGTTCTCATTTCTGAAGGTTTGAATTATGGACGCCACTGTAAATCAACTCAAGTTGGGCTGGACTCTCAGTGATCAGTTAAGCTATTTGTGTTTGCACATGTGAGGAGTGTGTGTGACCTGGTGAATAAGTGTAGCATTTTGATTGGTTGTGTTTGAAAAGGAAAGCAAGTCACTTCCTGTTAGATTTGTGTTATATGTAGAGAATTGTGCGTAGTGTTTTATGCAATTGACAATTGAGTCAAAGGCTGAGAAATAGCTTATGAAATATCTTATGGTTTTGGATATTTGGTGTGTAGTTTTGCACTTTGAGAGGTTTCAAAAATCTTGTGACATGAAAAGATTTTGTGTGTAAGCAGTTGGAAAAAACTGTAATGTAATGGCCCAAGGTGACACTGGACACCTCTCTCTATCATGAAGCAGTCACAAGCGCGGTCGTCTAGCAACCAGTGGGTGTTGACGTTATTGACATTCATGTGGTTTATATAGGCTGTCAGTGGCTGTTCATGAATGCCGGTCAACAGGATTAGCACTTTCCCTTCTCTGAACAGAGGGACAGACACACACTTTCTCTTTCAGATGTATCACCTGAGTCAGAGGAACAGACAGACAGAGGGAGGGAGGGAGGGTCAGCTAGGGCATACATACATCATAGCCAAATATCTGTGTAAATACAGTAGCAGAAGGTGGAAAGAGCCCAGATTAAAGTGATTGATTTGGATATTATGTCATGTATTAATTGTGGTGATACTGCATTATTGAATGTTCTGTCAGAGACACATGCAACCCCCAGCAGTAAGTAGTGACAGGGTGTGGTTGTGTGTGTGTCTGAACAAATACAAGCAGTTTAGAGTTCCGTTGCTTCTTTTCTGGTTGCCCCGCTGCTTCACACAGTAATTTACAACTGAGATAGCCACACATTGCATGATCGTCGCTGAACATATACATAACCCTCAATAATCTGTTCACCACCAAGGTTTTTACACCTGAACACTGCACAGACACAGCACACAGTGGCAGGCAGGCAGAAAGACAAACCGACACGCACGCACAAGGTGCTCTTACCCACAGTGTAGACCATCTGGGGTTTGTGGAGCTTGCAACAGTCTTGCCCCATACTAGCTCTGGAGAAGCAGGGCCAGACAGGCAGGCGACAGTGTAACAACGTGGCAACTGAGCAAGGAATGAGGGCGAGGGTAGACAAAAAGAGAGGGCACACGCAGCCGGGTGACAGTCACAGAGCAGCGGGAGCAGAGCAAGTGGAGAGGTTGGACGGGGAGAGAGGACAAAGGGAGAGGGGCTACAGCTGTGCCATGTCAGTTATCAGCTGTCTGGCTTTGCAGGGGGTAGAGTCCACAGTCCACAAGCAGCCAGGTGTGTGTGCCAAGCAGGGCTGGTCCTGTGTGCCAGCAGGGCATGACAGGACAGAGTTAGCAGCCCAGTGTAGCACAGTACACAAGCCCACAAAGTCCTTATGTGTCTGCTTACAAGTCATGTTTCAAATCTCCTTACAAGTCCCCTTACAAGTCATACAAAAAGTATTCTTATTTAATTCAATTCATGCATTCATTGATTCATTTTTTTCCTTATTTTCTTCCAAATGGCCCCTCCTCCCCCCTTCCATCTCATTCCTCTCTCTTTCTCTTTATTTCACTGTTCCTTTCTCACAGACAAAATAGCTTGCACAAATAGCTAATCTTTATCAAACAACAACCACAGAGTGTGTGTGTGTGTGTGTATTTCCACAATACCACCATGCCTACGCTGCCATGTTTAGAACCAAATGAAATAGATCCCTTGTTGGAATGTCTGACATCTTGTTTATGTTATGCAAGTTATGTTTTATTCAAAATATTGAGTGTATTATGCACTGCACAATATTAGTCAAGACCGATAACTTTCTAGTCTATGAACTGCTTTTGCTACCCAGAGTTCCCTGAGAAACTCTATCATTTCATAATTTAGGCTTTACACGGGTCTTTTTCAGCATAGGGCACACATAGCAATATATTTTGAAACGGCAAACAAAAATGAGTGCTTCTTGATGGATAAGTTCAAGTAATACCTCATCAGAGGGAAGGGTTAGATACCACTATGGTGACTTACCTGGAACAATCTCAAACAGGTGGCAACCAGATTCATCCTGATTGGCCGACAGCTTGCTGACCTGACTGCCCTGGAGAAGGATGCATCCCTGAGAGAGACAAAGACAGAGAATAGGCAGAGAGACAGAGGACAGGAAGGAGATAACAAAATATGAATGGTAGAGCATTGTCTGGTAAAACAAAATAGAAACATTACTTATGTCTCTGTTTGAAATAGTTTAAAGCAGAGGGAGACGTGCTGTGCATGACAAACATTACAGAATCTTTCCCAAACATTACAGACTCCATTACCAGCTTAAGTCTTAGCAGGAGTCCAACTAAAGGAGTATTGAAGGCAGAGAGATGGATGACTCAGGAAAACATCTCTACTTCCATTTATCCCTTCCATCTCTTCTGCATTAATACCATGCCCTCCAGTATTGGCAGGTCTGGGGTCAGATACTAAAGTCTCTGACTTATAACCCAATCTAGCCAGAGGCCAACCAGTTACCACATTAGCAGTCAAACAGCCAGCAACTATACAGCCTGCAGAGCTGGAATGGAGGAGCCAGTTACCACTTTAAAAGTTAGCCTACATAACTCACCAGTGTGGCCGGGTAACTAGGCATACAGAAGCCAGACTGGAGGAGGCAGAGATACAGAGAGGGATAACAGATCGACTGGCCCGAGGAGACACTTACATGTAGATAGAAGAGTCAGTGTCCTGTTTCTGATATTAGAGAACATATTATTAACTCTTTTAGAGAGAATAATAGAGTCCTAATATATGTAGAATGACCTGAAAATGTGCATTAAACTAGTGTATTATACGTTTAGGTTTAGTCTCATCCGGGTCCTTATAGAAGTACAGTGCTTCAGTCCTTAGAACGAACCACCGTAGCTGCCAGTTTCTCATGACGCTCCTCTCTCTTCAGCCAGCCAGCCATCAGCGCCAACTCCTGGCCTAGAGGAGGACTGCAGTGGCCCAGCACCATGCTCTAAGAGAGAGGGAGAGGGAGAGAGAGAGAGACACACACATATAACCTATATCCAGCCACAAATAACCACGGATAACAATCATTTTCAAGGAAAATATTATTTAAATAGCAGCTATCTGGAAAATCATGGCTACTAAAAAAGGACAAGTGCATGTATCAAGTTCAATTGGTAGTACACCATACAGTCTATGCCCAGTCTCAGTCTTCAGATTTATTTCCTCCATATCCATGTCCATCCAGTCATGCATGAGTTATGTCACTCTGTCGGTAGGTCTGTCTGTCAGTTGGCCTGGAGCTGTCTACTACAGTACAGCAGTTATTAGTACCAGAGGACTTCCCTTACCGAAAAAAAAACAGGCTTCTGGCAAACAGTTTCATATCTTTGGCCAATTTGTGGCAAACACGGCGAGTGGAGTTTAGACCAAAAAGCTCTATTTTTTGTTTTTGTCTCATCAGACCACATGACCTTCTCCCATTCCTCCTCTGGATCATCCAGATTGTCATTGGCAAACTTCAGACAGGCCTGGACATGCGCTGGCTTGAGCAGAGGGACCTTGCGTGCGCTGCAGGTTTTTAATCCATGACGGCGTAGTGTGTTACTAATGGTTTTCTTTGAGACTGTGGTCCCAGCTCTCTTCAGGTCATTGACCAGGTCCTGCCGTGTAGTTCTGGGCTGATCCCTCACCTTCCTCATGATCATTGATGCCCCACGAGGTGAGATCTTACATGGAGCCTCAGACCGAAGGTGATTGACCGTCATCTTGAACTTCTTCCATTTTCTAATAATTGCACCAACAGTTGTTGCCTTCTCACCAAGCTGCTTGCCTTATTGTCCTGTAGCCGTGTCTCCTGACCCCTCCTGTCTCAGCCTCCAGTATTTATGCTGCAGTAGTTTGTGTCGGTGGGCTAGGGTCAGTTTGTTATATCTGGAGTACTTCTCCTGTCCTATTCGGTGTCCTGTGTGAATTTAAGTGTGCTCTCTCTAATTCTCTCTTTCTCTCTTTCTTTCTCTCTCTCGGAGGACCTGAGCCCTAGGACCATGCCTCAGGACTACCTGACATGATGACTCCTTGCTGTCCCCAGTCCACCTGGCTGTGCTGCTACTCCAGTTTCAACTGTTCTGCCTTATTATTATTGGACCATGCTGGTAATTTATGAACATTTGAACATCTTGGCCATGTTCTGTTATAATCTCCACCCGGCATAGCCAGAAGAGGACTGGCCACCCCACATAGCCTGGTTCCTCTCTAGGTTTCATCCTAGGTTTTGGCTTTTCTAGGGAGTTTTTCCTAGCCACTGTGCTTCTCCACCTGCATTGCTTGCTGTTTGGGGTTTTAGACTGGGTTTCTGTACAGCACTTTGCGATATCAGCTGATGTACAAAGGACTATATAAATAAATTATATTTGATTTAGCCCATCCCAGCTTTGTGCAGGTCTACAATTTTATCCCTGATGTCCTTACACAGCTCTC